>NW_027223756.1:24556268-25156268 GCF_028538775.1 Myotis yumanensis | reverse complement strand
AGGCAGAGAAAAATGTTCCTTTACTCATTTATTTCATAGTATATTTACTAAGAATGAGGACATCCTCTTATATAAGCACAATGAAGTTACAAAAATCAGGAAATTTTATGTTGATACTATACCATTATCTACTTCACTGGTTATATTCCAAGGTCTTTTAACTGGTCCAACAATGACCTTATAGCTATCTTTATGCTAGTCCAGGATCAAAATTAGGACAAAGATTGCATTTAATTATTATGTCTTTTTGATCTAGAAGTTTCTCAACCTTCTCTGTGACATTTTAGAACATATGTATATAGTAGATATATATTACATACACATATACAAGAGGCTATTATTCAGTCATTTCACATACATGGAATCTGACAGAAACAAACTCATACAAACAGAGAACAAATTCATGGTTGCTACCGACAGAGGGTGAGGGGTGGAGGAATTGGACGAAGATGGTCAAAAGGTGCAAGCTTCCATTATAAGACAAATAAGTTCTGGGATGTAATGTATAGCAAGTTGACTACAGTTAAAATACTGTATTATATATTTGAAAGTTGCTAAGAGAGATCTTAAAAATTTTCATAATCTTAAAAATTATAACTATGTATGGTGATGGAAGTTAACTGAACTTACTATGGTATGATACATCTTAAACTAACACAATGTTATATGTCAATTATGTCTCAGTAAAACTGGAAAAAACATATTGTATATAACCCAGCCAGAGATACTGAATACTCCGTTTACTGAAGTTAGTTCATCTAATACACTAGTATTTTAATACAAATTTAAGTTTAACACATTTTTCACAAAATCAAAGATCTGAATGATAACGATGTCATTCCTTTGCCTCATATTACCAGAAGTTACTGTTATCTGAACAGTGAGCAAAATGATTTTCTTAAAGGTGAGGCTATTATTCATTTGGAATTGAGGTGAAGTTACAATACTTTGCAAGGAAAAGGAAAGCAATTTCGTCTGGTAGATTGTTCCATCTAATTTAGTTCAATAATGTGTTTTTATTAAATAATGGAAAAAAAAAAACAATGATGAAAAAAGCATTAATAACCTGGTCAACTATTTTGGTTAAAGGAACTCAGAAATGTAATTTTTCCCCATGATTAATGTTAACATCTGCCATTTATCATTTTTTACCACGGGTATGGTGTTTATTTATATTTTTAAAAATAACAGTAACTCCTTTCTAATCAGAAAAGCATTACACGTTTTCATTATACAATTTGGAAAATATAAATACTATGAAAAAGAAAATGAAAATCATCTGTTATCCTGCCACCCTGAGAAAAGTTTCATAACATTTCATGCAGATGTGTGTATATTTTGCAAAACCCAATCGTGCTGCATGGGAGCCAAGAATCTACCTGCCGGGAGGGCAGGGTGACAGCCAGGAGTGCTGGGGATGGTGACCAGCCAGAGAGCATCTGCCAGGTCAAACGGGCTGGGTACCACTTCTCCAAATGATTCCTGCTTTCAAGTGGGTGTGCTCTTGGATGTTGCCAAATTTCCAGGATTTTAGGGAGAACCAAAGATATTTAAAGTGAAATACCCTGATTGTTAAATATTGGCACCAATTAAAAAAGTCGACACCATGCAAGCAAAACTAAACAAATCCATAGGTCAGATTCCACCAAAGAGAGACCTTTACCTCTTCTGTATTTCCTCTTTCATTTCCTTCCTTTTTTACTTAACTTTACCAACTGAGCATTTCCCCACGTCATTAAATAGTCTAAGGGTAGACATTAATTTTAATGGCAGTTCAAAATGAAATTTAGACATATATCATTATTTATACTGCTGCACCCCTAATATTTGGATATTATATTTTCCTTTTTTATTATTACTAATGCTGAAATGAGCATTTTAATATATAAACCTATGCGCATAGCTCTATCTATCTCTATTATTAATTCCTAGAAGTGCTATTACTGGTTCCAAACAATGACACTTTTAAGGTACTACTAGTATATGTATGTTTTAGTACATATAACTAAACTGCTTTCAAAATCATTATATCAATTTCCACTCCCACTAGCAAACTTTAAAAATACTATATCTATATCAGCCTGGTCATCATTTTACATTTTTTGTTTTTAATTTTAGAAATGTAACAGGTGAAAATGATGTCATAATAGCACTTTTTAACTTAATAGTTTGTGATTAGACTTTAAACTGGAACATTTTTAGTTTTTTGGAATCACTATATTTCATAATTCAATAATAATAATTTTTGAGGAAAATAATTAGACAAAACAGTGGCTCCTTAATAATTACATCACCAAGAACAAAGTAAAAGTCACCTTGCTGGAATGTAGTTTAATGCTCATACACTTCCCATTTCTTTCACTTATTCAGCTCCAGGGACTGATTAAGCCAAGAAAGAGCTAAGCAAAGTTACTATTTTAGAAGAGTAAATGACAATGCATATTTCAAAGTATAAATGTCTCTTGCTTTGCCAGGCCCATCCATTTCAGCAAAATTGGCTGTAAAGTGAATCATGTTTCCATACAGATTTTTTATATAAAATCAGCAATATGTTGTTTTAGCAAGAAAAAAATGACTAACTAGAGTAATAAAAATCGTTTACGTATAAATGAAGATTAGCAGGTTGTGAGAGGTTGCATGGATTCACTTATCCATTCAACAGATATCCGAAAGCCTCCAAGGTGCGGACATTGTGCCAGGGACTGAGGATACAACAGACCCGCCCTAACACAGAATGTCATACTTCATAGCACTCCCCAAGCTTCAAGTTCATGCCTCACTTGAGGGACTTATATCCCACTCTAAGGGTCAAGTTTGGTGCCATTCTGTCCCTAGTTTCCGGGATGAGTTGCCCTCCTGTGCCCCAACCGTTTTTGAGGCCCTAATACAATTAAAAGGCAGTGTTGGAGTTCACAGGCAGGTGTCAGTATATAGTGGATGTCATCTACTCTCTTAGATGAAGATGTTGATTTTATAGTACATTTTATCCACTTCTAAAATTTTGTTTTTGCTTAAAGTAATTTCCTTAGAATAAAGAATACTTTACCTTCACTAAGAAGTTATTGATAACTAGAGGCCCAATGCACGACGATTCGTGCAAGAATAGGCCTTCCTTCCCCTGGCTGCAGGCACCGGCTTCCCTCTGGCACCCGGAACCTGGGCTGCTTCACTCTGGCTGCCACCACCACCCACTGGGACCTGGGCTGCTTTGCTCCTGCCACTGCCAGGCACCCGGGACCAGGGCTGCTTTGCTCCAGAGGCTGCCAGGCATCTGGAACCCAGGCTGCTTCGCTCCGGCCGCTGACGCCACTCATCGCGGGCATGCTCCGAGCGCACCGCGGCCAATCAGAGCACGTCCCCACCCCTGGTGTGTGTCCGCTGGAGCTGGGGGTGGCACACAGTCCCCTCCTGCCCATCTGCACACAGCTCCTCCTGAGCCAGTCATGACACCTGGCTAATTTGCCTATTACCTGTTTATATATATAGATGTTCCTAGGTTCCCAAAGTACTTAGGGAACACCTGATAGTGCAAGACACTCTCTAGATACTGGGATCATGAGCCTATGGTCAAGCATATACAGGCCCTGCCTTTCTGGAATTTACAGAGATGATATGAGGATTCTGACCAATAAATGAACAAGCAAATTAATTATATATTATCATACTAAGTGGTATAGTAGTAGATCTACTATAGGCAGGTGCCGGGAGCCAGTCCATCCTTGCTGCTAGACACAGTCGCTGCAGGAAAGAAACATCTGCACAGCATATGTTTCAAGGGACCTGGTATATATAGCATATTGTTCTTAATATGTTTGCTCTCTTTAGCGCCATGTGTTTTAACCAAGGTCACCTCTCCGAGAAAGGTTGTTTCCCCAGGTGGGGATTTTTCCCTGAGGTTAGGGAGGGGATACAACCCCTTAATTAAGTGCCAGGCGGGTAGTTAAGCTACATAATCTTTACTCCCTGGAATGGAGATAAGAACCGCCCTAACCTTTGTAATAGAAATTGACAGGATTAAAATCGGCTGGTATAAATATGGATGTAACAAGACAATAAACATCAGAACCTCATCAGTTCCTAACCAGAGCTCCGACCAGAACTTTGGCTGGAAATCCTGGCTATAGGTCCTGACTAGGCTGCTGATCAACTGAAGGCTGTCTTCGTGTCATTCCTTCTTCGCCGACTCCGTCCACACCTTTGGGGACCCCTGGACCTGCTGGGATTGGACCCCAGCAACTGGCGCCCAACGTGGGGCACGAAGGTAAGTCCCCCCGTACTTTGGACGTACTTGGGACGGATAGGACTGCACCGTAGGGTGCTGAAGACCCCCCGTATAGAGGATAAGTAGGGTAAGCAGGTAGTTAGTACAAAACTTAGATTGACAAGATGGGTCATACTGAGTCTAAAGAAAAAAGACTCTGTGTTAATCTTTTGATGCATCTGCTTGCTAGCAGAGGAGTTGAGATTACTCCCAGTCAGATAGAAAGTTTTATAGAATATGCATGTCAATGGGTTCCTGAGGATGGAACTGTTAATTTAACAACTTGGACTAAAATAGGAGAGCAATTTATGAATTATCACACCTTCCACCCGCAGGACCAGAAGGTCCCGGAAAATGCTTTTCCCCTCTGGAATTTAATTCGTGGCATCTTGGCACCAGAGGCAGAAACTATTGAACGTTCTCAAACTTTAAATAGTCCCTCGGATCCACCTAGAGAAGACACATCATTATTGTCTCCAGCTCAATCTAAGAGCAATTTAGCTATGCCTACTGATCGGAAGGAGAATAAATATCATAAACATGATCATTGTTCCTTTCCAGTCAGTAGAGAGGAGAGAGGCCCTCCCATTCAAAACAGGCTCCCTAAATTAGAAAGAAAGCCTAAACCAGGTCCTGCGGCTCCTAGGAGCTCCATGTCTAAATTTCAAAGGGCGATAAGAGAAGCTGAAGCTAATGGAGATCTTGAGTTCTCACTCTGCTTCCCAGTTGCATATGAGAATGAGTTTGATGAGGACGAAAGCCCCACCTGGGAGGCTATACCTTACAAAATACTTAAAGAATTAAAATTGGCCTGCTCTGAATATGGACCTCTAGCTCCTTACACACTAACCTTGGTAGAAACCCTAGCCAATAAATGGATGACTCCTTATGATTGGTCACAGGTTTGTAAATCCTGTCTCTCAGGAGGCAATTACTTATTATGGAAAACTGAATATGACGATCTTGCTAAGAAAGCTGTAGCCACTAGCAAAAAATCCAGAGGAGGAGTAACCCTAGACATGATATTAGGAGAAGGTGATTTTAACACGGCTCAGGAGCAAATGTATATGCCCAAAGAGGCACTTATTAAAGTAAACAGTTGTGCAGTAAATGCCTGGAAATCCCTACCTTATACAGCAGGAAAAACAACCTCCCTTACAGAGATTAAACAGAAGTTCGAGGAACCATATCAGGATTTCCTTTCTCGCCTCATACAGGCAGTCAAGAGAGTAATCAATAATGAAGAGGCTGCCGATATCCTAATCAAACAACTGGCTTTTGAAAATGCTAATAATACCTGTCAGGCTTTATTAAGGCCGATTCGCAGAACGGGAACTATAAATGATTTTATAAAACAGTGTGCTGATGTAAGTCCAGCATTTATACAGGGTGTAGCTATAGCTGCAGCTCTCAAAGGGGAGACATACCCTCAGTATGTACAGGGCATAGGACAAGCCAGCAATAATACAGGTAATAAAAGAAATATGAACTGCTACTCTTGTGGCTTATCTGGGCACTTTAGCAGAGAATGCCCAAATAGAAATAATAATACTCAAGCCAGATGGCAAGCTCCTCGACAGCCTGGAAATTCATCAGGGAATAATATTAATCCTCCAAAAACCGTTTGTCCCCGATGTCAGAAAGGATTCCATTGGGCAAAGGAATGTAGATCGAAATACCATAAGAATGGTCGGCCTTTAAATTCTACAAATCGCTCCCAAGGAGGTTATATCCCATCACCTCAATTGGGAAACTTGAGAAGGGGCCGGCCCCAGGCCCCTGCAATAATAGGGGCATCGACCCTCAACCCCTCTGCTGCAAATTTCAATCCGTCAGTGACCTCTTCAGAGCAACCCCAGGCAGTGCAGGATTGGACCTCCATTCAACCACCCACGCAATACTAACCCCAGACTCGCCAGTAGCAGCCATTCCTACAGGAGTGTCTGGGCCGCTGCCTGAGGGAACTGTAGGATTAATATTAGGGCGGAGCTCCACCTCGTTACAGGGGATCTTAGTCATCCCAGGAGTTGTTGATGCAGACTACACAGGAGAAATACAGATTTTACTTTCCCCACCCACCACAACTATACAGATTCAGCCCAACCAAAGAATTGCCCAATTACTCCTGTTACCAATACATAAAATAGGGACAGCTGTTACCCAGGAAGCCAGAGGGGCCGGAGGCTTTGGATCTAGTGATGCAGCATTTTGGATACAAGAAATCCATGCTACTAGACCTACAAAAATTTTACAAATTCAGGGAAAACCAATTGAAGGTATATTGGATACAGGAGCAGATGTTTCCTGCATAGCAGGGAAGGATTGGCCCTCTTCATGGCCCACGCATACCACCTCCACTTCCCTAGTAGGACTAGGCAAGGCATCTAATGTAAAAAAGAGTTCTCAGATTTTAACTTGGGCTGATGAAGATCAACATTCAGGAACCTTCTGTCCCTATGTAATTACGACTATCCCCTTTACATTATGGGGAAGAGATATCTTGTCTCAAATGGGAGTTCTATTATATAGCCCCAGTGATAGAGTAACATCACAGATGCTGCACATGGGATTTAATCCAGAAAAGGGATTAGGAAAAGGGAGTAATACCTCACACTCCTCGACAGGATTTATAATTGGGGCCATTGCCCATAGGACTGCTGATCCCATAGTCTGGAAATCATCACAACCAGTATGGGTTGAGCAATGGCCCTTAACATCTGAGAAAATATCAGCAGCCCGACAATTAATTGATCAGCAATTAGCAGAGGGACATATAGAGCCATCAAATAGTCCCTGGAACACACCTATATTTGTAATAAAAAAGAAATCAGGCAAGTGGAGACTTTTGCAAGATCTAAGGGCCATAAATGACACCATGGAAGATATGGGCTCCTTACAACCTGGATTGCCCTCCCCTGTGGCAATTCCACAGGAGTATTGTGTTGTTGTTATTGACTTACAGGATTGTTTTTTCACTATACCTCTTCACCCAGCTGATTGTCAAAGATTTGCATTCAGCATACCATCAGAAAACTTTAAACAGCCTTATCAGAGATATCAATGGAAGGTTCTCCCACAAGGGATGAAAAATAGTCCTACATTATGTCAAAAGTTTGTAGATCAGGCATTGCAAGTTATTAGAAAGAAATTTTCAGATCTATATCTTATTCATTATATGGATGATATTTTACTAGCTCATAAAGATCGGGCTACTTTACAGGAAATTCTTACTCAGACCGTCCTTACTTTAGAAAATTATGGTCTAAAAATAGCCCCAGAAAAGATTCAGACTGAACCTTCTTTTTCCTACTTAGGCAGAATATTACATACCTCTACTATCACCCATCAGCCTTTACAATTAAGAAAAGATCATTTAAACACATTAAATGATTATCAGAAACTATTAGGTGATATCAACTGGGTCAGGCCATATCTAAAAATAACCACTTTTGACTTAAAACCTCTATTTGACATTTTAAAGGGAGATTCTAACCCTAAGTCTCCCCGACAATTAACTGTAGAAGGAGAAAAGGCTATAGCAAAAATAGAACAGGCCATCAATAAAC
This sequence comes from Myotis yumanensis, assembly GCF_028538775.1. NCBI lineage: Eukaryota > Metazoa > Chordata > Mammalia > Chiroptera > Vespertilionidae > Myotis > Myotis yumanensis. The sequence goes on along the minus strand of NW_027223756.1, from coordinate 25,148,441 downwards.
AGCAACTACAGTATCTAGATTATTCCAAATCTTGGGCCTTAATTATTCTAGCCACTAAATATACTCCTACAGGATGTTTATGGCAGGAAGGACCATTAGAATGGATACATTTACCTGTCACTCCTAGGAAGATTGTACCATCCTATCCTTCCCTAGTGGCCACTCTCATTATCAAAGGTAGACGCCGCAGTATCGAACTCTTTGGAAGAGAAGTTACTGAGATAATAATACCTTATAAAAGAGAACAATTAGACACACTATTACAATTTGAAGAAGAGTGGCAAATAGCTATAGGTAACTTCCCAGGACAAATTTTACATCATTTGCCAAGATCACCTATATTGCAATTTCTCTGCCTACATCCATTTATATTTCCTATTAAATGTTCAAAAGAGCCATTATCACCTCCTGCCTCCTTAGTATTCACAGATGGTTCCTCTAATGGTAAGGCAGTAACAATCATTGATTCAATAACCCATGTTCAACAAACCCTAGAGACGTCAGCCCAGAGAACAGAGCTTTTGGCAGTCATTTATGCCTTTGAACAATTGCAACAGGTTCCCTTTAACTTGTACACTGACTCTCAATATATAGTTAAATTATTTCCTCATATTGAGACCGCCTCTCTCCCACAAGGAAGAACAGCCATTTTCTCTTTGTTAACTCAGCTACAAACTTACATTCATAAACGAGAAAAGGCTTTCTATATTGGACATATTAGAGCCCATTCCTGTCTACCAGGACCCTTAAGCGAAGGAAATTATCAGGCAGATCTACTAACTCGCCCAATAGTTGGTACAGCTCTAGAAGAAGCCCGGCGGTCTCATGCCATTCATCATCAAAATGCTTCTGCTCTCCGTCTATATTATCGCATATCTAGAGAAGCTGCTCGAAGTATTGTGCGTGACTGCGGCCATTGTCCTACTCATTTTCCTAGCCCTGCTACTGGAGTTAATCCAAGAGGACTTAGACCCTGTGACTTATGGCAGATGGATATTACTCATGTCCCATCTTTTGGCAAACTTTGCTATGTGCATGTTTGTATTGATACCTTTTCTCATGTTATCCTTGCTTCTGCACGTACAGGAGAAGCCTTTAAAGATGTAAGTCAACATTTATTCCAATGTTTTTCCTACCTAGGAATACCAAGGGCACTTAAAACAGACAATGGGCCTGCCTATACCTCTAGAGCTTTTAAAAACTTATGCTCTACATTCGGCATCGCACATACTACAGGAATACCTTACAATCCTCAAGGCCAAGCAATAGTAGAAAGGGCTCACCAAACTTTAAAAACACAAATTAAAAAATTACAAGAAAATGAGTTTAAATATTCCTCTCCTCATCATGTTCTACAACATACTCTATTTGTAATTAATATACTAAATGTAGATTCTGAGGGAAATTCCCCGATGTACAGGCATTGGAACCCTGATCTAACTAAACCTAAAGTCCTCGTCAAATGGAGAGACTTGCTTACAGGAGCCTGGAAGGGACCTGATGTACTTTTAACCCGGGGGAGAGGATATGCTTGTATATTTCCACAGGACGCAGACTCACCTGTGTGGATTCCAGACCGTCTAGTCCGACCTTATGTCTCACCACCCTCTGTTTCCACCTCACCCTAGCACACTTGACCAGTGCCCATCTGCAGCAGATGTGCAGCCCTGAGCTGGAACAATCTGTCCATTGGGAGGATCACATGTGCCTCCATATGTCCCAGCTTTGCCCCACATCTTCTTTCCTTTTTCCTTTTTCTTAAAAATCTAACTACTTGTTTGCTGGTTCTTTGGCCTGTCTCCTTCTCTCCTGAACACAGCCTTTTCTAGAATCTCCCTACCCTACTGTTCCAGGAAGGGCACCTCCCTTTTATGCCGTGACTATGGATGTTTGGTATATGTCCCATACATGGAGTTGTCTTGTGCCAAGAGCCCGACATCCTGGGCTGAGAAAGCCCTGTCCTGGGACTCTCCTTTTTCCTGTATTGGCCCCTCTGACCCTTGTGTCAAGAGGGACCCTCTTCTTACAATCCAATTGCCCACAGCTGTTGCCTGAGTTCTCTGTTAATGCTGAGGTCACGGTGACTGGTACCATGGATATGTCTCTCGCCCAATGGAGTGAGCTGGGTTCTCTCTGGAGAAGAAACCTGGGTTCCCCAAGATATGTGATCAATGCCGGGACCCCGCCAGCAGACGAGGGGATCCAAAGGCAGTTGCTGGGCATGGAGGCCAGAGGGACATAGACTACCAAGGAGACAGAACTGAACCTCACATTACCCTGCTTGGCCCCGGAGCTTGGCTGGTTAGTCAAAGACGGGTAAGATTCCTCAGGGAGGAACAACCTAAGACAGGCACAGTCACAGAGGGGCCAGTAGGAGAGAACTTGGGGTTCAACAGAGGTGGGTCACAGATCCTCACCCCCCCAATGGTGCAGGGGCTTGAACACTCGCCCCTTCTGAGGAAGGTCTCCTTCCCCCATGGCTGCTTCTCGCTTCCCATGTCCAGCCCAGATAGGGATCCAGATAACGAATAGAGACTTGGCCCAGCTCAGATCGGGAACAGAAAGAGACTTGGTCCAGCTGAGATCAGTACCTAGATAAGAGACCTGGCTGACAGCAGCTTCCCTTTCACTGCAACAGGACTTGTTTCTCATTTCTACCTTGGACCACAGGGAAAGGGGCAGCTGAAAGAAAGGGCTGGAGCAGGATGCTGCCTTCTTCCCTTTCTTCTTCCTCTTTTTTCTGAACGCTTCCATGCCTTGTAGTTCTTTTGCTTTCTTTTCTTTTTCTCTCTACTACCCTCCATCCTCCATAACAGCTGACCCAGAGAACACAGCTTGCTCCTCCTTGGACGCCGACGCCACCATCAAGCACGGCCCTGATGGACCCTTTGATGCAGCCCTTCAACTCGCTGACACGTCGGGAAGCCCGTCGCCAGTGATGCCACCCGCTAGCCAGACCAACAAGGACAACCAAACCAACAACTTGAGGACAGCTGAAATCTCTTGACTGAAGAGGCCGGCAACCTCCTAAGGAACGGGGCTCCTTGTGCGCTTCATCCACTATGTTTATAGCTATGCTTATTGTCATTGCTTGCCAGTCTTCTTCCAAGTCTTAAACAGCCCAATCTGAGAGGTGGCCACTGATTTGCATGCGCTATCATTTAAAAAATAAAAAAGGGGGAATTTGCCGGGAGCCAGTCCATCCTTGCTGCTAGACACAGTCGCTGCAGGAAAGAAACATCTGCACAGCATATGTTTCAAGGGACCTGGTATATATAGCATATTGTTCTTAATATGTTTGCTCTCTTTAGCGCCATGTGTTTTAACCAAGGTCACCTCTCCGAGAAAGGTTGTTTCCCCAGGTGGGGATTTTTCCCTGAGGTTAGGGAGGGGATACAACCCCTTAATTAAGTGCCAGGCGGGTAGTTAAGCTACATAATCTTTACTCCCTGGAATGGAGATAAGAACCGCCCTAACCTTTGTAATAGAAATTGACAGGATTAAAATCGGCTGGTATAAATATGGATGTAACAAGACAATAAACATCAGAACCTCATCAGTTCCTAACCAGAGCTCCGACCAGAACTTTGGCTGGAAATCCTGGCTATAGGTCCTGACTAGGCTGCTGATCAACTGAAGGCTGTCTTCGTGTCATTCCTTCTTCGCCGACTCCGTCCACACCTTTGGGGACCCCTGGACCTGCTGGGATTGGACCCCAGCAGGCAGGATGATCAGGTAAAGCATCCCTGAGAATAGTCAGTTTTATCTGGTAGCCTCACTTGTGAAGGGTGAGGTAATGATGTTCCAAGCAGAGGGAATAGCAAGTACAAAGGTCCTGAGGCAGGATAAGAGACATTTGAAAAACAATAGAAGGGCAGCCTAGCTGGAGTTCAGTGGGAAAGGAAAAAGAGAAACAGGAAACGTGTCAGGAGAACTACTTAGAGGACAGATCCTATAGGGCAGTGGTTCTCGACCTTCCTAATGCCGAAACCCTTTAATACAGTTCCTCATGTTGTGGTGACCCCCAATTTCATTGTTACAAATTGAACGTAATTAAAGCATAGTGATTAATCACAAAAACAATATGTAATTATATATGTGTTTTCCGATGGTCTTAGGCGACCCCTGTGAAAGGGTCGTTCGAGCCCCAAAGGGGTCGCAACCCACAGGTTGAGAACTGCTGCTTTAGGGCCTTGTAGATAATGGTAAAGAATTCAGATTTATTCTAAAAGATATGAGAAACTGTAATAAGAGGACAAAATTATAGAAGGTGTATAAATAGATGGTGTTTTGGGTGGGCAATACTGGTTCCCCAGGACCAAAATTTATAACAGACATAGGACTAACTAAATTTCACTACTTGCAGTACTAGAATGGGTATTTTAAAAATAAAAGGGCTAACTATGCTCAATATTGAAAAAAAAAAAAGATGGTGTGATTGTACCCAAAACAATAAACAACATGGGAATAAGTAGCATGTAACAGCAATAGAAAGACTTACATTTCTAACCTGGAGGGGACAGAGCAGTTCACCGGGCAGTCACAGCAGGCAACCCAGACATGAGTTGCCTGGAATAGTAAGAGTCCCCTGCAGGCAACACCCCTAAAGGAGATTCCGCTGTGAGTGTGGAATTAAAAGGGGCCCAACTGAAATGGTGGGAGGTGCCAGTGCAACCCTAGAAAAAAAAATGCTCTTTGATGCGAGGTTCAGTGTGGGTAACTAGTTTCATTGTAGTGTTTCAAGCCCCATGAGGGTGTAATAAGCTTTATCTGATTTTTTAAATTTTGGCACAAATGTTTTGGAGGAGTCCATATAATTCCTGTAATTGCAAATGACTTATACCATAGTTCACTCAAATAGATGGGATTTCCCCCATATTAAAGAACTGATTAATAAACAACAATTCTTATGTGATCACTAACTGTATGATCTCTTGTTTCTTTCCATCTATTTCTAATGTTGGTGTCAGCTTTTGTAAATTAAGTGTGGTTTCAAATCTACTACAACTCCTTCTTCCAGGGAGCATATTTAATGCATTACTTTCTGTGAGAAAGTAAGTCAGATGTTAAAATCTTGCACGGCGATGGATAAGGCACATTAATGGAGAACTGCTGTCCAGTCATAATAATTGACTCAATATCAAGGCCAGTGAAAAGAACAAAAGCTGCCTCAGGAAATGCCAGGGCTTATATTTACATTCACATTTAAAGTATCTTTACAATGCAACATTCCTCACCCTAATCCTTCATTCACATTCTATGTAGGACCAGGGTTTCATTATGCAGAGAAAATGTGTACATATCCTCAAGAATCACCACTATACTACTTCTGAGTAGCACATACATGAGTCCTAAACTGAAGGGAGGCTCCTGAACGTAACTTTCTGTGACATTTCAAATGGTATTATGTTTTCTTATGCCAAATAGATAGGGCCATTTTTAGCTCCGATTTCCAATGGTTTGGTTTTTCATCTCCTCTTTGCTCGATGCACAATTTCATCTGTTCACACCTGCGTAACCAACATGTTGGCAATATAAAAAACTGTTACTGCTCTGGCCACATGGGACTGAAGTACTAAATGCCTAACAGGCCAGTTGCTTCCAAAGAAGGGAAAGATTAATCTGAAATTAGACTCCTTTACTAGTATAATTACCTACTACAGATAAAAACCCCTTGTTCTGTTTGTATTAACCTTTCTTCTCTAATCCTTTCAAAAGAACCAATATTATTGAAATTGCCTTAGGACAGGTAGATAGATAGATAGATAGATAGATAATAGATAGATCCTACGGCAATATCAGTAACTTTTATTAAATTCTATTTCTGTATGCCAGGTACTTTTATAAACACTTTATATATATATATATATATATATATATATATATACACACACACACACACATATGTATATATGTATATATATGTGTTTATATATATATACACACACATATACATATATATGTATATATACATATATATACATATATATTCATTTGATACAACAACCTTATAAAGGAGGTGCTATTATCACCCCCTTAAGCTGATGAGGGGATAAAGTCCAGAGAGGTTAGGTGTCCTCTAGTAAGTGGTAGAGCCAGGATTCGAAGTCAGGTCTGTCTTCAGAGCCAACACTCATCATCATTATTTCACACATCTCCCCAAATTAGAAACAAACTGAAGAATGACAAGTGTGTATGTGGTCTGCTCCACACTGTTCAACACCTCTGCACCTGTTTCCTTTTTAAGTACCCAAAATAGAATCATATAAGTATTTATTACTTCTGTGCTGCTTAATGCAAAGGTACTTACAAGGTACAAATGGATCAGTCCTGGGTACCAGAAACTTCAGGTGATCCTTTATATAACTTATTTCAATAAAACAACCCATGAGTAATTACTAGTCCTCACATTTTACAGGCAAGTGGTCACTTTCCCTGGAGTCTCAATAGTTAGGAAATTTGGTCTCACACCAACTGAAAGGTATCAGGCTAGGTTCTTGGACAGCAGTGAGCACATGGAGCTCACAGTGTAACAGAAAAGACAAACGTTAAACAGGTGGATCCAACAGTGATGAGTGCTACGAAGGAGAAGTTCAGTGTGTTACAACTGGGCTATGGCCTGGGGAGGCCTCAGCTCATCAGGGAGATGGGGAAAGCAGGGAAGCACTTGAGAAAGTAACACTTGAGCTGAGACCTGAAGGACAAATTGCATGTGCCATGTGAAAGGATTGGGGCGGTGAGAGGAAAGGGTAATCAAGTCAGAAATATCAGACTGTGTGAAGATTGGGATTCCGTGGAGGATATAGCAGGTCAAGGACTGAAAGAGGTCAGTTTGACAGAAGCAGAATAATTTTTTAAAGAAGGGCACAAATGAGCAGAAGAGGTAGGGAGGGGCTGGATTGATCATCTCAGGACTTACAGCCACTTGAGGGACCTAGGACTTTGTCCTAAAGACAGTCCCAGAGGGAGAGAAAATAAAGGATTTCAGTTATCTTAGGTAACTCCTCTGCCTGGCTCTATTTTGGCTCCCTGCAATTCTGAAATATGCTCCTCATACCTAATAGCCTTAATGGAATAGAAAAGGTGGGAAACTACAAATTCCTTGTGGCTATCTAGCTATCTATCTATCTACCTATCTATCATCTATCTACCTTCCTACCTACCTTCCTACCTACCTATCTACCTACCATCTACATGTTGCCTAATCTTTGTTTTTCTGTTTTGTTTCTTTGATTTTGCTGTCCAAACAAGTACCTCCAATCTCAGTGTGGATTTGGGTCCTGATTAAACTGCCATTCACACTCCCCTTTGTCCCAATTTCTGTGGGGCTTTTCTCTCTATTCTCTCACCACTTGCAACATAATTGGTGCTAACTGGACATGTCCATTTTCAGTCAAAAGAGCAAAGTGCACACGTTTGCTTGGGAAATTGTCTCCTTTTATTAGCGAATTTGAGTCTAAACTGACAAATATGGTTTAAACATTTAGAAAACTTGAATTTCAGTCAAATATCTGATGGAAGTCTACACATAGTGTGCTCACGCTCTCTCTCCCTCTCTTCCTCCCTTTCACACACACACACACACACACACACACACACACAGAAAAAAAGAGGGGGAGGGGAGAGAGAGAGGGAGAGAGAGAGAGAGAGAGAGAGAGAATATGCCTCACTGTTATACATTGGCCATGCCTAGAATCTCCATACAGAGTTTTGTCAAAATGTAATCACACCATCCTGGCTATATCAGGAACTGAGCGTGTGTCAGCATGAGCCATGAAACAATATACAATCACAGTTCAGAAATGAGCCTTTATGTTAGTGAATGCTGCAAATGCACAGGCCACAGATTTCCTTTTTCAATCATAAGAAACTCTAAGGAAGTTTGCATGTTCAAGTAATAGCAATTGAAAAATGCTTAAGTTCCATTTATTTACATAATTTTCCCCAAGAAAAATGGGCCCTGCGAACTGAGGGCTTCTCCATACATTATCTCAAATGGTAGCACACCTCTGAGTGCCTATATTCCTTAAATTCCCACTTTGACAAGAAATAAGACGGTGCACCTTCATTTGTGCTAAGCCAAGAGGGTGTGTCTTCCCCACACTTTACCATCAACCCCCACAAACCCAAACGAACAGTTGATAAAACAGATGAAAATAGGGTATGGTTTTCAAGGCTATTGGTAAGATCAATGTTGACATAGAAACCCAAGTTCTCTGACCTTTATTTTTTTGTCTCTAACTCAAAAGAAGTGTTTGGAAGTTTTCCTCTTTAGCCTGAGGACTTTATTCACAGACTCACTTCTGAGGCCAGAACTTCCCCCTGAATCTGCTCAAAAGTTTGCAGTACCGTGGCCATGACAATCACTCATGCACCGAAAGGAAAGGGGGTGGGAGGGTGGGGAGGCATTTGATCTGCAGTTAACACAACTGTTACTGTTTACCAGCACTGACTTGGTGGGTATTTTTACAGAATCATTTTAAGGTTTTTATTTCAGTCCCCCCCGACCCCCATCTAAGGTGACTTAGTCAAACACACACAGAGGCTCAGAGAAATCCTCTGTTTAAACAGAGTTCTGGAGCCTCGACATAATCTAAACACAGAGGCAGGGCTGACCTCAGAAGAGGTGAGCACAGCTGGCAGTTCCAGGTGCGTAATAAATGGGCAGATGGGACTCACCCTTCCATTATCCACCCAACCCTGATGGGATCCTGACAGGATGCTAATGCAAAGGTTGTTTCAGCTCCAGTGGACCCTGGACTCGTAGTCACTCATACACATTTCTATGGAAAGCTAGCACTCTATCAGGAGCCATGATTGAAAGGTAAGCTCTGCTGCAGTCCCGCCCAGGGAGCCGGCCATGTATGTGCACAGCCAAGGGTAATCTTGAAACTTGTTTTCAGACCCCGCTAGACAGTGATTCTTTCTTGGAAACAAAGGCCACTCTGGGGATAGCCACGCTGTATTGGAACCCACAGTTTCCTTCTTAGCCTAGAGTGCACAGTTGAACCTGAGAGCTCCCAGAGTGCTTTGCCCAAGGCAGCAGCATCGAAGCTTATTACCTGGCTGGGAAAACCCTCTGCTAGTTAAGACACATGATGTAATGAACTATCAAGACTTACTGAGCCAACTCTGGCCCGTGTCTAGCACATAACAGAGGTTCAATAAAGCTTAATAAATTAAACTTATAAGGATTATTGAGAAATTCCCAAGCCATATTTCCTGCACCCACAAGTATCAGCCTTAACTTCATGGGCCTATCATAAGATATGCCACCATCTTTTCAGAATGAATTTATCAATTTTGCAGAGCTAGCAACCCTAGTGCTTTTTACGAAAGAGTAAATTGTACCAAATGACATATAAGCAGGACACTCTCAATGTTATTTGTACTCGGATGGTGCATCACCCTCTGCTGAGCCCACCAGTATGATCTCTTGGGTTGGGACCCATACACCATTCTACAGAGCAGTAACTCACACTCCCTGAAGGCATGGCTCCTGACCTATCAGTTACTCATGACTCTCAAAGCTGGGTGAGATCATTCTACTCTTGGATCCCCTCCATAGAACGTCTATCACTGTCATTCGGCTTCTTATTGAAAACCCTTCAGAAACTGCCCACTCCACCTTTGTTAGAGTGGGAGAACATCTCCTTATTCTGAGCCATCAACATCAGCCACCCTTTGGGGCTACCTGGGTCAAGTTTAAAACATCATTTGCATGACAAGCTCTCAAAGGCTTGAAGATAGCTATCACAACCCCTTTGAATCCTGTATTCTATGGGATTAACTCTTGTCATTAATGTGTTGAAATCAAGGGCATACGGACTTAGTTTACAGTATCAGAATGGGAGTAAATAGCTATAAATCATGTTCCATGACCAGAACAGTGAGAAACCTAGAGGAAAAGGAAACCAGAATAGAAAACACACCTTACACAGTCTGGAGAGATTCACAGATGTTCCAGTTGCTGGGTCTGTCTCACCACCTGACCAGACCCAGCTATCCAGAACACAGAAAATTAGCAGCTTTGAACCAGAGCTATTCTCTCAGGTCAGGGGTCATAAGGAAGTTCCCACACAGAGTATGGCATCAGAGCAGGAATAAGGAGTAAAGCACGCCAGCCTGCATGGGGAAGTCTACCAGCTGGAGACTGTCCTGGCCTTTGGACCAATGTTTTGAAGCAAGGCTTATACTTGGGAGAAGACTAGAAGGAAACCAAGGTAGAACTCCATCCCTAGAGGGACTTAGCTACTTATAGCATGTCAGGATTGAGACTTAAGAATCTAGAGATCAATTAATATAAACAGAAGCAAAATGTGGGAGCAGAAGCCAGGAAGAGAGACAAACGCCTAGTGATCAGCAGGGCTGGCCTCCGTGGCTATCTAAATCTCAATCCCAGAAGACTTGGCTAGAAATGGGTCAATATCTCCTTCCTCGGGAAAGAAGCTAAGGAAAGACACAGCTTGAAAGTGATAGATGTCTCTATATGTAATACTCTTTGTAATACTTTAAGAAATAAAAATTATTAAAATTAAAAAAAATTAAAAAAAAAGAAAGTGATAGATGTCTCTGATAATAAGAAGAGCAAACATGCAAAGTTTGGGATCAAGGCCTGACAAATGGTGGAAAAGAGAATATTGTATTTTTTTTTCCCTTGTATTTTCCTATTTATGCTTTTAGGAGCAAACTAATATGAGATCATGGTTCTAGCCAAAAGCAGACCTCCACAGGAATGCCTTGATAGTATTCCAAAATCAGGCTATGCATCAGAATTAGCTAGGGAGCCTGTTAAAAATAAAGGTGTACAGGCACCAAACCAGATCTATAATGCAGAATCTGAAGGGAGTCTGTATTTTAATGAGATCTGATGATGCTTACACACAGCTTGAGTTGGGAGCCATTGTTGGGAGCCATTTCCTAACATACCAGCAACAGTTACTAAAACTTGTAAGGAACAGAAAATGTCTAAAAATTGAAAACATCACCCTCATGGAATCTATGTGTCTACCATTGCATGAGGTCTGAAATGGTTAAAATCTACCTGTGTCTCATTCTCTCTCTCTCTCTCTCTCTCTCTCTCTCACACACACACACACACACACACACACACTTGTCCTTTAAAGTAAATTTCCCACTTAATCTTTTCTGTACCGATCTGTTAAATATTTGAACTCGGTGGTTCAAATGAATTTTTTGAAATTTGAATCTGGTATTTAAGATCCTTGGCTGAACAAATGCCATTCTGTTAATCAAAGGAATTCATTGTGAAAAGGTAAAAACATGCTCTGTATTAATTTTAGTAATTATTTCAGGCACTCACCAACAAATAAATACCCAGTATAAGTTAATCATCAGATCTAAGGCCCCTAATAGTTCACAATCAGATAAATCAAAACCCCAGCAATGATGGATTCTTGTAATTATCTTTATCAAGTTAATGTCTGTGTATAATTACCCACAATATAAGATTATGTGAAAACAGTGAGCTCTGGAACTGATTCCCAAAACAACAAGCGCTTCATCTTGTAAATTAATAACAGCAATTTGGACTTTACAGACCTTTTCATCCCTTGGTCTCACTGCAAAAATAAATTAATTTGATTGTAACATCACTTCCTGGAATAAAAGCACCATCCTTGAGATAAAAAAATGCATTTAAATCAATGTCATAATGGGAATCTATTTTTTGTACAGTTTCCTTGAAAATGTGTCTTTCAATTATAACCCCTTTTCTCCACTGTATTAAAAAGGTGGAGGAAAAAATCTTCAGAGAAAAATGTATGTCATAATTTTAAATGTATCTCTCATTGGAAGTAGGGGTATAAGCCAAGCCAATTCAAGACCAAGTTTCTGTTCACAATATCACCCTGCAAATGAGAATGATGTAAGGGATGTTTCAGAAAACACAGAGGCCACAGCTACTGCTTACAATTAAGAACTAATTATCTATACCTCCCCTACCCCAGTTCCTACTCACAGATTCCCTTTTGAGGCCCATAGAGAGAAGTCTCTACTAGAAACAGCCTCTTCCAAATCTTTCCTGAGTGTTATGTTTTAGTTTAGGTCCTAATCTCAGTGCTTGACTTATTCCTCCTCCTTACAACCACAAACATTGATTTTTATGGATTTAGTGAAAGCAAAAATGATAATTCTATGTAACAAACACACCATAAAAGATACACACTGTCTAACCTAAAGGATTCTTGTTAGAATACTATACCCATCATCTGAAGATAATCAAGGCCTGCCAAGTATTCCCTTCTCCATTTGCCAGGGTGATCCTGCACCCAGCACCTGACTTCACAGGCAGCCCAGGAAAATCAAATTAGAAACTGGAGGTGCTAGTGAGGAAACATACAGACTCTCCTTTGTCAACTCCCACCAATTTTTGTGTGTGAGTCTGTTTTATCCTTTCTTTAAAAACAAACAAACAAACAAACAAAAAACTATTTGAAATGAGTCTTTTAAAAAGTTTTGCCAAAATAGGTCAGGATAAGTTAGCTGTTGCCATGTGATAAAAATCCCAAAACTTAGTGAATTAATAAAATAAACATTTATTATCTCACAATATCTGTGGGTCAGGAGTTTGAGAGTAGCTTCTGGGTCAAGTTTTTTCATGAAGCTGCACCCAAGATGTCAACCAGAAGTGCAGTCATCAGAAAGCTTGGGTGGAGCCTACGGTTCATTGTTACGATGGCACACTCACGTGGCTATTGGTAGGAGGCCTCAGTCCTGGCCTGCACCTCCCCGTAGGTCAGCTGAATGTCTCTGAGACATGGTAACTGGTTTCCCTCAGGGAGAGGACAAGAAGGAAGCCACAATACCTTATACGTGCTGATGTCAGACATCACACATCTTTACTCCCTCCACATTCTTTACATTAGAAGCAGGTCGCTAAATACAACTCACACTTAAGAGGCAGGGAATTAGAACTGACCTTTTGAAGGGAAGTGTATTCAACAGTTTGTTGACATTTTCTATTAAAATCACCACAGGGTCTTTCCCAGAACTCTGCCATATTCTGCAACATCTGCACATCATGACAGGGCAGCCTTCCCTAAAGTCCTTCCATTCCTTAAACTGAATACAGCGCTGGCCCCATGTATGCCATTACCACTGGCCTATGCTGAGAAGATGGAATTATAATGCAGAGCATTTTAGTTCCTTTCAAAGCTTTAAATAAAGGTTTAAAATCGACACTGGCAATTCCAGGACAGTTTATGAAAAGAAGTAGGCTTAAACAGTTCTACCTCTCATGGATAGTTAGGTCACCTACTAGATTTGTGTCTGAAGAGCTTCAAAGAATACAATAGCAATGAACTGTCATTCTTCTAATCCGCACACTTTATTTGAGCATGTTCAATTTTCCAGCCTTCTTCTCTCTGCTAAGCTGAAATCAATGTATTGACATCTTGGTGGGAGACATGGAATAAGAGACAACTAAGCTGTTCCCTGGAGGGAAAATAGAGTGAAAAGGTGACTTCTTGTTCCCATGGTCAGAACAGTTGAGGTCAAATTCTGTTAAAAATTCTCTCTGTGGGGTGATGGAAGAGACACATGGACCCCCAAATAAATACTCCTTCCTGTCCTCTGTCTTTATTGCACACTCTGCTTGGACCACACAGGATGCTGGTGCAATGAATAATAGTTCTCTCCGCACAGCCTCCCCCCTAGAAAATCCATGCTGTAGATGCTCCCTGCCCAGTAGTTAATCAGAAGCCATTCAGTTATCAGATCAATTGTCATGGTACCACAGTGCTTGTGCTCAAGTCACCCTTATTTTACTTCATAAAGTCCCCAAAGAGTAAAAGCAGTGATGCTGGCAGTTTGGATATGCCAAAGGGAAGCTCTAAAGTGTATGTATGTCTAAGAAAAAACAGAATAGATATAGGGGTCGGTACTCTCTGTGATTTCAGGCATTCAGGGGTCATGGAATGTATCCCTCAGGGGAAAGGGGGGACTACTGTATGTATATAAATACAAATGTAATCCTAATAATAAAAGGCTAGTATGCAAATTGACCAAACGGCAGAATGACCAGTCACTATGACATGCACTGACCATCAGGGGGCAGACGCTCAATGCAGAAGCTGCCCCCTGGTGGTCAGTGCACTCCCACAGGGGGAGCATCGCTCAGCCAGAAGCTGAGCTCACAGCTGGAGAGTGCAGTGGTGGTGGTGGGAGCCTCTCCCGCCTCTGCGACAGCGCTAAGGACCCCTCAGGGATTGTTCAAATGCAGCCAGCAGGTGAACATCCCCCAAGGGGTCCCAGACTGCGAGAAGATGCAGGCCAAGCTGAGGGCCCCCTCCCCCACAGTGCACGAATGTTGTGCACTGGGCTTCTAGTATGTATATAAATACAAATGTAAATGAGGGTCAAAGACTCAGCCTTCAGAACGTAGTCAGGAAAGGGGGATTGCAGGCTGGTGGTCTTATGGTAAGGTCACAGTCCTTCACTCCTGAGATTCTAGCATGTTCTTTTCTTTGGGTACAATGTACAACAAGCATGTCAAACTCAAAGGCTAACATGGGCCAAATAAACAAGGTTTAAGTTTATGTGCGCCGCAAAAAAAAAAAAAAAAAAAAGCTTCAATTTCCATAGAAATGTAGGTTTATTTCGATAGAGACATGCCGAATACAAAGGGCTAAAATAAATGATTAATCATTAACATAAAATAATAGAACATTTTAATAAAAATTAATATTTTTTTCTTGAACATTAACTTACCAGACACCGAACTGCATAAATTAGTAAGCGTAACACAAGTAAACCTATTTTTCTTGTTCTCCAAAAGTGAAATATTTCCTGTTGCACACACCAAACAAGTCAGTCCAAGACTAATAACATGGAAACTGGCTGCTAAAATATTCACTGCTAGTATTAGTGGAGAGAAATGGTGTGCCTGCGCATAAGGCACATAAGGCACGTAAGGGAAATGAATGCAACAAGATTATAGTAATCAGTCATTAGTGAACATTGTAGTTCATTATTAATAATTATGTATAACAGCATATTTTAAAAATTAAGTTATGAAATTTTTATTAAAACTTTTCTTACCGTTATATTGACTGGGCCACAAAAATATGTTGTGGGCCGCATGTGGCCTGCAAGTTTAACATGCTTGATGTACAGTTTCTGCAGAACCAACCATACAGCTCTTATTCATTGATTAGCCCAAGCATAGGATATATTTGTGACTCTAGTGGCATGCAAGGCAAGAGGGGTGTTGAAATCAGTTAAAGCCTGGGCCTGAAGGCATCAAGAAAATTCTACAGTTGGCTTCCTTGCAACATTGACATGCAAACTGACATTGATAAGAATGGGAAATTAGGATTAAAGAAAAAAATGCGCCTGCATTTTTTTTTTTTTTTGGATTGACACCCAGGGTCATTTCTTTGGTTAGAAAGATCTAATTTTATTAGGACAAAAAAGTAGTGGGATGGGTTTATCATGCTAGAGGTTGTTAAAAGACAGATGCCACGCTTATGTTACATATGTTAATATGGTAAACCTTGTAAATCTTCCTTAGGAGGAAGTGTATTCCAGGCAGGAGGAGGGCATATGCAAATTTTAAAAATGGTGTGTTCCTGATTTCAAGTTGTTCTTTTGTCTGGCTCATAAGGGTCTTAGTGAGGAGTATGGAATATGAGGCCAGGGAAGTAGATAAGGGTCAGGGCATAAATCATATTAAGAGCTTTGGATTAAGTTAGCTGCTCTAATCAAATCATGCTATTAGGAGTGTAGTAAGTTCTCCAAAAAGAAGAGGCTATCATCCCACTATCTGAGAACTGGACTAAGTTGCTAGAGAAGCTGGACCGTAGCTTTCCATAGCTTCTCTCTCCTTCACTGCAGTTGAGGAAAAAACCTGAAAGGTACTGAGTCAGCAACTATGGTCCTTAAAATGCTTTATGCTGCCCTATTAATAAGATCACAAGGAAGGAACCTCCCGTGGTAGATTGCATTACTGTCTCCACTCTCCTTTATAAAACTGTGATACATCCTCAACCATTGCCGTATCTCCTGCAGTATCCACACCCACTATTGATATTGGGCTTGGCCCTGTGACATGATAAGATTTATTTCATTCTTACTACATTATTTCATGTAGCAACCAGGCATTTGCACTGAGCCTACACCTTATTACTTCTTACCAAGAGCCACCCTCCAACAAAACATGCCTACCAGTAAATTGTTAGAGCGCCATCCAGAGATCACTAGAGCAAATACTGTTTCCCAAGCCTCTCCAGTAGCTTGATGTGAAGAGCAACACTGAAATTAAATGAGGGGAAAATGAGAAAAGTGATTTCTAGGGTGTATCTCTATATGAAAGGGTGCTTTTATAGGAGATTAAATGCTTTATGTCACTTAACCATCTAAGATAGTTCTTATTGTCCCCATTTTACAGATGAGAAAACTAGGCTCAGAGTGTGAGTTATTTGCGCAACTAAAAAGCAGAGGATTCAAAACCAGGTCTTGCTGATGTCTGCTGATGTTCCTTCCAGTATTCAACACTTTCAGCTCCTTTATTTGATTCAGGCCTCTTAGATTTCAGGAAGTTTTGTTACTCAATAGAATATGTAAACTTTCAGTGAAGAAAATTTCTCTGTATGGAATCCAAATGCATTTATTTAGACTTTTCCTATCTCAAACTTTTCCAATCTTTTTTTCTATGCCAAATATGTAGAAATAAATATTTGTTGAATGAGTAAATGACTAAATGAACGGAATGTTTTCCTTTGCCTCCTTTCAAAGTCTTTTTGGAAATTATATTCCCAGACTAGTTGCGCTCACCTCTGACCACTCTTCACTCACATTCTCATCTAGTGATATGTCTCCCTTACCACACTCCCCCCTCCACACTCCAAGTAAATGTCATGCTACACAATCCATGCATTTCTAAAGGTAAAGCAATTCAGAGTCAAAAAATAATCAGGATACATGCTGTGTAAATGAAACCGTATGCAAAACCATTTTTCCTACAGCAAAGAAGTCATTTAATCTCCCGAATAACCACTTATTTATCTGCTTTGTTGAGTTTAATTTCCTGATACTGATTTTTATTAACTAAGGTGTGGTTATATTTCTATACATTAATGTTCATTTTTCAGAGACATGAAGTTAAACCTCTTGATTACATTTTCTAGGACTCTCTGCATTGTTTCAGTAAGAGTGGGAGCTCTATGAGAGCAAGTACTACTCTTTAAATGAATTTAAAACCCTCTAATTCCCACTGCAGGGTCTTCAGCCGGCCTTTTAAATGTCTGACTGATCAAGGTTGCCTCCCCTTCTCTAGCTATTCCTTTGAAAGAAATACTAATGAGCAAGTAAGTGTTAAAAAGGAGCAAAAGGAAGAGTAGATTTTCCCACAAGGTAATTACTGAGTGACTACTATATTCCAGGAACTGCACTGGGTGGTGGGGCCACTCTCTCTGACCTTGAGGGTATAGTGTCTGGGATAAACAGACAATTACAGTGCAGTATTCTGGGTGGCAGAGGCCCAGGGGTACCCCACACTTTGAGGGGAGGCAAAAATGACTGACTGCTGAGGTTTCTAATTACTGAGCTTCCTCCTGAAGTGATGGTAAACTCTATAATACAATTATAATAAATATTATAATGCAATTACAATAAATGTGCATTGAATTGAATTAACTCAAATTGCTGCCTTGTTCTCCAGAAGCTCATCTATGAACCATGAAAATTGGAAATAACTTTAAAAAAATCCAGGGTTTCCTAGTAAGGTACCCATGGAGATATTTCAGAAGATGTTTAAGCCATAAAAGTTCTTAAGAAACTTTATAATATTCTGTCCTATCCAACTGGCTCTCTGATCTGCTGAATGGATCCTTCTAGAAGCTTATTTAGAACTAGAGGCCTGATGCACAAATTTCGTGCAAGGGCCTTGGCCCCTGCCACCATGGCCAGGGGCCTCTACCACCTCTGCTGTGGCCCCCCCCCCCCCCCCCCCCCCCGCCCACCACTACCACCGCCGCCAGGGGCCTCTGCCGCCTTGGCCTCGGCCCCCGCCCACTGCAGCTCTGATCGGAAGGAAGGATGTCCTGAAGGATGTCCGGTTTAATTAGCATATTACACTTTTATTATTATAGATTTTCCCAGGCATTTGAGGTAAAGGAATCTCCCTCAATATGTAACATCATCATCGTCATCATCTTCATAAAAACACTTACTCCTCATTGAGTGTCAAGAGCCTGGCATGGTGTTGAATAATTATTAGAACAATCAGTCTGGAGTTAGTATGGGGGAAATAAAGAAACAGAAGAGAGGAACCAGGAGTCCAAAAGCAGGTGAAGTCCTAGGATGTGATGGAAATGAAGAAAGAATGATGTGGATCAAAGCAGCGGTAGATGGCTAGAAAAGGTGAAAGAGAAGGTGGGCTCAAGAAACACAGTGGAAGGAAAATCCATGGGGTGTGGTGAATGATTGCAGCTGTAGGGATTTGGGGAGAGAAAAGGAGAAAAATATATTTTTGAGTTTCTATTCCAAATGCCCAGAAGAATAATGAGGTTATTAACAGCTGAGGGAAGAGAGAAGGGTAGAGCAAGTTAGAAATGGGGTGAGGAAACAACTAGGTGTTTTTGGTCTTACTGGACATTAAGAACAGGCACCTATTTAGACAGACGTGGATTCAAGCCCTAGTTTCACCCCTCACTGGTTGTGGAAAATTGGGCAGGTCTCTGAGTCTTATTTCTTCACCTGAAACACTGTGCTAATTTTAGTGCCTCCTTCATAGAGTGTTTCTTTTTTTTAATTAATAGACTACTTTTCAGCAGTTTTAAGTTTACAAAAAAATAAATAAATAAAAAATAAAAAAAAAGAGCAGAAAGTACAGTACAATATACCATCTCACTCTTTCCAATTCCCTAATTAGCTTTTATGTTAGTGTGGTGCATTTGTTACAATAGATGAGCCAAGTCCATAGTATATATTAGGGTCCATTCTTTGTATTACCTATTTTCTGAATTTGAACAAACGTATGACATGCACCTACCATTACAGTATCACTCAGAGGGGTTTCACTGCCCTCAAAATCCCATGCTTCATCCTTCGCTCTCCACCCCCCTCCCACAACCCCTGGCAACCACTCCTTTCTACTGTCTCCATAGCTTTGCCTTTTTAGAATGTCATGAAGTTGGAGTTGTACAGTATGCAGTCTTTCCAGATTGGCTCCTTTCACTTAGGAATATGCATTGAAGGTTTATAGTGTCACTTTGATGCCTCCCAGATAGCAAATACATAACAAATGCTAGCTGTTGTCACAATTACCATTAGCACTGTTACTATTTCTGCTGTATTGTCCTAAGATTTCAAAAAGAGAATTATGAATGTCCCTAGAGTTGCACAGGTTCTATTTCTGGTTCCCCCTGTTTATATCTGCTTCCTTTTAATCCCAAATTTTTGGTAACATTTCACCTCTAATTTGCTTACTCAGTCCTCTTCCCCTCTAAACTGACAGCTGTGTGAGAACAGGGACCACCTCTCTCTTGTCCAGCACTCTATTTCCACCATTTATTACAGGGCTGGGCAGGTGGCAGGGGTTTCATAAACATATACAAAGTAAATGAGAGGTTGGCAAGGTGGCCTGAAATGAGGAGACAAAAATATGCAGTAACGCAGCTTTAGGGAAGAGACAGGAGGAGAGGTTGTAATGAGACCACGCTCCCCAGGACCGGAATAACGAAGGAGGAATTGATGCCGCCCTCCAGCTCACACACACAGGGACGGAAGGACGTGCCAAAGGGAGACTTCACTTAAATTATTCCCTAACCTCAACATGTAGTATATTAAGTTTCTGTATAGCAGGGAAGGTCTCAAGTGGATTTAGATAATAGAATGAACGTTATACAAATATGTAAAATTTAATATCTAATCAAACTTTTGAGATGCTACTTGTTGCAGTCCAACTTAGATCAGAGTTAATTTTCCTATACTTTTCCTTTGGCTATAGGACAAGTTTTGCTTAACCTACAGTTCTACCTGGAATAAAACCAGCACTAGTTTTTGAGTCTCCTTTAGAATTTATTCCAAGTAAAAGAGAATTGTTACAAAGAGAAATTGACGTTTCTCCTCTGGCTCATCTCCAAAGAATTTGAAACATGTCTTCTTATTCCTGTGTGTTTTCTTTTTGTCCCATTTTTACTTTAAACTAATGATAATGATACTTCATTTCTAGCAGAAAGGTGAAGCAGAAACTTTCCTCTAAATACAACGTTCCTCTAACCCAGCCGTGGGCAAACTACGGCCCGCGGGCCGGATCCGGCCTGTTTGAAATGAATAAAACTAAAAAAAAAAAAAAAAGACCGTACCCTTTTATGTAATGATGTTTACTTTGAATTTATATTAGTTCACACAAACACTCCATCCATGCTTTTGTTCCGGCCCTCCGGTCCAGTTTAAGAACCCGTTGTGGCCCTCGAGTCAAAAAGTTTGCCCACCCCTGCTCCCCTGGGAGAATATTTGAAGCTAGATACTCATCTGTCCTGTAATTAAGAAACAATGAGCTTTCCACCATGACTTATTTCCATAGATTTAAGTTCAATGCTTAGAAGCTACAGTTTAAATTGTTGCAGTGCCCAATAGTAAAATCTCCTGTAAGTCCTCAGAGGTCAATTTTAAATAAACTTGCCTATCAGCAAAATAACATTAAATGAAGATATCCTTTATATCTTATCCTTCCACCCAAAGAAAAGGAACCAGGTGGGCTGGTGCAGAGAGAGAAGAGGTGTGGAGAGAGGAGGAGGATAGGGAAAAGGGAGGGAGAGAGAGAAAACGCACTATCTCAGGCTATGTAAAGCATTATCTCAGGCTAGCTGTGGGTCTCCGGGTAGTTTCTCTGGCTAGGTCTGCTCCTCTAAAATCCAGGGCAGCCCCATTTCCATTCCTTAGGGCACCTGCAGTTAACTGAACAGTAAGAAAAGGAATGAATGACAGGGTCAGAGGCCCTGATTAAGATAACTTCTCAGGTGCCCAGAAGAATTAAGGATGACTGCACAGGGCAGGGAAAACCCATTGTTCACGGGAAAGAAACTGAAATTGAGCAGACTCAAACAGCTCTTAAATATAAGAGGTCACTGCATAGGCTTTGGAATGAGACCGCTTATTGGCTGCGTGAACTTGGGCAGTTCACTTAGTCTCTCTGAGCTTCATTTTCTTCAAGTGTAAAATGTGGCTAAAGATTCTTCCTTTAATGGCACTGGGTATGCCACTGTAAAAAGCACTGTGGTGCTCAATACAACTCCATGTGTTTTTAATCTACTGGTCTCAGCTCATCTTCAAAGAAGCCTCTGGAAAGAGGACGGGTGGGTGTGAGAAACATCACAGAACCCTTGCTTTATGTGGGAGACCATGAACAGGGCAGGTCATCTGTAGTTCTGAGAACCTTGACCTAGAGAGGGATACTTTACTTGGAATCTACAAAATTGGGATGAAGACATTAAATGAGAAAATCATAAATCTGGTAAATGAGATTAATGAAATTCAATTTTATCTTAATGTCAGATACATTCTTCTGTCATCACATAATGAGAAAATGAGAGGATACTGAGAAAAATACAGTTAGAGCTTACTCACTAACACCCACCCCCACACGGTGAAATAGACTAGCTCCTGACAACCTGGACCTCAGAAGTTTGGGATTTGGAGGAAAGTTTTGAAATCATAGTTATTGCTTGGTTTATTTAATAATTTTTATCAAGTTCTGGGGACATAATAATGAATAAAAATTACATGCTCTTTGCTTCATGGATCTTATAGTCAAATGGAGGAAGAGAGTCATCTATATATATAACAGGCTAAGTGACTGCCCAACTGTCCAGTAGGTATGACACGCGCTGACCACCAGGGGCCAGATGCTCAACACAGGAGCTGCCAAGCTGCAGTGACTTGGCATTGGCGGTTCTCAGGTGATGTACCCCAGAACCAGAGGAGGGAGCCTGATTCTGGGGTGCATCACCCGAGAACCGCCCTCTCGAAATCTGGGACCCCTCAGGGGATGTTGGAAAGCTGGTTTTGGCCCAATCCCCACAGGCCAGGCTGAGGGACTCCACGTGCTAGAGGGACCCTGCTCACTTCGAAGATGCCCTTCGAGCTGTGTTGCCACCCCAGGTGCAACAGGCCGAGGACGGACCGAGGGAGATTGGCTCCAGGGCATGTCCAATCTGTCTCACCCAGTCCCACCCCATGGCCGCCTTCTAATTAATTTCCTTTCAATGTGCATGAATCTGTGCACCCGGGCACCAGTACCTATATAGTCACACAAGTAAAAACACAGCCATTACGCCGAAGTAAAAGTGTGAAGCATTAAAAGGTATTGATTTTAACTGAGAGGGCCTCTCTAGGGAAAAGCAATGATAGTCCTTCCTTCTTTAGCACAAGTCTCTCAGCACCTACACCCTGCGATAAAGGCTCATGCAGCAGTGGCTTACACTGGGCAGGCATAAGAGACAGGGAGCGAGAAAGACAACAAGGCTATGCTTATCAGATTTGCCACTAACCCAGGAGACCAGTGGACCGATGCTTAGTCCTACAGGGCCAGCTGTGAATGCCTCTCAGCACCACCTGTCTATGGACTTCTGTCCTACTTTAGTCAAAGTTTGCTCCCTGGGGTGCTAATTCCCCCACCGCTGGGTTGCACATGCATGAGAGCCTAGTATTGAGTGCCAACCTGGCCTGCCAGTGCCTGCAGCAGAGAGAAGCTTCTGGGCAAAGCAGGAGGTGTCTGTGTCACAGTCAATGCCCTTTCATTTGCCCGGGCATCAAACTGGTCCCTGAAGTGGGGCTGGACTTAGAGGAAAGGCACGAAGGTCAGCTGTGGATCACAAGAGGGTTCAGATGCATGTCCCTTCTCTGAGCCGTCTACATTCCTCACCACATTCCTCTTTCAGAAAGCTTTCATCATGGCGCTTCCAAACACCAAAACCTGCTAGTGACTCCCTATTATCCACAAGAAAGGGTCAAGTTCTTCATTATGGAAGTCAGGCTCTCTCCACTATTTTTATGTTATTCTCTCATCTGGGCTTTAGACTCAGGAGAGAGGTCTGAGCACAAGCACATAGGAAGATGCTTGTACATAGAGCAGTGGTTCTCAACCTTGGCTGCACATTAGAATCACCTGGGAATCTTTTTAAAATCCTGATTTCTGGGCCTCATTCCGGAGGAAATGAGGATTTTAAAAAGATTCCCAGGTGATTCTAATGTGCAGCCAAAGTTGAGAACCACTGATATAGAGGGTTGATTGAAAAAAAAAAAAAAAAAAGGAAAGGAAATGGATAAAATCAATGAAAGAGAAAGACAAAACATAAGAGGAGCCAGAGATAGACTTTTAAACAATATCAACATTTTGGAAGATAGTGGGGTCACAGGAGTCCATAAAGAAAACCATGACTCATTTGCCTTGCTAAGTATTTAACTGTATCCAAGAGTAGAGAAATGGTTTCATAAATTGCAATAAAATATCAAATAGCCATTGACAATATTTCAACAAAATCTTGGCATGGGGAAGTACATGGGATATAATATTAAATGTAATAACTAAAATCCCTGTATTTCCATTCCTCCTACCAACTATTGTGTGTGGTGGGGAATAAGAGTAGGTGGGATGGAGGGAGACCCTTAGTAAAATAGAATAAAAATAAGATATTTATATTGTTCTCTTTGTTTAGATGTAGTTTTTCAGGTTCTGTACACAAAGCATATTTTCTTTAATAATATAACATTTTAATTAAAATCATAATGATAAAAAGCTTAATATATTTGCATAGAATAAGAAGCCAGGTCTGTGTTTCGAGGGGAAGAGAATCTAGGAGTCAGGAGCATCATTGCTCTAAGTTTATCTTTGGCTGGTCCTTGTGAAATCTTGAGAAGTTGATCTGTCCTCTGGCTGTTCTCTCTTAAACACCAGGGAGCCAAAACCATTAGAGCAAAAAGCAGATGCCAAC
The DNA here is from genome assembly GCF_028538775.1 of Myotis yumanensis. Classification (NCBI taxonomy): domain Eukaryota; kingdom Metazoa; phylum Chordata; class Mammalia; order Chiroptera; family Vespertilionidae; genus Myotis; species Myotis yumanensis. Next base: position 25,124,484 of record NW_027223756.1, on the reverse strand, counting down.
AACTAAATTTAAGAAGGAGATGTCTCAGGGCCAACCCATTATTTCAGGCCATCACGTATTCCAGTCACATAAGCTCAATAACTATTGTGCTGATGTTTGTTCAGATTCAAAAGCCTCCTCCCCTCGACCCCCCCCCCCCCCCGCCTTGCTGTCAGATAAAGTATTTTCCGGCATGTTAATAAGTATCACCATATTTCATATGAAATATGATATGAGCCTCATTTTTAAACACATTACAAATTAGCCCCAAATTAGCAATTTTGCTGAAGAATACGGAAATTTAGAATTCTGTTTTGGCTTTTGCAGCAAGCCTCAAAGAAATGAAGCTGATTAAGAATAACATGCCCCCTTCCCAACTGACAAGTTCCTGCTAGTCAATAAGCACTTTGCTGTCATCCCTTCCATGCTTCCTCAAATTCTAAGCCTCCATCCATCCATTACTGTGAGTTGAAAAGAGTCTTTTAATTCAGTAGTATTGGAGCTGTCTAAGCCTTATACTTAATTTTAAGTACTTTGATTATATAAATGCTTTTCTATAATTACCTTCCAAAATTCTCAGAAAATTTGACAATGAATGTTACATTCCCAAAGTCTATTTTCCTCTTTTAACGGTAAAGGTCAAAATAATTTATTTTTCCTTTCTAGAGTTTTGTCCATTTTAGATAGAGGAATTATATTTTTTTCTTCTCTGCATAAATCTAGGAACATTGCAACTGTTGCCAGGAGAAATAAATTACAGTGTTAAGCTGCAAATCTGTAGGTTTAAAGGTTCGCCTTCCTTCAACATTATTTTAAAAGGAAAAGTATTATATTTAGCCACCAGAAAAGGCAAGTTAAGGGGTCTACTTTCCACTTTTAAGTTCAGTTCTCTGTTTTGGAATGCCTAAAGGAACCTTATGATTCTTTCCAGAGACAAAAGTACAATTAAAAATCCTGAAGTATAATTCGTACACCTGAAACCTATATAATTTTATTAACCAATGTCACCCCAATAAATTCAAAAAATTTTTTAAACGAAAGAGTCCTAGAGTAATATAGGTAGTTGGTCAAGTTAGTACCCAGTCCCTTCTCTTGAGCAGTGCCTCCTTCATTTGTTTGTCCTTGTTGATGTATCTACTGTTTCTTTAAGAGGCAGAGGAATGAGCTACTTCTTGCAATCCCTGGTGGGGCTACTGATTAGCTGGGGGACCTTGGACAAGTTTCTGAAACTCTAGTCTTAGCTTCCTCATCAAAAACAAAAATGAAAAAGTGTAACCTAGCAGTTGGATGAAATGACCTGGAAAATAGATGTTCGTTCAGCAAAAATGAATGTCCTATCCCTTTCACAGATGGACTCTGTCTTTATTTGCAAAGTAGAGATGGCCCCCAAGGTCCCACCCAGCTCAAATATTCTGAGAAAGGCCTTTGTACGTAGAAGGCGCTGGGAAATGTTTATTAATTTTGATTAATTGATTGATTAGCATTATTTACCCAAATTGGTTTGTAGGCTTTTTATTAGCTCAGAGATGCCAGGCTATTTCCAGCCTGACCCTAAGATGCCTTTGGAACTTTTCAGCTGTCACCGCTGTACAATTCTCCATCCCTGCCGCCTGTGAAGGGAGCAGGGATTCAGCTCATGGTCTGGGGACAATCAAGGGTTTTTCATTTGCCAGAGGAAAGGTGTGGGCAGGAGACTGGGATTCTGTCTCCACATAAAATACATAAATAAATAAACATAGATGAACAAATAAACCAATAAATACATAAAATCCTTGGACACATTGGCCTCAATGAATAACCAGGTGATTGAAGCAAGGGTGCCATTATTTCTCAACTCCATTAACAGGTGTCCTCTCTCTCTCTCTCTCTCTCTCTCTCTCTCGCATGGCCCATTACAAATAGTTAATTAAAAATCCACAAACTGAATTGGCAAAGTTATATCACATTTTGTGTTCTTTCCATAGAAACCACTTCTCTTTTGGAGTAATCAAAGCTGAAATTTGTTCTTAAATATGCACGAACCTCATCCTCATGAACGACATGGGAGAAAGAACCAGGTTTGCAATGTGTAATTATTTGCTCAAATAAACTATCTGATTGAAAGAGTATTTTATAGCCAGAAATACCTTTATTATATTTGCAGGGAGTTTATCCTGTGTCAATGGTTGTGAGTCTAACTTCATTCAAAATGCAGATGTCGGAACTAAGCCAACTGTTTCAGAGAGAATGCGAGTTGTCTTATAAAAAAGCCACTGGGCGGACCTCTTGCTATTGGATAACTGATAACAGGACTGGGAGGTTGAGAATACGAATGGAAAAGGACTTGCAATTACAGGCTATGAGCTGTAGGGGGCTGAGAGGCTTAGATAGATGTTCTAGATAAGGGTCAAGAAACTGGTTAATAAGTGAAATAGAGGGGCTCAGATTTCTGAGATGGAATACAAACTCTATGCAGTCATAAAATATTTAGGTAATGATATGGCGATAGTTTTATGAAACATTGTTAAAATTAAAAATGGATGTATAGCATGATCCTGATAAAGCCAAAGTAAAATAAAACAGAAAAAAAGTTTCTGATGATTACTTCTGGGAGATAGGATTATGGGATATGACAATATCTGTTCACCACTGTATCTGAAATACTTAGTAAATTATGTTCATGTTCCATCCAGTTTCATCCAGTTTCTACAACTTTGCAATCAGAAAAAAAAAAGGGTATTTAGAAACATATCTGTTTCTGAAATGAGATTATTGTGAGAGATGATAAAGAATGGCTCAGCTTTTTATAGCTGATAGATCATTTCTCCCCAAGTCAAATGTACAGCCAGATGAAGAGGGGGTTATGAAGAATGAATCAAGTTTGTGACCGTAAAGACTGTGTAGGCAAGTCTCCATTAGCACAGCAGCGAGAGCAGTGGAAGGCATACTCCCGGCTGGGATCACATATCATAGATAACACGGTTGCTCGGCATAGGGAATTATATTCCTGATTGTCCCTTTAAGCTGGTAAATCAATTACTTTGCATTTAAAGAACACACAGTAGCGTCATGGCTAATCCTACAGGCCAAGCACTTTTCAAGTGGGTGAAGTTCCCAAGCTGCTGTTGGAGTATTCCTCCCAACTTGGCCCTTCCGAAGCTGTTCCCTGAGGGCAGAAACTCTTAGGGGTTGGGGCTTCTGCCTATTTCATGCTTCCCTGCTAAGTTCATTTGCAGGAGAGGAGGCTGTGCCCTTCAAATGAGGATGGGTGGTCAAGCCTGCCTTAACTCACTCCATCAGGCTACATCAGCATCTCCACTTGGGTTTAATACTCCTCATGGTCTTTGAAGATTATTTTAACCCTAGACACCTGTGATGGGATAGTTGGGCCTCTTTTCTGCTTTTCAACCTTGCTTTTGTTCATGGCCACAGTTTGTCTTGGCAACCCAGCCTCCCTCTCAGGTTGATCCTATTGTAAAATCAGCTCATTAACAATCTTAACTCCATCTGCAAGCTTAGTTATCTTTTGTCGGGTAACCTTACATATATATAGGTTGCAGAGATTGGAACCTAGTAATCTTTGGGGGACTTTATTCTGTCTGTCACATATGTGGATTCATACATCCATACATCTCAGCAAACTCCTAGCAGGACAAATACAAAGAAAATCATACCTAGGCATTGAACTACTGAAATACAAAGATTTTAAGTCTTAAAAGCCACCAAGTGGTGGGGTATGAGGGGATACATTACATCTGTGGAAACAATCAAGAAGAATTGCAGCAGACTTTTAATCAGAAAAGTAGTGGAGGCTGAAGACAATGAAAAGGTAATTCAAGTGCTGAAAGGAAAACAGTCAAACGAGAATTCTATATCCATTCAAAATTAAAAGTGAAATAAGGATGCTTTTCCAGAGAAAACAACTAAAAGACGTCATGTTCAACAAACAATACATCACAAGAAATATTAAAAATGATGAAGGAAAATAATACCAGATAGAAATCTGCTCATATAGGAAGGAATGAAAACACTATAAAGAATAAATACATCACTAAATAAGAAAGCCATTTAAAAATCATTCTTAATGTACTGTATATGTAATTTGTAAACCTGTTTAAAAGACTATTGCCTCTTTAAAAATAATTTAATAGTGTAATGTGTGGTTTAGTGTATATGTAAAAGTAAAATACATGACAAAAAGATTACATAGGTCATCAGGGTATTAAATGGACCATACATTTTAATGTTCTTATATTGATTATGAAAAAGTAGAATATTTTGTACAAGTCGATGGTAATAATTTAAAGATGCATGTTGTAAGCCATAAAGTTACTACTAAAAGTAATTAACAATAGGAAATATAACTTAAAAGTCAATAGAGGTTACTGAAGGCAGCACTCCGGGCTAGAGGGCCAGACTTGGGTCAGAGCCAGCCAGACCTAGCCCCGGGGTCTCAGCCTGACTTCAGTCTGCCCCTTCCAGGAGATGAGTCACCATTTCAGAACTATCTCAGCCATCCTGGGCCTCTGAAACCAGCCAACACTTTTTTTTTTTTTTTTTTTTTTTTGCTTAACAGCTTATTGCTGAGCAACCATGCGATCACAAAATTTGTCAGAATTATTCCACCAAGGTAGAAGCCGCTGTCAGCTGCCTGGCCAACCTAGATCTGTGGGCCTCCCACACCTACCTCTGGGCTTCTGTTTCCACCAGGACGCGTGACTCTGGAGGGAAGCGCCATTTCTTCCGAGTTGCCCGAGGAGAAGCTCCCTAGAAGCTCAGCGCTCCCAGGGATGCAAAACCAGCATGGTGGTGGCCACGCCCACTTCCAGAAGGTGCGGAAACCTTCCCAAGACGAGTGGGGTAAAACTCAGAACGCCAGGGTCTGGCAGAAAAACCTGAACCAGGCCCTTTTGGATCTGCACACCCTGGGTTCTACCGGCACAGACGCTCATCTTTGTGACTTCCTGGAGAATCACTTCCTGGGTGAGGAGGTGAAACTCATCAAGAAGATGGGGGCCACCTGACTAACCTCCGCAGGCTGGCTGGCCCTGGCCCTGGCTGGGCTGTCTGGGCAAATATCTCTTCAAAAGGCTCACCTTTAAGCACAAGTAGGAGCCTTTGGAGCCAAGAGGCCTTTGAGGGGCCCCTTTGTAACCCCTAGTTTCTGGTTTCTGTTTGAACCTGTCCCTGAAACCACTAGGCATCCTTTTAACAAACTTAGACCAAATGGAAACAATAAAGCTTTTTGCAGCAAAAAATGAAAAAATGGCAATAGAGGAGATAAGAAGGAATACAAAAACAAACAAACAAACAAACAAACAAAAAAACTCAATTCACACCAAAAAGGAACATTAAAGAAGAAACAGAGGAACAAAAAGTAGATGGGACTTAGAAAACTTACACAGTGAGGTGACAGACTTAAACATAAAAACAAATAATTAATTGTGTAAGTGGAGGAAAGGATCAAAATGAAAGGCAGATATTGTCAGACAAGATACAGACACTAGAGAATATCATTGATAAAAAATACACTTTATGTATAAGTATACAAAATATTTGAAAGTAAAAAAACATGCAAATATTAAGCATAAGAAAACTGGTTTGATAATGTTAACATTAGAAATATACTTCAAAATGAAGAGTATTATCAGAGACAAAGAAAGGCATTTCATATTGATAATAGAGTCAATTAGATAGTAAAACAAAACCATCTTAAATGCATATGTGCCTAGTAAAATGGGCATGTAAAGTACAGCATAGAGAATAGTCAATAATATTATAATAACTATGTATGGTGCAGATGGGTACTAGATTTATCAGGGTGATCGCTCTCTAAGTTATATGAATACCTAAACACAGGATTGAACACCTGAAGTAAACCTATAAAGTAAAATTTGAGCAAACTATATAAAGAAAGAGCCCTAGCCAGTTTGGCTCAGTGCATAGAGTGTGGGCCCATAGAGCCTTGGCCTATGGACTGAAGGGTTGCAGGTTCAATTCCAGTCAAGGGCACATACCTCAGTTGCAGGCTCAATCCCTGGCCCTGCTCAGGGCAAGTTCGGGAGGCAACCAGTCAACGTGTCTCTCTCACATCGATGTTTCTCTCTCTCTGTCTCTCCCCCCTCTCTTCCACTCTCTCTAAAAGTCAATGGAAAAATATCCTCTGGTGAGGATTAACAACAACAACAACAAAACAAAAAAAAAAAAAGAGAGAAAGAAAGAAAGAATGAGAAAGAAAGGAAGAAAGAAAGAAAGAAAGAAAGAAAACAAACCCACAAAGTTGGAAACTTTGATACCCCTCCCATAAGAATATATAAAACAGAAAAAAAATAAGATATATCAGCAGGCTTGGATAATACTCTCAACCAACTGGTATCACTGACATTTAAAGACACTATATCCAATGATAGTAAAATAAACATTTTCAAGTACATATGAGATAGGCCATTTGGGGCCATAAAAAGTCTAAATACATTTCAAAGAATTTAAATTATATAGAGGATGATTAGAATTAGAAGTTGGAAATCAATAAGATATGAAAATCTCCAAATATTTGGAAATTAAACAATCACTGAAACTTACCATGAATCAAAGAAGAAATCACAAGAGAAACTAGAAAATATTTTCAACTGAATAATAAAAACATAACATATCAATATTTGCAGGTTACAGGTAAAGCAGCTCTCACAGGGAATTGTATAGTTTTAAATGAATGTGTTAAAAAAGAAAACATTGACAAGATCAGTGATTCTTCCATAAGAACTCAAAAAAGATCAATAATTAAACCCAAAGTTAGTAGAAGAAAAAAAAAAAAGCAGAACTTAATGACCTAAAAAACAAATTGGAGAATATAAAAAAGCCAAAGATTACTTTTTATAAAGATTATGAAAATTGATAAGTTCTTATTAGAAGAGATAAGAAAAAAGACAGAAATCTTAATTATCGATCTCAGAAAGTAAAGAGAAAATAATGTATAGAACAAAGTATTAAAAAACAGTAGGATAGTGCAAAAATCTTGTGATAATATGTTTCATGCCTTAGATAAAATGAATAAATTCATTTAAAAATTTACTAAAATGGACTATATTAGTTTGCTAGGGCTGCCATAATAAAATATCACAGACTGGACGACTTAATCAACCAAAATTTATCTTCTCAAAGTATGGAAGCAGAAAGTCTAAGATCAGGAGGGTTGGTTTCTCCTGAGGCCTGTCCTCTGCTTTCAGATGGCCACCTTCTGTCTATGTCCACACATGGCCTTTTCTCTGTGAACGTGAATCCTTGGTATCTCCTCCTCTCTTCTGAGGACAACAAGCATTTGGATTAGGGTACCACTATTATGACCTCATTTAACCTCGATTACCTTTTTAAAGACCCTGTCCCCAAATACAGTCACATTGAGGGCTGAGACTGTGACATATGAATTCTGGGGGACACAATACAATCAATAACACTCACAAAATAATAGAAAATCTGAGAAGCCTCATAATCATTAAAGAATTTGCACTTTCAATTTTAAAACTTTCCATAAAGAAAACTCCAGGACAAGGTGGCTTCACTGGAGATCTGAGTGAAATAAGTCAGACAAAGACACATGCTAGATGATTTAACTTTATGTGGGATATAAAAATCAAAGTAAACAAACAAGCAGAAGAGAAACAGACTCGGAGATAAAGAAAACATTTTGATGGTTGTCAGATAGGAAGGGGGATTGGGGAGCTGGATGGAAAAGGTAAAGGGATTAAGAAATACAAGTGGGTAGCCACAGAATAGTCATGGGCATGTAAAGTACAGCATAGAGAATAGTCAATAATATTATAATAACTATGTATGGTGCAGATGGGTACTAGATTTATCAGGGTGATCGCTCTCTAAGTTATATGAATACCTAAACACAGGATTGAACACCTGAAACTAATATAATATTGCATGTCAACTGTAATTAAAAAATAAAAATTATTTTAAAAGAAAGAAACACTGAGGTACAACTACACACAGATTAGAATGACTAAAATTAAAAGACTGATATCACTAAGTGTTGACAAGCAACCACAACTCTCAAACACTATTGGTAGGAGTTTGTAAAATGATATGACCTCTTTAAAAAGTATTTACCAGTTTTTTAAAAAAATAAACATAACATATATTGTGAATAGCCACGGAATTCCTAAGTATTTATCCAAGAGGACTGACAACATAAGCCTCTAAAAAACATTTTGCAAAAATATTAATAGGAGCCTTAATCATAGGAACCCTCCAAGTGTCCATCAGTAAGGGAATGGGTAAGTAAATTCTACCAAATACACACTGGAATAATATTGATAATTAAAGAAAAACCACACAATTTTATAAGCACACCAATGTGGATGAATCCAAAAATTATTCTCAGTGAAAGAGGCCAGACATTACAGAGTGCATATTATATAATCTGACTGATATGAAATTCTCCAATAAGCAAAACAATTTCATGATTTTAGAATTTGGAATAGTAATTTTTAGCTATTATTATTAAAGCTGCTGTGAATACTGTTAAATGTTTTTAGGAGCATATGTCATAAAGAGGGATATTAAAGAACTTTCTGGGTTAATGGTAATATCCTATTTCTTGATGGGCATGTGTGTTACACGGAACTGTACAATTAACATCCTGGCATGTCACTACACGCAAAGTATATCTAAAATTGTGAGTGTGTGAGTTCCCACTTCAATTGCCCTGAGGCCAAATCAACACCAACACAGTCCAAATTTATGCTTAATCACTTGGCGTTCTGTCATGCCCATTACTTTTTTCTTCCATTGTTCTGACCCCACTCCTGGTTTGGGGAATGCATATGATATGCTTCTCCTCCAGTGTATCCTTTCTTGATTATTGGCACCTCCTCCCAATCAGTCAAAGCCAGAAAACAGGCCATTTTTCTCATTTCCCCAACATCCAACCCATCCCCAACACTACTTCCTAAATATCTCACTAATTCATCAAATTTCACCAATTTTGAGAATATTTTTGAAGTATCTTAGTTAATTTGAGAGACTCCTGATATGCAAGTAGCAGGGTTTATTCCATATCCAATAAACTCCCTGTGGATTACATCCCTGATCACAGTACATTTCTCTGGTGGGTCCTTCTCCTGTGGATTCCTGGGCCCTTTTGATGTGAAAGTCCTAGAATCTGGGAAGACAGGAGGGGGTATTTTCTATTTCAAGAAGCATCAAATGACCTACCTTGTAACTGTACTATGTTCTTTATTACTTTGACTTATTGAGAACACAAAATTTTCACCTCTGGGCACAGACAGAAACATAACTGCAATAATTAAATTTGATTGTACTGAGAAGATTAACATTTCAATCCTTGCTGGAAGATAAGATGAAAGTCAAGGGACTTGATCAGGCAAGGAAGCCAGCTTTCAAAATTTGTACAACCTGCACCCAAGATAAACTCAGCAAATATTACTATACTAGAGGCCCAGTGCATGAAATTTGTGCACTCAGGGGCGGGGGGTGGGGGTGGGGGGGGCTCAGGATGGCCTGTACCCTCTCACAGTCCTCGAGCCCGTGGGGAGTGGGGCTAAGCCGGCAGTTGGACATCCTGAGTGCTGCCGCGAAGGCTGGAGAAGCTCTCACCACCGCCGCTGCACTCACCAGCCATGAGCCTGGCTTCTGGCTGAACAGCGCTCCTCCTGTGGGAGTGCACTGACCACCAGGGGGCAGCTCCTACATTGAGCCTCTGAACCCTGGTGGTCAGTGCAAGTCATAGCAACCAGTCGTTCTACCGTTCAGTAGATTTGCATATTAGCCTTTATGATATAGGATGGTCAGGATGTGCTAACATTATGAAAATTTCAGCAGAAATAGTCTTTAGTCTTTGGGCACTCAGCCACGTAAAGGACATAAACAAACATAATAAATTACTGTAATATGGCACGATGCATATAGGAACAGGACAGAAATGTTTTGCAGCATCCTCTGGATACACATTTATGATTGATAGTCTAAAAGAAATGGCCTACGTTTTTGTCCTTCCTAATATTAGGGACATAGCTAACAGGTTATTTATTATGAACACAAATTTTAATGTCGTTGTGACATAGTCCTCTGAAGAAAACTACCACGCATATTTTGGGACCTATTTTGTGTAGGGGAATTCAGGGAAGGCTTCCCACAGAATGTGGCAGTGAAATGAGCTCTAGAACTTGACATTATCAGAAAAGAACATGGCCCACACATATGGCTTTATTTTAGCTTAATTACCTCTTTAACGGTCCTATTTCACAGGCAGAAGCAGCAGCATGTACAAAGGCACTGTGGTTGAAGGGGTTCGATGTTCAAGGGTTAAAAGAACACTGGAGTGACTAGAGCATGGTGTGCCAGAGGGACAGACAGTGATGCACAATGAGGAGGCAGAGGTAAGGGTTTGCAGAATGTGAAATCACAGGCTTTGATAAATGTTTAACACTTGAAATAGGCCAAGCGATGCAAGCATTTATGTATTTTATATGATTATAAAATTCCTATTTTTGACCACCTTCCATGGAAAATCTGAGTCATTTGTTGGAGTACAATTACTGTCTTGTTTCAAAGGCTATAGGTATGGCAATGGAAGAATGGGGTAAGATCCATCCTTCTCCCTAACTCTGCTTCCAAGCTGAGATTTTATTTGCATTGCTAAAGACTTCTTTTTACTGGGCAGGGAGATTAATAAGCAGCGCAGCAGAAATATGAGAGTCATTACTGCTGATTAAATGATAATTTTCTAGAGCGACATTATGCATCAGAAAAGAAAATAATGAGCTCACTTGAATTTATGGACCTCACAGCAGCTGGGAGAAGTTCTCTCCTTGGCTCTTCAACAGCTTCCATGCCTTGTATTTAAAAATGTTTGAGATAGAGGTTAAAAGTGGGCACCTTGGCAAAGGAAGCTTATGTCATTGTAATCAGCATACTGGAAGTAATAAGTAACACCTATAAAGACAATAAAAACATTTGCATATATATTCTAGTCTATTAATTACTTTGAGTCAAGAAGAGAGAAAAAGAAGACAGAGCCCAGTGGGTAGAATGCAGTAAAGAAATCTTAGCTTGACACACAGAAAGCAATGGAACCCAGAGTTGAAGAAAGGCCAGTTTGGCATGGAGAGTGCCAGTCAGTTACCCAGTGCATCAGTCTGCCTGGGCTGCCAAAGCAAAGTACCACCAACTGGGTGGCTTCAACCATGGGAATCGAATTTCTCACGATTTTGGAGGCTGGAAGTCCAAGATCAAGATATCAGCAGATTTCGTTTCTTCTGCGGCCTGTCTCCTTGGCTTGCAGATGGCCGACTTCTCGCTGTGTGCTCACATGGTTGTGTGTTGGTCTGTGTTTTTTCTGTGTCTTAGTCTCCTCTTTATAAAGACACCAAACTTGTTGGATTCGGGCCCATACATATGGCTTTATTTTAGCTTAATTACCTCTTTAAAGGTCCTATTTCCAAATACAGTCACATTCTGAGGTATGGGACTTAGGACTTCAGCATATGAATTTTGTGTGGGGTGACACAATTCAGCCCATAAGACCCCAAAATATTACCTGAGCACTTGCTCTGTGTAGGGTGCCATGCAACACACTGGGGCTATAGGAATACATGGTCCTGTCCTTAGGGATCGTGGGGGCTAATGGGGAAGAGAGGCATTTAATATGGGATTATATATAAATAAGAACTTAGTAATTAATCATACCAGTGCCAAATGCTACAAAGAAGAGTGTGAATTGGGGCGGGGGGGGGGGGGGGGGGAGCAGGGAAGGGTTGCAGAAAGATGTCTGAAGGAAGGAAGCTTTAAGCCAAGTCCAGAATAGGGTATAGGCATGAACCAGAAGAAGGTGACACAGATACCAAGAATGAGAAAACAGACCATCTCCTGGAGACAGGCAGAAGAGATCACCATATGTTGGAGGGACTGAGGAAGTCAGCAGGACTAAGAGAGGAAATGGAGAGTGGTGTGCGATGAGTCTGGAGCCATAAGTGGGCATTAGACCATTTAGGGAAAATAAAGTATGGCTGCTGTGGTGACATGAAGGGTGTGAAGAGTGGCACATGCTAGTGTAAGCATTCTACTGGTGCATTAAGAGGTAAATGAGGAGACAACGGTATAATAATTTTGAGAGGCCACTTAGTACAATGGTTAAGAACTAGAGCTCTGGACCACACTATGTGGGTTGAATCCTGGCTCGACCGCTTACCAACACTGTGGGGCTTTGGGTGAGTACCTTCACCTTCTGTGCCCAGGTTTCCCCTTCTGCACATTGGGGCTAATCATGGCACACAGCCTGTAAGCGGAGTTAAATGAGTGGATGCAATAAAGCACTTTGAGCAGTTCCTGACACACAGTAACCAACATTCAGTACCTGTCAACTTTTATCAGTAGGAGGAAGGACAGGAGATAAAATCCACATGGAGATGTCACTAGAAGGTAGGGTAAAAATAAAAAGCCAAACTCTTTTTTTTAAGGTAAAAATGTTTTTCCATTACAGTTTACATTCAATATTAATTTGTATTAATTTCAGGTGGTTGGACAATCATATACTTACCAAGTGATGCCCCTGCTAGTTCCAGTACCCACCTGGCAATGTACATAGTTATTACAATACTAGAGGCCCGGTGCACGAATTCATGCACAGCTGGGGTCCAGCCAGCCTGCCCCAATGGGGGCCGATCAGGGCCAGGCCAGCAGGGGGGGGGGGGGGCGGCTGGAGGTTTGGGGGGACCGATTGGGGCCCAGATTGGGCCAGTTGGCTGCCAGTGTGTGTCATAGCGACCGGTCGTTCCAGTTGTTCTGCTCACTTGACTTTTATATATAGAGATTATTAGATTATTCACTATGTTCCCTATGCTATACTTTACGTCCTCATGACTATTTTGTAACTACCAATTTGTACTTCTCAATCCCCTCACCTTTTTCACTGTCTCCCAACTCCCTCTCCTCTGGCAGCCATTAGACTGTTCTCCATATCTATGAGTCTGTTTGTGTTTTATTTGTTCATTTATATTGTTCTTTAGGTTCCCCATATAAGTGAAATCATATGGTATTTGTCTTTCCTGACTTACTTATTTTCCTTACCATGACACCCTCTAGTCCCATCTCGAACTCCCTCTTAGCGATCAATTCAAGCAAGCATTTATTGAGCAGATCCTCTTTCACTCTCAAATAACATTTTTATTTATGAAACAATTTTCCTTTAAGACATTTAAGGAAATAGGTGGAAGCACATGGATAACAAATGTGCATCGGTTAAGCAGTGGTCTCAAAGATTAAATGCCTTTCGCCCACACCATTCCATTAAAATGTTTCGTCGTCATTGCCTCTCTTTCCTCTTAGCAGTTTAAATTTTCTCTTTTCAGTCTAGTCTGTCATCTGTGTATATATTCCACATGGTCAAAGTGTACATATTTGATGTGAGAAAGACTATGATGGGAAGGAATTGTCTCTGAAGGAAACAAGGAACCAGCGAGAATCACTCAAATATTGGTCCTCTAAAATCACCTGGGCTGGCAGGATTCATTGTGCAAAACTCTATCCCTGGCATTAATTCTCTGTCAGACAATGGTGTTATCAAATTCCTCATTCCTAAAAATGTCAGCTTGATTTCATATTCTTACTTGTTTACAAAGGACTGCTTGACTCATCTAAGTTGGTTTATGAATAGTTGTGATACTGTCATCAAATCCTTTCTGCGATAGTAAACATTCCTATTTGGCAGTATGGTATACTGATTATTGGACATTTGCTCCTGTCCAAAATGTCCACAAAAGCATTTGGTCCAGGCCAAATGGTCCTTAATGTTTGGTTCTGTAAAAAATGTACACACTTGCCCTAGCTGGTTTGGCTCATTGGATAGAGCACAGATCTGCAGACTGAAAGGTCTTGGGTTCTATTCCGGTCAAGGACACATGCCCAGGTTGTGGGCTCGATCCCCAGTAGCGAGGTGCAGGAGGCAGCCAATCAATGAATGGCTCTCATCTCTCATCATTGATGTTTCCATTTCTCTTTCCTTCTCCCTTCCTCTCTGAAATCAATATATATATTTTAAAGTACACACTTAAGAAAATGTCCCTGGGTTCAAATAGCCCAGAACGTTTACTCGTATTTTTTGGTTTACGGATTAATACATAAAAATACTATCATGTTTTATTGATCTAATACTTGTGTTGTGGCTGTATTGCTCATAATAACTCTTCTTGCCTCAACAGCCTACCGGATAAGGGCACACAGGGTTAGGGAGATGGTCCAGTGTGGACCAAAGTCTCTGTGGAGGTTTTGCATAGCACCAAGTGTCCTGCAAAGGGTACAGTCATGCTTTGAAGATGCAATAATAAAACTTTCAGAAAAAAAGTTTAACACAAGATTGGCATGTTTTGAGCACTCAAATTTTTGTTGAATTCGTGAATCAGAAAGAGTCCTTAGAGCAACACTGCAGGAAAATGGTTATTTCTCCATTTTACAAATGTGGGAGCTGCGATTGGTGGACTTAACCCATGTGAAGCTGTACCGTGAAAAATAAGAGGGCTGACGAGTTAAATGAGTTTTGCATAAGGTGAGTGGTTGGCATCGAATACAAGGTGCCTATTTTGTGGCACAGCTGGATCCACTGCAAAGGTGTTGGCCAGGGCTGGAGGCCCATTGGAGTGGAAGGATTCACTCACAAGCTCATGCAGTCACTGGAAGAATTCAACTGTTTGCAGGCTGCAGGAAGGAGGCCTTCAGTTTCTTGCTGGCTATTGACTCTAAGCCACCCTCAGTTCCTCACCACCTAGTCCTCTCCACAGGCAGCTCACAATATGGTAGTTTGCTTCCTAAAACCAGGTAGCCAGCAAGGGAGTTCTAGTAAGACAAGGGCTGTAGTCCTGTGGAATGACATCCCATCATCACCCTTGCCATATTCAGAAGCAAGTCAGAGGAGCCATCATCATTCATGGAGAGGAGCCCACTGGAGTGTGACTAGCAGGAAGGGAAGTCATGTCCACCAACTTAGAATCTGTCCACCTCCCTTGAGCTACATTATGTTCCTTTTAGCCCTTGTGAGAGCAACTCTTTCTTACCCTAATCAATAGTGGAAATAAATGCCTCTGTGATGCTTTAGGCTTTTATCTTTCTGGAACATTTGGCCTACAGTCAGAAAGAAAATCAGAGATCTAGAAATCTCCTGGAGTTGAAATTTATGCAAGAGCAACTATTAGCAGTGAGAGAAAATGTGAGCAGAGATGGCTCTGTTCGCTGTTGTCCCGAACAATACACTCTAGCGGAGCATCATAGTAGGAAGTCCTTTTAAATGGGATAAATTTAGCTTTTTAAAAAATGCAACAAAAAAACCACCTCACTCTTCAGTATTGATTTTTCTAATGTTGCCACAGCATGGTGCAAACTTCATCGTGGATTTCCACTGGCCCACAGCCCAGGGTTTGGCACCTGCTGGATTAGAAGCCAAGGTCCTATCAGACCTGAGTAATAGAACTTACATTACTGCCCTCTTGTATCTCAATCACTAAATGAATGATTGGCGCATCTTACAACAACATACATTTTTCATTAAGATACCTGAAATCAAACAAGGCCTCAAACTTTCAAGCTATTTTGATTGATTCACTGTGAACTGAACTAATGATGCTTCTTAGTAACTGGCCACCTTATTTTTGTGGTTTATGGGGTTCCGGGAGCCATTTTAAGTTGATGAGCTTGCTTGAACCATGTCGGTCCCATCCCTAACTAGTAGGAAAATTTGAAGGGGAGCAGAATGGGGCTGTTAGGAAAACCTCACACATTTTAAATACCCAAATGTTCTGCAGTCTTTCTGGCAAATTACACTTGATTGAGATGGAAGATAAATGTCACAATTGAGAGCAATTTGTAAAAATGCAACTGGAAATAATTTCTTTGCTCATGTTGTTAAAAAAATATATACTCTCAATGTAGATTTAACTAGAGTGGTTATGCATGGCAAGCATTTACTGAACGATCCTGCAGCTCTGTATGGCTTTTTGTTTATACATATACATATGTGTGCATGGGTACTGGCAATCAGGAAATGCCTGTATTTTAATATACTTTTTCTGTCTGGATGGAAAAAGGAAGTATAGTATGGGATTTCTAGACCTTGGCTTGCATGTAGATCCTCTTAAAAATGAGACGTAGCTTACTTAATTCATGAAAAAAAATAGATTAGAATATTTTCCTATATAGTTTTGCTGATTTGATGAATTACACAGATAATTTTATTGCAAATGACATCAACCCAACTAAAGCTGGCTTTGGAGGGGCAAGGGTGGGAGGGAGAGAAAATGTATTAGCTCACATTATGGAAAACCCCAGGGGGAGTCACCTTTAGGAACAGTGGGATCCACAGGCTTGAGTGAAGAAATCAGAATTCTCACTCCAACTCTCCATTCGGCATTCTCTTTGTTGGTTCTCCAAGAAGTGGCAAAGGTGGCGACCAGGAGGTCAGGATTCTATCCTAACAGCCTAACATCTTTGGCTGGAAAGACATGGCCTTTTCTCAATAGCTCAATGATTAATGGGCTCCAGCTAGGTCCAAATGTCCAACCCAGAAAAAAATCACCAAGCATGGAAATGAGGTGGTCCTATTCATTAGTGCTGGATCAAATGTTTACCTTCTGGACCTGAAGCTGTAGTCAGCTTCCACTACCAAAACCTATGTGATCTCGAATGGGGAGTGTCTTTTAGAAAAAGAGAGGGTTTCTTCTGAGGTACAGTGGGCAGTGAAAAAGAGAAGTCCCCTAACCTTCCATGATTGTTATGTTTCTGTCCATAACCAACTTAAACTGTAGTCAACTCTAATACATGCTGAAACTTCTACCTTTTAATAACTGACCCTATAGCAGTAAGATAAGGCATATAGTAAATGTTAGATAAATGGCTCTAGGGTTTGTTTATTAATTAGTTTTTCTGATCTTTTGAATGGTATGATGAATATGTAGCTACTATACTGAGAGTCACTCCTTAAAATGAAATACATACAGCGCAGTGATGGTGAACCTTTTGAGCTCGGCGTGTCAGCATTTTGAAAAACCCTAACTTAACTCTGGTGCCGTGTCACATATAGAAATTTTTTGATATTTGCAACCATAGTAAAACAAAGACTTTTATTTTTGATATTTATTTTATATATTTAAATGCCATTTAACAAAGAGAAATCAACCCAAAAAATGAGTTCGCGTGTCATAGGTTCGTTATCACTGATATAGCCTTAACTGTGCACCTTCTACATTTGCTACCATGTATGAAATATAACCATTTTTTAGTAAATTGAATAGCATCTTTTCTCTCAGTTGGACTGTTTAACCAAAGACACAAAAGCCAAATTATATTGGGATGAGTTTTGAGAGAGTTATTCTTATGTGTCATTTGATACACAAGAGTGGAGTTTGTATATTGAACATATTCCCTCCAACACCTTTGCTTCATCCTTTCTTCACATTCCATTTGTTGTCCATTAGTAAAGGTTCATCACTTGAGAGTGGAATGGTTAAGAATGAGTTTGCAAATATCAGGGTTATTTACCCAGTCACAGACGGAAGAGAGATTCAAAACCCATGCTTTCAATTTCCCCTGAAATCTCACAGGATCACAGCTATCCATCCTATTTATTACAAGTTCATTGCTGCCACCTCCAGACTGAGCCTTAGGGGCTGCTAAACTTTAATTGAAATGAGGAAGTAAAGACCCCCTCCAGTTTTTTAAAGGACAAAGCAATGCCCTTTAGTGGTTTGGGGCTTCACCAAACTCATGCCACCATACTAAGAGTCTCATTCCAAAGCATAAATGTCTTGGAACAGTTCTGTGGAAGTGCAAGCAATTTGAGTGACAAATGCAAAATTACACAATTGGGGGGAAAGGATTGTCAAGTCAAAACACAGAAAGTAATGATTCATTTTAGAAAATAAAATGCTCAAAGAAACATCAGGGAACTTGTTTTCGGCTGCAGTTAGCTTAATGAAATGGTTCTCTAAGTGGATATTTATTGGAAATCTGTGTTTAGAAGGCTGGAAATAAATTCCATTTTTAAGTTATGCTTTTCCCCGTCCTCTCCCTCTGCATTTGCTGGC
Source organism: Myotis yumanensis (assembly GCF_028538775.1). Lineage (NCBI taxonomy): Eukaryota > Metazoa > Chordata > Mammalia > Chiroptera > Vespertilionidae > Myotis > Myotis yumanensis. The sequence goes on along the minus strand of NW_027223756.1, from coordinate 25,106,431 downwards.
CCATTTTATTCAAGATGAACACCAGATATAAATAAGGATTCTTGAACTGCTTTTAAACTGCTGGCATCTGTTAGATTAGAAGGAAGTCTGATTTAGCAAAACTTAGAACAGTTCAGAAGAATTGCCAAAATGAGAGAATCTTTTATTTATGTTGTATGACAGTGTTATGTAACCAGGCAAGTGGTTCATCTTCATTCTTTATGATGCATATATGGGCAATATATCTCTTCATGTTTGGCCAGCTGAGAGCCCATTAGCTGGGGCTGCATTATTTATATGTTAAATTGATTTGAGAGGAAAATAATTATGTATGTTCAGCTAAAAACCATCCCTGCATTCATCAGGAAGCTCTTATTATAAAGATTTCCTTCTGGGTTTTATTATTATTATTATTTTTTTTAGAGGAGAGGTGGTGGTTGTTTACAGTACTTCCTAATTTCCAGAGTCTCCAGAAAGCAAGTAGTTAAAAGTAAGAATGCCACAGTCAAAGAGGTCTTGGTTTGAAACCTAGCTCACCAGTGTCTAGGTGTTTGATTGTGGGAAGTTACTAATCTCTCTGAGCATAGTATTCATTTATAAAATGAGGATAATAAGAGTTCTTCCTCACATGTTCATTCCAAAGATGAATGCACACATAAAGTGATTAGCACATGGTCTGATGCATAGCATGAACTCAATAAACTCTAATGCTATAAAAATTATCACTCCATCCTCATGAATACAAAGCTAAGCTTTGCAATATGAATGGAATGTAGTTTTGCATGCTTTTAATAATCTTTCTAGGTTCCGTAGGGAAAACATGGTCTAAATGATTTTCGATATTTAGGGACATGCTCTGTACACTAAAAACTAATCAGCTAACACAACAGCAGGAGATTTAGAAGGAATGTTTGCCATAACCGGTCTGTACACCAAAAGGCATCAATCCTGGCTGCACAACAGATGCTGGATAATATGGATGAAGAGGTAAGAGATCATTCAAAAAGTTTGTTTATTTGCTCTTATTTTACTTAAATGAAGAGCCTCTATCTGATGAAACCCTGGGGGTGGGAAGAGGAACCCCATTTTACAAGTTTAGGAAATAAATTCAGACTAACACAATTAATCAATGGTAGAGCATATCTTAATTCTCAGCGTCCTATTCTTTCTTCTACCCCTAATCCTGATCAGGGCCCCTACGAAGTAAATAGGAAACAGGTTGGTTTGCATTCTGTTGATAGTACTCTCCGTATCAGAAAGTTTTCTGCACTAAGTATAGAGCCTTTTAAAAAAAATTTTATATTTGTTTTAGGTGTACAGAATAGTGGTTAGACAACTACATTATTTATGGAATGTTCCCCCTGATAATTCTAGCACCCATCTGGCACCATAGTTATTGCAATATTCTTGACTACATTTTCTATGCTGTACTTTACATCCCCAGGGCTATTTTATAACTTCTTATTCCCTTTACCTTTTTCACCCATCCTCCCACCACCTTCCCATCTGGCAACCCTCAGTTTGTTCACTGTATCTATTAGTTTGTTTCTGTTTTGTTTGTTCATTTATTTTGTTCTTTAGGTTCCACATATAAGTGAAGCATATGACATTTGTCTTTTTATGTCTGAGGCATTTCATTTAGCATAATACCCTCTAGGTCCATCCATGTTGGCACAAATAGTAAGGTTTCATTCTTTTTTTTTTTTTTATAGCTGAGTAATAGTCCATTTTTTTTATGTACCATATCGTCTTTATTCAATCGTCTATTGATGGGTACTGGGTTGCTTCCATATGTTTGCTATTGTAAAACTTCTGCAATGAACACAGGGCTGCATATATTTCTTTGAATTAGTGTTTTGGATTTCTTCATATATGTTCTCAGAAGTGGAACTGAATTGCTGGGTCATATGGTAGGTTTCGTTTTAATTTTTTTAGGAACCTTCACACTGTTTCCATAGTGTCTGCACCAATCTGCATTCTCCCGAACAGTGCAAGAGGGTTTCCTTTTCTCCACATCCTCACCAACACCTGTTGTTTACTTATTTACAACTAGAAGCTCAATTCATGAAATTTGTGCAAGAGTAGGCCTTCCTTCCCCTGGCTGCAGGCACCAACTTCCCTTTGGCACCCAGGACCCAGGCTTCTCTCAAAGCCCGGCTTTGTCCAGAAGGACATCCAGTCTAATTAGCATATTACACTTTTATTATTACAGACTAGGGGCCCAGTGCACGAATTTGTACACCTTGAAAGAAACTGTGGGCCACGAGGCTGCGGTGGGCACAGGGGCGGGTGTCAGCCTATCCTCCGCGCCCCCATCCAGCCCCTCCTGCTGCAGCCCCCAGTGCCCTGCCTGCCAGCAGCCCCTCTCTCACCGCCCCTGCTCCCATGCGCTGATGGTGCCAGCCCCACTCGCACCCACTGATGGAGCGATTGGGGCCAGCACTGGACACAGGTGTGAATACTGGGTGAGACTGCAGCGCACAGGAGCAAAGAATTTTCAGTAACCACCAGAGGCTCACCCAATGACAGCGACCAGCATCCCACCTTGGTCTGGCGCCCCTGCTCACCTGCTCCACCATCCTACCGCGGCTGACACCCGCCATGTTCTGTGCTCTGCAGCCTGCTGCCGACACCTGCCATGTCCTGCACACACCCCCTGGTGGTCAGCACATGTCATAGTGATTGGTTGTTCAGTTGTTCCACCGTTCGGTCTATTTGCATATTAGGGTTTTATACAGATAGATAGCTATTCTGACCAGTGTGAGGTGATATCTCATTTTGGTTTTAATTTGCATTTCTCTGATGATTAAACATTATGAGCATCTTTTCATATGTCTATTGGCCACCTGTATGTACTGTTTGGAGAAATGTCTATTCAGATCCTTTGCCTATTTTAAGCTACACTCTTCAATACTTGGTTATTTTCCATATGTAATATAATACATTAAATTCTTTCATATTTTTTTATGTTTGCAACAGCAGATTTTATTGCTTTTCCTTTCCACTACATCATTCATCAAAATGAAAAAAAAAACTTCAATTTCTCAAGGCATTATACACAAATGGTGATATAAATTTCTTACATCAACTGAAAATTATTCATAATCATTTTCTTATTTGTACCTCCAAGAGCTGAAAAAGATAAACTCTTCTTTGGAGTTACAGATTTAGAAAAATATATATTAAATTTTTTAAATGTTGGGATATGTGTTTTCTACATCAGCTGCACAGGAATTTTGCATTAGGGATAAGCAGGATGAAAGGGATTTATTATTAAATATGAGATCCTGCCCTACAGATTACTCATTTTATCACTTCATGAAAATGCCACAGTAATAAGACACTCCTCCTCTTCCTCCCCCACACAAACTACTGTGAGGAACACACAAGTTAACATACAAGCAAGGTTCAAAAGGATAAGGACCTCATCTTTTTGACAACTATTGTATCTTCTACTCCAAGTACAAAGACTCACACACAGTCACAACTCAGCAAGTATTTGTTGAATAAAAAATGATGTCAGCCCTACCTGGCTTGGCTCAGTGGACAGAGCATTGGCCTGTGGACCAAAGGGTCCCAGGTTTGATTCTGGTCAAGGGCACGTACCTCACTGTTGCAGGCTCCTCCCCAGCCCTGGCCCCTGGTCAGGGATCATGCAGGAGTCAACCACTCAATGTGTTTCTCTCACATTGATGTTTCTCTCTGTCTTTCCCTCTCTTCCATTCTCTCTAAAAATCAATGGAAAAATATCCTCAGGTGAGGATTTAAAAAAAACGATGTCATAAGCTTGAAAATCTATATATATAAAAGGCTAATATGCTGTGTTGACCGTTCAACCAGTAGCTATGATGAGCACTGACCACCAGGGGGCAGACACTCAATACAGGAGCTGCCGTGACATGCACTAGCCATTTACAAAGAAACAGCACTGAGGACCTGGCGCTGACAAAGCAATATCCGGCTTGCCCCAAGTGGGACATAGGCCCCACCACCACCCCAGAGTGACAGCCCACCAAATAGCAGCCTATGCTGCCGAGACCCCATGACGCAAAATGCAGCCCACACCCCAGCCCACCCCCAAAATGGTCACTGTGGGTGCTGGGTAATGATGTCACATGGCAACGCCCAGCTTCCTCTCCCTAGCTACTAGCCTCCTTGGAGTTTCTTCAGCCAGGAACACAACTTGCTTCATAGCCAGGTGCAAACATTTTACACTGTAACCAAATGTCTGTGAAGCATTTTCCCATGCTTCATCTCATTTGATCCTCACAAAAGTCCTGGAGTAGGTAGATAGGAGACTTGGTGGAATCCTATTTTCTTTTCATTAGCCAGAAAATGGAGATTTAGAATACTTAGAAACTTGGCCCGAATGAAAAGAAGTAAGAAATTGTGGACCTTGAAAATGACTTCAGGTTTTCCCACTGTGCAGAATATAGTCAAAAACACTGCTGCAGTAAACTATTTTACCCTTTTTTCACCCTGTGTGATCTACAATAATAATTTGCTTCATGTTGATATTTACTGTTGTCTTGCTGACAATTACCTGAAAGAGAAGTTGGGGTGCTTCACTGAGCTGTAAAAAGTTTAGCTAAATCAGAAAGCAGGTCTAATTAAGCAAGTTTGTTTATAAACTGGTATATAAAGCTCTTGCTGGCACCCATCTCATGCATGTGTTTCCATCTGTCATTGTCGATCGTGAATTTGGTTGACACTTCTAGTATAGAGAAATATTTAACAATATTAAATATTTCTTCTAATTAATTTCCTTTCAATGTGCATTAATCCATGCACTGGGCACTAGTACTCTAATAAAATGGATAACAACCAGTGGAGCAAGGACTGAATCTGGGTCACAGGGATATTTTAAGTGTCTCACTCTTAAAAAGTTAGTCCCCATTAGGGACTATCTCAGCTTCAGAGAGCTGCCTGGCCCAAGGTCATGTCTTCCTGTGCATTGTCCAAAGGCCCACATCCAGTGATTACTTGATGTGTCAGTTTAAATGCCTGGCCATCCATGCCCAACACCTGATTGTGCCGAAGTACCATTCTAGCTTCAGAGCTCCACTTGGTCAACTAAGGAAATCTTTGGGCTAGCATCACAATTCAACTTCTTTCCCTGTTCAATCAAAGAACCTTTTCCTCTTTTATAGGTTTGATCCCAAGGGTACTCATCTTAAAAGAAAATCATGCACAATAGACTTTGAGTCTGAATCTGCTTTCTGGGAAACTCAACTTGTAACAGTTTCCTTCCATGTAGGAATGCCACAAACAGGACAAGTGAGGCAATGTGCCTTCATAAACACCTTTTTTATTACTAACACTAATAATGACTAATCAGCATAAGTAGCAAAGGTTCTAGGATACTAAGGAATTAGTTTTTCTGGAAAGCTGCCAAATCTGCTAATTGAAATAATCATGACCTTTGAATCAGTACCCATCAGTCCAGAACTGATTACATCATTGGCTAAGAATAGGGATAAAACCAAATGACAGAGTTCTTAAATTATTTGAAACCAGAAATTCTCTATCCAGACAGTGCTATAATTCATTGCTAACTCTGCATGGGCAATATTATATCACTTTAACAACTTCACAACATTAAGATTTCCATGTTTGTTTCCATGTCAAGATTATTAACTCAACTTTTATGAGGTAGCTGCTAGAGTTTGGCATAGTTCACAAATATTGCAGGGTGTAAGAATGTCATTTTGTGACTAGCCATATATTTGTAACTTGTGCAAGTAACTTGTTTACTTGGAATAAACTTAACCAACTCATGTACTTTAGGTGAGAAAGCCATGAATCTCTACCATGATGTTCTATTTCTGCATTTAATGCCATATTTTCCTGAAGCTCTGGTACCTTATGGGTGAAATCCTGCTTGGGGGATACCATTAAACTATATTAGTGCCAGAGGCTAAAGCAAATAGCAGTTAGCATAAAAATGCAAAAAGAAACATTGAAAGGCCAATGGACTTTGATATTCAGCAGGGCTAAAAGTCAGCATAAAACTGCCCTGCTGTGGGTTCAATGGCTCAAGGCAATTTCCTGACCTGATAATCCTTACATTGTTTACCAAACTTTACCTTTGATCTGATCTGCCTGTATGCATTGCTAAAGGACAAATGTGTATTCAAGTAAATAAAAAGTGGACCAGTCCAGAAGTCAGTGTGCCTCTTCAGGAAAGAGGTCTCCTCCTGGCCCCCAATGCCTTCTAAATTCATATTTCTTAAATAGCATTTTCATTTGTGTGCCAGCCCCTCCTTCAGATCCTAAACCTAGCCATGCAGGTCATGGCATAATAGCCTAAAAATGAGTTCCTGGGTGGAGGGATTTTCTTTTGATGGATATATTGGAAAATCTGCTGTCCAAACAACAAACATGTTATTCATTCCATCAAAGCAGAAAATGCATCAGGGCCTCCCAATCATTTTGCTGTGAATGAGTTACTAGGGAGTCTAGATACTGAATCCTTCAACCTCTGGGCCGGTTGCCTGTCCTGAGCTGGTTTCACTGGGCTGTGAGCAGCCTTATCCATTTTTCCCAATATGCCATACTGAAGTAAACTTAAGATTATATAAACTTTGGACTATACAAATGAAAACATATATATTATTTTGAAATCTCTACATGTACAGCCTTCCAAAAACTTATTTCTAAATTCCTCTAATTACAAATTTATGTTCAATTATTTTATTGTAAAGACTCATTTTTAAAACAGTAATTAGGTAAAAAACCAAAAACAAAAAATAGAGAAGTATGATAATAAAATTTACTGTCTCTAATTGGTTAACTAGTTAAAATTAATGCATATGGTGACAGGAGATTTGACTTTGGGTAGTGAGCACATGGTGCAATATACACATAACATAGAAACCCACACCTGGAACCTATATGTTCCTGTTGACCAATGTCACCCCAATAAATTTCATTTAAATAAATAATGAAATAAAATTAATGCTACCCACTTTGTAGGGTTTCCCAAACATTTAATCATGAAACCTTTCTGCTAGAGGCTAAGATCAGCAGGTCATAATTATGCAAGAAGTCCTTCAGAAGGCTGATGGACCTTGGGCTTTTAGCAATGGCTAAAAGCTATGCACCAATTGTTCTGTTGAGACAATGGTGGCTGAAGGCAATTCCCTAAACTGATAATCTTTTACTGTTTACCAAACTTTACCTTTGATATGTGTGTTTGCTTCGCTAAAGGGCAAAAGTGTATTGTAGTAAATAAAAAGCTATGGGTCCAGAGATTCAGAGAACCCACTCCACTAGAGGGTGAGGCCTCTGCCTGGTTCCCCATGCCTTCCAAATTTATATTTCTTGTCTAGTGTATCTGTTTATGTTGCAGCTCCTTCTCCAAATTCCTGAACCCTTGCTGCAAAAGGTTGTGGCACCCTTTTTCATTGACCCACTGGAAAATGATGGCTAAAGTGAACTCTGTTTGACTATAAACAAAAGAGAGATAAAAGAAGTTGATTGTTTATTTCTTTTATTAATTAAATTTATTGGGGTGACGGTTAATAGGGTCATATAGGTTTCAAGTGTAAATTACTATGATACATGACCTGTATATTACATTGTGTACCCACCATATATTTGGTCCCCTTTATTCTCTACCTCCCTCCCTTCTCTCGGGTAACCACCACACTGTTGTCTATCTGTGTCTCTGAGTTTTAGTTTTATACTTGATGGTTCAGTACAGATGGTAAGTACCACCAGGATGTGAATAAAAGTAATGCATGCCAGATAGGAGTAAATGATTGAATCATTGTTCTGTAGAATTGTAAAGCTGGAAGAATTCTTGAGAGATCAAACAACCCAAGTACATAATTTTTCAGATGTGAAAACTGAGATTCAGGATGAAACAAAGACCTGTCTATGTTCACATAGCAAATTGATGGAAGAATCAACCCTATTCATTTGTTATATGAATGAATGAGTAAATGAGTAAATACAGAAGTTTAAAGGTCATATTTTTTCAAGTAAAGGAGAATCAGAGAGATGATTTATGAGAATTTGAAAAAATAATTAGGAATTAAGCATGTTTATATAAGAAAAGATATCTGATCAGAAAAACTCAATGTAAAGCTGCTAAGGAGATTTCCAGAAACAGCATAAGGGACATGAGATGGATGAGAACATTCTGTGAGGCCAGAATCTCAGTAACAGCAAAGAGGATCATTCTTTTCAAACATATGTATATTATAATATTTTAATACATATATTAAACTTATATACATTGTTATTACTTTCATATATTCACATTATAAGATATCCTATACCAGTATAATAAAGAGCTAATATGCTAATTAGACTGAACAGCAGAACAGCCATCTGGATGGCCTTCCAGACAACCTTCTGGACGAAGCCAGGGCTGCAAGGGCTGGGTGAGGAAGGCGGGGCTGCGAGGGCCGAGCTCCTTGCACAGATTTCATGCATTGGGCCTCTAGTATAATATAGTACTTTAAATGTTTTCCTTTGAAATGTTACAAGTTTAAAAGAATGCTATATGAAACTACTATAAAACTTGTGTAGCCTTATTAAATCTTATGTTTGCCATATTTATATTATTTTTAACTTTTTATAATGAAAACTTTAACAGAGATAGAATAATGAGCCCCATATATTCATAACCTAACTTAATAATTATCAATTCAAGACTGATCTTGTTGTACCCGTATGCTACCTTGATGTTCTACATCATTTAAAAATTAATCCCAGCCCTAGCTGGTTTGGCTCAGTGGATAGAGCATTAGCCTGTGGACTGAAGGGTCCCAGGTTTGATTCCAGTCAAGGACACATGCCCGGGTTGCAGGCTTGATCCCCCAGTAGGGGGCAAACAGGAGGCAGCCTACCAATGATTCTCTCTCATCATTGATGTTTCTATCTTTCTCTCCCTCTCCCTTTCGATCTGAAATCAATAATGATATATTTTTTAAAAATTAATCCCTGACTTACCTGTATTTGCTCTTTGTTAACATAACTACAATGTCATTTCCACACCTTTTAATAAGATGTTCTTAATATCATTAGACATTCAGTTAATGTTCAAAGTTCTAGTTGTCCCATAAATATCATTATTCTTTTAGAGTTTATTTGAACCAGAATAAAAATAAGGCAAACATATTGAGATGGATTGCTGCAACTTTAATGCCATTTTTAATCAATAGCTTCCCTTCATCACTTTCAGTTTTTTAATTTTACAGCATATTGTTGAACAAACTAGGGTGCTGCAGAATGTCAAATCCCTTGGTTTGGATTTTGCTGATTGTATACTCATTATGTTAATACATTCCCCTGCACTCCGTATGTGTTGTCATCTTGTGGTACATTCTGAGGCCTGATCAGATTCAGGTTTGATCTCTTTTCCCATGGCCCTGGCATTTGAGGTCAAGTCATGTATATCTATATCTCTGGCACAGAGTAGACAGTATGGTATGAAGGAAATGACACAGTACCAGCTCGCTCTCTCTCTGACTCGGCTACTTACTCGTATATGATTATGGGCAAATTAACTCAGCTCCACGAGCCTTAGCTTCCTCATCTATAATAGGGGTTAGTAATATCTACTGCAAAGACTATCAACCATAGGCATTAAATATCTGTCATAAGACATACACCAATCAGGTAGCCAGGATTATTTCTAAACGAGAAAAATAATTTGAAAGAGAATTCATTGAAAGGAATTAATGACAATGAATCTATAAAGTGCAAAGTATTTTTCTGGGTATATTCAAGAAACATATGAATAGCTCTGCATCCCCAAATCCTTCCTATCATAGTAGTGGTCCCAAAGGTATAGATAAGAATCAATTATTTATTTTTTCAAGCCGATCACTAGTTTGTTGTTGTTTACTTGAGCCTAGTGCAAAGCCATTGATGAAAACTTGGGCCTTAACACTATTAGGACCATGACATTTTGTACATACAATACAAATTCCACCCACACCCCCTGATATTTTTAATCTCTATAATCTCAGATAACATTGGGAATAGCTCAGTCTTGGAGTCAAGCAGTCACAGATCTAAACATCAGCTCTATAACTAGTTGTGTGAACCAGGAGAGTAAATTTATCTCATTGAGCTTCTTGAACTGAAAAAAAAAAAAAAAGTGAATCCTGATAGTGTTGTCAGAATTAAATAACATTTGCAAAGTATCCCAAAGAGTAGGAGAAAAATATAATATTTACTACATTTGGTTTAGAGGTAGTGCTTAATTATTGTTTCTGTCGCTCACCTACAGGAAATGGTGAAGTCAATACCACTACCTTAAGTTAACCATGAAACCCTGATATGACTGCAAGCACAAAGAGAAATATGGACACTACAACTGTGAGACAGTACTCCAGTTAATGCTACCATCCAGAACATTCCCAATCTTACATTACTTTTATATTCAATTCTTAGTGAGTTCATGGTCCCCTGACATCACATATGTAGAACAGGGTCTGGGAATCATGGTGTACTGTATCATTCTCCCTTTCTTTTCCAGCAACATGGCAAGTGTGACAGCTACAATTGAGCAGCCATCTGCGAGCTTGATGGAAAGCACTGTGTGGTCTGGTATGTCTTTATACAGAAACATTAATTAATAGAATTCACTCTGGGTCACCAACATTTAATTAACTGAATTAAGTGAAATTCCACTGATTACAAAACTATGACAGCACTAAGTTAAAGAGACTAGCGTATTGTTATAATTATGAAAGCTCCAGTTTGTGATGATGGTTGTCCTCTCAAACCCCACGAATGTGTTAAGGGACAAGTGAGTCTGTTGGAAATGACCATCATTTTTGCATGTCTTTTTATCCATTCTCTAGCACTCATGATGCCTCTGTCGGGACTATGTAATTACACTCAGTGACTGTCATCAGGGTGTGATGGGGTTGGATCAACTGACATGCTGCTTCATTTTCACCTTCCTAATCTGGCTTCCATTTAGAAATATGTGGCAAGGGGCATTTTCTTCTAAAATCAGTACATTCGTTTTCTTTCTGATTAAGAATACAAAGCAGGCTACTTGTAGAAAATTGGCAAAGTACAGAGAAACAGAGCAAAATAAGTTAAAATAACACATAATGGGTAACATATATTGAGCACTTGATACATGCCAAGTGGTATCCTAATGCTTTATTTTTTAATATATATATATTTTTTTATTGATTTCAGATAGAGGAAGGGAGAGGGAGAGAGAGATTGAAACATCAATGATGAGAGAAAATCATTGATTGGCTGCCTCCTGCACGACCCCTACTGGGGATCAAGCCTGCAACCTGGGCATGTGCCCTTGACTGGAATCAAATCTGAGACCCTTCAGTCCACAGGCCGATGCTCTATCCATTGAACCAAACTGGATAGGGCCTAATGCTTTATTTTTTAATTTTTATGATTAAAATTCTTATAACAACCCTATGAAAGCAGCAGTATTATTATTGTTGTGATCATTATTCACTATGTATAGTAAAGAAATGAAGGCTTTGAGAGGTGCAGTAATTTGTCCAGTCACACAAAATGTAGCCATAACTCCACCTTCCAGAGACAAGCACTCAATATTTTAACAATTTTGCCCTCTATGTCTATCTTGTTTGTATCATGACTGTGCTAGCCAAGTTAAATTCTTTATTTTTATTCATATTTATAGCAAATTTTTTAAATGAGTTTAATCATTCCTGTTATGGAGATAACAAAACTGAGATTCAGCTGATTAATTTGCTCAAGGTCATATGAGCAGTAAGTGTCAGAGCCCAGGTTTTAACCCATGAACCTTCAACTCCAAAGCATATAGTCTTTCCAATATATACACTAACCCATTTTCCCAATATTAAAGTTAGTGCTGAGATGTAAGCCTTAGACACCAAAACTAGGCTCTACTCATTGAGTCATTCTCCCACTTACAGATCCACCATCTGTGGGGTCAAACTAGGTCTGTCATCATAGAACACACTTCTCCCTACATCAGAGGTGTTCCTCTAAACTCTGAATCATATTATTAGAATGAAATTCTGGAACTTTGTTAACAGGTAGTTTATCTAGCATTCTTTTTTTAAAAAAACAACGTGGTTTTCTTCTTTTAAAAAATATATATTTACTAGAGGCCTGGCACACAAAAATTCATGCACTTGGGGAGGAGGGGGGTCTCTCAGCCCGGCCTGTGCCCTCTTGTATCCGAGAGCCCTCAGAGGATGTCTGACTGACAGTTTAGGCCTGCTCCCTGGGCCTAAGCCAGCAGTCAGACATCCTTCATGCTGCCGTGGAGGCAGGAGAGACTCCCGCCACTGCCTCTGCACTCGCTCCTAACCACTCACCTGCCTGTCTGATTGTCCCTAACTGCTTGCCTGCCTGCCTGATTGCCCCTAACTGTTCACTTGCCTGCCTGATCACCCCTAACTGCCTGTGCCTTGGCCCCTGCTGCCATGGCTTAGTTCAGAAGGACAACCAGAATGACATCTGGAAGGTCGTTTGGCTGTCTGGTCTAATTAGCATATTATGCTTTTATTATTATAGATTGTTTTCAGAGAGGAAGAAAGAGGGAGAGAGAGAGAGAGAGACTTCAATGATGAGAAAGAGTCATTGATTATCTGCCTCCTGCACGCCCCACCCTGAGGATTGAACCCACAACCCAGGCATGTGTCCTGACCAGGAATTGAACTGTGAGAAGGAAAGGAATATATCTATAAGCTCATTGTCTTCTTCCTTTCCTTGGTCGAGGAAGGAGAGGCCCCTGATATTGGACCCTGTTTTGTTTCTTTAAGGTTCTACAGAGCATAAGCACTCAGAAGAAAAATAATGCATTACAAAATACATGGCCACCTCTATCACTCGGCTCTGGCACAGAGCAACCCTTAACTCTAAATATTTGCTGTCATAGCTAATACTACACAGGCTCCAGAGAAATACTTCTCTGCATTGCCTACCCTGTGTAACATCCTTATGCAGAACCCCAGGGTGGGCCACTGCTGGTGCAAACATGATATACTCCAGGATGTGACATTAATTTGATCAGTGGAAACACTTTAGCAGGGTGCAACAGACTCTTGCATGACAAAGTATTGTTTCCTGGAAATGTTGAGCATCCTCCACTACCCAGTCTGCATCCTAGAAGTACCCCAAAATTAATGCAGTAATTACAACTGCCACTCGTGGTGAAAAGATATTCTGCAATAGTGAATAATTCATATTACTCTTAAATTTATATAAACTATATGTAGATCTGGACATACAGTATGTAAAATATATTGCTGATTGTTTACATTGACAGCTGGAAAAAAGTTTGAACCCTTCCACTGAGAATAGTTTTGTTTAATAAATATATGTATTGATTTAATACGAAATTTTAAAATGAAGTAAATGTTTTAAGATTTACTTAAATAAATTTGATTTCATGCCTAATATTAATTTGTATTTTCTTTTTAATTTTAAAATAAAAATATAAAACTAACTTTATATTCATTATTTCAAAGAAAAAGTTTTAAAAAACAGAAGTGAAAAGTAACTTTATTTTACATTTTTTAAAAATTTACTTTTTGATGAAATAGTCATGTACACTTGAATAAATTATACTTTATTTTTTCATCTTTTAGAGCACTAATATCAGTTCAACACAATTTATATGAACATCTTAATTACAGTAAATTAGTGATTTTGCTGAAATAAGGCAAAAATCAGTTTTATTTACTTTATGAATTACATATATCTTTATTTTAACACTCATCAAAACATTACTAGTCCATCAACAGAATACCTAGGTATGTGTCTTGGTTATTAAATTCAGTCATCTTTGATATTTTAGCAATATTAATTCCTATAAATAACAGAGCTGGATTCATATTTTTCAGTCTTGTCATTATAAAGGCATGCTGTCAAGGTAGGAGATACAACATATTTTTAATTTTACAACTGGTTAATTTGGTCTATAACTTTTACATATTTAGAAATAATGGTCTTAGTAGTCTTGGCAGGTCCTGCAATTGTTAAAGGCAGACTTGGTCAAAAATTGCCACATAAGACATTCATTTTCCTTACTTTCTGTTATTGGTGTTCTGTTGCTAGTATTTCCAGACAGCCTCCGGGGAAGCCAGACCCCACAGCTAAGGCATGATGCCTCCTCTCAGGCTGGCACTGTGTGAAGAGCCATCACCTCCTGGGTCTGGTGGGCACAGTCCTGGGTGCTGGAGCCTCCAGAACTCCTTCTGCAGCAGGTACAATGGAGGCCAGGGCAAAGCCCAGTCCTCAGCCTGAGGGAAGCTCACACAGCTGGCAGCCTGAGTTGCTCCAGGGCACATAATATCTGTGGGCAGTTGGGCCATGTGAATCTAGAAAGACACTTAAACTGAGTCTCATATGCTTGCCAGAGATACCCTGTTACTCAATGCAAGAAGGAGAATACCAACTCACTCCCCAATAGTTCAAACCTGACAGACACCCCCCTAGTCCAGAAACTAGCTCATAAAATAGAATATCATGTCTCCCAGTCCTCTGAGTGTGACACACCACTCCACTAACCTCTTCCCACACCCACCGAAAATATACATTAGCTCCATTTGGAATATGGCCATTTGAGGCTAGGTCCCCAGGTCATTTCCATTCCATGTGGAGTGCTCTGATTGGTACCAGAGAGGTGATCTGATAGCAGTACCCAACAGTAGCTTATTTGTCCTCAGTCGGGAATCTGAGTCACAGGAACAGAACAATCAGAACCAGCAGCACCAGTAGGGCAGGGGGAAAAGGGAGATTTGCTCAAATCCCATTTGTTTTCGGCATTTTTTTTTCAGAACTGTGAGAAAAAGCCTTGCCCTGAGCATCTATGTGGGGCATTTACTGGGCCTCCTGGTAGAGCTGGTCTAAGTGCCCCATCACTGGGCTATTTAACGTACAAGTTCCCCTCCTTGCTGTTCCTTGCTCTGGCACTCTCTCTGTGTTTTCAGTCTAATTAAAGTGAGCAGTGCAGCACAGTGATAGAAGGGTCTTTTGAAGGGAGAAAGCAGTGATAAACTCTCATAAAAGCCACCACTAACTATCTAAGAGGCATGAACCATTATCAGCCTTAGAGGGGGCTCTGGGTGCCTGGAAATGACTGATGGCCCCCTACCTATCTCAGCCATTATTTTTGGAGTCCAGCATAGAACTTGGATACCCAGCAGTTGTAAAATATGTACATGTATATCCTGTCTGTATGGATGGGTCCATGATTTAGTGCTAACAAACATATCTCCAGGAGGAAAATAGATGTGCTAATCGACAAAGATTTAAGCTGTGGAAAGAATCATCAATCTTCCCAGCTGTAATGGTCACTCTGCCTTCCTTCTCTGTAATCTAATGTTTTAAAATATTTTTTATTGCCTATGCTTACTTTTCAGTTTTCATGCATTATAATTACAAGTTGAAGTTCTTCCATCTATAATGCAGGCACACTAACTCAAGAGTGTTCTCACAAACTGCTATCATATAGATCTATGTTTCTACATATCTATTTAGATAGACAGGTGATAGATAGTAGATGATTGATAGATAGATACATAGATAGATAAGGATATTTTTAGTAAAGGAGTTGATAGGTATTTATCTAAGAAAATATATTCTCTCAGCAAACATTTACTAAGCACTGAATAGTTTCAGGACTCCTAGCTGAGCACTCACACATAGTAGGAGCTGAACTATAGCTCCTGGAAAGAAGTTAAAAATAGGTGGCAACTCAGGATTCAAATAGGACATGAACACTTTATGAAAGGTACCTGTCATTTTACAAAGCTGCTTTCACAAAGCCCTGTTGACCACAAATTTATCTCCTTTATGTAAATTAAGGGGCAGAACAGACATTCCCCAGGCCCCACTCCATCCTTGACTGCACTCGGAGGATGGAATAGGGCTCAGGAATGTCTGAGGCAGTAGGGTCTGAGATCTCTTGAATACATCAAACTGGATCATTAGAAATTGTTCTTACATGTTGACACATTAAAATATCTCTACCTCAAAGTGGTTATGTCAAACAATAGAGCTTATTTAGCTGCATTAAAATGCCGTGCTTGATGCCTAGGGGCTTTATCTCTCCTATACATTTATAAACATACTTTGACAAGAGAAAATACTATAAGAATTAATCAACATGATATCATCAGACTGGTGTTCTTAAAGCTCAAAGGGAAAAGACATTACTGTAGAACAGGGTGTTCTAAGCAGAGTTCATGAGATGGTGAGATCTGAGCTAGATCTGAAAGATTAAAAAGAGAAGTGACATGAGCAAAGGCACTAGGACTTGTCTGAGGAATTGGATTGAAGTTCATGTTGGAGAATAGCAAAAGATAAGGACAAAAAAAAATGCAAGATTGTAGGATTTAACTGCTAAACTGAAGAGTTAGGATTTTGCCCTGCTGACAGAAAGAAGCTTCTGTAATTTTGGGAGCCAGCTGCATTGAGCATTTAAACGAGGTTTTCGGACAACTGTATGAAATGGGCCTAATAAAATGATCAATAATTACCTTTGATCTGGTTGCATGCTCACTAATAACAACAGCTAATGCTAACTGAGTTCTTAATATGCCAAGTGCTATTCTCAGTCTTCCTATCCCATTTAATCTTTACAACTACCCTATGAGCTCCAAATTTTACAGCTTAGAAAACCAACCAAAGGTTTAATCATTTGCCCAAATTACATGAGATTAAGAGGCAGAGGCAAAGATGTGACCCCGAGAAGTGTGACTCTAACACCTGTGCTCTTCACCTTGAAGCCATCTGCCTTTTCAAGCAACCTTGTAAGAAAATGGCTTCCCTTGTAACTTGCCTAAAGGGAAAGGCTGGCTGGCTGGGCTACCTGGAATGGTGTCTTTTTACCAATGTATGATACAGACTGTTTCTCTTAACCCCCAAATAAAAGTGTGGACAAATGGTTCAATTCATAGCTCAGCCACTGACTAGGCTGTGACCTTGGATAAGTAACTCAGTCTCTCTGTGCCTTGTATATCCATCTGGAAAAATTGAGATAATAAACCTTGCTTTTCGGGTTCTTGTGAAAATTAAAAGAACATGTGTAAAACATTTAGAAGAGTATCTGGCACATAGTGAGCATTAAATAAGTGTTTGCAATTATCATTATTTCTTTGGGGAAAATTTAATCAACTAGCAATCCAGTTTTAAATTGACTTCCAATGTAGTTTGGGTAGAGAGAGAAATGTGATGACTCTATCCTCATCTGCCTCACATTTGTATTTTTCCTTGTAATATCAACGTCTATGTTTGCAGGAATAACAATCATGATGTGCACTGTGGTAATTTTACAAAACCAAACAAACAAAAAACCCACAAACATGCCATTTTGGGAAGCCTGTCTGAGTGACCAGATGCCTGAACCCAAGTGACAATCACCATGTGTGCCTCTCTGGACCTATTTGAAACTGTTGAAATGGTCATGATTTATATTAATGGAGCAATCAATTCTTAACTACAGAAGTGACAGATACTCTGTAAAATTTAACTCAGGCTACTTTTTGTTCATGATATTGGGCTATCTCTTCCTTCTTTCCCCTCTAGAGCCATCAATTGGATTTCTTGGCCCCACGCAAAGGCTACATTAATCTTGATTTTTTTTTTTCTGACACACATCCTCTTATTCATCTCCTGTTGGTTTCCTAGGAGGTTTTCAGTGGTAGCTATTTCAAAATTTATCTTCATACATTGTGAATCTCTCTCTCCATGATTACCAGGTGACTGTTCTTCCATGTTAATGAAGAAAAGAGAGAGGCATTAGGTGAAAGCTCCCCTCCCCCCATCTCTTTTCTTCAAACACTAAGTAAACGTTCCAAGCCTCTCCTGAATATTTTTTTTTATTATAAGGCTGGATATTTCAGTTATGTTCTTCATGCCAACCCTTCCTACCTTTACCTCCTCAGTTTCCCAGTTAAGTTTTAACTGCTTCTTCTCAACTGGAGTATCTGCGATTGGCATCAACTCAGATATGTAAGTCAGAAATAAAATGGAAAAAAAAACAAGAACCATATGATTTCACTTATATGTGGGGTATAAACCAGAAAGCAACAAATAAAACAAGCAAACAAAAACTCATCTCACAGATCAACCAAAGAAATTGTAGGCATATATGCATAACCCATGGACACAGACAATAGGGTAGTGAAGGTCTGGTTGGGGAGCAGGGGCAGGCTAGAAGGGGTCAATGAGAGAAAAGGGGAACATATGTAATACTTTCAACAATAAAGATTTTTAAAAAACTCATCTCACAGACACAGACAACAGCGTAGCAATTACCAAAGGGAAAGGGAGGTGGGAGGGAAATAGAAAAGGGTAAAGGGGGTCAAAAATATGGTGACAGAGGAGACTTGACTTTGGGTGGTAAACACACAATGCAATATACAGATGATGTATTATAGATTTGTAAACTTGAAATTTACAGAATCTTATTAACCACTGTCATCACAATAAAATTTAATAACAATTTTTAAAATGGTCTCATGATGAGTTAGTAACAAATTAGCTCTGCAATCTCAGTGGTTTGCAGAAACCAACTGCTGCATGTTAGCATGTGCTCTGCTCCCCATTGTGCTCAGAGACAAAGACGGATGGAGACTCTAATAGTATCATGCCTCCATCTCATACATGGTTTCCAGGGCCAGTTGCCAGAGCCAGAGAACAGAGAAGTTGAAGAGTTTCCAGGACAATTTATAGTACAGCCCCCAAACCGCCCACCCATTCCCCACATAGAAAAGTCTAGTTTGGTTTAATGCTCTGCTGTTGCATCTCAAAATTCTTATTTTTTTAACAAAAGGCCTCACATTTTCATTTTGACCAGGTCCCACAGATTATGTCGTAAATCCTGAGGAACTCTTATGACCACACCTTCCATCCACTGATCTACTGCACTGGTCGGTGCTCAGGCAGGGAAGGCCTTGATTTTTGCAAAGATGTCTGGAAAATATAGTTTTACACTATTTGCTGGTACACACATGGCATTTTCCCTGCCTTGTGAACTTCCTTAAGCAATAAAACAATAGGGAAAGGTACTGTGCATAAATTTCAATAGCATGATAAAGGAACACCCTATTCATATCTTAGCAGCCCAGGATGCTGTGTGATTCCAGCTAGCCCAAGTGCTAGCTGATATGGAAGAACACAGAAAGATGTGAAGTGCCTGCTGTCCAGAATCTCATATTCCATTGTGCTTTTCATACAGTCACATGCATACAGATCTGAATAAAATGGAGATTCTAACCCTACAGTTCTGAGAGGCAGTCTGTGATTGTGCCTTTTTAACAAGTCTCAAATAATTCCAATGTTACCCACCTATAGAACCATACTGTAGGTAGGAAGGTTCTAGGTAATGCCATAAACACATAAACACACACACACACACACACACACACACACACACACCGGCAATTAATGCTCGCTCGCGGTCTCTCTCTCTCTCTCTCTCTCTTCATTTATATAGGCATTTCTGCTAAACACTCATCTGGTTAAACACAGTTTAAAGTTTTTTCTAATTACAAAAATATTATATAAGTTTTTTTTTCTGGTGGAGATGTCTATCCTCCAGCCAGTGTGTTTGTTTTCCTTTGAATTTCCAGTATGTTTGCGTTTCTAATTTGAGAGAGGAGGAAAGGGCTCTTTTTCTCAGGTTCATGATTGGCCTGCTTCCATAACTGATAGTGTCAGAGAAGGAATGCTCCATTTCTGCAAACATGCTCACCTTAGGACGTGCAGTTAGGCACAATCTTCTGCATCTGCTCTCAGATAATAGTCTCTTCGTTCTGTTTGGACAAGCTACAGTGGTGACTGTGGGGTCCCATGAAATCGTGCTGCCAGGAGAGGTTGCAAAGTAGGCTTATTAGGAACAGGGGCGGGGAGGATGTTTCACATCCATGAAAGATGGTGCCATCATATTAAGGAAGATAAAGCAAAGAAATGCAAGTGTCAGCAACCCAGCTATCATCATCCAATCCAAGGCACCTCCAAATACACACAAAGCTTAGTGGTTGAGTGTCTGCCTATGAACCAGGAGTTCATGGTTAGATTCCTGGCTGGGGGTTGTGGGCTCAATCCCCAGAGGAGGCATGCATGAGGTTCTACTTATGTCTGTAACCCAATTAGATATTGGACTTGGCTCAAAATGTTAACTCCGTTGTTGCCTTCTTTGCTACAACTCTTTATATCTGAGTTTGCTAATATTGCCAATAATTTCATCAATTTCTAATGACCACACCTTCTAAGTCAAATGGGATACGTAAAGAATGATTCACAATCTAGTCCCGCATGTATATTACAACAAACTCTTGGAAGAGGGGAGTTTCTGAGAACGAGGTTAATGACACACCTTCACATGCCATGCATTCCATCTCAGAGCTCATGGGTTCCTTGGTACCGAACTAAAAGGACTAAATTTTCCCTAATAATGTCAACTGAAATAGGTGGATCCACCTGTCCTATTCCTGAATCTTTTCTCCAGTGATGCAGAGCTAGCTCATTGTAAACCAACCCTACCAATGATTAAAGGTGTTTATTTAGGAAATTGCTTTGGTTTCTGGAAGCTGAGCTCTAGTCTGGATGATAAGCATGCCACCCGAGTCTGGTGTCAGCAGATAAAGCATCTCAACTTTCTCCAGTGCAGCCCTTTGTGTTCATTACCCCCACAAACATGTGTGAAATATACACCACTGCCTTTTTGTCAATACCATTTTCATCACCACCAAAAGCCAATTTAATAAGCTCAGTTTATCAGCCTTGTCCCTTTGACTACTTCCTTTCCCAAAGGGAAATATAACCCATTTTTAACCATTCAGATATTTAAAAGATTTTTTTATGTGCAGTCTCAGTTCATTATGAATAAAATAGATTTTTTCTCTTCTGTTCCATTTACTCTGGTTACATGCTAGATTAGATTTAAGCGGCAACGTCTCATTGTATTTTTAGTCAGGAAATGGTTTTTCTGAATGTTCCTAAAGCTACCTGCACTTGGCATTTCCTGCCTGCAGTTGCGACATATCAAACTACTTGGACACAGCAGCTTTGTCTACATGGATGAGTGATGCGAAGTGCTGAACTATGACCTGGTAGGTAGGATAGCATAAAGAGAATAATTTATAAATGGATAATTCATACACAGGATACACCTTTCTCAATGCTCATCACAATGACATTTGTCCACTCAATTTTGCCTGTATTGCTGTGAGTGGTGCTGGAGGAAATTTGCCTTGTTGTTGTTTTGTGTGGGTTTTTTTGTAATTGTAAATAAAAAAACAAGGCAATATTACAGTTTAGAATAATTGTACCATAATTGGGAAACACTGAAAAATTAGAAAAACAAATGTTGATCAGTTTTCTGTCAAGTTGTGAGGATCTACTTATGTCTGTAATCCAACTAAATATTTGACTTGGCTCAAATGTTAACTCAGTTAAGGTGGCCAGGGTCATTGTTACTAAAATTAAGTACTGTCTGTTGAGCACTCCCTACATGCCCGGCTCTGTGCCAAACACTTTAATGCACTATTACAGTTAATTTTCACTTCACCCCCAAAAGTCAGTACTATTGGTCCCATTTTGCAAAAGCAAAAATGGAGGCTCAGGAAATTAAATAAATCAGTCAAGGTCTCACCACTATTTAGTTTAAGAATTGAAATTAAGCCCAGCAAGTGTAGCTTAGTGGTTGAGTATTGACCAATGAAGCAGGAGTTCATAGATTCCTGGACAGGGCACATGCCAGGGGCTATGAGCTCAATCCCCAGTAGGGGGTATGCAGGAAGCAGCCAATCAATGATTCTCTCTCATCATTGATGTTCCTATCTCTTTCTCCTCTCCCTTCCTCTCTGAAATCAATAAAAATGTACTTTTTTAAAAAATTGAAATTAAAAACAGATCCCCTGGTTTCAAGCCCCACCCTATTATTACCTCTTTTAATGAGTCAATATAGTAGAGTGGCTGTGTTAGTAATTGACATTGATTAAGAAGAGACCTGTCAGTGATCAGAAAATTCAAGAAAACATTCAAACTCTCTTGCATATACAGACTTTCTTTTCAAAGTTACTATGGGGAAAGAGAAATTATATATTAATGAGAAATCCAGAGTTGGGCACTGTGAATCCCATTTACAGAGAAGTTATTTTAGATGATACATTTCTTTGAAAATTCTTCTTGGATAAATGATTATCCTACAGAAGTCAATTAAAACTGTAAACAGAGTCATAAAGAATAACACTGTCAATAAATAAGTACCTACCTATATAATAGTATATAAAAGGCTAATATGCTAAGTGTCCAACCATCCAACCAGTCACTATGACAGACAGAAACTCCCAGATTGGAGAGGGCTCCCCTAAGGGCTCCCAGATTGGAGAGGGTGCAGGTCGGGCTGAGGGACCCCCACACCCCCGCAGTGCACGAATGTCATGCACTGGGCCTCTAGTAGAAATATAAAGAATCATAAAAAAAGACTACTAATTACTATATTCAACCTGGACAAAATGGACATATTCCTAGAAAAATATAATCTTCTAAAATTCAATCAGGAATAATCAGAAAAACTGAATAGGCTAGTAACTACTAATGAAATTGAAGCAGTAATAAAATAAAAACCTTCCAGCAAGCAAAAGCCCTAGTCTGGGCTTCACAGGGGAATTTTACCAAACATTCAAAGAAGAACTAAGACCTATTCTCCTCAAACTATTCCAAAAAATTCAAGATGAAGGAACACTTGTAAGCTCTTTCTATGAGGCCAGCATTACCCTAATTCCAAAACCAGATAAAGACACACTAAAGAAAGAGAAATACAGGCCAATATCCCTGATGATCATAGATACTAAAATCCTCAACATAATATTAGCAAATCAGATACAGCAATACATTAAAAAGATCATACACCATGACCAAGTGGGATTTATTCCAGGGATGCAAAGCTGGTACAATATTCACAAATCAATAAAAGTGATGCAGCATGCACATTGACAGATTGCAAGACAAAAATCACAAGATGATATCAATTGATGCAGAAAAAGCATTCAATAAAATCCAACACCTTTTTTTGATAAAAACTCTCAGCAAAGTGGGAATAGAGGAATCATACCTCAACATAATAAAAGCATGTATGATAAACCTACAGCCAACATCATACTCAATGGGCAAAAACTAAAACCATTTCCCCTAAAAACAGGAACAAGACAGGGATGCCCACACTCATCACTCTTGTTCAACAAGAGTACTGAAAGTCTTAGCCACAGTGATCAGAGAAGAAAAAATAAAAGGCATCCAAACTGGAAAGGAAGAAGTAAAACTGTCATTATTCACAGAGGACATGACATTACACATATAAAACCCTAAAGACTCCATCAAAAAACTACTAGATTTTAGAAATTAATTTGGCAATGTAGCAGGATACAAAATCTACACCCAGATATGGCATTTTTATACACCGACAATGAACTTACAGAAAGAAAACGAAAAACAAAAACAAAAAACAATCACAGTTACCATTGCAACAAAAAAAATTAAGACACTTAGGAATAAACTTAATCAAGGTGGTAAAAGACCTGTACTACCATTTGCAACAAAATGGATGGACCTTGAGAACATTATGCTAAGTAAAATAAGTCAGAGACAAAAAGCTAAGAACCATATGATTTCACTCATATGTGGGATATAAAACAAACTTGTGAACACAAATAGCAGTGTGGTGGTTGCCAGAGTGAAGGGGGTGGGGAAAGAAGGGGATCCCAATATATGGTGACAGGGGAAGACTTGACTTTGGGTCATGGGCACATGGTCATGGGCACATACAGATCTTGTAACATAGAAACCCACACCTGAAACCTGTATGTTCACCTCAATAAACAATTTTTTTTAAAAAAAAAAAACTATCTGTTCCACTTTCTTAAAGGTACTGGGCATGTGTTCCAATAAATGTTAGCTTGTGCTATGTAAATACTGGGCCCAGTTAATTTTTATTGCCCACTAACAATATCAGTTTGAGAGCAAAATGACATTTTGTTACTCCACTGACAGATCCCTCTTAAAAATGCTTCAGTTTCTTCTTCACTAACCCCAAGGACCCTATTTTGTTATATTGGACATAAGAGGGAAGGGAAATCACTGAGGTCTGGATATTGATTTAATCTTGCCAAACCATAGCAATTGCTCCCTTGATAAAACTAAGCTTTTCAAAGCTATAATTTGCCAAGTTTTTTACTTAAGGGAGAAATACAAACTATCTCTATGTTGAGAAAATCTCTCCATGGTATGAGATGATTTGTGCTGCCCTCCCTCATGTAAATAACTTAATATACTGAAATGCAATCTAGAAGGAATTGCCCAGTGTAACAAAGAGCTAACATGCAGACAGGCTGATGCAATCTGGAGAGTCCAACATGATGCAGCTTTGCATTTTATTGTCCTCAACATACGTACGTACAATGAGTTTGAGATTTATTTTGATTGATTTTTGTTTGTATAAAGAACATATTACAGTTTGAGGTCTACTATAGAGATATATTATTCTAACTTATTTGCATGTGCTTTTCTACTCTGAGTAAACATTAGTAATTCATAGCCCATCTTTGTGAATTGCTGAAATGATTTGAAAGTGGCCAAAATTACCATAAGATCAAAAACATTATCTTGGAATAATGCTAACCATAGTAAGTTTCCTTACCCTTCTGCAGTGCATTTGAAAGCACTCAACACAAAAATTACATTTCATTCCCTGGCCAGTGTCGCTCAGTTGGTTGGAGCATCATCCTTGATACCAAAATGTACCAGGTTCAATTCCTGGTCCGAGCATATACACAGGTTGTGGGTTTGATCTCGGCTAGTGCGGGAGGCAGCCAATCAATATTTCTTTCTCTCTCTCTCTCTCTCTCTCTCTCTCTCTTCTTCCTCTCTCTAATAAATCAATAAAAGACTTTTAAAAATTATATTTCACTAGAGGCCCAGTGCACAAAATTTGTGCACTGGAAAGGGGTCCCTCAGCCCAGCCTGCACCCTCTCGCAGTCTGGGACCCCTCGGGGGGATGTCTGCCTGCCTGCAGTCAGACATCCCTCTCACAGTCCGGGGCTCTCGCAGTCTAGGACCCCTCGCTCCTTACTACCCGCCTGCAGCAGAGGTGGGAGAGGCTCTCGCCACTACTGCTGCGCTCACCAGCTGTGAGCCCAGCTTCTGGCTGAGCGGCACTCCCTCTGTGGGAGCGCCACTCAGCCAGAAACTGGGCCTGCTGTTCCTTAGCACTGCCTCAGAGGCGGAGAGGCTCCTGCCACCGCAACTGCATTCGCCAGCCATGAGCCCAGCTTCTGGCTGAGCAGCACTCCAGCATTGAGCGTCTTCCCCCTGGTGGTCAGTGCGTGTCATAGTGACTGGTTGTTCTGCAGGTTGTTCCGCTGTTTGGTTGATTTGCATATTAGGGTTTTATTATATAGGATTATCCCACAACACCCCTCTTGGAACTGGATACTAGTCTGTCCTTTCCATGCACATCAGAACCTCTTCCAGGCCTGGGAGAATAAGCCTTCAGCTCTCCATACTGGAAACCTGGTTAACTTGTCTCTTTATAACTGCCCTTTGATCTGACGCATCCCTTTCTCTCCAGACACAGTTCTCTATGGCTCAGCCAAAATGAGAGGTTTACTCTACACAGTAAGTCTACATACCTGAGAGTTCAGTCTCTCATGTCTGCCAAAACACTTTCACATTAGTGTATGTCACCTCGAAATACTCACCTCCCTCCCTGCCTGGTAAGACAAGAAAAAGGTTGCAAGTTCAATTTGAAAACTTCACTAATCCATAATTATCTCAATAAATACTTACGAGGAACCAGGGTTGTAGTTAGCACTGGGAATAGAATAGAGAGACAATCACAGAACTTAAGAAGTTTTATAACTTCATAAATTTATATATTTGTATATTTAATTGGGAATGTTTTTAGTCCAATACCTCACAAACTTCCAGCAAGAAAACAAACTAAAAAGAGCTCATTAGCAAATGCATAATTAACAAATAGCGGTGAATGCTAAGAAGCATGCAAACGGTGCCTGTGATGCCAATTAGAGGAGGGTTTCTCCTCTGGAGTGGTTCTCAGGGGGGAACTAAAAAGAAGAAAGAGCAAACGTGAAAATCAGTGAGGAAGAGAGTACCAACAGAGGAAGAAATACGTGCTAAGGCTTTACAGCTGGAAAGGGCATATTAGAGGACCTAAGAGAAAGTTAAGAACATCCAGAGCACAGAGAATGAGGGGGAGAACGGTGTGAAATGCAACTGGAAGGTCAGCAAGGGCTGAAGCACAGGGCCCTAGAGCCCTGGTGATGTGGATTTGACTACAAGTCCAATGGGAAGCCACAAAAGAGTTTTAAGCAAAGAAGATGTATTATCAGACTTGCATTTTTCAAGGATTGTTCTAGCTGGTAAGTGGGGAGTATATTTAGAAAGGGCCAGGAGTAGAAGTTTTCATCAAAGTCATGGTCTTAGTTAAAAACACATTGTTGAGATAATGACATTAGGTTCCTTCTTCTTAGGTCTGCATGATTCCCAACTCTCTACTTGCAAGACACTGAAGGGCTTTGGTTTCAACAAAGGGTAGGACTGACTACTATTTCCTAATTTTTTTTCTCATCTAAACACTCATTTAAATGGCCAAGTCAACATAAAGGGACACAAAAATAAGACTGAAATGTAAAACCACGATTTGATTTTTTAACATTAATTGAATATTTACTAAATACCTATTAAGTGCCACGAACTGTGTTGAATGCTAAGGGTTCTAATGACTCCACAAATAATTCCAAATTACAGGGAAGCCCAGACTTACTAAAACAAGCAATTGCTACTCAAAAAGAGGAATGTCATTCATTGGAGGTATTCATGAGGTGCTAGGGGATCACTGTGGACACTGTGGATGGCAGCATTGTTGGGAGGGAACCCTATCCCTCCCCTTTCACAAACTCCCATCAGTGATGGAAAAAACATGTCCAGAAATGCACAGGCATTCTTATCTCCCACCTAAGAAGCAGCTGGAATGCCTAACACTAAAAGAGGTACTTTCAACTCTAAGATCCAGGCTTCAAATTATAAATTGCATAAACTCCAAACAAATTCTAGGAGTTCCTTTGTTCTGGGACAAAACTTGCTTGGAAATGTCAAGATTCCTACCCACCCAATTCAGATACTCAAAAACTAGAATAGTTCGTGCCAATAAATTTTGTGCCACAATAAATATTGTACCACATATACTAAATGAATAGCACAAAACCAAGAGAACATTTTTTATAATAATGCTTATTGAATCCTTGTATACAAGTCATACTACATATAGGGGACTATTATAAGTGCTTTATATTAATAACTTATTCAATTATACATCAACTCTGTGAGTTGGTACTCATATCAACCCATTTCATAAATGAGGAAACTGAGACTTAGAGAGGTTGAATAACTGCTTGAGGTCAAATAGCTAGTAAGAGAAAGAAAAAAGACTAGAAGGAAGGGAGCCTGGCTTCTAGGCTTTAGAACAGAGATGGGGAACCTTTTTTTTTTAATATTAAAAAATCATTTGCAGGCCATATGAAATTATCAACTTAAAAATTAGCCTGCCATATTTGGTCAAACAAATTTATTAAATCACCCCTGATGTTTTGGCAGCGCCAGACCAAATGAGTTTGTGGGCCTTATATGGCCCGCAAGCCAGATGTTCCCCACCACTGTTTTAGAATATACAGAACTAATTTTGAAAGCAGGGTATCTGTAGGTTCTGCTTTCTTTTATATATTGAGACAAGGTTAGCTTTTTGTCTCATGAGTGGGCATTTCTGAAAAGTCAGAGGGTTCAAGTGTCCTAGAGAGATGACAGACAGATACCAGAGACAGAACAATTTCTACCAGCAATGGATTCAGTCATGGCACTCCCTATAAGCAATAATCTTTTAAATGTTTCATTTTAAACTTTGTTAAAATATGCAAAAATATTTTAAAATAACGAAGTCTTATAAAATCATAATCATCATTTCCCTAAGTGAAAGTAAACAAGTTTTATTGCTGTCTTGATTGGCTAAAAACCCAAAGTATGATTTCTTAAGCATAATCCCATAGAGAAGAGGAAAATTTTCCCTACAAGGTAAATGCTGTAGAGTCTTTCTTTCCAGCCTCGTGCTCAGAGTCCTTCTCTTATTGAAAACTACAAACCAACAAAGAGAGAAAGGGGGTGAGGGGTATTAAAGAACCCTGAAACAAATATCCAAATAACTGGGGAGGTGGAAAGAAAACTAGAGTAGTCTGAAAGGACAGGATTGCATTTTACTAAATAATAATAAAAGTATTCTTAGTTGTGTTTTGTGCCTTAGAGTTTAGAGAAGGTTTTCATATTCATGCATTAATTTACAAGGGATTTAAAATATCCCTGTGGGAAAAGCAGGGTAGGATTAGACCGATTTTTCTAAGAAGGAACTTAAAATTAGAAGAAATTAAGGAGCTTGTCCAAGACCATACCAGTTTGAAATGAAGCCAGGACTCAAACTTTTGTCTTTTTCTTTCTCATTTACTTTGCCTGCCTCTTTGCTGATGAACTTTGACGGTCTACCTTAATCTGATTTTTCTGAGGGTTGTTCCTGTTCCCTTATGTCAAAGGGAGAGGGGCAAAGTATCAAAACTAAAAGTGGGCCAACTTTGTCTTAAGTTAGAAAAAATATCACTAGCAATGGCCTGTATGGAATTCTGTTTATAATTAGAATTGTCAGCTTCTATCTCTGCCATGACGGCGTAACTGGTGCCGTACTAGCCCTCCCAAAATATATAAAACACATCTTTACAAATATTGAAAAGCACATGATAAAAAAAATCAATATTATTAGAATGTCAAGTCTTCTCCAAATTGATCAACACAATCCCAATAAATTTCCAGCAGAATAAATAGGAAAGATGATTCTAAAATTTGAATGAAAATGCAAAGAACCTAGAACATTTAAGATAACTTTGGAAAAAAACAGAACAAAGTTAAAGAATATAATTACCTTATTTTAAGATTTACTATCAAGCTACAGTAATAAAAACAATGAGCTATTAAAGATAGACATATAAATCAATGGAATAGAATAAGGAGTCCAGAAACAGACCCATACATATACAGTCAATTAATTCTTCATAATCATATCAAAATAAGTCAATGGGGGAAGGACTGTCTTTGTGACAAAGTGATAGAGCCATTGTATATCTGTATGAAACTATTAACCCCAACACCCTACCACACACTATAGAGGAAAAGTAACAAAAATTGGTCATATAACTAGACATAAAACTATAATACATGACTTCTAACAAAAGATAAAAGAAAATCTTCACAACTTTGCTGTAGGCAAGGATTTTTTACAGAAGACAAAAAAATAACCATAAGTGAAAAATAAAAGCTGATGCATTCGAGTTTATCAAAATTAAAGCAACTGTTTTTCAAAAGACATTAGTAATAAAGTACAAATGCAAGCCAAGAACTGGAAGGAAATTTTTGTAATATATAAAGGATTTGTATTTAGAATATGTAAAGCACTCTTACAACTTCAGAATAAAAAAACAAACAGTCCAATAAAAATGGTCAAAGAGTTGAACACAGAATTTAGCAAAAATATAGACATATGAATGGCTAAAGCCACTTGAAAAGATGATAGCCTCACTCGTGAGGTGGAACTTTGCTATTCTAATTTCAAAAGCAGATGCATTCTTATTTGCTTCTTAGAAGTGATGTTTGTGTCTCTGAGTTGTTGTTTGTGCACCTGGACTACCTGCTACATACTTCCTTGTAACAAATCAAAGGGACATGATGTTTTTAATGACATTGTGAAGAGAAACATCAGTCTTTCTTCAAATATACACACACAAGCTATGTAACCCATCAGTTTTTAAAACCCCCCCTCAACAGGCAGATGTTTTAGACAGCATATTTGTTTTCTTGCTAGCCAAACATTTGACCTGTGCTTGAAATAAATTTGCCTAAGAAACTTTGATTTTTAATATCTCATCACCTTTCATACTGAAAATAATATTTTATTTCAACATCTAGGCCTGTGTATGTCAAGTAAAGATTACTAGCTATCACTTCTTATGCACTTACTCTGTGCCAGCTACCATGCTGAGCATATTCTATTTGGTTGTCAATGGCAGTAAGCATTACTCTCAAAATAGTGGTAATACTTGCCCAACATCTCATAGCTATTAATTCGTAGTTGTGAGATTTGAACCCACATTTGTCTGACTCCAGGGCCTATGTACTTAACCACTACATGCCTATGTTCATGCTTTTAACAGTGTCATATGTAAAACCAAAGTGCTGATGTAAACAATCGGTTAAATCAAGCCTTAGTGCTTGAGATTGAAGTGGATACTAGTTTTATCCATAATTATCAACATATTTCAAGTGAATGACTTAAAATATGAAATGGCTCAATTTTAACAAAGTTTTAAAGACAGGTCATATATTTAAACATACTGCCTCACCATCCTCCTAAACATGGACAGAGGAGAGGAGGCATTTTAAAGTTAAGTTACACAGACAATAGTGTGGCAAAGGCTTGGGAGTGGCAGGTGCGGGAAGGAAGGGGTCAATGGGAAGACAACAACAACAACAACAACAACAAACACAAAGGAGACATCTGTAATACTTTCAACAATAAAGATAAATTTTTAAAAATTTTTAAATTTTAAAAAATAATAAAATAAATTTCAAAAAGAAAGTGAGTTACAAAGTGAGAATGATTCTTCCTTAAGTCAACCAGCTTAAAGAATTTCACAAGAACTGTGGGCTATTTCTCACTCTTATGTGCTCATTATTTTAACATAAACAAATTTCCCAGAGAGAAAAATGTGTTCTTAAAAACACATTCTGTAAACAATTGCACTATGCAGAACTACTGAATACTTGATTTTTGAAGTAACAATCCATCTGAGGTTAGGATGGTCACTTTCAAAACAGTGACCACCCTTTAATCTTCTAATACAAATGTTATTAGGGAAGTCTAGGCCCAGTCATTCTAGCTGAACAGCTGACAGAAGAGCAATTAGCAGAAAAAGCACAGAGGTGGTGGTTTCTCCAAGAAAATCTGTCCCTTTACATTTGGCGTCACATGCATTGTAGTCATTTCTTCTCCTGCATGAGTCTCTTCTGTAAAACTACTGCTGCTTGTCTAGGACTTCTTGGGATAATTATTCCTTTTTTCTCTCTAGCCAGAATAGAGGGGAAATGGGTGTTTTTGAATGGTACTACTTGAAATTCATTCAAAAGTTTCTTAATATAATGAAGACCCTTCGTTTCCTTCCATCTGAATAACGCCGTATTTGTTCTTTTATGTAGCGGTCATCTTGATAAACTCTCATTAGGAATAAGGGTAACATTGCTTAAATTCATTTAAAAGCCACTGGCCTAGAGCTTATTCTTAGGTGGGAAGGTGAATGGTAGAAGGAATAAGACCACAAACATTTGTATTCAATCTTTAATGGAGAGACCTTGGCTACCTGTCATGCTTAGAAATGACCTTGACAAAGATGCACCTGGTCGTTGCAGGGGTCCATACCAGAATATGCCACCCTGGCATGCAGATAATTTGGAGCTGAAGATAACTGAGGTTCAAATGGTTCAGAAGAGCTTTTTACCTCCCCCTTAACTGCCCAAAAGAATGAACAAAAATAGATACAGAGGCAGAGCAGCATCAAATCGACTGTCAAACTACAGCAGGAAGGCTGGGGAGGTTTGGGTGGGGAGGGGGTAAGAGATCAACTGAAGGACTTGTATGCATGCATATAAGCATAACCAATGGACACAAGACACTGAGGGGTAGGGGAGGCCGGGGGATGGTCAGGGGAAAAAAAAGGAGACATATGTAATATTCTTTGTAATACTTTAAGCAATAAAACAAAATTTAAAAAAAAAGAATTTAGATAAAGAGGCTGGTTTAAGAAGAGCACTATTACTGGAGGCATCTACAAAGAATATGGGCTAGGTGTGGTAGAGGGAATTCCACAGGGCTTGGAGACCAAAGTTCTCTTTGTGTTCATTGTCTCTGCATGGCACAGCGAGCATTTGTTTTTCATCTCCATGTAAAATCCCTTCCTCCCCTTTGAAATTCCAGACACCTACCCTTACCCCTTAGTTCAGAATGGCAAATAAGCCCCCATTGCCTGAGCACCTGTGGGCCGCCATATTCTTAGGGACCCCCATACATATAAAATTAAACTTGATTTTCACTGGTTAATCTGTCTCATGTCTCTAACTCTTAAACCAGCCAGAAGAACCTAAAAGGATAGAGGAGAAAAATTTACCTCCTCAATATTATCAGGCAACAAAAAAGGTTCTGGGTGGAAGACCTGATATTTGAGGCTGGCTCAGCCACTAACTATATGACTTTGTGCAAATAAGTGTCTTCACTTTCATGATGCAAAGTGTCTGTATCTATCAATTGACTAATTTCCAACTTCAATGTAGCAGAGCCTGTTGCATTCGACCTCCTTACAATTTTCACACATGCCAGGACCTGCCTTGTAGTAAAGGCCAGGAATTCTGGGAATTTACACAGCCCAGGAACAGCTCTCCACCAGCAACCAATAGTAGCTGATGAATAATTATCTCAGCTCCTTTTCCTCTTAAGTGAAATAATTCTGAAGTTCCTCCTAATCTCCCCAAGTTACTTAGAAGAACTGAGCTTGTTGCTTTCTTCATAATAGAAACATTATTAGCTTTATTTTCATTCCTCTCTCACTTTCCCAACTGCCCTAATAATATTTCCCAAATGAACAACTTTCACTTGATCCTTATCTGAGAGTTCAGTTCTGGGAAACCCAAACTAAAGCTTCCTCTATTCTGAGTCTAACATTTGGCCTTTGAAAAGAAAAAAAATAATTCTATAAGAGATCCAATGGAGTTTTAATAATATCCATGAATGAATGGTATGTTATTATTTTGGTTTTTTAACCTTTATTATTTATTTGTTAAATGCATTTTATATACAGTGTAGAAAAAAGTTAGAGGGTATGCATGATTAATCAATTTCTTTTATACTTCAAGAATCACTAGTTATACTGCATTATCCAGAGATAGCTATCTTCGATATTTTGGAGTATTTGGTGTATTTGAGATGTTTTCAATTCATATATCATCATATAAATATAAGTCAATAAGAAGGTTTTTCCATGCAGTAATAGATCATAAATATATTTCTATATCAATAATTACACTTCTATATCATCACTGTTAATGGTGGCATAAGATCACATTATTTTATTCCAATATATCATGATTTTAAGATTCCAATACATTCTAATATATTGTATTTTTTAAACAATTCCCTACTTTGGTATATTTAGGCTCTTTCTATTTTTTATATTATAAACTATGCTTTAGTAGATATTCCTGCATATATATCTTTGTATACTATACCAAGTACTTACTAACTGCTGGATCAAAAGGCAAATATGATTTTAAGATACTGATTAAACAATGCAAAATAGTTTTCCCACACCCACCCCTACCTATAGTACAAGAGATTGGCATCCCTATCAGTACTGGGCATTATTACGCCATCAAAAATCTATGCCAATTTAATAGCTATAAATGATAGCTCCTTGTTCTCTGATAGGCAACTTGTTTGCTAATAAGATTTAATGTTTCCATGTTTATTAAGCACTTAAATTTGAATTATCTATTTGTGTCCTTATCTCTCTTTTTCCTATTGGAATATTCATCATCTTTTACTGAATTTTATGATTCTTTATGCATAACGAGTATTAACCTATGCTATGTAAGTTCCAAATCTCATTCCCAATTTAGAATTTCCTTTCATATTGCATTTTTCCATTCAATAACTATTTGTTTTACCTGATTGAAAATACTAACCTTCATTTGTGATTTCTGCCTATGGTGTTATTTCAAATATATATAAATGTTCACCAATATTTTCTTCTAGTACACTTTTGTTTTGTTTTTACATTTAAATCTGTAATTATCTGGAATTCATTTCATTTTTAGGTATGAGGTAAAGACATGTCATTCTTTTTATTTCAATACTTATTAATGCCTTGGGGACATAAAGGGTAATGGGACACAGCTTCTCTCCTCAAGCTCAGGTTGCTGAGGGAAGGTGCACTTTTGTGTGTCTCCTTCCTGGTTGTGTGACTCTTATGACCACAAACTCATTTCCTGAGGCATCCTGAGACCTTGGAATTCAAAGAGCCCAAAATGACCCAGAAGTGGAATGAAAACCTTGAAACTCACAAACATGTAGTATTCCCCTCTCTAGGAACACCATAGGAAGACTGGGTGAGCTGAGAATAAAGTCAGACAGCTCCCACACTGAGCCTTTCTTAGAATCTTAGTTTATAATATCCAAGTACAAGAAAACTGTCTTTAGCCAGCATTGCTTACTTCCAAGCTAATAATATCTGTCTCATTTCAGCATCACACGTAAAACAGCTTGTAATCTCTGCAAGTGAAGTGCTTTGAGAAAAATAAAAACCACATTAACATAATCTGAAAATAATTGCCGAATGCTGGGCTACTTTTGAGCTTTTGACTTGTAAAATATGAATGCTTTGAGATTGATGGAGCTGCAAAATTACCACCACCATCCCACCCCACCTCACCCCCAACACACACACACACATGCATCTGCATTTACGTAGCCATTCCACACACTTCTAACATGCATCACAAAGCACACAGGCATTTTTATCCCAACTGTCAGTTATATAAACTAAGGCTCAGCTACAAATGAGCAAATGGCAAATTGCAGCATCAATGCGAGTCTGCTGGTGTCTAGGCTTGTGCAGATGTAATAATAAAAAAATTAAAAACATTTCTTTAATAGCCTACAGCACACTCTATAGACTCCTTTGTACCTCTTACCAGCTCTGAACTGCTGTTTACTTATCTGGAAAGCAAAGGGAATGACCTAAATATCAAAAGCCCTTCAGCACTAACACCCAAGGAGTTAATTTTTCAGTGCTCACCTTCATAATTCCTCTAGAGCTAAAGGTGAAAAACTCAGGACTCTGAAAGACTCAGAGGAAGTCAGGCTTACATTTGAATTGCAAACATTCAAGGAGAGCTCCATGATCTTAATCTCATATTTATTTGATGCTCTGATGTGTAAGATTGACAGTGCTTACAGCTTCTTCTCAAGAAACATTTTGAGGAGCGGGATCACTAACACTGCCTGTTGCATTAGCCACGTCATTTAAGGAAAATGGTACCCCTCCCTTTGGAGTGAGATAATGCACTGAATTGTTTCAGAATGGGAAGAGAATTATTGACTAAAGATAGTCTAATAGGCCTGTTCCATTTTAGGGGCTTTAAAACTAATAGCAGCTAAGAATAAGATTTAGAGGGGCTGTAATAGCTAAATGAGCATCAGAAACCTGGATCTCTTTCCTAGAGCCCAGCTATTTCTACACTGTCAGAGTAAATTATTGATACAACCATCTGGCCCTCTGCAAGAGAGCACTACTCCCTGGTTCTGAGCAGGTGATCTGCTTCAGTCTGTCAATGGAGAGAGAAGCTGACTTTGGTTTCGAAGCATTGATAATTTCTCTGCACTTGCATTTCCTATATGGGAACCATTCTTATCGCTAAACACCAGATGGTGAGAACACCAGTGTAGGGCTGAGAGAGATGAAATAGAAGGCAAACAAACTGATTGTGAGCATACCTACACTATGGGCTTATTGTGAGCATACCTACACTATGGGCTTTCAGTGCTGCCTGACCTTGAGAAAGAAATGGATCCATTCCCAGAGTGGATGTGATCACAGTGTTCCACCCTCCACCTGCTTTCACCGCATTAAAGCTTCTGTGTGGGTACAGAGGGAAATGTCTGGTCCTGTGGGGGAAAGCTTATCCCTCTTCTCTTTACAGAGCAGCAGATCTTCCTGGATAGATACGGGGTCCGTGTAAAATGCTACATCTCAGGAACCTTCCGCTCCAGTGTGGCCCAGTGGTGACAAAGCTGGATCTGTCTCCCTGCTGAGTCTTGCCTGCAGGCTGCCACTCCCATTTAGGAAGCTGAGTAGGAAAAATTAAAATGGAATTTCCAGGAGGTCTTTTCAGTCCCACCTCTTTGAAAGCTTGGTGATGAGGAAATAATCCTCAAGGGGACTGCTTGTCCCCTAGTTATCTATGTCTAGAGTAGTCATGAGTACATTTAGATGGCCTTTCAGGGACCTTTTCTGAAAGAGGCTGTTTGCTCAACCACATTTCACTGTGGCTCAAAAATATTCTGGGTTTGCCCTGATTGGTGTGGCTTAGTTGGTTGTAGTGCTGTCCTGTACACCAAAAGGTGGCAGCTTTGATTCCCAGTCAGGGCACATATCCAGGGTTTGGGTTCAATCCCCATACCCGGTAGGGGCTTATGCAGAAGGTAGCTGATTGATGTTTCTCTCTCACATTAATCTTTTTTCTCTCTCTCTCCCCTTCCTCTCTCTAAAATCAATTAAATATATTCTGGGTTTGGAATAGAGGTTTATATGGCTTTTTTTTTTTTTTTTTTTTTTTTTACTATTAATGGAGCTTTTTCCCTAATTTTAGTTATCTCTGCTCATTTGTGGAGCTTCAGAGTAGTGTTAGGTGAGTGTACACTGGCTTCTGCCTCTTACTAGAAGCTTTCACTTTCTTTTAAGTAAATAAAAATATCCTGTTTGGGGGATTTTTAGGGCTGTGAAATTATTCTGTATAATACTGGAATGGTGGATATATAATTATGCAGTTGTCAAAACCTATAGAAACTTATAGCACAAAGAGTGAACATTAATGTATGCAAATTAGAAAAAAGTTATTTAGGAGATCAGGAATCCCAGGGAACAATGCAGACTGCAACAAGAGAATTATTTACAGATTAGCAAGGGGAGGAACTAGAATGATACAGGTAGTAATGGATTAGAGTTGGAGACATCGATAAGAAATTTTGTTTAGCTTAATATTGATACAAATAATTATATGAAGAAATATTTATAGATATGTGTGTATACATGGGCTGGTGTATACACATATATATTTTTGTTCGGTCAGCTGAGAAGGTCTAAAAGAAATGATACCCAATAGCAATGAGCACACTGACATCTGTACCTTAATGCCTAATACTATTCTCTGATAAAATGAGCCAGAGTTTCTTTAAAAATGGCTGATTTTAAGACTGGGGAAGGAAATATATAACTTTGTAGAGTCGGAAAGAAAGAAAGTGAACAAAAGAAGGAGAAGGAAGAACCACCCAGAATGATGGAGGTATATCATAGGAACACGGGACCTAGACGGTATTATGCTAAGTGAAATAAATCAAATTTCACTTAGGGGAAGACAAATACCATATAATTTCATTATATGTGGAATCTAAAGAACAAAATAAACAAACAAAACAACAACACACTCGTAGATATAGAGAACAAATTGATAGTTGCCAGATGGAAGGGGGCCTAAGGGGCTGGGTGAAAATGATGAAGGAACTAAGAAATACAAATTGGCCATAGGGATGTTAAGTACAGTGTAAGGAATATAGTCAATAATATTATAATAATTATGTATGGTGCCGGTGGATACAAGACTTATTGGGGGGGGATCATTTTATAAATTATATAAATGACTCACCACTATGCTGTACACCGGAAACTAATATAATATTGAAGTCAACTGTAATTGGACAAAAATGAGCTGCATTTTTTCCCACTTCTAATAGCATCACAACCATCCTATAGTAAACTACTATTATTTCCCACCTGAATTAATGCAATAAATTTTTAATTATCTAAATGCATTCAGACTGGCTCCCTCCTAATCCATTCTCCATGATGTGGCCAGATTGATCTTTTCAAAAACACTAAAGTATTTATGACTTGTTTAAAATCTTCATAGCTTCTCAATCCTTAGCATAAAAACTAAAGACTTTAATACAGACAACAAGACCCTGTAGGGTCTGGCTCCTACTTACATTTCTAGACTTTCCCTAATTCTCAGCACTCCAACCACAGTGAGATCCTCAAACTCACCATGCTGCTTGCTGTCTTGATTCCCTTGTGCATGATCTTCCTTTTTCTGCGAATGTTCTTCCCTCCTCTTCTGTGCTTAGTTAACACCCACTCATTCTTTATTACTCAAATGCCACTTTCACAGGACCTGTCTCCTCATCTGCAGCATCTCAAAGGCCAGATGTCCTTATTATAATGTACTCTTATAGCTATGTCCCTTTATTTCATAGCACTTAGTTTATGTGGACAAAAACAAAGAGGGAGTTCTATGGAAAATAACCTCACAGTGTGATCTGATCATAAATTCCTAACTGGGCCTGTCAGGGTGGGTAGTCACATCCCATGCATATAACTTCTTTAGTATATAAAGAAGATTATCATTGCCTTAAGCAAGCCCTGTCTATTGTTTCTGTGCATGTAGAGTAACACACCTTTGAAATAAGCTATAAGCACTCTTAAGAGGGCACGTAATCTTAACCATTCTATAATCCAATCCCCACTTTGCTTCCTCCCACCTCCATGTAATCTTCCTTATGTTCCCTCCTTAATCTCCAATGCATAAAAGAAACTGCAAACTATTATTCTCCAGAGCATTTGAGATCTTGCTCCCTGGTACATATTGTCAGTTGGGTTCAAATAAACTCTTATAAAATTTATCTACAGGTTTGGACATTTCTTACATCAATACTTGTAAAAGTATACTCATTTTTATAATTATTTGAATTATGATCACTGCTTACACTAGGCTACACTCTACATCATAGAGTTTATATTTGGTTTTGCTAATACTCAATTAATATTTATTGAATGAATAAATGAAGCACAGTGTCTTTTTCATGGAATCATATTTGGTTTCCTAAGTAAACTAGACCCATGGTCTGCTAGAGAGAGGGATGACTAGATGGATCTATATAATCCTTAATGAAATCATGGATCATTCTTAAACTTTTTTATTATGTCACTTTAGGGAGAGAGGGAGATTAGTGAGACCTAATCAACTAGGCAAATTAAATTATCACACAATGTCTACATTGTTAATTTAAGCTGCTCAAATAATTGAATAAGCTCTTCTTTTATTTGGTGCTAACAATGAAGTGTCTCTCAACTGATGCTATTAAAGACCAAACAGAATTGATGGAGTAAAAATTTGTTCAGTGACTAGAACCACTACCTACTATGTAATGAGCCTTTTTATTAAAGATAGTGTTTAATATTCATGATTTATAATAATAGGTGTTTTATCTTCAGATGGGCTACATACTAGTAGTTGG
This sequence comes from Myotis yumanensis, assembly GCF_028538775.1. NCBI lineage: Eukaryota > Metazoa > Chordata > Mammalia > Chiroptera > Vespertilionidae > Myotis > Myotis yumanensis. Next base: position 25,067,222 of record NW_027223756.1, on the reverse strand, counting down.
GATTTTGTGTTGTATATTAACAGCAATAGCATTTAATGTTTTTCGCTAAAGAGTAAAAATACTATAAATTGGGGTGTTTTTTAAAAAACAAACAAACAACAACAAAAAAACCCACTCACTTCTTTCTTCAATCAGGAGAAACTTTAAAAAACATGGGAGAAAAGTGCCAGGGGATTAAACACAACATTGATATAATGGATTTTTAATAAACCTTTTGATATATTGCAGTAAGCTCATATGTAATATAGAAGTATTAAATGTTAAATATTGTATTCACATTTATTTTTTTAACAACTTCCTCTCTCCATATGTGTGTATATACGATACGTATGCAGAGATTAAGAGAAAGAGCTATACTTTAGCCCTGGCTGGAGTGGCTCGGTTGGTTGGGCGTTATCCTGTGCACTGGAAGGTTGCAGGTTCGATTCCTGGTCGGGGCACATGCCTGGGTTGTAGGCCCAATCTCCAGGGGGAGGCCTGCAGGAGGCAGCTAATCAATGTTTCTCTCTAACGTTGATGCTTCTCTCTGTCCTTCTCCATTCCTCTCTCAAATTGAAAAGGTACATACAAAAAAAATGAAACTAGTATACTACATTTCATGAAGTTAGGAGGATGCCTTTTGTGACAGTTTAAGAGGGCTAAGGTTTCCTTTCCCTAGGCCTCAATCTGTCTTCTACTGGCCTTCCAAAGAAGGTGAGACAAGGCATAGGGAAGTTACTTCTTACAGAGATCAAGAAGATCAACTGTCTTGTCTCTCACTAGTGGCATGAAAACACCACCACAACAAGGGAGTAGTAAAAGGTAGGACTGAGCCTTCTCGTAGGTGGAAACAACTACTAGCCCACTTATATGAGAGCATGATGAGGGTGTGACCAAAAGGAGAGGAGCTGAAAGCCAAAGAAGAAAAGACATGTCCCTTCTTTAATGTAGTGGAACTAATACATGGATGGTGCCCATGGTTTTGACATTGATCCTTGCATGGAGAGGTAGAGAGAGATCTTGATTTTGCTTCCCAAATATGCATGCAAAGTGTTTGCAAAATTGTGATTGACAGATCCAAGGTTCCAGAATTAAGTATAAACTGGCCCTCTGAATACTCTGCAAGTTTCAAAAATTATATCTTGAATGGATTTCCCACAGGAGAAGGTTAACAGATGACAGTACTGAGCCTTGCCAAAAAGATCATCTACTCAGTCCAAACATAATTCATAATGAGGACTGTGGGCACCTGCCCATCAAGAAGGGAAGTATCCCAGCAGTAACTCCCCTAATTCCCTGCACAGCTGTCAGCTTTCTTTGCAAATGGTGATAACGGATGGATGCACTGACCTGGACCAATCTTTTACTAGCATTCCAATCCTGTTCTTTTACTGAGGACTCATTAATGCCAATTATCATCTGTGATTAAGCCTGCACTTGACAAATGGGCTTTATTGCAAGTCTTCACTCCAGACATGAATTTACAACCAGAGATTAGCATAATCAATACTCTGGACAGTGTATTGTCAGAAAGAGAATTTGCCATAAAACCTACTGCAATGCAGCCAGTGGCCTTCAATCCATCACAGCTGCCCACTGAGAATGAACCAGGGCCATCCTCCATTACTCTCCCCCTGTTCTCAGATGTACCACGTTCAATCAAGTGCAAGGTTGCAGGAAAGGAGATCATCTATTAAGAAGATGAATTCAGCAAAGTAGCAGGATACAAAATTAACAATCAGAAGTAGATGGCATTTTTATACACCAATAATAAACTCTCAGAAAGAGAAACTAAAAAAAAAATCCCATTTATACTTGCAACAGAAAGATTAAGGTACCTAAGAATAAACTTAACCAAGAAGGTAAAAGACCTGTACTCAGAAAACTACAGGATGTTGGGGAAAAAAGAGGAAGATACAAAGAAGTGGAAGCATATACTGTGTTCATAGATTGAAAAATTAACATCATTAAAAGGCCCATACTACCCAAAGCAATCTATAGATTCACTGCAATCCTTATTAAAATACCAATGGGATATTTCACAGACCTAGGACAAATATTCCAAAAATTTATATGAAACCAAAAAGACCCCAAATAGCCTCAGCAATCTTGTGAAAGAAGAACAAATTTGGAGGGATCACAATACTGGATATCAAACTATACAATAAAGCCACTATACTCAAAAGAGTCTGGTACTGGCACAAGAACAGGCATATAGATCAATGGAACAGAATAGAGAATCCAGAAATCAAACTACACCATTATGGTAGGTTAAGATTTGACAAAGGAGGCAAGAGCATACAATGAAGTAAAGAGAGTCTCTTCAATACATGGTGCTGGGAAAATTGGATAGGTACATGCAAAAAAATGAAACTACACCACCAACTTACACCATACATAAGAATAAAAGACTTAAATGTAAGTCACAAAATCATAAAAATCCTAGAAGAAAACATAGGCAGTAAAATCAGACATCTCATGTAGCAGTATTTTCTCTAATACATCTCTTATGGCAAGAGAAACAAAGGAAGAAGTAAAAAAATGAGACTACGTCAGACTTAAAAGCTTCTGCATAGCATATTCTCCAATGACACATCTGATAAGGGGTTAATTTCCAAAATACATAGTGAACTCATACAACTCAACACCAGGAAAACAAACAATCCAATCAAAAAAAGGCCGAAGGACCTGAAGAGACACTTCTCCAAAGAGGACATACAGATGGCCAAAAGACATGTCCCCTGTTCCTGTTGGTTGATTCCTGGTCAGGGAACATGCCCGGGTTGCAGGCTCGATCCCCAGTAGAGAGTGTGCAGGAGGCAGCTGATCAATGATTCTCTCTCATCATTTATGTTTCTATCTCTCACTCCCTCTCTCTGATATCAATTTTTAAAAATTATAAAAAATAAAAAAGGTTAGGATAGGGAAAGATATGGTGTCATTTCTATCATATTAAATGAATGAATAAACAAACAAATAAATAAAACAATTGCTGGTGAGGATGTGGAGAAAACAGAACCCTAGTATACTGCTGATGGAAATGCAGACTGGTGCATCTGTAATAATGTCAACAATAAAAGTAAAAGAAGACACTTTAGAATTCCTCAAAAAAATGACCACTAGGAATTTCAACAAGAAAACAAAAAGTTTCCTTTGTTCTTCCATGCTTATCACAACATCAGTTATGACCACTTGGTAGAGTGCAATGCAGAATCAGTTTTCCCAATCTTATGAAAGTAAGCATGGTTTCAGAATGAGCCATTCACTTCTTTGACTATTAAAAAGCCATTTTTGGAGTAAGTTAAAAAGCTAGAAGTCGATGTATTTGTACTACATTAGTCTCATAAAACACTCCTCACTGCACTGCTGTTTACAGACTGTTATGAGAGGCTGCTCAAGAAATAGAATTTTGAAATCCACTTCTGCTTGGTTTTGCAGTGAGATCCCAGCTGGGGTGGAGCTGAGGCTCAGGTATGTTGGTATGCCAAGTTATACAACAAATCTGCTAGCAAGCATGTCCCCTGATCCTCTTGGTCCAAAAGAGCCTCACATGAATAGATTTCAATCACGTTCAATGAGGTTTAATCACACACAGACACATGGGATCAATCGAGGCAGGAGCTACGTTAAACAGAACTCCCGTGAGAAGGGCTCTACATGAGAAAGAAGTCAGACATGACAAGGCGGATGATGATCGGGGCTTCTAGAGAGGTTGGGAGCACCAGTAAAGTTGAAAAAACAGTTTCACTGGGAGCCCAACCACACTCTAGTGGGATCCCTCCCCTCAAAAAAACCAAGTCGCCCAACAGGAAAGTATGGACTTAGATGAAAAGAAAGAGGACAATGTGACTAATGGGAAAAATAGCCAGAGGATACTTTGGATTCAAGGGTAGGTCAGCACAGCCATGGGAACATCCTGCAGAAAAATGCAGGAGGAGGTCAGTCTTGGCATCTCTAAGGTAATGGGTAGAGTGAGAGCAGACAACAGGGCAGTGGGAAAGGACAACAATGGGTATGAAGAGTGGGTGTGAACCAGTGTCAGCAGCACAGACTACATGAGATCTGTCATAAAGATGCAAGAAGGAGGACAGACTAAGATCCAGCCAGGTGACACAGTAAGAAACCCTTAAAGTGTCCTGAGCTGGAATCAAAATGGAGAGGCCCAGTATCGGTTACATTTTATTTATTAAATAGCAGCTACTGGGGCAACTGCCCTTTTCATCATTCAGTATCCATGCTATAAAATGTTGTGTGACAAAGACCTTTCAAAATTTAATGCCAAGGAAATAAAAAACGTTGACATCTCTCTTTTTTTTTAATTAATTAATTTTTTTAAATAATTAAATCTTTATTGTTCAGATTATTACATTTGTTCCTCTTTTTTCCCCCCATAACTCCCCTCCTCCCAGTTCCCACCCCACCCTCCGCCCTCACTCCCCACCCACTGTCCTCACCCATAGGTGCATGATTTTTGTCCAGTCTCTTCCCGCATTTCCCACACCCCTTTCCCCCCCATGCATAGTCAGTCCATTCCCTTTCTATGTCCCTGATTCTATTATAATCACCAGTTCATTCTGTTCATCAGATTATTTATTCACTTGATTCTTAGATTCACTTGTTGATAGATGCGTATTTGTTGTTCATAATTTGTATCTTTACCTTTTTCTTCTTCTTCCTCTTCTTAAAGGATACCGTTCAGCATTTCATATAATACTGGTTTGGTGGTGATGAACTCCTTTAGCTTTTCCTTATCTGTGAAGCTCTTTATCTGACCTTCAATTCTGAATGATAGCTTTGCTGGATAAAGTAGTCTTGGTTGTAGGTTCTTGGTATTCATCACTTTGAATATTTCTTGCCACTCCCTTCTGGCCTGCAAAGTTTCTGTTGAGAAATCAGCTGACAGTCGTATGGGTATTCCCTTGTAGGTAACTGAGTTTCTTTCTCTTGCTGCTTTTAAGATTCTCTCTTTGTCTTTTGCTCTTGGCATTTTAATTATGATGTGTCTTGGTGTGGTCCTCTTTGGATTCCTTTTGTTTGGGGTTCTCCGCGCTTCCTGGACTTGTAAGTCTATTTCTTTCACCAAGTAGGGGAAGTTTTCTGCCATTATTTTTTCAAATAGGTTTTCAATATCTTGCTCTCTCTCATCTTCTGGCACCCCTATAATTCTGATGTTGGTACGGTTGTAGCTGTCCCAGAGGCTCCTTACACTATCTTCACACTTTCAGATTCTTTTTTCATTTTGCTTTTCCGGTTGGGTGTTTTTTGCTTCCTCGAATTTCAAATCTTTGACTTGATTCTTGCACTCCTCTGGTCTGCTGTTGGGAGTCTGTATAATATTCTTTACTTCAGTCAGTGTATGCTTACTTTCTAGTTGGTCCTTTATCACACCATCAAGGGTCTCATTAGATTTCCTGTACATCTCATCAAGTTTATCGACAGCCTCTAGAAGCCTCTTGAGAGACCTCAAAAGTGTGGTTTTGAATTCTATATCCAGTAGCCTGCTTTCCTCCGGTTCTGTCCTTTGTGGCCTGTTTCTTTGTCTTGGCATGTTTTTATGCTTCGCTGTGTCGATAGAGTGGCTTTCCGTGTTAAGTGTCCCAATTACCTGAGGTAGACACTCTTGGTGCACCCCCTTGTGGTCTCTGTGAGCAGTCTTGTTGTAGTCAAGCCTTGATTGTTGTAGGTAATTACTACTTGACCTCCAGGCCAACTGGCTGTGAGAATCAGCTGTGTTTGCAGTGGGAGAACTTCTGTCCTCTAGGGAGGTGCTAATCTAGCCTTTGCCTGAGGCTATTCGGCAAATGGCTCTGTGCAGGGCTTGGGTGGGGCGGGTCCCACGGGATCAACAGGGCGGAGGAGGGAGCAGTTATGGCTGCTTTCAGTCCGTCCCCAGGGGCTCTGCCTCTCTGTCCCAGCAACCACTGCAAACCTCGGAGGGACCGAAGCCAGACAGTCCCGCTTCTCCCGTTTGTGTCTGGGTCCCTAGAGACTCGCCCGGATCTGGAGCTCAGAGTCTGAGGCTCCCTCCGGATTGAAACAGACAACCGCGCCCTCAGCCACCAGCCCACGCTGCGCGCACTCCGCACCTTAGTATTTTACTTCAGCACTGCGCCTCCTCTGATTCTCGGTTCCTCCTAGTTGTAGAACTTCCACTCAGCCAGCCTTCCTGTGGTTCTGGATGATGTCCGTTCCGTCTTTTAGTTGTATTTTTGAAGTGGTTGTTCGAGGCAGCAAACTCCAGCGTTAACCTATGCCGCCATCTTGGTTTCTCCACGTTGACATCTCTTAACACCATCTATTCTTCCTGACTATAAGACTAAGAGATCCATCACATTTCTCTTTTTTTAAATATATTTTATTGATTTTTTACAGAGAGGAAGGGAGAGAGATAGAGAGTTAGAAACATCGATGAGAGAGAAACATTGATTCAGCTGCCTCCTGCACACTCCCTACTGGGTATGTGCCTGCAACCAAGGTACATGCCCTTGACCGGAATCGAACCTGGGACCCTTGAGTCTGCAGGCCGACGCTCTATCCACTGAGCCAAACCGGTTAGGGCCACATTTCTCTTTTGAACTTGGCTTCCAGGAAGCCCATAACTCAATTTTATACTCAATCATCATCATAATCCCAATCCTTTGAATTATCATATCTCCACAACTCTTTCAAATTCATTTCTCTTTATACTAGTAATGTGATTATATATTAATTTTGTTCCATGTGTCTTTTTATTATAAGATCTGGCAAATAAGGAAATAAATGTGCTGTTGTTATTGCATAGTACTCATGGTAGTCTAAATTCCATCAAGATAAAATCATATCTGTACCTTACCATTTTCCCTGTGGAAGGAAACAAGTAGATATTCTAACTTCAGTCCTCTCATTTACCCATCTACAAGGTTGTTAACAAGGATTAAATACTAGTATAAAAATACTTTGTAACTTTAAAACACTAACCAAATGTTCTATGATGCTTTTATATGAGAGACACTGGGAACATTTCTTCTCTTCCCAAGTCACCTCCCTTATGTTCATGCCACAATAGTTGATATTGCCATAGCACTAAAAGCTGTTAAAACTCTGCAAGCTGATTAAAAATTCAAATAATTGCTGAGAAAGTGGCATTATAAATTATAACCGGCTCTTAACACCTCAGCTTAAAATCACATAGTGTTTCATCTTGCTAAGATGTAAAGATTGAGAGAATGAGACACAGAACAAATATGTGTTGGGGGAAAGAAAGGCGGAAGGTAGAAGGCCACGGTGCCAGGGACTAAATATCCTTCTGGGGTCCTCAGCAGGCAGCTGATAGGAAGTTTGTGCCTGGTTGGAAGTAAGAAATGGAAGGAAGGAGTGAGGTGCAGAAGGAGCTCATTGATTGATTCGACTGCACCATTCTGTCCGTGGCTGGTGCAGCTTATTTTGTGGATGCCTTAGAGAAGGTGGCAGCTGGAATCAGGAACACCAATTAGCCTGTTCCAATAATCAAGTTGAGATCAACTAATTGTTTGTTTAAGTAAGACCTCACCCATAATTAGTCTGTGATAAATTTGCATCCTCAAATATACCTTAGCTAAAGCTGAGAGTAACACTTGTCAGTAAGAACAGCTGGAGTTTTTGTTCATCAGTTTATGTTGTTCATTATATTCCACAAATGAGTGAGGTCATGTGATATTTATCTTTCTCTGACTGGCTTATTTCATTTAGCATAATGTTCTCCAGTTCCATCCATGCTGCTGCAAATGGTAAGAATTCCTTCCTTTTTACTGCAGTGTAGTATTCCATTATGTAGATGTACCACAGTTTTTTAATCCACTCATCTGCTGATGGGCACTTAGGCTGTTTCCAAATCTCAGCTATGGTAAATTGTGCTGCTATGAACATAGGGGTGCATATATCCTTTTTGATTGGTGTTTCTAGTTTCTTGGGATATATTCCTAGAAGTGGGATCACTGGGTCAAATAGGAGTTCCATTTTTAGTTTTTTGAGGAAACTCCATACTGTTCTCCACAGTGGCAGAGACAAAGGCATCGATCAGACCATCAAAACTCAGAGGGAAGGTAGGGGAGGGTGGGGATAAGGGGGAGAGATCAACCAAAGGACTTGTATGCATTCATATAAGCCTAACCAATGGACACAGACACCAGGGGGTTGAGGGCATGAGTGGGGGTGTGTTGGGGCAATGGAGTGATAAGGACAAATATGTAATACCATAATCAATAAAGAAAAATAAATAAATAAAAAATTTTAAAAAAGAACAGCTGGAGTGAAAGCAGAACTGGGCAGCTTGGAGAAACGACTGCCTTCAATTACACAGTGCCCAATTATGCATCCATTGTCCAAAAGATGTCTTTAATGTCAGAGGCTGGATGTGCCGTGGAGAGAATACACTGTAATTCCTTAGGGGGAAAAGCAGAAACATAGAGGTACTCTGGCTTATTCGGTTATCAAAGCATTTCTGAGTGCTTTCCAAATGAAAGCAGTAATAGCAAGGCTGAAGAGTAAGTGGCAGTGTAAAAACAATGAGCATATACGGTAACACCATTTCCAGGATGCTTCCCAAAGAGGCCTGCCTCCATGGGTGTCTTCTGCTCACTGCTCAGTCCCTCAGCACAGCTGGGGAGAGCAAGGCGCAGTAGAGACAGCCCTCATCCCTGCTGAGGCTTGATCACTTTTCTCTTAGATCCAGGATTTATTAAGGAACACAGGCTGGAGTGTTAAAGGCCCCAGAGGAATTTTCCGTTGATCAAATCTTCACATAATAACCAGAAAGCTATTTTTTAAATGCAAATTGGAGATGTCATCCTGTGGTCCCCATTTCCCACCCAACCCTCAAAAGTTCTGGCTTCTTTCCTTAGTCTAGCACCTTTGACATGGCCCACACCAGGCTCCTCTGTTCTGGTCCTGCTCTGGTTTCTTCAAGCTCTGGCTCTCACAGGGATGCCCTTGATTCTGTTTCTAGAGCCTTTACTCAGCCACCCTCCTGCAGGAGCATAAAATTTAATTTTCCTCTCCCCTTTCTAAGTTCTCTTGGCTGAGCTAATAATCAAATTAACACCAGAGATTAACACAAGAAAATGTCCAAATGTATTACATATGTATATATGGGGGTTACATAAGTATATGAGACCCCAGGACGGATAGGCCTATATGGGATAGTGAAGGCTTTTATGCCATCTTAAGCTAAGGAGAAGAGGGGATTGCAGTCTGGGACTTCAATGGGCAGGAAGGCAATTCACATAGAGATGGAAAAGCAAATTTTTGGTAAAAAAAAAAGTTTGATGGACTATTTTAATAATGGGATACAGAGAGGACTTTCAACAAATTGACCTGATTAGGTTCCTCCCTATCACACTTGCTCATATTAAACTAACTATCTATGACAATCCTCCCTTCTTGGAGCAGGTCCTCTACCTAATTTATTTAGGAAGTTAGTGGGAAGGGCAAAGGATTTCCTGAGTCTTTTGTTTCTTGAAAATAACCAGCTAAAAATAATCAATATCCCAAAAGGCTTATTTTTTGGTACAAACTCTGTTCCCCTTCACCACTTTTGTCAGAAAATGTTCAAATCATGTCCCTGATTTAAGCTGAAAGTTGAGCATATCAAGGAACTCCTCTGACCCCAGATTATGACAGGTCCGCTGTTACATGGGCCCAGAGCATCTTGTAATTCTCGTGCATAGCTCTCAACACAGTCATGATTAAACAAGTACTCACAGTGTGAGTACATGAAAAACAGAGTTTATTCTTGTATTATTATTTATTAATAATTGTATTATTTTCCATACAAACAACTGTAAGCCTACTTTTGCCCTACCCTGTATGTGTTTTGTTTGTTTGTTTGTTTGTTTTTGTTAATCATCACCCGAAGATATTTTTTCCATTGATTTTTAGAGAGAGTGGAAGGGAGGAGAGGAGGGGGAGAGAGAGAAAGAGAGAAAGATTGATGTGAGAGAGACATCCATTGGTTGCCTTCCGAACATGCCCTGACCAGGGCCCACTGGGACTGGGGATCAACCTGCAACCCAGGTACATGCTCTTGCCTGGGAATCCAACCCTTGACCTCTCGGTGTGTGGGCCAGCACTCCAACCACTGAGCCATACCAGTTAGGGCTCATCCTGTATGTTTTATTTTAAAAAGTAAGGAAAGCCATGCTGGGAATTAACTCCTAGTAAAGACAATGTGTTGAAATAGTGAGTATTTGAAGGCTTTCATACAAAAAAAAAATAGAGGTTGGAAAGGGAGAGACCGGGTGATCCGAGCATCGATGGGGTCTTCATACCTAACCTTCACATTTCAGCTCATACAGTGAGCTGAGATTTCCAGGCATAGTTAAACAGGCCCTGCTATGTATTTTCACAGAGCCACATTCATACCACTATCACAACCTTATAACATTGCTGTCATGATTCACTTTCTTGTCTGTTTGTCCTGGCTCCCTGAAAGCTAGTTTCTGGTTGCTCATTTTTGTGTCCTCAAAGCATACCTCAGAGCCTGGTATATAATATGCATTGAATCAATATTTCCTAAATAGTTGGATAAATGATTAATAGAGCATATTTTACTGATGAGAAAATGAGAAAATCTGACTGCTGTAGGTCAAGGATCTAGGATGAAGGGAGAAAAATGAGAGTCATCTGTTGAACTTAGGCTTACTAAGTGCTTTTGTGACACCAGGAAAACCATGCAAATAGGCCTAGTCTTACACATGTTCCAATGAAGTATCAGTGATGAATCTTGGGCAAACAGTCTTTGAGAGTTGCCCTTATTTATATGCTATTTTGGCTACCGTGAAAGGAACATATCTTATTAAGACAGGGACAATGCTTGATGGCTAAAAATTAGCACCCAGATAAAGTAGATAAAAAATGATAAATTTACCTGTATCGATTTCAACACCATATGGATCATCCTTCCTCAAGCTTCCCCCTTAATTTTGATCTTCAGACCTTATACTTGTAACATTCAAAGATATGGATCTGGTTTTCTTTCCTCAACCAGAAAGATCAATTGGCTCTCCAAATAAGCAGGCATTCTTGACTGTAGCCACATGATGACCACAAGCAGTACCAGAGAAAAGGATGTGGCTAGTTCAGCACAAGAAAGAAGAGTGAATGTATCACCTGGCTGACATTGACAACTGGTTACCACTGTCAATATCCATGAGCTTTATCAAAGTTATGGGGACAATAACTCAAGGCCCCGACATAAATATACATGCAAATTAAGGAAACTGTTACTTCCAGTTTTTGACTTGTTAAGGTTTATTGTGACAGTTTCTCTGTATTCTAAATAAAGATGGCCTCATAACAGCTACTGCAGGACTACCCATGCAAAACAGGCAAACTCGTAAGTGTTATAATACATTAATAGGTAAATCCCTATGTCTCAATTGTGCAATTGCTGTGACAGAGTTTATAACCTCATAGATGATTTTAAATTTTCCCTTAAGCCCTGGCTGAGTGGCTTAGTTGGTTGGAGCATGGTTCTATACACCAAAAGATTGTGGATTTGATTCCAAGTCAGAGCATATAACCCAGTTTCAGATTTGACCCCTGGTCAGGACACGTATGGAGGCAACCAATCAATGCTTGCCTCTCACATCTGTTTCTCTCTCTCTCTCTCTCTCTCTCCCTCTCTTTCTCTCAAATCAATAAAAAACATATCCTCGGATGAGAATTAAATTTTTAAAAATTTCCCTTAATCTTTTAAGGTTTATTACAACCTTTTCTGAATAGCACTGCTAAAGCAAAGTGCAAATTCTTAATTATGGTAAGAGAATGCATCTGTATCTTTATACGTATATTTGCCAAATTATTTAGTTCTTTAGTACACAGTGCTATCATCATAATCTGAATTATATTCTTCCATTTAAGCCACTTTGTTTTGCAAATACTATTTGCCTTGAGTAGGACATTTGAAGGTGCTGGTATTACAGGGTTCTGTTTCTCAAATAATATTTCACTATCAGAGGACATTTCTAGTAGCTGCACATACCTATTTAAATTCTAATGAAATACAGACTAGAAACATTTAAAATTTCAGTAGAATAGTATTTGGAGAAAACACTCAATCTTGTTTGGCTGATTGTATGCTGTTGCTACATTTGAAAATAAATTATTCTTGACTGCATAAAACTTCACACAATAAATTCTGCTAGGAAGATTAAATGACTTTGAAACAAATACTCAATAATGGAAAAGTCACTATTGCTTCATAAGAGCTACTTTTAAGTTAATGGGTTATCAGAAGAAAATAAGCGCTTAATACAAATACCAAATATAAACAAAACTAAAGGAAAGCTATTTGGCTTGAAACAAATGCAAAGAGAAGTATTCTGTCAATATCCAAATTGAAATGCTTTCTCTTTTCATAGTTTCTTTAAGTTTTGACATTCTGGTGATGATCGGATTAGATTTTTGGCATCTGGGGGATGCGTTATAGCTATTAGATTCCAATTTCTAGCAAATGGGTAATTTTCCATGCTCAAAGCCAGCGGTTGCCAACCTTTCAGACCTCACGGACCACCAGTGGTCCACAGACCACCGGTTGGCAACCACTGCTCCAAAGGTTTCCTTAAACCAGCGATCGCCAACCTTTCGGACACCACGGGTTGGCGACCGCTGCTCTAAACAAATCCTCCATGCCAAGATAGGGACTGAAATAATTTTTAGTTATTGATTATGTTTCCTTGCTTTCCTTTCCTGTTCCCCCATTAGAAGGCAAGCTCCCTGAGGAGAGGGAATTTGCTTTTTCTCCAGCTTCTAAAAGTCAAATACACAGCAGAACTCAATAAATATTTGTTGCATGTCAACAAATGAAGTGAAAGGTGTCAGTAGTGGATTAAATGACCTGGCTACTACAACAGAAGGGGAAGGAGAGAGGAGCAGTTCCTAGAGAAAACTTTTAAGCCTTTCATGCATTTGCTTAAAACTGCAATATTATGGTATATACCAGTGATGGCGGACCTTTTGAGCTCGGCGTGTCAGCTAACCCTACCTAACTTAACTCTGGTGCCGTGTCACATATAGAAATTTTTTGATATTTGCAACCATAGTAAAACAAAGACTTATATTTTTGATATTTATTTTATATATTTAAATGCCATTTAACAAAGAAAAATCAACCAAAAAAATGAGTTCACGTGTCACCTCTGACACGCATGTCATAGGTTCACCATCACTGGTATATATAGACAACACTTAGATTTCACCAGATTATATAATATCTTGCATATAACGATTGCTCTGTGGTAAAAGCTGTCCCTGTTCCTTGAGTCTCTGTGTACCCTACCACCTGACTGCAGTCCATCAGCTTGAAAGTCCTATACAAAAGCATCTCTGGATACTCCTAAAAGAAAATATTAATCTAGAACCTGTCAGTGGTAAATAAATCTAGGAAATGAACATAAAATTGAGGGACTACATAAAGGAGTCTGAAAGGATTGTTATTGACTGACTCTTGCTATACTTCTAGAAAAAACTGAGTGGAAACTTCTACACTTAATGGTGACTTACACATAGAGCCAACTAGTCACATGTGGGGATTTAAAGAAAATCTCTGAAGGGAAAGTTTAATTCAATTCGGGCCTAGGTGCCTGTCACACAGACTGTCCATAGTACTCAGGCTCAGTGTGCGGCAGCAAGAACGTATCCAAATAACCAAAGCCAAAGGGGTCTGGACACATTTAGTTGGAGTTATTCTCTTCTGGGACAGAAGACAAAGCACGAGGCTGTAATCCTAGGCCTCCCTCTACCACTGACGGATGGGGTGGTCTTGAGCAAAGGTTTCAACATTTGGGCCTAAATAAGACAATAAGATGGAATGGTCTTTTACAATCTTTATAGGGTTGATTTTTGGGGGGATCCATGAAAATACACTGTGCCTAGGTGGCCCAAGTCTCCCAGATACTTAACACACACAAAAAGTTACCCCAAAAAAGTATGAAGTGACTAAGTGATTCTCTGATGAATACAAATGATGTAAAAAAATAGTTTTACATATATATATACAGGCCAAAATGGGTGCTTTCCCCCTCCCCTAAATAACTACTTTCTATTTCTAAAATAGCTGTATGATTTATCTCACCTATGTACTTCAATTTACCTGTGCAGACTTTACCTAAATTAACTTCAGTGGATAAGGTGAGCACAGGAGAGTTAGAAAGGGATGTTTATGAAAACTATGGAAAGACATGTTTCACAATTATTAGACTGGGTTTTTGTGATGTTTCCCATCCACAAATTCCCTCTGAGTTTATTCTTGTTTCCAAGGAGTAACTTGGGCATAAATAACCTAAACAGGTCCCATGAGACACGAATGGCTCTATATTCATGTCTGCACCTCTCATTTGCATGCACATTTATGCCTTCCGAATAGGTCCAATCGTTTCCCACAGCAAATTTTGACACTTGAAAAATATGAGTGGAGAGAGAAAATCACAAGAATTTGGAGCACTACTTAGTTGGAGAACATGTGATTTGTCAACTCCTCCACCTTCCCAAATTAACTAAGTGACAGTCTCGGAAGGAACAGCAAACCTCAGTTGTCACTAAGCATTGTTGAGAGGATTTGACATCTCCCGGTAGGAGGATTCCTACTTTAAATCACATCAAGTAACGTAACAGGACAAAAAACATTCCATTATAATTTATTTCATCATCTTTTGTTCCACACAGCTCTGAGATTATTGACATATTTGACTTTTTCTGTTGAAATTGTCTATATCCTCACAAACCTCAGCATATCTCTGTGACTATAAAGCAACACACTATGCTTGGTCCCCAATCCTGTCTTCTCTTTTCTCAATCAAATGGGGACATGTGGATGGCTCAGAAAGAGAGCTATTCATAGATGCTTCATTTTATGGAATTTACTGCAATCTCAAGGAAATGCTCAAAAGTTGCATTTCTGATATCCCTTATTATATTGAAATACTTCTCTCTTTACCAGGTTGGCATGTGCACAAGAGTCAAAAGGTTTACACAAGCCATCACCTGGACAGGTGGTCGGATGAGGACATTTTATCCAGGAGACCACAGCAGGTCCCTCCCATTCTTACCCTCATCCACTGAAATCCAGCCACACAGTTAATATTAGCTCCTTCCTACCTCAGGCTCTTTCCACAGATATTTCCTGTATCTGGGATTTCTTGATCAAAAATCTTCATATGACTCTTTTCTCTCATTATCTAGGTCACTGACAAAATGCCGACTCCTCAGAAATGCCTTCATTGACCCCTCTATACAAAGTTGCACATCATTCCAACCCAAATGACTACTGCCCTAGTTTAACTTTCCCCAAGGCACTAATTGCCTGAAATTTTATTGTTCAGTCATTTGTTTATATATTTCTTGCCTGTCTCTCCCAACTGGAATCTGAGTTCTGGAGCACTAACTTTGTCTTGTTCAAAGCCAAATTCTCAACAACTACTATGATGCCTAGACTATACATAGCCCTCAATAAATAATTTATTGAATTTGTTAGATAGGGGTGTCATAATAGAAAGTTTTAGGGCTCTAAGCTCACCAAATTACCAGTTGGTCAAAGATCAGGGAGGGAGAATGGGAAAAGTTTCCACTTCTGGCTGCAAAACTGTACATACTACTTCCTACTTACTGTCTTCAGAGGTGTCATTAAGACACTTCAAGTGCATCATGTCAAACCAAATCAATGCCTTTAACCAGGTCCACCTCCTGAATCCCACATCACTGTATATGAGTTGAAGTGTGAGCGAAGAAAATTCAGGACTTTCAGAAAGACTGAAAAATTAGAAGAGAAATCCTGGAAATGAAAAAGCCACAGATTGTGGAGACACAAAATCATATAAACTTTTCTGTAATTCTTATCTGATGTCTGCAGTGTGCATGTGTGGGAGAAACCATAAGAATCTCAGTAGAAAACAACAGCTAGAAGCTTGAAAAAGCTTAGGAGATAATTTGATAGAGACAGAATTGAATCCCAGCCCGTTAGAGAGCTTTGGTATTCCAAAGTCCAAAGCTCTCCATTGAAATTCCATAAGGGCCACACTTCAGGAGTAAACACTATGATCCAGAACTAAGAGATTTTCCTATCAGGATAAAATAGATACCCCATGAGAGAGTGAAATAAATCAAGATGCCACAAGTTAAAGATGATAGGCCTACTAGGACAAAAATCAACATTCTGCAGACAAACAATATAGTGTCTCTGTAAGATAATATCCACAGTGTCCATTAAAATAATGAGACATGTGGAAAAAACAACAACAACAAAAAATAGGATCCATATCATGAGAAAAACCCACAAAAATGGACTCTGAGATTTCTCAGTTGCTGATTTAGCATAAATTACTTTCAATGTAGTAAGTAGTTTTGGAGGGTGACATAATGAAGACCAATGAATGAATGAGGAATCATAGAAGAGAAATGGAAACCTTAAAGAAAAGTACTAATGTCTATTTTACACAAACGTTTCAGAAAACAGACTCAAATGAAAACATGTTAAATAAGAAAATAATGTCAGCCCTAGCTTGTTTGGCTCAGTGGATAGAGCATTGGCCTGCGGACTGAAGGGTCCCAAGTTTGATTCAGGTCAAGGACACATGCCAGGTTGAGGGCTCAATCCCCAGTAGGGGGCATGCAGGAGGCAGCTAATCAATGATTCTATCTCATCATTGATGTTTCTACCTCTCTCTCTTCCCTCTCCCTTATTCTCTGAAATCAATAAAAATATTTTTAAATAAGAAAATAATATCACACATATATGCTATCATAAACATAGATCCAAAATTAGTTAAGAAAAGATTAGCAAATCAAATCCAGCACTGGTGAAAGAATAATATACTTTGATCCGGTTTAACCAGAAATACAGATTAGTTTAGCATTTGAAAAAAAAGTATATGTAAATTACCTCAAAAAAAGCATAAGGCAGAAAAATCTTTTAATCATCTCAACAGACATAAAACAAATAATCTGGAAAATTTATGTTCACCACGCTTTTTTAAAAAAAATCTCAGAAAACAATGAATAAAGGAAAAACTGCTTAATCTAGTAAAGAAATCAATAAAATGCCTATAGTGAGCATCATATTTAATAGTGACTATTTCCACACTGTGATTAGGCAAGGCAAAGATGTCTGATCTCACTACTTATATCCAACATTATACTGGAGGGCCTGACAGTGCCATGAGCAGTAAAAAGAAATAAAAGGCATTAGGATGCAAAAAAAGTAAGTTAAACTATCGCTATTCAAATTTAACAAGATAATATCTAAATCGTATATAAGTAGAATATACTAAGAAAGCTACAAATAAATCATTGAATCTAGTAAGTGAATAAGCAAGGCTTCTGGAAACAAGGTCAGTATACAAAAATTAATATTTCTATATAATGAAAATGAAAAATTTTAAATCCCATTTTAAAATAACATGAAAAAGCATTAAATACTTAGGGTAATATGTAGCAAAAATATGCCAGAGCTCTGTACTAACACATATACTAAAATATGCCAGAGCTCTATACCTCTAAAACAATGGGAAGAGAAAATTGAAAGACCTAAATAAATGGAGATGTATATCATATTCATGGATTAGATTGCTCAATATTATTAAAATATTGATTTTTCCAAATTGCTCCGTTGATTCAATATAACCCCAATCAACCTCACACCAGACTTTTTAAAAATTAACAAACTGATTCTAAAATATGTGGAAAAGAAAAAAAAAACCCACTTACAATAACAAAATGTTATACTGAAAAAGAAAAAAAATATCTGGAATACCTCATTTTACTTTATCCAACATGTACTATAAAACTAGAGTTATTAAGATAGTGTGGCATTAGCATAATGACAAGCAAATAGAGAGGTAGAATAAAATATGTAATCCAGAAATAGACCCATGTATAAACTACAGTCAGATTATTTTTGTCAAAGGAACCGATGCACTTTCACAGGAAAAGAAAAATATTTTTAACAAATAATATAAAACAATTAATAATATAGGAAAAATAAATCTTAATCTCTACCTCACACTATACACAAAAATTAATGTGAGATGGATTGTAGACCCACATATAAGAGCTACAAGTTAAAAGATTCTGGAATAAAATAGCAGAAGATCAGAAATACCTTTGTGATATTCGGGTAGGTAAAGATTTTTTAGAGAGATATACTGGAGAGAGAATGCAAAATATTTTAGAGAGGACCACAGACATATATCCATAATACATAATAAACTACTATAAATCATTAATAAAAAGATAAACTATCTAGTTTAAACTTGAGAACACACTTCCTAAAAGAATATATACAAATGGCCAGTATACACATGAGATGATGCTCAAAATCATTAACCTTCGAGTAAATGAAACTCACAACAATGTATCATTTTATACCCAATTGAATAGATAAGATTGAACAGACTGGCAACAAAGGATGTGAGTGAAATATAAAACAACTTGGGCTTACAAACATTGCTAGAAAAAATGTAAAACTGGACATATTCTTATCAACTTCTCTCAAAGGCATTTTTCCAAGATCAATAAAAACCCAAATCCACAAAAAATAACTCCACAATAACTTTCAAAACTAATTTAGTCATAATATCCCAAACTGAAGGCAAATGCAAATGTTCATCAATAGGAGAATTAATAACCAAACTGTGGTATATCCATTCAATGGAATACTTCCCTAGCCATAAAAATAAGTGATGTATAGATACAAAAATTTGAATGAATCTCCAAAACATGCTGAGAAAAATAAGGCAGAAGCAAAAGATTGAAGGCTGTATGATTCCATTTAAGTAAAATATAAGAACAGGCAAAATAATCTGTGATGACAGAAATCAGAACAGTAGTTTTTCAATGGAGGGTAGTATTGACTGGAACAGGGTAAGAGGGAATTTGAGGTGGTAACAGAATGTCCAACATCTTGATTTGGGTGGTAATTATACAAATGTAGGCATTTATCAAAACTTACTAAATTATACACTTATGGTCTGTGTATTATACTGCATGTAAATTTTGCCTCAATAAAAGTATTTTAAAATTTAAAGACTTGCCTTTTCATAAAATTTAGATTGGAAAACACCAGGTTTACCAAAATTAAAACAGGGACTTCTCAGAGCCTTTAAGAAGACAAACATGCATTGTAAATGTCTGTGAAGGAATATCGTCTTTATTATTGCCCAGAGCTACTTGTCTTAAGAAATTTTTTCTTCTTCCTGAGCATCTTAGAGCACTAATGTTCTGCAGAAAACGCTCTGGGGAGTGCTGCTCTAATGGCATCTTCCATCAGAGGAAATAGTTGCCTGGGCAACACTGAAAGGAGGAAAAATGTAAAGTGACCCCCCTGTCTGATAGGATCCAGGTTGAAAACCGGTTCATTTTAGCAATGAGAAAGCTTAGCCATCAAAATTTTGCAAGTCATCCATTTTTTATTCCTGTAACACATGGTAGTAAATAATGTAGGACTGCTTCCTATTTTACCAAGGACTCTTGGTCTATAGTACTGGAGAGCTACTGCATTTTACATTTCCATTCCTGTAAATTCACCCAATTGAACTCTTCTCTTGAAGTGCAATTATTTCTATTTAGACCATAAATGGCAGGATACCCTTCAAGGCCCAACTCAAACGCCACCTTCATGAATCCTTCATAAAACCTTTTTAGATCCTCTACAAATGGAAATCATGTTTTCTTTCTCTGAACACCTCTCTCTTTTTCTTGGTCATTATTTTTCTGTATTTAATTGGCATTATTTGTACAATTTAGATATCTCACTAGAGATAGAGAAGCTGTATCTCTATTAAACAAATAGCTCATGAATAAATTCTGAATTCTTCTTGAAATAATGAATGAGCACATGCTATATTATTTTAGTAGAGGGGTTTCGATATCTCTGGAATCAGAACTTTGCATTTCAGGGAATTGCTTATCCTCCATCCCTTTATAACACCCACTCTCCTGGAAGCAGCCCAAACAAAATTGGATGCCCAGTTTGTTTCTCTCAGTGAATTCAGTCAGCCACTTCATTTTGAGTGATAAGCTCCCTGACATTTCTAAAGATCAGTTACATAGCTTGGTAATTCATGGTCTCCCCTAAAATTGTTTTATATAAACTAGCAACAGTAGTCAATAAGTTGATAGGTATTTACATAGCACCTAGTTTGTAAATTATATTCCATTAGATGATGTAAATAACCAAATATACTTATGAAATGATACAATTTACCATATCATCATACTTGAACAATATAACATAAAGGTTGCTCTTAGATATGTCAAAAAATCCCCAAATATTTGTAACTCAAAGCTGTTTATTTCTCCAATGGGAATGTAGCTACATGGTTATATTGAGCTAGTGAAATTCTATGTACAAGGTAAAGAGAGTACCCAGGGAGCCAAATTGTGGTTTTGGGCTAAAATTATAGAACACTAAAGATAGAAGGAACCACCTTCTTGCCATGTAAAAATGAGGCCAAAAGAAGTTAGGTGATGTATGCAATGACATAACATCTAGAATTCATGTGTTGCCTGATCCAAGGATGTTTTAACTAGCTCACAAGTAAGAAAAAAATATAAGGAGTTTGAAAAAATCTAAGTGGTCCAACCAAGATCAGAGTGCAAGATGAATACCGTTGTGATTTAAGGCTACATAAGTAAATAAAGGTTTGAAATGAAAGGACTTATATACAGAAAACTATCTGGATGTTATCCTGAGGACAGTGGGGACCAACTAGAACTGGAGTCCACTGCTATCCTTAATGTTTATCACTAAGCTTAGGGCATCCCCAGACAAATGAGTCAGACCCTATCCTGAATGGGAGGCTGTAATAATGGTTCTTGTTGAGTGAAGTACGGGGGATGTTATTGAATCTCAGCTCCACAAGTCCAACAGGGGTCTTGGCCTTCTCAGATCCATAAAGCATCCATTTTTCCCTTTCACATGGTCCTAAGGCCCCCTGATGAGTTCAGACATTTCAGATAGGATTAGAAGTATCAGCAAAAACATTCTGAAAATAAAAATCTGAGATGCAGGAGAATCTCCTAGGGAAGCATTTTGACAAAGCACACACCAAAAGAAATAGCATGTTGCTTGCTGTCAAGAAATGGTTATCGTATTGTCCACCGTGGGACCAGAAGGAAGAGGCTATCTCATTTATCATGTATCTAGGTAGGGAGAAAAGAGGAGAAAAAAGATTTTACTCAATAAACTGTAGTGTCAAAATATATTGCATCTTGCATCCTTGCAATTTTCCTCCAGGTTGTAAAATCCACACCTTTTTTGACAACACTACTGGTAACTCCTCCACAAAATGCATCCTTTTCTGATAGCTGACTATCCACCCACAGAGCTGTGCAGGGAGCTTTTCTGTTTCTGTTCACATAGAGCTTGCATTCAAATAGGGAGAAACAAATAATTATCAAGTAAGTAAATAAATGAGGTCATTTCAGAGAATAATGAAAAGAAAATGAATGTGATAGTGAGTAAGAGGAGTGTGGCTTTTTAGACAGTATAATGAAGGAAGTCCTTTCTCAGGAGGTGACATTTGAGCTCAGTCCTGAATATGAAGGTACCATATGCAGTGCAAGTCATGGAAGATCTTAAAACAAGAGATACCAGGATAAAAGGAGCAGTGAGTGCAAAGGCCCTGAGTGAGGAAAATCCTTGATAAATTCTAGGGACAGCATGTCTGGGTTCCACTGAGCAAGTGGGAGACTGGCATGCCCTGAGATTAGAGAGGTGGAGGGTTAATCCAAGTGGCCAACACCAGACTGAACCCAGAATTACCCCTCTTCTCAAATTACCAAAATATTCTTAATGAGTCAAGTTCATCAATTCTGCCCTCTTCCTGAGGGGGCTTTTCCTTTTAGTCATTATGTAGAGGTGATTCCATGGAACCCTCCTCCCTATGAATCTCCTCGATGTCAGTGCCTTAGCTTCCATCTCATGCTCAGTGGTGATGAACAATGACATGGGATTTGGTTAGATGGAAAAACTAATGCGAAAGGCATGCCTGGTTAAGAAGATGGTAGGCAGACGAGAGTTGCAAAAAATAAATCAAATAGATTCAAATCCCATACCAGAAAAGCACTTTGAGAAGTCAAAAGATTCATTCCTTTATCCTGCTAGAATGATTATCAAATTCTGAAAAATGATGTGCTCTTCTTTTTAACTATTCTATTAGTTCATCCAGAATCTTAGCAACTCTCTTCCTCAAAAATTTTCAGTTGACTCTAACATGAATTGCTGCTTTCATCAGCCAAATGATAGAGGAGGCCATTTGCCGTCTATGTGATAGACTCCTGTTTCTGGTGCGCCACAACTAACCCACAGAGCGAGCCTTTTCTCTCCCACCCGCTCCTCTCCTGGGTTCCACACCCTCATACTCTTCTACCTTCCCTGTTTCTGTTCCATACTGGCTTTCTGATTCTTTACTGGATAAGAGTGTCAGGGTCTATAATGGCTAGAAGATGAGCCCTGACCAAATTTAGCCATTAGACACATGGGGATTATTTTTGAGATATCTTTATACAGTTGTACACTCGGCAAATGTGTACAGCTAGTCCTGATGTCAAAGAGACATAACAAAATAATAAAAAAATAAAACCTTTCTCCCTGTAACATAAAACTTTTTCCTCCACCAGGGCCTCAGGGACTCTAAATGTGTAACACTGTGCTTGTGGCTGAGGAAAGAGCAGGAAACCTCAAACTTTCTTCTTCACATCTTTTGAGAGCAACTTTTCCCTGTTCCCATTTGAATTGTTAATTCTCTCCTGTTGCTGTTGGCAGAAGCATATATCTTATGTCATTTTGATAAAGTTGTGCATTTAATGTTCCTACAGTTAAGTGAGAAGGTAAAAAAACCTTAACATTTTTAAAATGAGGTATTTCAAACAGCAGAGAGAACACGGTTCGAAATGACTAATTCCGAGGTAGTAGGTTACCCCCAGGAACATACATCATTCTCTAGCCTGCAGAAAATAGCAGGCATTTTTCATTCTGCTTTGCGCACATGCACAGTTTTATCCCCCACTCTGTGAGAAGGAGTGTGTCTGACTTTGTTTCTTTGGCCCATCTGAAACACAGGGAAGAGGGACGTTTTTCAAGCCCTTCTCTCCCAAAGGAAGGAAAGACAGTGAGACAACCCCATTAGAGGAAGAATCAAAGAGAGTCTCAGAGAGATAGAGTGGCTGTCTCAAGGACTCATGGGCTTTCTCTCAAGTGTCCCCAGGGAAACTGGCTACCCTGTAGATAGGGAAAAGAAAAGGGAAGCTGTCTGCTCCTTGGTCTCCAGAGTAAACTCATCAAGACTCAGCACATTTTGCCCAGAGCAGAGAGACTTAAGCTCTCATACCACAACTTTGACCTCTGTAAATAAAGGTATACTTCTGTATATATTTAGAGTTGGTTTACCTCTGAAATATATACCCTTAGATCAGGGCAAAAACATAGTTTGTGCCAGGTGACATTTAAGACTTGGTTTGCATAGTACCCAGGAAAATCATGAAGGAAAGCTAAAATGCTTAGGGTGGCCAAGTGTGTGCTCCAGGGCAGACCTCCTGGTTTCTATCTCTGTTCCAATTTGCACTGACTGTGTGACCTTGGGAAAATTGCTTAAGGTCTCTAAGCCTTGGTTTCCTTACCTTCACAATGGATATAACAGCGTCTACCATCTACTATTATAATATGTCTGTGGTGGGATTATATGAGAGAAAGCTAGGAAAGGGCATGCGTTAGTAGACACTGAAGGTCAGGTGCCCTATGGTGATGACCAGCATGTGAGCAGAACGAGGTACACTAACCTGGGTAGATGCCAGATGTTTGATCCAGGCTCCCTGCAGAGAAGTCTTTTCTAGGACATGAGAGTAAACAGCAGAGGATTCAAAACAGCCATGCTTGGCCTCCAGATACTATAAACTCTGAGGCAGGGGTTGTTATCATCAATTTGCAGAAGGGGACTTGCAGCGGGAGATACAGCTTCCTCAGGGCTCACCTCGGGATTAAATGGCAGAGCTGGGATCTGGATCCACTTCTTTGGCCACATATGTTCTTTCTACTATAAAGCTCTCCCCTTGGAAGGCAAAGTTTTCCTGGGGAGGGGGTTGCAAATGTGAAGGAACCCTCAAAGGTCCTAATATTGTTGAGGAGTCACTAGAGAACCTAACTTGTCTAAGGTGGATCTGCAGTGTCCTCTTTCCTCTTTCTGATTAAAAGGGAAAGCCACAGCTCTGAAAGTGGTTGTAAAAGGGCAAATGCTTGAGTGTCTGCCTCACCTATGTGCAGTGCAAGTCTGAGGAAGGGGTCTTGTCTAGGGCTCTCTTTATGCTGGCACCATCCTGAGTGGCCTGGCCCTCCTCGCTTGTAGCAAGAATGCCCACTCATTCCCCTGTGCAGGGACAAAGCATCTCCCCTCAGATCTAGAAGGTAAAAGTCAAAAAGCTTCATGCCGGGCTTGCTTTGCACCAGGTGCTGTGCCGCTGAACCCTTATGGTACCCCTTCTTATTTCATCCTCTCAACAATCCTGGGACAGAGGTGTGATTGTCCTGTTTCACAGATGGGGAAACTGAGGACCAACAAGGTTGGGTATGTTACCAACACCATTCAAATGGCGAGTGGGGGATCCAGGATTTAAACTGAGGCCTATCAGACCCCAAATCTGCACTCAATAAACTGTCTCATCCCAGGAAGAAAGTCCTCAAAAGACTGCATTTTCATAACAATCACATGGAGCTCCCAGGAAAGCCACGTTGGTCTGTCCTTTTTATTAGGACAGTGCACCTTTTCCGGGAACGAGGCTGGCCCTTTAAACTGCCACAGCCCTCACGCCGAGAGAAATGTATATACCAAACTGAACTGTCTCATTGTAGATAGATGGCAGCCACCCTGATTCGAAGGGACTTAACCATTGGCAGTGGAACCTGTGACTTCTATGATTGCCCAAGGCTGGCAGGATAAATGAAATGTGACATTCTCAGCACCATCCTTTACCACTACCAAGCAATGGCCACATTCACTCTGAGTAATAGAGCAAACACAGAACAGTAACATGTATGATATATCGGAAGCTTTTGCTTATGCAAGAAAGATGGCTTATTTTCCTCTTCCCACACTCTGTGCACCTCCCTCAGCCCAGGCACCAGCTGCAGAGCTGTCCTTACAAGGAACATCAAGGACATTTAAAGCAACAGAGATTCTGGAACCAACCAGATAGGGATTCCTACATCAGCTCTGCTTTCCCCCTGCTGCATGACATTGGAAACATGCATTTCTTCATTCTACAGATATTTATGGCATGTGCAGCACTGACCCAGGCAAAGTGGACACCAAGCTGAAGAAGATATGCCTTTGTCCTCAAGGAGCAAGACTCAGTGGAAGAGACAGACAAATGAACAGTCATGATTCAGTGTGAGGATTGCAGAAAGAAATATGTGTACAAGACAATCGGTACTTCATTCTGCTTCCCTGAACCTCCATTTCCTCATCTGTAAACTGGGAAATAATAAAAACCTATTTCACAAGATGGATGTGAGGTGATACCATGATGTGAGTGAGACAGAAGGCATTTAAAACCTGGCAAGGGGCACTGGGGTGTAGTGTTAACCGAATTTTCCAGTTTAAGTGAAAAACCTAATGGAAGTAGAGTGAAATGGAAATGTAGAAGGAGCTGAAGGCAGGAGGGCTGGGAGATCATCTCCAAGCATGTCAAACTCGCGGCCAGTGAGGCATGTGACCTGCTGGCCATGAGTTTGACATGCTTGATCTACACAATGGCATTTATTATTCTACACATGCTCTGCAGGACCTCTGGCCTTTTCCCTAGCATCCCCCAGTGGGTGCAGAGTGAAGGCAGGATGTAGGCAGGACTCTGGACTGCAGAACATGCTGGAAAGGCTTCTTTTTTCATGGTTTTATACATTGGGGCTCCACATAAGATCTGATTTGAAGAAAGCGTTCAACAAACAAAAATCTTAAGAGCCACTATATATCCAACTTCCACGAATTCAGAAAAGCTCTCTGGAAAAAAAGGTGGGGCTGTAAAACTAATTGAGAAACTCCCAGAAAGGGGGTATCTTTGCTGCTGTTGAGAAGTATAATTAAAAACCAAACCTCCCAACCTAGAATACCTCTTCACAAAGATAGAAGGAAAAGAACACTAGAGCAGAATAATCCACTAAGAGAATTCTCACCTTTTCATACAGCCAAGTAGATACAACCCATTAGATGCAAGTCGTAGCACTTAAGAGCATCATTTGTCACACATAGTTCATCCTCAATTCACCTGGTGATTGGGGTGATGGTCTGTGTTAGTTAATTGGTTTTATACAAAGGAAAAATAAACCTCTCGTGATGTTTATGACAGGAGGTAGTTCTGCAATTTGGAGCAAGGTGCCCATTGAAGTTAGGCTCCCACAGAAACTGGGAGGGGACTGTTATCTCCCCTGATGTTTACATTTCAAAGGGCTGGCTCCTGGGTCCCTAAGAAAAGCAGTCCTGAATTATAAAATTTGCAAGAAGCTTTTAGAAAGATTTACATGTCAAAAAAATTTATATGTCAAAGGGCAGAGAAAGAAGTCCCAATTACTGTGCAAGTTTTCTGAGATAAATGAGCTGAGAAAAGAGAGGGGAAACATATCTTTCCTTATTTTTAACCAGGAGAATTAAGCCTCTTGTTTTTAATTTTTATTTGCCCCTCTGACCCTTTTCAGCACATCAGGGCTGTCTTAAGCATCATAGTACATTTATATTCCCTCCTCTCCAGGGCCAGAGAACTTGACTGTTAAATAGAGAAAGAATCTCCACAATTCAAAATCTCTGGCCATATGAAATTGAACTGCTTATGAGAACATGTTTTCTAATATGAGTTTCCTCCAGAATCTTGGTTTACATTTGATTGGCTGCTCTTGATGTAGCCAGAGGTGACACTGTCCTTCCATGACCACCTCACTGGAAGCAGACCTTCATGCCTCTTGATAATCTGTCCCGTCATCCAGCATATCCCTTCGAATCTGCAGTTATCCTACTAATGAATTTATTATTGTTGTTGTTATTATTAGTATTAGTATTATTTGCTCTGTGAAGGCAGGACACTTGTCTTCTTGTTGTTTATATAATTTCAAGTGTGTAGAAGAGTGGCTAGGTCTTCAATACATATTTGTTGAGTGAATGAATGAATGAATGAATGAATGAATGAATACATGATGGATCCAAATCTCTGCTCTGTCAGACTTGTGAGTCAGGGACTAGTCTATTCTGCCTGAGATGTTTGCAGCATTAATTTAGCACAGGTTTTAAAAACCAACTTTGCTTTCCAGCTCCTGCCCAGGCTTCTCTTGGAGACCAGAAGCAAAAAGGCAAAAGCCGCCTGGGCACCACATCAACATTATTGTTTTACCTTGAGCTCAAAGTCCCACTCACTCCTCCTTCCTTTCCTCTCTGAATTAAATGTGCTGATTGTTTTCCCCAAACATCCCACCAGGGAAAGAAGAGGCCTCCATCAAAACCACTAGAACTGGCAGATGAGAGAGAAATAAAATCCATCTTTAAAGCCATCCTGTGGTTGCCTGCAGGATTGGTCAAGGTTTCCTCGTGTTTCTCCATGATGTCTAGCCCAAACGTCTATGCTCTCTAAAGCAGAAACAAGTTGTCTCTCAAGATCAATATAGAAATAACTGACATTTCCTTCAGACATTAAATTTACATTTTGGTGAAGAAAAGACAGGAAACTGGGAGAAGTGCAGAATAGTTCTTGGACTCAAACTCACTTTCATCCTCATATTAAATGACAAGCATTCTAGCATAAACCAAATGTCTAAACAGGTACTGATTTCAGTGGGGGACATCTCCAAGGAAGGCCTGTCTCTGAGGAAGGACTCATGTAATCCATTTCTTTCTCATGTGTACTTTAGAAGGAACAGTCCATATAATGGCAATAATCAACATGTTTATGCTTTTAAAAATGTCAGGTACACTACTAAGCCACCTGCATTCAACACTGAATTCTCACACAATCCTATATGACCTTGACTATTACTGTAATTGCTCTTTTACAGGCGAGGAAACAGAGGTTCAAAGAGGTAAAGTCACTTACCTAAGATCACAGAGCTAGAAGTGGCAAGGCCAGGATTTGATCTCAGGTATGTTAACCTCAGAGATCCAAGTCCAGTCTATTGCCTGGGACAGAAAGAATATGGAATGGAGCCATGAAAATAAAGGAAAGACTACAGAACCATTTCAGATTGCAGGAGACAAGAGAGACAAGACAATTAAATTCAATACATGATTCTGAACCAGATCCTTCTGCAAAAGCCAGTGATCCACATCTATCTTATAGAAGTTATAGCACCATGTAAAGATAGATGCATATACATGTAAAGATATATGCAAAGGGATGTGCACTGTGGCATTGTTTCTGACAGCAAAAAATAAGAATACAATCTCAATATTCATCATCAAAGTGGAGAAACCATGCCCTGTAAAATAGAGGGTAATCCATATGTAATGACCAGGAAAATATCTCTGACATATTATTATCTGAAAAAAATATTTCAAACTAATATATACAGCATAGTTCTATATATACACTGAGTGGCCAGATTATTATGACCGGCCAGATTATTATGACCACCCCATCAGTACTTCGTTGGGCCACCTTTTGCCTTCAATACTGCGGCGATTCTTCTTGGCATTGACTCCACAAGATA
Source organism: Myotis yumanensis (assembly GCF_028538775.1). Taxonomy (NCBI): domain Eukaryota; kingdom Metazoa; phylum Chordata; class Mammalia; order Chiroptera; family Vespertilionidae; genus Myotis; species Myotis yumanensis. The sequence continues at coordinate 25,038,556 of NW_027223756.1, read as the reverse complement.
TTGAAAAGTGATGCAAGGAATCTGACACCATGCCTGATGAATAGTACTGTCCAGTTCTGTGAGATTTGATGGTTGTGGAACCAGCTGCCTGATGGTGCTTTAAACTTTGTCCCACAAATGCTCAATTGGATTGAGATCTGGTGATTGTGGGGGCTACCTAAGCAAGGTAAAGTCTTCCTCATGTTCTTGAAACCACTCCTGCACAATACGAGCACCATGGCATGGCACATTGTCTTGTTGGAAGAAGCCATCTTCATTGGGATATGCCATCAACATGATAGGATGAACTTTATCAGCAATGATACTTAGGTATGTTGTGCTATTCAGACGTTTATAATGATCTGGCCCTCTAGCAACTTCAGCGAGAAATTATAGCTAATTTGCCTACAAACGTCAGGTGGTCATAATAATCTGGCCACTCAGTGTATATGTGTGTGTGTGTGTGTGTGTGTGTATGTGTCTGTGTGTGTATTATGTATATGTAAATAAAAATCTTGTAATACAAACAAGCTTACTTCTGAAAAGAAAAGTATTTCTTTTTGTTGTTGTTTCTAATCCTCACCCAAGGATATTTTTTTCTCCATTGATTTTGAGAGAGAGTGGAAGGGAAGGGGAGAGACAGAGAGACCTCACATCAATTGGTTTGCCTCCTGCACGGGCCCCGACCAGGGCTAAGATCAAGCCTGCAATCAAGGTACATGTCTTTGACTGGAATCAAACCCAGGACCCTTCAGTCCGTGGGCCAACACTGTCCACTGAGCCAAACCAGGTAGGGCAAGAATTTCATTTTTACTTGCTATATATTTTTATGTATGCATTTTATATATTTTATATACTTATATTTTTATATAGTACATATATTTAAATATTTATTTATAATGTATTTATATATTTATTTTGTATGTTACATATTTTATACATATTGATATATTTTGCGTATATATTTTAAAGTATTCTGTTGGCAATTTTGACTTTTTTTTCAGTGTTTTTCAAGTTGTTCAGAGGGTAGACTGGACGTTATCTGTGAGATTGACAACTGACCTTCTTATGGCTGTTGTACTTCAGCCAATCAATAATTCTTTGCAGCCCTTGAAGAAATTCATGAGAGCTTTTAATTTTAAGGAACTACCTGTCAAGTCTTCGGAGTCAAGCAGCATAAAGCATACCTGAGAATCCTTACTTAGAACGTAAGCTCAAGTTATTTTAGAAAAGCTAGAATAGAAGGAGTAAAGTATCCACAAGTAACTTACATTTCAGCAAAGAATCAATGTCCTTAATTTCAAGAAATTCAAAGCTGCTGGTGCACTAATTACCATGCATTGAATTCCTCCAAATACAGGTCTATTCCATGTTTGTGTGTCTGTTTAGGCACAAGACAGAGAAATCAGGGAGGTGAGGGGCACTGCTGCAGTTGCTCTCTTCCCTCTCTCCTCAAAAATAATTGGGGTGTGATAAGGATTTGCAACACTAACACCGAGCTGCATAGGGCTTTGTGTTGTGAAGCCACAAGCATGAAAATCCATTTATGCAACTATCTTTCTGTCTTCCCAGATAAACAGGTTCTAAGTACACTATATAAATCTCCCAGCCATGGAAGAAAATAAGCCCTAACTTTTTTCTTTATTTGGCCCCAATTAAAGGTCAATGTGAGGGATTTATCATCCCCATCTAAATAGGGCATCTGCAATTTGCAGACTGACCTAAATGACCAGCTTTAATGCTATACAAGGACAAGAGGGTTAATTCCATATATTTATGTGGGAGGGGAAATAATACCAACATTCAGGGCTCCACCAAGAGTATCTCTTACTAAGAGGACACAGTAGATACTTTGCATTTTGCCATCCCAGAGTTCATTCTTTCTAATATCGCCTGCATCTCCTCATGGAGAATTACCTCTTCCCCGTGGGTGTAGTATTGGGAAAACCATTCCAGTAGGCCATTTTCAATGACCAAGAAAAAGGTCAGATCCTGTGTCCTGCCCCAGTAAGCCAGAGGATGAGCACTTGAACTAAGTTCTGCCAATGAGGTATTCTGCAGGTTATGAAGCTACTGTCTCTCAGCTCCACACTCACTTTTCTAGTCAGCTTTGTAATGCTGGACCTGGGGCTCTGTAGACCATATTTCTCTATTGTCTAGGGGACCCCCTGATCCCTTCTGCCAATAGGGAAACTGACAGAAGAGGAGAAAAGCAACTTGCTTCTTCCCATTTGCTGGTGTTCATGTCAGCATTACCCGCTGCTGCTGTTCATACCAACAGCAACTGGTTCCTTTCCAGCTTCTTTCCACAGTCCTAGAATCATCCTTGCATCACTCCCCACAAAGTACCAGCCAGGTAGTACCTGCTCCTCAGAGGTCTGAGTCCCGCCCGCTTGGAGATTCTCTTCTAACCCTTGCAATACCAGCAGAGGCCAGTTAGTCCCCTCCCCTCAAGAGTTTGGGACTCAGTTCCTCCATGCTTCTCCAAGGCCTAGATTCTGGTAACATTAACTATTTCTCTTGTGTCCCAGTCCGAGCATAGGAGTTTCTCCCCACAGTTACTAAATCTGTGTTGCCTTGATGTTCACTTTCAATAGTGTAATCCTCTTACTTAGTTAGCTAGAATAGTTTCTGTTGCTTGTGATTAAGATAATAAAATGATACTAAGCAGGAAAGTGTGAGCAAACATCTGCATTCACTTCATCTTGCAATCCATAGAGATCCACTGAGCAGTGCACTTGAGACAAATGAAATCAACTCCAGGTACTCTAAAGACTTTATGTTCAAACTTTAAAAAGCTATAAAGGTATACCATTTTTTATATTTTCCTAATAACATCACACACACACACACACACACACACACACCATACCCAGTCCTAGCATTAGCAACTTTATATTGAAATATTCATCTAATACTCATTTGCTCATAGACTGTTGAATTCATTCCCCTCACTTAACAGACCCAGAGAGAAGAACAGATGGGCCCAAGGTCATACAGCAATAGTCATGGCCATGATCCAGGCTCCTGACGTCCAGTCTAACCTTTGACCAACGTCTACCCAGTCAGTCCAGGCCCTGTATCTTAGACAGGGAAATCTCCCTGAGAAATAAAGGAAGATGAATAAGTGAGGTACAATGAATAAGGAATGTATAAATTACAGAAATTGTATTTAATCTAGGGGAATTACATTCCAAATGTGAGCATCAGAAGGGAAGGAAAGCAGGAAAACAGCAAATATATAGGCATTTTTCTGAGGCTGCTAACAGAAGCATGCAGCAGGGGAAGGAGACTTGGATTCGATTCCTGACTCTCTTTTTTTTCATTATTTTATTTTCAACATGTTATTTTACCACAAGTGCCCCATTTTATTTTCTATGAAATGAATATAAAACAAAACAAAACCCTATTCCACTTCATAAAGTTATTTTAACCAAAAAATGCACTCATTCAACAACTATGTGAGCTAAACACTATTTTAGTTGCTGGGAACACAGCAATGAGCAAAACAAAATCTTCACCCTCTCAGAGCTTACCTCTTAATAGAAAGAGGCAGACAGTAAACAAATAAACATAAATAAATATGATATTTCAAAGAGTAATAAATGCTATGGGAAAATAAAATAAAGTAATTTGATAGACTGACTGGTTCTTTAGGTCAGGAGGTCAGGGAAGGCTGTTTGAGGAGCTGACAACTGAGCTGATATATGAAGTGATAAAAAAGAAAAGACCCAGAGGGAGAACATTCTAGAAGGGAAGTCTGAGTACAGAGGCCCTCAGGTGGGAGAAATTTATTGTTTTGAGGAACAGAAAAGAGGGCCAGTGCAGCTGGACCTGAGTGAGTGATGGAGAAAGAGGGGTCAGGTTGGCCCTATAGAAAAAAAATAACTACTCATAACGTGTCATCTATTTGGGCATACTTCACACATCTTACTAAATCAACAGCTCTATTCTCACTAGCTTACTCTGTCTTAGATCTCAGCCACTTATGGCATAATTTCTTATTAATTTTCCATGGTAAATGACTTCCTAGTATTCCTTCACATTTCCTGTGTTGTTCTTCACTCTTTGCCAAATAGGTGCACACAGTATCGTATAAAGAGACTCTATGAGGTTTTTCTGTGTGTTTTTTAAAATAATCACAGCAATTTATGTCTTGTGAGCCAGAGAGACAGGGTACTACAATGAATAAGCCATTGGAAGTTTGGAATCAGATGTTGAATTTGAATCCTATCTCTCTAAGGCAGTAGATATATTAATCTGGGCAAGTTAACTAGCTTCTCCAAGCCTGGCGCTTTTCACTAGAGAACAGACTTAACATACAGGATTGTCAGAATCTGTGAGTGCATGTATGTAAGGCACAGAGTGCGGCCCAGGGAAGGCACTCAATAAATTCAACCCATAGGTGGTTCTTTATACACTGATGTTCCCTCTTTCTTCTGATTACTTCCTCCTATTCACTCAAGACTCACGTCATATGTCATCTTCTGGAGGATGGCTTCCCTAGGTTTCCAGGCTGATTTAAGAGCCCCCATTACTTTATGGCTTACCACTTACCACACCATATTGAAATTTCATGTTTCCTGTGTCTACCCATCATTCTAGTAGCTTCTTGATGGCAAGTAATGTGCTTCATTCATCTGTGCACCCCACGTACAGAGTCTAATATCTTGCACATAATAAATTCCCAACATGCTTGATAAATTCAACTATGAATTCTTAACTGGGCACCAGCCACTGATCAATACTCTCTGACTTGGATACCTCAGTAGCTATCTGGAAAGAGCAGCCCTTGCTGGGGCTTGAAGAAAGGAAAGAAAAAGAAAACTATGCCACCTGAATAAGAAATAGCTTTAATTTGTTGTTTATAACTTAATGCACGTACATAATTGCACCATTTTCTGAATTGTGTGACATTAACTGTTTGTGATAACCCAAAGGAACAATCCTGTGATTGCTCCAATGCTTGATAAGTTTATCATTAAAGGAGGAAGCAGAATCCTTTAAAAGAGGAATTGAAAAACAGAGGTTTCACCTAATCCCCAAAGAAAGTTTGAAATCTGAATTTTCTAAGTCAGCCAGAAAGCAATGAAATGCCATTAGTTTTTAGCCTCTGAAATGATACTTCTAACCACTCTCACAAGTATCTGCTGACTGCACACCACCAACCCAGTCTCCACTATAACGGCAAAGACGGTATCATGTGGGAGGGATATTATTTCAGCTGTAAGGACCCATGTGAGAAGCTGGAGTTCAGGCAACCACATGTCTCCACAGGCAGGTGACAGTCGCAGGGAAAACTGGGAGGAACGGTGGCCTTTGGAGTTTTGCACTGTGGCTCTCCTCCCCTGGTCCATTCCCTCCCACTCCCTCTGCTTTCAGAGATAAGAGCCCAGTAATCTTAAACCGGCACCAGGTGTGAGAACCCATGCTGCTGTGAGAAAAATGTGGTCTGATTTTTTTCACTCAAACAATGGAAACTGGTTGGAAAGGCAGGAGATGCAAATCTCTACCTATTTATGGAAAACAGTACATCTTAGATTTGAAAATGCTTCCTTCCCCAAAGCCATTCATCCCCAAAGCTGAACAGTCAGACAAATGTCATGTTGCTTTCTGGGAGGCTGTTACACTCTCATGCCCTCCCTTGCCAATATGGAAATGCAAAAATATCTTCTGACCTGAGCCTGGAAGCAGCTCTGCAGTAATTGAACTGAGGTAATAAAATGTGGTCTACAAATTGATTCTGCCTATCAGTAAAAAGCTCATTTAAATAAAATGATTGATACCAACTCAGGACAAAGAGTATTTTATTTATCCCCCAACAAATATATCTGTCTGTATTGCTAATGTCAGAGACTGGGGGCGGGGGGGGGGGGGGAATAGCAAAGAACAGAAAAAGAAAGAAAAATCAAGAAGCAATCACAGAGGGTATTATCAGGGAAAAGTCTATTTGACATTCTGCTATATCACCCAAACCCAGTTTTAAAAACCATGAAAATCTCTTTTGTACCATATTCCCTGTCCTAAGAAACTCACTGTACTGTTGACCTCTTTCCACACTCTGTGGGAAATCCCAGACAAGCTGAAACTGGATGAAATGGTCCAACTTCAGGGATTGTCTATTTTACAGAGAAGTGTCCTCGCCTAATGTAAGCTGTCAGGGTTTTATTTATTCTTAATTTTTAAACTAGATGCCAAGGGCCTAGGAGTTGAAGTAGGGTAAGCCTTTTGAAAATAATATATAATAATAAAAGCATAATATGCTAATTAGACTGGATGTCCTCCCGGACGTCCTTCCGGATGACCTTCCAGACAAAGCCGGCTGCAAGGGAAGCCCGGGTCCTGGGTGCCTGCCGATTGGCTGGAGGGAAGCCCAGGTCCTAGGTGCCAGAGGGAAGCCAGTGCCAGCAGCCGGGGGAAGGAAAGCCTACTCTTGCACGAATTTCGTGCATCGGGCCTCTAGTGTAAAATAAATGGTCCAAATTGGTCTGCTAGTGATCATTAGTGTGGAACCAGGTTCTATTTGTAATTTTCTCTTTCCACCTGCTCTCTGAAACTCATGTCTTCCCTCCCTAGAGAAATCACAAAACCTGTTGAATTGCAGTTGACTTGGAAATGAACTCTGGAGAAAATCCTCTAGACCAGCGGTTCTCAACCTGTGGGTCACAATCCCTTTGGGGGTCGAACGACCCTTTCACAGGGGTCGCCTAAATACATCCTGCATATAAGATATTTACATTACAATTCATAACAGTAGCAAAATTACAGTTATGAAGTAGCAACGAAAATAATTTTATGGTTGGGGGTCACCACAACATGAGGAACTGTATTAAAGGGTTGCGGCATTAGGAAGGTTGAGAACCACTGCTCTAGATCTTTGTGTACCTTCTGCCTTCTCTTGAAAGCTTTCCTTCACCTCTTTGAGACCTGGAGTACGTTTGATGCAGATCTCTCCCTTTCTTAAAATCTTTCTTAAGAAATCTCCCTTTCTTAATAATCACATAGTGTGCTGCATTTTTCTCTGGTGCTCCATCAGCCTGGCATTCCTGCCTAATCTGTCAGCTTCTTGAGGGCAACAGCCATAGGTTACATCTCCCATCTAGCACTGTGATAGCACAATTACAGCTACTCAAAAAACACTTCCCCACAGATGGGATGTCTTTCCCTTTTGCTCCATTCCATAATAACTCAGGTTAGTTCATCCAATTTCAAACTTATGGCCCCTGGGCTGCTCTGCAGACCTGCCTGGGGTTGGCTTGCTTTGAGTTTCAAGAGAAAAAATTTGAGTGCGTTGTCAACACTTAAGATTCAGGAGACTTTATATAGCATTCTATTGTGGCTTCTCTTAAGAAACTGGATGATTTGGTAATCCTGGCCCCATTCTTGCACAGCTGCAATTCACTGGAGCTGGGGGATAGTAGCTGCCTGCCCTTTTATATGGGGCATGTTCTCAAACTCAATGCCCCTAAGTTCCACTCAGCTTCATTTATTTATTTCCTGGCTGATTCTGAGGTATATAAGTTTGACCAATGTGCTTTACAGGAAAGTAAGAGTATTTTCCCTAGACCCTATCACTTGTAATATGTGTATTAGCAGCTGAGTCTAAAACCAAATCCACTGTCTCAAACTCTGGGAATATGCTGGCTTTTGTTCCCTCTGTCTCAGTTGCTTGCCTCACTACCTGATTTACCCAAGCCTCTGGGTCTCTCTAGCTATACTCCATCCCTCAAGAAGTCTTGTCCATTCCACCCAGAAACATTTCCAAAATCCATCACTTCCTTGTGACATCCACTGCCCTGATTTCTGGCCTTTCATACTTCTAATCTTCTTAACTCATTCTTCGGTCTCTCCTCTTCAAATTCATCCTTCATGTTACACCAGTGGCACAGTTCTGACTTGTCACTCCTCTCTTTGAAAACTCCAAAATCTCCCATTGCCTACAAAACCAAGTCTGAACCCCATGTCCTGTACCATTTGCCACCAGCATTATTTGTCTAATGAGGGCCAGACAAGCTCTGTGCATTACAAAGACAACTCCATCCTAGAAGACTACCTCTAATCTTCAAGACTGCCCTGTACCAGTATACCCCAAGGCTGATTTCTAAGTGTGCAAAAACTTCCATGAGAATTAGGAAAAGGTATTGCCTCTTCTGGGTAAATGGACCATTTAAAGACCTAGAGAAAGGAACTCAAAGATGTCACTTTCTATTATAGTGGAATTCTATCCTGTAGGAACCCTGTCAGAGCTGCTTAAGGCCAATTGGAGTATGGAGGCCCTGTTCAGAGTATGCCTGATGTCCAAGGCCACACTGAACATGGGAATCTTAATCAGAAGTGTTCAAGGCTAAGTTGCTATATGCAGGTGTAAGAAGCAAGGACACAGCTACATTACTATATGTACACTGTGCAAGCGTGCCCCTCTATAACCCAAAAGACTGATGTCACTCTTCTGGCCAGACACCTCTTTTATCTAAGTTAGTATTTAAGTATGTTACTGACCAGCCAGAAGGGAGTCTGCTCCTATATAAGGCTGGACTGCTTAGTGTGAGACTACTGTTATGTGAGGTTCTATCTCCTATGATGGCTCCTGTATAGCTATTACTGCTATTACTGCTTTGTAGGAAAGATGTACCTAGCCAGTGTTTGGCTACCATATGGGATTTTACTTTGAAGAACTGCTTCATCTAATAGCTCCTGTCCTAGCAATGGCTACTTGGGCTACAATAAAGACTCTCTTACATACCCACAACTTCTCACGGCTTCTCCATTGAATACCTTGCATCCAAGAAGGTCCAGTCCCTGGCAGAGGGGCTCGGACCTGACAGTTTGCATAGTCAAGCAGGATAAAGGACCTAGGGTTCAAGGAGTAAGTACTCCAAGAACGGTGCAGCAAACAGAGGATAAACGAGGAACTGTGTTCCCAACATATTCACAATGATTTGGAATGGGGACATTACTTCCGAAAAGGATAGAACTTTCCCAAAACCTCTTGAATCATTTCAATCAAGCACTAATATTCCCTAAGTAAAACCTGCCCTTTGTGAACCTCAGTTTCAGTCATTACTCTGATTTGGGGGTCCTGAAGAATTCAATTTGGAGACTTCACTGGGAAAGAAAAGTTATGGTTGGTTTCTTATTTTCAGAAAATAGAATAAAGCTAATGTGCCTTTTAGGAATCATACTGGTTATATCCTGATTTATATGTGTTTGGTTTGATTTTTAACAAGATTTGATTTTTAGTGGCTAAATTGTTAAGTACATGAAAAGTTCTTACAACTGGCTGAGAAAAGTATTGTTTTCAGACCTCTCCTCCCTTGCTCAGCTTTCCATTTCTGTTAATGGACTTAAAACTAATTAGAGTAAATTAATTTTTCAGAATGATAACAATTGCCAGGGAGTCACACACTAACACTTTATTCTTAGAGATGATAGCTTCCTGGGTTGGGAAGCAATAACAACTTCTTAATGATCTATGGAAGGAAAGGAGACTGTATTGGTATCAATTTTGTTTTATTTATTTGTCTCAAAAACATTTAATGAATTTAAGGGGAAAATTATACATCTCAATAAAAAGTGATTACCCTCTCTCACCTGTGCTCACCCTATGGTCACAAGTGGCTCATTAGACTGGCCTTACAGCATTTGGGACAGTGAGAAAACACCAAAGGAAACTGTGATGGGTAATGGCTGTTATTTATTCATGAGCACTTTTCTTTCATTTTAATTATGCAAAATTCTGGGATGTCATCAACATATGGGAGTCCTGGAAAACATTCAGCTTACCAACTTGAAAGGACAAAAGTAGAAATGGCTGAGTCACCCCTCCCAGATGAGGGAATCCAACCTTGATCTTGACCACTCTCTGTTCTTTGACTCCATTTAAATGCTATTCAGCTGAATTATTTGCTCTGCTGTCCAAGTATCTCTAGTTCAGGGGTCCTCAAACTATGGCCCGCAGGCCACATGCAAATACAAATATTGTATTTGTTACCGTTTTGTTTTTTTACTTCAAAATAAGATATGTGCAGTGTGCATAGGAATTTGTTCATAGTTTTTTTTTAAACTATAGTCCGGCCCTCCAACGGTCTGAGGGACAGTGACCTGGCCCCCTGTTTAAAAAGTTTGAGGACCCCTGCTCTAGTTGGACAAAAAACATTAGCATTTAAGGTCAAGAATCCTCAATATGTCTATGCTATGGATGGTCCAAAGGCTGAAGGAACTGTCATGTCAACTCATCTCCAATATCTCTCTTGAATATGGTCCTTTTTGCCCATCTCCATAGCTAGAGACCTACTAGCAGCCCATATCATCCCTCACCATCTCTTACCATCCTACATCACTCTGAGCATGCATGGTCAGCCTCAGACTAATCTCAGCTTTCCATCTCCTATCTATTCTCCACATTACAAACTGAGTGATTCCCCCCCCCCCCCGCCCCATAACACAGGTCTTATCACCACTGTCATCACTGAAATTATATTATTATAACTAAAGTACCAGTCAAGTCTTAGTTGCAAGCAAGAGAAATGAACTCTGGCTAATTTAAGCTGTGCTTAATGCATACTGGATAGTTTTCATATTCCCAAGGAAGTCCAGAGAATCTGAAGTTACACAGTCAGGATCCTTTCTTCTCAGGGATGGTCTGATGAGGGCACATAGCCTCCAGACTCTGCAGTTTGCACAGTTTGCACTTCTGAGGCAGGGCTTTGGGTTTTGCTGCTACAAGTGCTGCTTCTGCTGAGTATGATCACAGGCAGCTGCCACCACTAGCACCACTTTCACCAGAAAGAAGTCTGCATGGGTAGTACTTCACTGCGTAATGTGGCTCAGACTCAATGTCTGTCTTAAATGCATGCAATTCATGAAATCTCAGCCAGGTGCCCATTCCTACTTGCATGGGGGGGTGGGGAGGGGAGGCTGGCTAAAATGAGCCGTGACTCATAAGGTGGGAGATTTTCCAAAAAAAGGAAAAATATTCAGATGTTGGGTGGCTAAAAATATTGACTAATGTCTACATTAAAATCATTTATTTAGCACCTACTATATGCCAAAGACCTTATATACATTATCTTCATAATATCTCAACAAAACAAGTATTTTTTTGTCCGTTTCAGAAATTTGAAAATAAAATCCTGAACTTTCAGTGTTGAGAAGAAAAATGATAAAAACTTAACTCAACTGGGGAAATTTATTGGATCATATCACTGAAATGTGAGGTCCATGATAGCAAGACTAGTTTGTCCCATACAATGATGAATCCAGAATGCCTTTATGGTGTCTGGCCCAGATAAGGCACTCAGTGAACCCTCTAGAGCCATTGGCTAGAATCAGGGGCTCAAAAGATGGCATTATAATTCAGCATCACCCTACTTCTCTTTTCTGCACCATGTTTTATACCCTTCCTGATTCTATTCCCAAAGGCAAAAGTTTTATCTTTTCCATCATCTCCTTCTATATATACCAGAATTAAGTCTCATTGTCTGAGCCTAAGTTACATGCCATCTGTGACCAATCACTGAGGCCAAGGTGGCAGAATGCTCAATTGGCCAAGCCAGAGTCATGTAACCATTTCTGAACTTTTAGAAGAAGCAAACTGAACTATTCAGACATTCCCCCCAAATGAAGTTTAGAGTCTTTTACCTTTAATAAAAGCAGATGAAATGACACTGGACAGGTGAAGTCAGCAAACACCCACTGCATAAGCACAGTTAGTTCTACACTGATATAACATTTTCAGCCTTTAATTTATTCAATTTCCAATTCCCTCCTTTGAGTCTTCAAGGATGCCACCAAAACAACACAAGTTTTATCATTAAGGGAAGGAAACTGAAACTGAAGATCAGAGAGGGTGAGTGACTTGTCCAAGGTCACATAGTTAAGCAATAGCAGAGCCAGGACTTGAAGCTGAAGCTTCTATTTTTACCCAGTGCCTTTTCTCCTGGGCCATGGCAATCTTATGAAAATATGAGAGGGTGGGGAGAATCAGTCTTCTCAAGAGCAGACAATCTTTGAACTGAAGAACCTGTGTTCAGGTAGCAACTCCATTACAAGTATGCTTTGGTTTTTCTAAAAATAATCCATGTAATTAATTTAGATCAGCTGTTTAGTTAAAGCAACATCTTACCATCTTCACCATTTGCAGCCACATTGCTGATTGGTGCCTTTCATATCTCACTTAGGAGAGGATGTTGTACATCCTCTGTAATAAATTTGACATTTCAGATGGCAACAATTGGCTAGAAAATTGGCCCCTTGAGACTAATAGCCCAGCAGTATTTACATGTAATTATACTGTCCAAGAATTTAAATTTGTTGTGCATACAAGTTATACTGTGTGAAAAGAGCCTGAACCATGAACCCTGGACTCAAATGCTAGATATTCGCATGAGCATTGGATTCTGGAACATTTTTTCCAATACTTACAGATAATTCCGCATAGCGGAGTATATTCTGCAACAAATTTAGATAATGTTTTGCTATGTGTGGCACTAATTACTCTGCAAATGTTACAAGTGGGCTCTTTTCTGGTCCCTGCACTGTCATTTTTGTCATAGTTCCATAGCTCTCATTGCCTGCCTCCTGAGTCATGGGTCATGCATGAAATAGCAAGTTCCCCTGGATATTCCCACTGATCCAGCTCTTTCCACTCAATGGCCTTGTGATCCTGCTGGTTGACGAGGGCAATATGGGCACCATCAGCCTCCTCCCTCTTTTTTTGGACAGAAAATAAAATCCAGAGAAATTCAATGATTTAGCCAATGATGTACAGCTAGACCATGGAGAGATTATGTGATTTTCCAACTACATAGTCCCTATCATCATGTGCTTACTTATCTTTTCATTTTACATGATTACTGAGTGACAACAACATGCCAGGCATTGCATTTAGGAAGCTACTTTAAAGAAGCTTAATTCTAATGGGAAACACAGCAAATTAGTAAGCAAATTAATAATAGAAAGAATTCCAATTTGAGCTAAGAGCTATAAAGAAAATGATGTGATAAAAAGTGACTGACAGTGGAGAAGAGTACTGATTCAAACAGAGTAGTTGGGAAGGGCTCAGGGAAGAACAATGAACTGAAATATAAAAAGAAACTAGCCATAGAAGGAACCAGGGAAGTAGCACTGGGGGAAGTAGAAACATGTGTACTAAGGAATAAATGTCCTAGTACACAAAAGAGCTCAGGATGTTCTGAGAACCCACAGGAGGCCAAGGTGGTTGGTGAATGGTTTTTAGATATAGTCTATATAGGACTGGCCATTTGCTGATAGATGCGACACAGAAAGAGGGAGAGAGATCACAGAGTTTTCCTATATTATCATCTTGAGAAGCCGGTACCTGATGCTTCCTTTGATTAAAATGGGAAAGTCAGCAAGAGGAACACATTGAGATGGCATCTGGGAATTAGGAACCCCATTTTGGACATGTAAACTTTGAGATTCTTGTAAAACAACTAATTTGAGACATCAAAGAGGCAGTTGGTCATATAGGTTTGAAACCAGATGCAGAGATCTCTGCCTTCAATGAGTTTGACTGTTAGCTTCTATAATAGTCAAAATCTGATCATGTTAAGACCTGAAATGGTGATATTTAACCTAGAAAATATGAGTAATGGCTTCCATTGCTGCTTTTTCCTTTCCATATCCAGGAAAGATACTGGACAAGTAGAGAAACCTGTCTTGATTCTCAAACAGGTGCTTTTACAATATGTTATAACAGAGACCTTTCTTACTCTTGGGAAATATTGTAAAACATGGGATTTGGAGTCAGGCTTCCTAGGTTTGAATCTTAACTATGATTCTCAGTTATCTCATCCATTGATTGGGGGTCATTATATCTATGTCATATAGTATTTTGGAAGATTGAATTTAGATTAAGTATATTAGGTGTCATGGCAACTTATACATAGTAAGAGCTAAAAAAATATTATCATTATCAGTCATTCATTTTGGCTATGGATCTCAATTTTTTAAAGAACTATATTTTAAAGAGCTCTTATTTGCAAGTGACAGAACACCAACTCAAAACTCACTCAAACAGAAGGGACTATATGAATCATAACTGAAAAGCTAAGGGCATGGAGCTCTGACTGGCCAGAAGCTCAAATGATGGCATAAGGACACATTTCTCTGCTCCCTTCTGTGGTGTGTTCATTCTCAGGATGACTCCTTTTCAATAACAAAATGGCTATTGGTTCTGCAACCCCAGTAATTCTGATTAAAGTGCTGAGACTGATTCCCACTGTCAGAGTCCTTGAGCCAAACAATGTGACTATGGAGATAGAGGAGGGAGAATTTTTTAGCTCTTGTGAACTCAGAGTGAAGAACAGGTGGTTCCCAGATGAAAATCAAGGAGTACTTACCAAAGAAAGGAGATGTGATTTCTGTAGGTGCTTAAAAAGAAGAGAGTTAGTACCAAGCTAGTTCTTAGAAGAGTTTAGAGCATCAACAAATGATTAAAATATTATTTCATAAAGGCTAAGTCATATTGTGCTGAGAGGATTGGGGACACTCAGAAAAAGATACACACATTTTGCTAAAAGGAATAGAAAAATATCAGGAAATAATTTTGCCAACAGAGACAGTATTATTAGCATTTAGAAAAATTAAAGTAGCTATTCATTAGCTCTTCTACTTCTGGGCATCCCTTCTCCTCGAAGAAGCTATATTTATAAGGTTATTGACAATAAGGAATTGAGACGCTTACTATGCATTAACAATGGGTTGTGACTTCTTCCTATTTGTCTGGAAAAAGGTTAATGCCTTTACCCAGACCTGATTTCCCCAACCCTGTATACCAAGAAGTTTGAAGTTTTTTGATACTTTCCTCTCCCACACCCACTATATCCACTCAATCACTAAATGCTGACAAAGTTATTGTCTAATTATCTCACAGCCTATCATTTCATCTCCACATACAACTCCACTCCAAGTCACCATCAGCTATAACCCAGATGACTATTAATAGAAATCTAGATTATCCTGTAGATGTTGTTACTCCACTGGTTACATCTCTTCAATGGCTTCTTCCTTACTCTGAAGAGAAAAATTACAATCCTTTCAGTAGCCCCCTAGGATCCAGCCCCCACTTATTTCTTCAGCCTCAATTCATGGTATTTTCACCCTCATTCTCTAAGTTCTAGACATGTTACCCTCCCCCCCCCCTTGTAAGTTATATTGTAGTGCCTTCCAACCTCAGGAAATTCATTTAGTCCATTAATTCTGGCCACCTCTAATCTTTCCCCACTTTCTCCTATATCTTATTAAATTCTATGTGTCATTCAGGTAAATATTCAGTTAACACTTCTTCAAGAAGTCCTTCCTGGAGCCACCCAGACTAGATGAATTCCCAATAGAAGCTATAATAGCTCCCAATATTTCCCCTTCAGAGTAATTATCACCATTATAATTAAACTAGAGGCCCGGTGCACAAAATTCTTGCATTGGTAGGGTCCCTAGGGCTGGCTGGCGATCAGGGCCTTCTGGCTGCCAGCCGGGGCCTCCCTTCCCTGGCTGCGGGCTGCCAGCCAGGGCCTTCCTTTGTTCCACGCTGCCCCCTGGTGGTCAGTACATATCATAGTGAGCAATAGAACTCCCAGTCTCCCATGGGGACACTTTGCATATTAGCCTTTTATATTTATAGATAATTACATGCTCATAAGCCCATTAAACTCCCTGAGGGGCAAGAACTGGGTTTTCTTGTCACATTCTTGTATCTTCAGTGCCTAGGAAAGGGCCTGCCATGCTTTACTCGCTCTATGAATATCTGTGGGATGAATACATGAATTGTTGCCCTAGTCTGCCCCCATCTGGATAGAGCAGATTGTTGTTTCAGGGTAGGCTCATTTGCAAATGCCTAAAAATAAAAATGAAATGCAAACAAAATGTTCCTGTCAGAATGAAGCTGCTGAGAAAGATCAGTGTAAAAAGCTGATCCCAAGCAAAAGAACATGGAAACCTAATACTCCTTAAATAGCTTCTTAAATACAGTCATCAATCAAAAGTCATGTCTTTGTGGATCTTCATTACATGGGGAACCTACTGAAAAATGCACAGCCTATTACTGCAAAACACACAGAGCAGTACCTTGCAAAAAATTTACAGAAATAAGAGGTCTCAGACACAACCGAGCACAAGAAGTTACAGTCCTGTTGTCAGTGAGAGGCAATAATTGAAGTCACCCACTAAAGACTGTTTTTGGTAACATCTTGGCCATCTAAAAATATTAGCTGAAGGCCATAATGAAAAGGCTGATAAGCCCTCACTTTTCAGCACAAGGAGAAGCAGCAATCTACTTCGTGGACTGAGTCAGTAACTTGAATAAAAAGCCATCAGTTACTAAGCCTGTGCAATGCCCTGTTGGGATCTCTCAAAGAAACAGAAGATCAGACCATGACCACAAAATCCCTATGCTCAGATAAAACATGAAATATTAACCTGGAACAAATCACCACACTCTTATTAATGCTAAATTCAGTTTATGATTTGTTCTTTTGGGTTGTTTAATCAGACTGGATTCTGTCACACTAGATATGTATAAGAAATTAAAAATGAAAATGTATCACAGGCACAACTGACACAAGCTCGACAGAGAGTTCTGTAAGGCAATGTAATAAAGCAGAGAAAGCTAGGCAGGAACCAGGGACTGGGACTGAATTTTGGGAAAGGGCTTTGGCCAAAGACATGGAACATATGAAGGCAGAAATACTGGTAGCAACAATAATTATGATAATCACTTAGGATCTACCAAGCAATTTCATATCATTTATCTCATTTAACCAACAAGGTGGCTCATAGAAGGGAGAAAGCATAGGCATGAATTGGTCAGGACAGATGAAAGGAGAGTTCAATTATCATAGAAGCTGGAAATGATCAATCTCCCCCATTCATCTGGTCCTCTTATCATTCTTTCCCAGGATATCTCTACTTGAGAACCTCCACTGAGTCTTCATTTCTCAAAATGTCTGTGTCTTCACTCCAAAGGCATCCATTACTGCCCACACCCTCCCAGGATGAACTCCCTTCCCACTGTTTCTTAGGACTTTCCCACCACCCTTGTAGGCCCCAGACTAAAGTACCATCAATATGATACTCTCATGTCTTCCCCAGGCCAGCCCTCCTGTCTACTGCCTTCTCCTCCCTGCCCATCCAAGGCTTAGTTTAATTACCACTTCTCCTAGAAGGGTTTTCCTGACTACTTGGTCCTATTTGTTTTCTGAACAACTAGAACATTGCATTGTTAAGCATATAACTATAATTTACTCTTAGATATTGTTTTAAGCCATTTTATCTATTCATATGTGTTTGTCTTTAGAACTGGACAACTTCAGGGGCAGAGACAGTATCTTATGTCTCTTCATTGTCCCACAGAGTGGTTCATTCTGCACTGAGCTCACAATAGTGCTGAACATACTTGTTCTCTGATTAATCCCCCTTCTTTCCATGGCTATGTGTTGAGAAAAACCTTAGTAGGACAGATTAAAATCTGCAGGGTTTTATACAAGAGAATTTTGGAACTAATTTCAATTATTCCCTTGGCATTGCCTGCATAATATCCTCTTCATTATTTTTTAAAGTCAGTTTATATTTTAATGTAGCAATAGAATACTGAGAAGGTCCCAAGAGTAAAATTACCATCAAAGAGAAATTCCCCACACTAAATTAAAGCTATTTTGGATAGATAAAGGTTCAAGGGAAAAAAATGAGTGATGACTGGTCTCAAAAAAACTCTGACGAGAAAAGCAACGCACAGATCAGAAGACCTGGCCTCTGTGCTTGCTTTTCCAAAGTGCCCATGACTCCCAGAAAACCAGTAAGCAGCTTTCTGAGCATCTAATTAATATAATATCTCACCATCTGCATGCACAATGTTTAATTTGTTCATTCTGTGATGCTATTCACGGACATGCCCTTCTACGTGGCTTTCTGACTCCAACCTTGCCCCTTCAATCCATCCTCATTCCCAGATCCAATATAATTTCTCTAAAATGCAGGCATGATCACATCAACTGCCTATTGAAATCCCTCAATGATTCTTTATCACTTTAAATATAAAGTCCATATTCATTAGATGGTGTATAAGACCCTTAAGAATCTATTTCCTAATCCAATGTCCCCTTTTCACTCCAAAACTCCAGTCAGACTGAACTTTATTTATTTACTGCACTATCTCATCTTCAAGCTTTGACATATGAATTTTTTTTTACCAAGAATACTCTGCCAATCACCAAACCTTTTACATAACTTTTTAATTCTTTGGACCTAAACTTCTGACTCCCAATTCTAATTTAGATGCCTAACTTAGGTTCTCCGATATACACTCTATATGTCCCTTCACTGTGGTACAGATCACATTGGGTTGAAATTTTCCAGTTACCTTTATGTTCCATTAAGACTATAATCTCCTTTTAGACAGAGACTGTGTCTTTCTAACTGAAGTATTTCCAGTTCTTAGCCTATAGTATAAATTCTTAGTAAGTAGTTGGAAGGGAGAGAGGGAGGGAGGGAGGAGAAACAAGGGAGAGAAGGATTGAGGAAGTCAGGAAAGAAGCAAAAAAAAAGGAAGGAATGAAGAAGAAGGGAAAGAAATTATCACTATGGGGCAAACAAATGAATGCCATAGTTTTTCCAGAAGATGTAGGCATTTCCTGGGTGATAATAAACTCACCAGTTTCTGTTGCAGAAAACACTAAAACTCCCTCCATGAATGAAGTATAGATATAAAATTTCTAGATTTTAAGCAGCTGTTCTTTTTAGCAAAATATGTGCAAATGGGTAATAAGCTTGGTAGCTGTGAACATGGAATACAACACTGCCAAAGGAGATTTATTTTGAGATCTGAGACCCCTATGCTAGATGCATGTAACTTATTTACTTCCCAAGAATGGAATTTCATTTGAATTGGAAAAAGTAATCTCAAATCATGTTGCATATATTTTGCTAGAATGTGCATCAACTGCCTAAGCATACTGCTACATTCAGCTAACTTTTTTTTTAGCAAGATGTTCTCAATGAAGGATTGGATTGCTTTACATTCCTGTGCATGCTCCTAAGCTTGCTGCAGCCTGTAACTAAGTGTGTGAAGATGATCACTAGTCTATGGACCACATGTTGGATAACAATGCATACAGCCTTCTCCCCTTCTGTTGATATCTTTTAAGAACAGCACTGTTCTCCACACTCTAGGTCCTTTGGATAGCATTTATTTGGTGAGTTCTCATCCTTCAGTTCTCAAGTCTCCATCACCTCCTTAGAGAGGCTTCCCCTGACTTCCCTACCTAAAGCAGCACCCTCAACCTCCAACCCAATTGCTTCTTTATATCTTTCATAGTACAGTGGGGCCTTGACTTACGAGTTTAATTCGTTCAGTGACAGAGCTCATAACTCAAATTACTCGTATGTCAAGTCAAAAAGTGAACGAGTGAGACACATGATGCTGGGCTGATGTTGTGGCGTTCACTGTGACGTTCGCTGCACCAACTAGCGGTGGGGTATCTGAAGCTGGCTCGTAACCCGAATTTTAGCTCGCAACTCAAAGCAAAAAATCAGCCGAGAGATGGTTGTATCTCGAAAAACTCGTTAGTCGGGACACTCGTAAGTCAAGGCCCCACTGTACTTATCACAATTGCCAGTTATCATATTTGCTTTTTTCCACTTGTTTATTATATGTGTGTCACTGCTATCTGTCCCCTAAAAAAATGTGCTTAGTACATAGTAGATGTACAATGAGTATTTGTTGTATGAACAACTTAACAACTGTGAGGTGGGAGTTATAATTACTTTTTTAAAGATAAGGAATTAAACTTATGGAGTTTAAATGTCTCTCAAAGTAGCAATCTTTTACAGTTTTGTTTTACTTTCAAGTTAAGAAGCAATTTCATAAATGAGCTTTTAATATTATATATTAAGTAGTACAACAT
Source organism: Myotis yumanensis (assembly GCF_028538775.1). Lineage (NCBI taxonomy): Eukaryota > Metazoa > Chordata > Mammalia > Chiroptera > Vespertilionidae > Myotis > Myotis yumanensis. The sequence goes on along the minus strand of NW_027223756.1, from coordinate 25,018,658 downwards.
CTGTGGTGAGAAAGGAACTGACAATCAAAGAGAATGAGTGACTAGCCCAGCATCATTCATAACTGATAGAGGGCAAAACAACAAAGTCGTGTCTTCTAAATCCAAGATTAGTGTCTATTAAAGTAGATAGCATGACCACCTAAGAGTCCTTTAGAAGGGCCTCCAAAAAGTGATATATCTGTTTTTAAGAGGATACAGAATGCTAGGGCAAAACTTTATTAGAAGTAGGGGTCGTAGGGTGTTAGAGAGATGGGGAGAATCTTAATTCTGCTTTTCTTGGGTAGCACAATGCAATAAAAAGATCATGAGCTTTCCCCAGCTTCACATGCCACCTATTCCACATGACAATGGGCCAAAGGCTTAACCCATCTGAATTACTATCAGTGAAATAGTGGTAATATCAATTATCTCCCAGAGTAATTGTGAAGATTAAGCAAAACTATGGAAGCAAAGTCCCTTGAATGATGTTTGGCAAAGAGTGGGTGCTCAGCCTCAGTACATGCTACTTCCCTTCCCTTTCTTCTTGCCCCACCTCTACATTGAAAAGCAATGGCCATGACCATAGTCACTGTATTATAACTCACTGCTCATAGACCTTTTCTCAGTCTACACAGGGGAGCAAATCATAATGGGTGAGGACAGATGTAGATAAATGCTCTATGAAGTTTAGTGCTCAGTACTGGTTTTACCTTCACTGGACACTCCTGGTGGCATTAGAAAAGGACTTCACAGGTAGGAAGGGTCAGCTCAGAAAACTTAAGACTTCATTTAACTATAACTACCACAGGCCCAAATGACAAAAAATAAAATACACTCACTTTTCTGCCTCCAAAGTTTTCTTAATGTGGTTCATCAAATTTATAAAGGCTCAAGGGGCACCAGGCTTCTGACACACCTGTGGTCATGGACATGCCCCTTAATGTTGGTTTCCTCAGCCCTTCATGGGCTATACCTATCCCATTGTAAAAGGTATGGGGGAATTGAGTATCTTTAAAATAGGACTCCTTAACTTAAGGTCTGCGGCTATTCTTCACAGATCCAAGACTCTCTGAAGTTTTACACAAAATTGTGTGTACATGTATAACAGTAGGTTTTCTCCAAGTATAAGTATCCTTTGCTTTCACTGGATTATCAGCCCCTTGAATTGTTACTCAAAAGAGATAAATAACAGATTCAGAGATTTTTAGCCACTGATTGTTTTGTATAAAAGGTATCTATCACTCCACTAAGACCTCAAAGTTTTGGAAAATTATTTATTAGTTTCAAAGGTACTTTGTTACTTGAAAATAAATGTATCGCTTTTGAAAGACATACGAGATTTGCTGATTAGTGATGGAGTAAAATATTTATATACAACGATGTGTATTAAACTTTTCTCTATAGGAAAAAGAAAATTAGGAAACAACCCAACTAGTCAACAATGAGAAGATGGTTAATTAAATAAATTATATTCTATCTATACAAGGGAATATAGCCCATGAATACCATAATTTCAAGGCCCTTTAATGAAACAGGAAAATATCCACTATTCAATCCTAGCTTAAAAAGCATAATATAGCCCTAGCCTGTTTGGGTCAGTAGATAGAGCGGCCCTCAGACTGAAGGGTCCTGAGTTCGATTCTGGTCAAGGGCACACACCATGGTTGTAGGCTCAATCCTCGGCCCTGGTTGGGGCACATGCAATAGGCAACCAATTGATGTGTCTCTCACATCAATGTTTCTCTCTGTGTCTCTCCCCCTTCCTTCCAATCTCTCTAAAAATCAATGGAAAAATATCCTTGGGTAAGGATTAACAACAACAACAAAAAACAAAATATAAAATTGTAAAGACAAAATTCTAATTCTATTTTTAATATTTAGAAGTAGTTCTCAACTGGGGGCAATTGTGTACCCCAGGGGCATTTGGCAATGTCTGGAGACATTTTTTATCCTTATGAGTGGGTGAGGGGAGGGAGATTCTGCTAGAATTTCTACTCTGCTCAGTAGAAGCCAGGGAAGCTATAAACATTCTAGAATTCACAGGACATCCCCAACAACAAAGAATTATTCTGTCTAAAATGTTAATCATGCTAAAGTTGAGAAAAATCCCTGATATGTAGGAGAATCATTGGAAGAAAGTATATTCCATTTATAACAGTTTAATTATTGATTCTAGAAATTTCTGTAAAAGTAACAAGTTTCCTTTTTTTTTAATTGATTGATTTTTAGAAAGGCGGGTAAGAGAGAGAAACACTAATTTGTTGTTCCACTTATTTATGCATTCATGATTCTTGTTTGTGCCCTGATGGGGATCCAATCCACAACCTTGGTATAATAGGAGGATGCTCTAACTAACTGACCTATCCTGCCATGGCAAAAAGTAACAAATGAAAATATGCTCATTGCAGATTTTAAAAGTCTGCAATGAGCATATTTTCCTTTATAATCAGACAAGCATAACAAAGAAAAAATCCAAAATTTGCCTTTTCCTCTTTGAAATAAGTCAATCAGTAATGAGGTCAGCATAGGCACAAGCAGGAGGATCAACAGAGCATGAGTATGAATTATCATGGGGTTTTGTTTCTGCTCTGCAACTCCTAGGGGAATGAAAGGGGTAATGCCATCAGCCACCTGGGGTGTTAGGAATAAAAAACAGCCTGCTCCAGTTTGCAGGTTCTATCTGCCCTTCTAGCTCCTTCTGGGTTCATTGTTTAAATTCCTGAAAGTGTGGTATTATAGGTTATTTGTTTTCTTTTTTCAAATTTTAATTAATGTTGTTTCAAAAATGTTTTTATAACAATGAATAAAAATAATAGCTGTTGAAAGAAAATAGCATGCTATTATGTGATTCAGATACTTATCTTCATTTTCAGTCAAGAGAGGCAATCACAAGAGAGTCAGAAATAAGGACCAATGGTTGCTCTGAATGAATTTCTAAAGGATCCTCAGAAAATTCTGATGTCCCCTGGGAGGTGTATCCTCAAATTTGTTAGGGACTCAACAATTTGGAGTACACATAACTTTCATATTTTACATTCTTCATCTGTTTATCTCTAGATCAGGGGTCCTCAAACTACGGCCCGCGGGCCACATGCAAATACAAATATTGTATTTGTTCCCATTTTGTTTTTTTACTTCAAAATCAGATATGTGCAGTGTGCATAGGAATTTGTTCATAGTTTTTTTAAACTATAGTCCGGCCCTCCAACGGTCTGAGGGACAGTGACCTGGCCCCCTGTTTAAAAAGTTTGAGGACCCCTGTTCTAGATGCTACATACACCACAATTAAAAACTCTTGAGACACTGCAATTGCCCCTTTAACAAGAGCAACAGCCTTTTTCTATTTTCAATTGACAAGATTTCCTAAGCTGAGTCAGAAAGCACTTTCACATAATGTTCCAAGAGAAAAGGAAAACATAAATGTGTATTTCCTTTTCCCATAAAGTCCACTCTACCACATAAATTTACCAGTAATATAGATATAAATTATGATTCCCAATAAACAATTTAAAACTAATTAACAATTTAAGACACATATATTATTTAACTATATTTACTTTTTCTATTTATATAACTAAACTTCCTCTGCTACACAGAATTATCTCCAGATTTGTTATCCCTAAAATTGTGGCAAAAGAAAAACAGAAGGGCCTCTTACTAGAATAGATAAATCTCATGTTTCCACAATTATGTCTTTTTATTGAGCACTAGAGGCCTGGTGCACAAAATTCGTACACTCGGGGGGAGGGGTCCCTCAGCCCGGCCTGCTCCCTCTCACAGTCCAGGAGCCCTTGGAGGATGTCCAACTGATGGCTTAGACCCGCTCCCCAGGGAGTGGGCCTAAGCCATCAGTCGGACATCCTTAGCGCTGCTGTGGAGGCGGGAGAAGCTCCTGTCACCACCGCTGCACTCACCAGCTGTGAGCCCAGCTTCTGGCTGAGCAGCGCTCCCCCTCTGGGAGCGCACTGACCACCAGGGGCAGCTCCTGCATTGAGCATCTGCCCCCTGGTGGTCAGTGTGTGTCATAGGGACTGGTCATTCCACTGTCGGGCCGAAACCAGCTCTCAGTTATCCCAGGAGTCCCAGATTGCGAGAGGGCGCAGGCCAGGCAGAGGGACCCCACCAGTGCACAGTCAAGGCCAGGAAGGGACGCAGGAGGTTGGCCAGCTGGGGAAGGGCCGTGGGAGGGCTACAGGTGTGTCTGGCCCATCTCACAGTCCTGATCTGCTGGACCCCAGCAGCAAGCTAACCTACCATTCGGAGCGTCTGCCCTCTGGTGGTCAGTGCACATCATAGCAAGAAGTTGAGCGGCCTTACCATATCATTAGCATATTATGCTTTGATTGGTTGAACGGCCAACTGGATGACCAGACACTTAGCATATTAGACTTTTATTATATAGGACTAGAGGCCCGGTGCACAAAAATTTGTGCACTCGAAGGGGGTCCCTCAGCCCGGCCTGTGCCCTCTCGCAGTCTGGGACCCCTCAGGGGATGACCACCTGCTGGCTTAAGCCCACTCCTGGGGGGATCAGGCCTAAGCTGGCAGTCAGACATCCCTCTGGCAGCCCGGGAGCCCTCGGGGGATGTCCACTTGCCAGTGGGGAGCAGGCCTAAGCTGCAGTCAGACATCCTTAGCGCTGCTGAGGAAGCCAGAGAGGCTCCCACCACCACCGCTGTACTGGCAGCCGTCAGCCTGGCTTGTGGCTGAGCAGAGCTCCCCCTGTGGGAGTGCACTGACCACCAGGGGGCAACTCCTGCATTGAGCATCTGCCCCCTGGTAGTCAGTGTATGTCATAGTGATCAGTCATTCCCAGTCGTTCTGCTGTTAGGGTCAATTTGCATATTACCCTTTTATTATATAGGAGTGCCTGGCCAGCCTGGGTGAGGGGCTGATGTCTGTTTGCAGGCAAGCCACAGCCCCTTCAGGGTGGGGGTCCCCCCTGGGGTGCCTGGCCAGCCTGGGTGAGGGGCTGAGGGCTGTTTTCAGACTGGCCACACTCCCTTCAGGGTGGCGGGTCCTGCTGGGGCGCCTGGCAAGTCTGGGTGAGGGGCTGAGGGCCGTTTTCAGGCTGGCTAAGCCCCCCAACGGGGACCCTCACCCCATGAGGGTTTGGCCAGCCTGGGTGAGGGGCTGATGGCTGTTTGCAGGCTGGCCACAACCCCCAGCCACCCAAGCTCCCAGTGGAGGCTGGCTGGAAGCAGGTATCTGGGATTTATTTGTCTTCTATAATTGAAACTTTGTTGCCATGAGCAGAGGCCTCAGCCGGCTCAGGGCTGGTGGGAAGCTTGGCTTCCTCCATCACCTGGGCAACCAAGCTTCCAGCTTGCTCCAGCTCCATGGCTGCTGGCCGCCATCTTGGTTGGGTTAATTTGCACATAGTCGCTCTGATTGGCTGGCGGGCATGGCTTAGGGCATAACAAAGGTACATTCAATTAGCATCTTTGTCTTTTATTAGTGTAGATGTTTCATGAAGGAATAGAGTATGAGGAATAATGTTACCTTGCATAAAAGAATAATGTTATTGTACATGTCTATCTATCTCATAGGCCTATCATATGACAGATGTGATAATCCAGATGGAGAATTACATTAAGCCTGATGACTCTATCCAGCAACCTATTATAGGACCCAAAGGCAGCAACTCTAAAAGATGGAAGCAATGACCAGCGATAAGATTACTTTTGATAGGTAGGAACCGCAATAGCTAACTTTATCTGACAAGCTGTCAATTCCTTGGGCCTTAGTATTGTGTTTTTTCTTTGGGGATTGCAACCTCCAGCTCAATCAAAAAAAAGCTAATTAATAATAAACTCTGTTAGAGGGAATTAGAACTGACAACTTAATTCTGTATTCAGTTATGACAACTTTTGTGCTGAGAAATTTCACCATGTCCCATCAGTAAATCTGCGATCACATTAACTAAGGTGACCCAAATAATTACCCCTAAATATGTCATGTGTAGGAACCTATCCCTACAGATATATTCACATATATGCTATGCCATATATTTCAGAATTATTTACAAATTTAAAAAAATGAAAAACTTCTGAATGTCAATTAATTACCAGTAGGGTAAATGTTAAATAAATTAGAAAGCAATGAAACTGTTACTAAATACATTAAGTCAGAATTTTTGTCAGTTTTCTTGACAACACCAGAGGTTTGTCTAACTTTTCCTGTAAAGGAACAGACATAACTATTCCAGGTTTACACACCATAAATTCTGTATTATAATTTCTCAACTCTGCTTTTATAACACAAAAGCAGCCATAAACAATATGTAAACAAATGAGCATGGCTGTGCTCCAATAAAAGTTTACTGCAAAACACAAGACAGGCTAGATTTCACTCAAGGGCCAGAGTTTGTCAAGCCCAGTACCAGGAATCAGAAAGCATTGCATTTAATCTGCATAGCACCCATCTTCAAATATCTCCAAGCCCTTCTCCTAAATGACAGAAACTACCATTTATTGAATACTTTGTACCATATTAAGCCTGTCCCAGGCACCTGTTAGAATAATTTCAGTAACAAAAGGATGAAGTAGGGGTTGTTATTAATCCCATTTGCAAAGGAGGAACCTAGACATAAAGGGTTACATCAGGGCCCCTGCTTCTAGAGCTGAAAAGTGAGAGCACAGAATACATCACCTCATTAAATCTACAGCCTTCTATGATAAGCTGGGCCATGTGAAGATGCACCTTTAAATCATTAAGCATGAGACAAATGGCAGTCAAATTATGATGAATTGCCCTTGCTTCAACAGAGGAGGAGGCAGAAACTAAAGTAGAATTGCAAGACCTGCCCAGCAAGTACATCTGTAGTTACTAATAAAACCCCTCCCCTTGATTCTGCAGAAGGTCATTATGACACTGTCTTCCAATTAAGTCCCTGCCACCCTCAAGTCAAAACAGTAACTTGGAAAATTGTTTCTTTAGGGCATTTCTTTGTCTTTGGGGTCCTCTTTAGGGCTGCCTGTCACCCTCAGGGACTCCTAACCCTAGAGGTCAATTTATATAGTTCTACTGGTGCAACAGAGGATTACACTGCAGGGAGCAGTGATCATTAATCTATTAATCAAGGCTGCCAATGCAGACATATCTATCTTATTAATAAATTGTCAAAACACCTAAGAATTGGCAGCTCAACTAAGTTGGGTTTGATGAGAAGCCAAATTGACAAGCTCCTCCCTCCACACGCAGGCTGATTTTTCACCAACTCTATGTAGGAAGCTATAAAAATATCACTCAAAGATAACTGCCCCTTAGCTGTACATCAGCAAATTTCGGAGAACTTCTCCCAACTGCTGCACTGCTATTTTCCTGCAAGCCTCCCACTCACTGTAAACCACAGCTGCCTTCCACTTCTGGAAATTAGTTGGCAGCCCAAACTGGATACGTCTCACACCAAAAGGCAAATAAATTCAGGAATTCTCAGAGCAGCTATCAAGAGAATTTTAGAATGAACTCCTCTGGCATACTTCCCTGACTCTTTAGGTTTCTATCTGCATAAAATGCTCAGTTGTCATAATTATTATCCCACTATAATTTATCAATGATTACATGAGTACCATATTTCCTCAGTTCTAACACATCTTTTCACATTTCACTTTTTATGTTTTACATTTTCTCAAATCAGGAAGCTTCTTGCCTTTTAAGGTTGAATAAAATACTATAATAACTTTTTAATATAGTGCTGTGGCTGCTTCTTTTTTCCCTGAAAAAATCAATGATGCATATTAAATTTATGGCATTTTGAAATCAAGAAAATGTGGTAAAAACTTGTTGCCAAAACCGGTTTGGCTCAGTGGATAGAGCGTTGGCATGCGGACTGAAAGGTCCCAGATTCGATTCCGGTCAAGGGCATGTACCTGGGTTGCGGGCACATCCCCAGTAGGAGATGTGCAGGAGGCAGCTGATCGATGTTTCTCTCTCATCGATGTTTCTAACTCTCTCTCTCTCTCCCTTCCTCTCTGTAAAAAAATCAATAAAATATATTTAACAAAAAAAACAAAACCTTGTACATGTAATAGTTAAGATTCCCTTATTGCAATCAACAGACAGCAACTCCGGCTCACTCAAGTTAATAGAGAATTTAGTGGGGCATGAATTTCCCTAGAATTGCTGGGAGCACTGGAAGCCCACCTCCAGTTAGAAGAGCAGACTGCTTACTAGGTAGAGGAGCTGCTTCCCAGTCTCATGAAGGAGCTGCCATGGATCAGATGATCAACTGCCTTGCGTCGTCTTTGTTCCACCTTTGTCCTGTGCTGAGGATTCAACTCCAGACGAGCCCACGTGGCTGAGTCAAGTTCTGTGCCTGCACTGTGGCCACACTGGCGGAAGAAGAAACGATCTCATGGAAGAGCCTGCAGTGGCCTCCAGGATAGCTATGACTGTCATCACTGGACGGCAGAAATCCTAATTCATTGCTCCTGGGAGACCATGGGATGGGAGAGAGAGAATCCCAAAAAGGAAATCATGGCATAGTTAAAAGGAGGGTACCTAAGTGGCTAGAGCATCCACAACTTGGATATTGAGATCGCTTTCTTATCACCTGCAGCATTTGGTTAGGTTATATTCTCAATAACCCAGTGAGATAAAAATGATCAGCATTATCAATACCTTGTATAGTGTAAAATATTTTATGAATGTGTATGTTAATTGTGTTAGTTTTTCTGCCATTACCAAGAGCCAAGTCATAACTAGATCTATGGAAACTACTATAGAGTGTGAGGGAAAATGTTCCTGGGTCCACTAAGGAAAAAACATGCATCAATTTCATCCCAATGTTAATGGCAAAGAAAAGCATCTGGTCCGAAGTGTTGTACCTGCACAAGCAGGCTGTGACTCCAAAGCCTATGATAATATTAAACAATGACAACAATAAACTGCTTAAGAAATCTGTCACCTTAAGATCAGAGAATTCAAAAATAGCAATGTAGTGTGTAGATGTGGTTAGTCCTGTGGATTTTATTAAAACATTACCTGAAAGTCAATTCTATACAGTGTTCTTGTGGCATCAATATTGTTAATAATTTTCTCTTCTCAATAATTATTTTATAAAATTAGAAAATATGGATTTGACTCAACTAGGCACCAATCCCTGAAACCGTACCTCCCTTCAGTAAAAAATATAACCACTTGGAAACCTGGAAAATAAAGGGAATTTTATCAGACCTTCATCAGTCAGCTCGACAGTCCTCTGCAGGCCCTGCACCTCACTGAGCAGTTCTGTGTGAGCACTTGTTCCTTCTGAAACCCGTGCTCTGGGATGGCAGGCAAGTACTCATATCTGCTTGGCCAGGTCTAATTATCTTCCTAAGTAGTGCTAATCCTAATTGCCTGCATTGGCTGATGGAACCCAGCAAGTGGTTCATGTTGCAGCTAGCCTCTCAAAACAGGCCCCTGATACTAAACTTATTCTGAAGATCAGTGTGAATATTTATACTTCTTACTACTGAAGTAAATTGGGCTGTGCAGACAAGTCATAACTGAGTTAAATGGCACGATCATCTTGTACTATCCATGACAGGACTCTCAAGAAAGTACTTTGGTAATGATAATTAATGGAATAATAACCGAAGTATTCCTCATGTAGATCAATAAACTGGGATGCACAGTACTGCAGTATATAATACAATATATCAGCATGCATATAAAGTTCAGGTGGCTGTATCTACATTGCAAGATCTTATTCTCACATCCAGTTTTGGCTACATGGACTTATTCTGTCAAGTTTTTTCTTTTCTTTCTTTTTTTTTTTTTCTTTCTTTTTTTGCAAGCCAATACAAATGTCTAAATAAACTTCAAAGCTCCAAACTCAAGTTAATGTAAAACTGGTATTGACTTAGATGGTTTTAAGAGTTTAAATGAAATATATAAGAACAGAGTTTAGATGCAAGCCATTTTTGTTGTTCAAAAAAGTAATATTAACCCAACTTTTCTAGCTTAAGTTAATACTGTTCAGCTAATCCCTCATTAGACAGACTTCATACTCTAAATTTAATAACCATTATGATGTAAAGGCTGACTCATTATTAATTAATAATATTCTGCTCACACATTAATATATGAATAATATTTAGAAACTATTTCTTCTGTGTGAAATGTTTATGATAATTATAAATAATTATTTGCTATCAGGTAGAACAAAGCAGATGAATAATTTTTAAATGCTGATAAAGGCCTCAAAAGCTGATGCCTTCACTTTATCCTGGAATGCTTACAGAACTGTTTTCTAAGCAACCGGGTAATTCCAAAACTTTAGGAAGCATATGATTTTCCAAGAGAGCTGGTTAAAGTAAAAATTCTGGGACTCTACCCAAAAGACTAAAAATTAATATCTCTGAGCTACAGGAGCCCAGGAATTTTCATCTTAAATAATGATCCCAACTGATTCTGATGCATTAGGGTAAGTTCTGTGCGTGGATTTATTCTTGAGCTGCCCATTTATTCTAGTCAAATTTGGGAGACAATCAATTCTAAAGTGTTCCAAAATTATAGTCATAAAATTATGGATAAAATTAATATGCAACGTGTGAAGGAGTAGAAAAAGAGGAGTTTGAGAGAATTAATTGTTCTTTCTCAAAGAACATGAGACTAACATAATTTTAAAAAGAATAAAACACTTTTCAAACAGAAAGATCTTGCTTCTATTTTTAGTTTAAAAATCTTAGTTTTATTTGGGGTTGGGGAAGAGTATTCTGCCCACCAAAAGATCACAGAGAAATGAGACAGTCAAGTAATAATTGGTATAACAATATAAAAACCAGGATGAAGTGCATGAAAAAGGGTAGATTTGCAATAAATATTTGTTGAATAAAAAATTTTAAAGACCTTAATTAGTGAAAAATTATAGTATCTCATTTAAAGAAATATATTTTGCATACATTAGGATTTTCTATTTAACAAAGTTTTTTTTAAACATAATTCTGGGGTTCATTCTATAAAACCGTATTAACATTGGTAGCTAAAAGGTGCCATCCTCTTTCTAATTTCCTGGCCATTGTACATATTGTTACCACTGCCTGGAACCTCCTATCCCCTGTTCATCCTCAAGACAAAGCACAAGTCATTCTATCAGGAAGATAGGTTCTCACAGCTCACTGTGATCACTTTCCTTGCATTGTATTACCACCTGCTAATTGTCTACCTTCTAAGTCCCCGAGTGCAAGCGCCATGTTTTTCCTATTCACCACCGTATCCTGAGCACTGTGCCTGGCACCTAGTAAGTGCTCAGCAAATATTTACTGGATAATGTTGAATAACTGAGGGTACACAAGTTACTGTCATAGTTCCGCAGAAACTCAAGTCTCTTCTTGCCTTCCAGCAATAAGAAGTATATCCTGTATTTGTATTTCTGGTCTTTAAATTTTCTGAAACTTACAATCTTTGTCTTCACTCCTAAATGGCAAGAGTGGTTCTTTTGCATTTTTTCCCTATGGGTGACACAATGCAGGGGTTTTTACAACCACACACAGTAGCATGTTGCACAGCTAATGCTATCTGCAATCAAAAGGCCTGTGATCAGAGCACCAAGACAAACAGCTGTCCTAACATTTAAAAGACACTCTATATTTACTTTCCAGCTTCTTAATTATAAAATCAATGGAGTGTTAATGTTCTAAGCATTAGCTTCCTCACTGGGAATCCCAAAACCCTTCTTTTTGAGGCATAAATTTATAAGTTGCTCATTTCCCAATTTGTCAGAATAATTTCCATTAGAAAATATGAATATTTAATGAAAAGAAAACTGGTACAAGCCACTTCTCGTAAGTATCTAATGACTTACTGGAATAAGTGTAATATATTAGTGAATTATCTCATTAATGATTTCCATCATGTAACAATCATCTGCAGATGTTTTTTAATATTGTCCCTTGCTTTGTTTAGGAACTGGGTTTTTATTGGGATGTGTTTATTTGGTTGTGGGTTTTTGCTTTTTTATTGGGCAATAAAGGACATCAGGGATATGCAGGGTGTTTCTCTGGATGAAAATCATTGCAAAAACATTTTAAAGTTTTCTGAAATACCTGTTGTGCTGTTTCTTCCCACCAGACCCCACTTTAAATGAAATTATATGTATATAAATGTTAATGTATTAATTTAAATATGACTATGTAACTTACATTTTACAGCTTGAAAAAGTGCCTTCACATATTTTATCTCATTGACCCTCAGTGGAGGTGATTGTTTTTCCTGTTTACAAAAGAATCAACAGAGCATTGGAGAGGTAACATGCTTGCCAGGGCCAACTCTCAATCCAAGACTTACCTTTTAGTCTCTTTCCTCTATTCAAAATGTTCCTGGTATCCGGTACACCTTTAAAAGATTTGATTTCAAAAAATCTCTAATTTCAACTTGATTATATTATTTGCCTCTTTCTTGTTCAACTCGGAATGCTTGGTACTCTAATCAGAGAATTTGATCTTCTTGTCCAGGATAGATGTACATTAACCCTAAGTCAGTCTGGTTTCACATACAAAACATTAAAAAAAAATCCCTTAGTGGAAGGAAATGGGGGAATCACAGACAGAGAGGAAAGATGAAGTGTAAATGGTGCACGGTACCAGAAATTTTAGTTTCGGAAGCTTCTCATTTCTTTGATTAATGTTAGAGTGACTAATTTGTGCAAAATACAACCTAGAAACTTTTCACTCTTCATAATGGAGTATTGATTAGTTTGTTACAGCCAGTACTAGTTTGTTAAAAGTAGTATTAGTTTGTTACAGCTAGTTTGCTATAGCTCCTATTAAAGCTAGTATTACGTTGTTACAGCTGGTTTGCTATAATTAAACTGTATGGTTAGTCTGTAATTGCTGCAACAAACTCCCAACACTTCATTAGCTGTTCACAGTAAAAGTTTATTGCTGGCTCACCTAAATCCCAAATCAGTGTTTGTAATCTGCAGGCATTTCTCTTGCACGTGGAGATTTAGAGATCTGGATTACTTCCCTCCTGAGCAATACTGGTCACAACTTATGGACTAGAACCCAAACACAGGATCACACCTATAGCATTGGAGGCTGGGAAATGTAGTCTGATTATGTTACCAGAAAACAAAACAAAACAGATATGATGAACAATTAGTAAGTCTCTACTATAAGCTTTGCAGTCAAATAAACCTTGATTTGAATCCTGGCTCCACAATTAACTAACTATATGATCAGGAACAGGTAACTTAAATTCTCTGAGTTTCTGCATTTGAAAGATGAGGATTATAGTATCTCTATATGGTTGGCTGTGGGGATAGTAATATAATAATATTAACAAACTTCCAACATTTCTTATGTGCCAGGTAAAATCCCCAGCTCTTTCCACATTATCTTATAAAATTTTCACAATTCACCTATAAACTAGGGGCTATTATCATCATCTCTATCCTTGTAGTGTATAGAGCAGTGATGGCGAACCTTTTGAGCTCGGCGTGTCAGCATTTTGAAAAACCCTAACTTAACTCTGGTGTCATGTCACATATAGAAATTTTTTGATATTTGCAACCATAGGAAAACAAAGATTTATATTTTTGATATTTATTTTATATATTTAAATGCCATTTAACAAAGAAAAATCAACCAAGAAAATGAGTTTGCGTGTTACCTCTGACATGCGTGTCATAGGTTCGCCATCACTGGTATAGAGTAAAAAAAAAAAAATAGCCAAAAATTGTTCGTTCTCCCCTCTACCCACACCCCATTCTACGTGATTTTGCAGTGATTCTCCTACCCCGTGAATCTGGCCTCGCCTTGGAACTTGCTTCAGCAGAGAGAAGGTGACCAAGGCTAGCAAATCTGAGCCTAGACTACTAGCTGTATGGAACCACTACCATCACCTGCTGAGAGTCCAGGCTTGCATGGTGGGCAATAAGAGATCATGTGCGGAAGAGCTGTCTTGGGTGAGGCTCTTCTAGGCTGATCATCCTTCCAGCCGACTTACCAGCTCACCACAGACACATGAACTAGCCGAAAGGAAACCAACCTAACCTGGTCCAGACCAGAAGAACCACCTAGTCAACCCACAGACTCATAAGTTTGACAATTCCTATTTTAATTTGCTTTGATATAGATACACACTATTATTTGTATTAATAATAGTTACACACTATTATTTGTGTTAATAAATAACTAATACTTAAGTTGCACAAGGTGGTATTACCAGCTTAGCATCACCTATCTAGTAAGCTATAGAGTCGGGAGTAGAACTGTAATCTGTGGAATCTAAAACCTATATCCTTACCTACTATAAAATGTTAAGATAGTTATCTGATCAAATTGGCTGAAGTGTTCAATAAACAAAAGCCATTAATACTGTGCTGTACTATTAAACTCCATAACACAGGGCAAACAAATCTTTGCCTTGTTGATGTCAGTTGCTCACAGTTGTTTCTCCAAAACTAGCTCTGTCCTGACATACAATATGTCTTCTGTAAAGATTTATTAAATGAGGTACTGAAAGTTGGCTCCTCAGTTGCCCTTGAGTAGCCGAGAGTCTAAAAGGGAAGATAAAAAACAGACATAAATAATGGTAATATAAGATGGAAAGGGTTAAGTGCATCCTAGGAATTCAGAAGTAGAAATTTCTTACTGCAAGAGAGGTAGTAAAATATTTGACTAAGATGATGATGCTTGATTGTATCTTCAGTGCATGGGCTTCGAACATATGAAGATTATGAGCAAGGGACCTTCCAGACATGGGGACATCAAGAACAATCCATAAAAGTTAGAAACAATACTAGGAGCACAAGGAAACAGTGAATAATAGCTTCTATTGGATGAAAAATAAATTCAGTCTACTTCATGACTCAGAGACTTGATGCAATCAAATCCCCCAACCCTGCCTCATAGACTCACAATTGACTGGTTCTAACTCCTGTCGCTCAACTCATCTCTTCCTCATTCATTCATTGAGTCTTACTTTCATTCATTTATTCATTCTTTCAACAAACATTATTTATCGAAGAACACAGCAAGGCACCATTTCAAAAGATTAGAAGAACGAATGCACTTCATTCACTCATTTTAAAAGAGTATAAAATTTTGAAAGGCAAGGATGACCACTTTTCCTCTTTCTCATTTCTGAAAGCACCTGTCACAAAACAGTGCTCAAATGCAAGCTGGACATACAAATACACAAAAATACTAGCTGGTTTTATTTATTTTAAATATATTTTATTAATTTTTTACAGAGAGGAAGGGAGAGAGATAGAGAGTTAGAAACATCAATGAGAGAGAAACATCGATCAGCTGCCTCCTACACACCCCCTACTGGGGATGTGCCCGCAACCAAGGTACATGCCCTTGACTGGAATCAAACCTGGGACCCTTCAGTCTGCAGACCGACACTCTATCCACTGAGCCAAACTGATCAGGGCACTAGCTGGTTTTAAATCAATTTAAAAATTAAGAGAAAACCAGCCCTGTTTACAAAAAGTTGCTCAATGAATGTTACTTCTATAGAGCTTAATTGTATTTCTCATTAAATCAATCCACATATTATGCCCACTTACTGTGCTGGGCATTAGGTACAGGAAGTTGTCTAAGACATGATCCTTGCCCTCGAGAAGTAAGTACCAGGGACTGTTCTAGGCTCTGAGGGTCCAAAGGTAAAGAACACAGATAAGGTCCTTGTACTCACAGAGCTTCCAGACCAGAAAAGAGGTATGTACAATAAAGAAAAATACAATTTGAGATAATTCCCAAAGGTATACATGCTGGAAGATAATAAAACAATATAATATGACAAAAAGCTACTGAGTTTAATCTCTTTAAATAGGGGCTCAGGAAAGACTTTCTGAAGAACTGACACACAAACTGAGAACAACTGGACAAAAAGGGATCTGCCATTGGACACTGTGAGTGGCTTAAGTCTAGAATAAACTTGACCACTACACATACAGCTAACTATTTTAAGTGAGGTAAATACTTTAAAAAGAACTTTAAAAAGAGATATTGGCATGCTGACCACTCTGATTAAAGTTCAAAGGTACCCACAGATCAGAGTGAGCATGCCTGTGTAGAGTATGAATTTGCCTTCTCTGTTAACCACAAATTATCATTGGCTGTCAACTATGAATTGGAGGACACCCCTAACTGCCTTGGCTTCCTCTCTTGCTATCTGTCATGCTGTCAAGTTCTTGGCACCCCTGGATGCCTGTGCTAAAATGGCAATCTTAACCACTGCAAATCACCTGCCCATTCCACCCACCACATGTCAGTCCCTGACCAGAAACTCTTCAGCACCTCAGTGCCATCTGCCAGCATGTTTTTATTCATGAGCGTAAGGTGTGTGCTCATCCTCCTGCCAAAGCAAACTGTTTGTGGTTATTACCCCAAGAAAAAAATGTGTTGATCAACACAAGTGAAACAAACTTCATTTAGGAGTTCTGTACTAAATGCCTACTGAGATATAATTGAAAATTTTATATTATCCATGAAAAATTGTCTATATAGATCCATCTATCTACCTCTGCCTATAACAAGGACACAGAGACACCTGCTTTCCTTGTCAGACACATTTCTAACTCTCAACCACCCTCCTAGGTCACTGATCTAAAGCTTAGAGTGAAATAAAGGTGGCTCTGTTCCTATGTGAGTTCCCTAATTGCTTTCTCTAAGAAATTGGTCTAGGTGTCTAGTTAAAACCTGGGGCCAAAAAGCCAATGATTTCATTAAAGAAAGACACAGCCAAATCAAAGCAAGATACTGCTATCTTCCCAGAATCCTTAGATTAGATATTCTTTCTACTCATTTCCATAAATGGTTATGCTTTTTCTATCATAGAGTTTATGACACCTGATTATTATAGTTTATTTGAGGGTCTATCTTTTCCCTTACAGTACAAAGTCAGTAAGAATAACCATTGTACTGATCTTGTTCACATTATCCCCAATGTCTAGCCCGTGTCTAGAACAATATTAATAATTTATTGAATCAATAAATGAAGCAATTCCACAGAAACACTTTCTCAATCTAAAACAAATTCAAGCAATGAGTCTAGTGTTCATAAATTCATCCTGCCAATCACAACCTGGGCCACCTTATACCACACTCTCTATGTAAGAACATGGGCTGCATCATGGTACAGAAGAAAGCTCTTAAATTAAATTCATTGCAGATGCATGTGCAATGTATGTACTGTCAGCGCATAGCCCATAAAGTTAAGGAAATGGCAAAAAAGAAAACTATGTGCAACAGTAGAAATGTGTCTTACTGCTCCATTCACAGTGATATTCCCCAGGAGTTATGTTCGGGTCTAGCTTTCCAGGGGCCAAGCATCTTTCTTAATGCCACAGTCCCCACAGAGTGTACAGACCTCCACTGTATTTAGAGGATTTATTAGGTATCTTGGAATCCATGCAGTTGTGCAGGCTGAGAATGACCTAATCCTGAGGGCACTACTCACTTTGTAGATGTCACATATTTCTGCACCTACAAGGACGATGTGAAGACAGATGTGAGTAGAGCCTAATCTAACAAAAACAGTACTATTTCAATTTTCCAACAGATAGGACTTGAGCCACCCATTAATACACCACAGATATCCTTTCAATAAATGTCTTTTGGCTTTAATTGGACCAAGTTAGTTCTTTTTATTTCAACTGGAGAATTCCACCTGCTTCATAAAGCATCATCATTAACTATTTAATTCAGCTTCCAGTAACAAATAACTTCAGTTTTTCCAAATGGCCTCCAACAACAGCAAGCCCTGTTCAATTTAGTAGCAACAACAATAGTGTTGTTAATATTAAAAACAATTCTATCTTGTATTTGTACATTTTACATACATGATCTCATATAAGATTTATAACAACTTTGAGAGCTAGGTACTCTCAAAGGTTATCTCCATTGTATAGATGAGGACACTAAGGCTGGCTGAGGTCTAATAACTTTCCCAAGAGCCAGAGCCAGTATGCGGTAGAGGTGTGATTATCATCTGACATCCAGCATCCTTTTCCTGCACCAACAAGCCTTTTATCTGAGACCTAAGAGCTACCTCTGCCTACAAAGAGAGTAGGGATCACACACACAATCACCTGTATCCTCAATGTTGATATGATTGTCCCTGATAATCACCAGGTTACCAGGCAACCAGCTGTAAGATGAATAGCACATTGGGAAGATGAAATGATTGGGAAGAGAATTAATTGATCCATTTTACTTTCAGAAATATGCCTCAGAACCTGTTCTTTGCCATTAGCTTTCTTTCGGTAATGAGATACATACTCGTATTTTTTCAAAACCTTAGCAGATTATATTCCACCCAATATTTTCATTATTTCAATGACATCAAAACTTGCAATATAAAGACCAGTTTGGGATAGATTTGATGTGGATGCTTATACTGAAAAATCTATCTGAATTTTTGTAAATAATAACTACATTCTACCTAGCACCACTGAATTTTTTTCTCAGTATTTCATAAAAGATGTTGGTTAAAATAAAACCAATTGGTTCTGACTGGGTGGCTTAGTTGGTTGGAGTGTTGTCTCATACATCAAAAGATCTTGGGTTCAATTCCCGGTCAAGGGCACATACCTAGCTTTCGGGTTCAATCCCTAATCAGGGCGAGTATGGCAGTCAACCAATCGATGTGTCTCTCTCACATCTCTCTCTCCCTTCCTCTCTCTAAAATCAATAAATATATCCTCAGGGGAAGATTAAAAACATTAAGTTAATTTACTTATCATCACACCCCATATAGAAGGCATAGGATTTTTTGTGATTGGGTTGACACATCAACTTGTTAATATCCAGTTAAAAGTTATTTCACTCAGAACTTGTTCCTTTCTTTGTGCTCTTACCTAGACTTTTAAAATCTCTTCCTTCCATATATCGTGTCACAAGTTCAGTCTGTCTACTCAAAAATGCAATTGTCCACAATTTCCCTTTTACCTGAAACTACATAAACAAACACCTGGTTCATTTGTCTGGTTGGTAAACTGCCACAGGGAGACACAGTTGAACACACGGGCTCAGTACAGTAGGCCTTTTTTATTTAGTAACTAGGGGCCCGGTGCACAAATTTGTGCACAGGTGGGGTCCCTCGGGGTGGCTTGTGGGGATCGGGCCTCAGCTTGCGCCCCCAGGGTCAAAGCCCTGCCTGGCACCCCACCATCGCCTGGCACTGCCCTTTCACCTGCTACACCATCCCACCTGCAGAGCGATCGATCAGGGCCAGGCCCCACCCTCCCCCACTCCCTCAGTGCCTGGGAGCTGGTGGCGGCCCTGCTCCCCCAACCCCCCTGCTGCTGCTGGTCGCCATCTGCGGGGCAATCAGTGGGGCAATTGGGCTTCCACTCATACCCGCCTTGGCCTGACGCCACCTGCTCACCTAATCCACCATCCCGCCGCAGTCCCGCTCTCATCAGGGCCCATCAGGGCCAGCAGCGCCTCCACTGCCACCCGCTGCCAGCGTTGGATCACCGACACCCGCCATGTTCTGTGCCACCCCCTGGTGGTCAGTACATGTCATAGCAAGCGGTCAAACTCTGGGTCGAACAACTTGCATATTAGGTTTTTATGATATAGGATGAACCCTTTCTCATAGGATCGCATTCGTTGTCTTCCGATCACCCTTTCCAGATTCCATTCAGATTCTCCCTCAGAGAGGGGCTGGCTCTCTTCAGACCTACTTCATTCTGCTCCTGAGGACTGTTGACTTCATTTGCATATGGCTTATCTAATCATATCATTACCTCACTGGGTCCCCTGAACATGGGCTACCAGAAGTGGTGCCTACCCAGCTGAAAACCACCAGACCTTCACACAGTTGAACTTCAACATGTTCTTGTTCACCTCACATTAGGGACGCAAAAATATAAACACATTCCAATCTCTTTGGCTTCACCTGGCCTCTGTCTTTATGTATCTAAATAAGTACACCATATTCTCCCAAACCCACTAATTTATGTTCTCTTTCAATAACATTACAGAATGTTTCCACGCATACATAAAGGCCAAAGGATACCTTTACAAACACACTAGTTCTATACACATTATTTATTTAATCTGATAAATTTTCTCCTCTGATGCAACAGATTTCTCTTGTGATCAATACTAGCCATCAAATGACTAAAAAAGAGAAAGCAATGAACAGAATCTATTGTCACCCTACAGCAAGGCACCATCCATGCCAAGACCACCTCTGGACAGGTGTGGCCTCAGGACAAAACACACAGTATGGCAAGTCTGGGTTGGACTTCAGTTCTCACTCTCCCATACTCTGGAAGCTCTCAGCACTTCACATTCCAAATAACTGTATGATACCCTCCATCATCTCTTTCTAAATTATTGTACTAACTTCTTATCTGGTCTCCCTTCTTTCTTGTTCTTAACATCCTATATCCTATTCTCAATGTAGTGCTTGAATTGATCTTTCCAAAATGTAAATCAGATCATATGACTCTCCAGCTTGAAATCCTCACCCTTGTAATAAAATGGAAAGTTCTTGTCATGACCTACAAGACCCAAGCAGACCTGGCCCCCTCCTTCCTCACTATGGATACTACCCACTTGCTCACTCTGTTCCAGCCACAGTGGCCTTCTTTCTGTTCCTGGAACACTCCAAGTTCCTTCCCACATCGGGATTCTTGTTCCTTCTATTAATCAAATAAGTGGCTCACCACAATAAACCTGCGGTGGGGGGCGGCGGGGGGGAGGCGGACAATGTGTATGGGTCTGCAAGACAGTTTGACTTTGCTGGGACCAGCTCTGCTTCAGGCTGCAAGTTGGCTGAGCTCGGGTCAGATCTATCCCACATATATCATACCCTCTTTGAACATGTGCTAACCAGAGCATGTTCTTTCCATCATAAGTAGCAGGAATATAAGAGGCTAGGCTAAGCTATGCAAACATGTTTGAAGTCTTGAAGATCGTTCCATTGGCCAAAATAAGTCATATGATCATGTCCAATATCTTGAGTAGTAGGAAACTACACTTCACCCACAATGGGAGGATGCTGCAAAGTCACCTGGAAAATGGGATGAATAGAAATTCTATTGCAGGGCAGTGAAGCATTAGTACCCAGAATCCCATCTACTGGACTGCTCCTATCACCTAGAATGGCCGATTCCCATATTTCCTCATGGCTGACTCCTATCTTCAGTTCTAATGTCACTTCCTAATAGGGTTCCCCACTGGCCATTGTATTCCCAATGTACACATACTCCCGTATACATTGGGTACCTAGTCATAGCTCATGTATCCACAATAACTGTCTAATCCGTTATCCATTTTTATTTTGTTCATAGTATGTATAGATTTAAATTAATTCACTTATTTATTTGCTGACTTCTTTATCATGTCTCCTTTCACTAAGAATGTAAGCCAGAATTTTCTTTGCCTTATTCAATGCTTGAACCACCTAGCACAGGGTAAAGTCTCAATAAATCTTGGTTGAGTAAATACCTATATTCTTATAAACACTTATATCTTCATTTTTCAGTTTAATATTAGTCCCTCAGCATATATTCACTTACTCATTGTCATAAATGAATAAATATATGAATTTTGTGGTGGGAGAGTCAGAGAGAATGACTGCATATATAATATAACATGGTCAAGAACAAAAGACTTGGAATCAAGCTCTAGCAGCATATGACCTAAGCCTCAGTGTTGATATCTATGGAATGGGAATAAAAACTGTAGATTTTCTGCAAGAATTAAGTGAGATTATGCATGCACACATTGACCTAAAGATGGGATTTAGACAGCCCAGAGAGTGAGAGCCTTGTAGGACAATGTAAAACATTTGCTAATGGGTGACTCAGATGGAACATGTACTTCTGAATGCCTCAACCAGATTTCTCTAGAAAAAAGTAGATAGATAGACCTCTAGTCCCTGTTGTCACACAGGCCATTCAGGTTGGCACTGGCTAGTGGCAGCACTCCTCAATGGTCTGTTCACACTTCTCTGTGCTGAGGGGCTCTTGGTGGCCTTTTAAACTAGTTTCCATTCCCC
The DNA here is from genome assembly GCF_028538775.1 of Myotis yumanensis. Taxonomy (NCBI): domain Eukaryota; kingdom Metazoa; phylum Chordata; class Mammalia; order Chiroptera; family Vespertilionidae; genus Myotis; species Myotis yumanensis. The sequence goes on along the minus strand of NW_027223756.1, from coordinate 24,996,722 downwards.
TAAGCATCACTTCAGGTCTTTGAAATGATTTATAAATTAATCCTAAATGATATGGTTACACTTTTCCATCATACCCTAATAAAATTACATTTTAGGAGCATGGAATTAAATTAAACCTTTGTTTTGCTTTTCAGAGGATTCTACGCCCATCATTTCTGCTTCCTAGAAGAACTGTATTAATGAATTAATTTTCCCGTGAATAGGTAACAAATCAACTTGACAGCCCCATTTTTAATAAAAGGATGAACTGAAGTAAGGAGCAGGAACTCACCCCAGTGTCAGTTCCCCCAGTTGAGACAATATGTGATTAATTCTCTTAGTTTAGGGCTGACCTCTAATTAGTATGGCCTTATATAGAGTCAACCCTCCCATTTTTTTAAAGAATACCAAAATTTAGTAGTTTAATAATGGTTTTGTGCCAAGGATATGAGAAAACAGTTACTCTTGTTTGATGGCAATATGAGTCTACAATTTTTCTCAAGAGTAATTTGGCATTTCCATCAAAATTTAAAGTACACATTTACTTTGGCCAAGAATTTTTATTTTTAGAACTACAGGCTAAGTCACTCCTATCCAAACAAAGAGGGATAGATAGATAGATAGATAGATAGATAACAGATGATAAATTATAGTATAAGGATTATATATAGATAAATCTCTTTCTTAGCATTGTTCTAAATTGAAATGAACAAACAAGTATAAACTTGCATGTGATAAGAAAAATTTTGGAAGGCTGCACAAAAAATCTATTCAGAATAATAATGGAGATAGGTGAGCCAAAGGGACAGGAGAGAGTAGAGAAGCTCCGAGGAGAAAGAAGCAACTATAATTTTTCCTCTTATGGTACGATGATTACATTTTAAAAACATGAGTAGGTTTTAATTTATTTTATTTTGTAAATATATACTACAAGGAAGAGAAAAAATGTTGTATCTGTTTCTACAGAATTGTGTAAAGTACACACTTAAAGGCCTCTAACTTCTCTTGTTGTTCACGTTCCTGCCTCACTTGCTCCCACATCAGAGACAACATATACATTTTCTTCCTAAAATGAAAGAACTGACTTCAGCATCTCAAGGATTCATGTTGAAATGATGTGAACCAAAGGAGAAAACAGGGTACCCTGGGCTTGGGACAAGTGGCTGGAAGATTGAGAGCAATGTCATTTTATGTCACCCTGTGGGGGATGTCAGTGCTCTTCTTTTGGGGTTTTCAGAACTGAGGTTTGTCTGTCCGTATTAGAGGTATTAGAGCAGAGTTGGAATACTGGCCTTATTCATAGTTGCAATCCATGGAGAAGCTTAAAGGAAGGTCACTCTGTCAAGGTCAAACACTAGAATTCATTTATTATTCTAGAGGGTCCATGCCACAGATAGAAAATGGAACAGGCACCCTCCCCCTCCACTGTAAAAATTAAGCAGATATCATAGGAAACTGGCTCTGAGTATGTGTGATATGGGTTAACAACCTTAACGACAACAATAATGGCTTAGAATATATACTCTGAGCCAGGCTTTGTGCTAAGCACACTACATACACTGTCTCATTGAATCCTCACAACAGATCTGTCATGTTTATCATACAGATTAAGTACTTATCCAAGAGTTTAGAAGTGGTAAAGCCAGGAATGAAACTATGTTGGCCTGATTTCTGAAGCCCATGCTACTTACAATAAGATGCTGTTATTTTTGTCTTGGCACTGGAAGAGGCTTTTTAGAGAGGCAGGGTCACTTAGTCTGCCCTGCACAGCGGTGGACCCATTATCTGGGCCTCTGGAGCCAAGGCTCACGACCACTCTGCCTTTCCGTTTCGGCGCCTCTGAAAAAGGAGTTCTGCCGGAACCATAATAACTATGTGGAAAGTGCACAGTCACCGCCGTATCAATTGTTTCCCAAGCTGCTTTGCTGTGCTTGGGCTCTAGGGATAGAAACCCAACCTTTTGCTTCTTTCTTCAGCCCCCTTCATTTTCTTCTTCAAAACAAAATCACTATAAAGGAGATGCTGTTTTCTTTTTATTGTTGCGAAAATGGAGGTTCTGATGTATCAAACATCGTGCCCAGAGTTACTTAACTAATTTCTTAACTCTCTGAATTTCATTTTCAATTTCATTTAGAGGTAATACTATCCAACCCTTAGAGGTGTTGAGATCATGTCTATAGCATTCAGAGTACAGAGCAGGCATTCAATGAGCTGCAACTGCTTCACTGCTAAGTAGTTATATTGCCCGGGGAAGCCATGTATAACCTACTGACCCTGCCCATCTTATACAACTTCTCTGAACATCATCTGTCCAAAGGGAATATTATCACCCAGCTCACAGGGCTATTGTGAGGATTAAATGGAATAAATATACTAATAAACAATTGCAATAGTGACTGGCTCATATTCCAAACTGAATTCATGATAATTGCCTTTAAAAAAAATGCTGTTGACATATGTCCATCTATCAAACTCCAGGAATGTGTTGTGTCATGTGTGAAAGCAACAAACTCCCTCTCCTTGTCCCTCTCCCAGCCTACTTTCCCCAGTCTCCTTAGGAAACATAGAATTTTAGGTGAGAATTCTTTCTCCCCGCTAATGTTGGTTGTTAATAGGACAAAACAGCCCTCCAACAGCTTCTAGCTTTTCCCTCATGTTCTGCGTCACTGAGGGCTCTTCCCAGTGGCTGGCAGCAAGATGCATCAGAGGAGGATGCATTTTGGCAGAGGTCTTATTCAGAAACACTGCTAATGTAATTCTAGGCTCTGACCATACACCTGATCGCTTTCCAGCACAGCATTTGATGTGAAAGGGAGGGAGAAAGAATCCCTCTCACCCAGGGCTAAAAATAATTTCTGAGGGCTGGAGGCAAAGCAGAGGTGATGCCAGCTATCTCCTAGAACAGCTGATAAACCTGCGGTCTCCTGAAAGCCAATTTCATCCAATTTTTTCCCTATCTTTTTGCCTCCCCTACCTACTCCCCCACCCCCAGACATGCTGGGGAAACCTCACAAATTAAACTCGGGAAGCTCTGGGTGTCTGTCATTTACTCCCCAGCCCGAGGTTGTAGCTTCCACTCTGCCAAGTCTTCTCACTGGGTCAGCACAGCTGATTAGAAGACTTGCCCCCTCGTGCTAGGCCTCCAGGTGCCCAGTTTGGGAACTCAGCAGCTCCACACGAAATATGCCAGATCTGTCAGGAGGCAAGACGGCTCACAGATGCCTGGCTGGGGTAGTAGTGCAAGATGCAGGCAAACAATATCACCAGGAGCTAGAAACTCAAAGGAGATTTCAGCCATGTGGTCCCTTAACGCAGAGGGGCAGCGCCTTTAGCTTCTAACTGCTCTCCTGAAAGCCAGCTTGGTAGAAATTGTCCCTGGCAGCAAGCAGGCACATCTTGCCTGTTTTCATGGGAACACAGGGAGCTACGTCCCATCTGTTACTTGTGATGTGGTTATCTCTGTGAAATGCACACACACAGGGCTAGCTGGGACCTAAAGGGGCCAAAGAGTTCCAATGTCTAATTAAAAAATGCTCACCATGGTGTGCTGAGGTTAAGGTGGTATCTGCTTTAAAATTCACACTATCATATCAGCCTAGTCATCACAATGTTGTCCTCATTTTCCAAGGAAAGTCACAAAGTTAGTGGAGCAGTTAGGAAGTGTCCATAAGGAATAGAAAACCCAAATGACTGGCTTACACAAGCAGGAAATTCTTCTTATATAACAGTATAATGGGAGACAGACAGCTATGGCCTTTGGTGTAATGTAATGGTTCAAAAATGATTGCATGTCAGGGGGGAGAGATTAAGGAAATAAAAAAAAAGAAAGATTCATGGGCACAGATAACAGTATGATGATTGCCAGAGAGAAGGGGAAGGAGAAGGTAGAAGAAGGTAAAAGGGGGATAAATGGTGATGGAAGGAGACTTGACTTGGGGTCAAGTCTACAGGAAAACAGCATCCTTCTCTTGCCCTGCCCCCTCCTGTGCCGCCCGCCCGCCCCCCCCCTTCCGCTTTACATACACACCAAAGATTTATCCAGTCCAAACTGTCAATCATGCTGAGGTTGAGAAACCCTGCTGTATGGTAAACTCACCTCTGACAACACTCCTCTGGCCCACAGGGACCTTGAGTGTTCCCTTTTTGTGCTTCCCATAACTCTCACACCTCTGACATCAACCATCTGTGAATTGCCATGACATCATGTCACTCTTGAGCAGCCTCCCAGAACCAGCTCTGAGCACACTGATGACTCTGGTGGTGGTGCATGGAGACAAGCACTATTGTTGACAACTAACATTATGTTTAAAGTCATCCCTAGAGGCAGGAGCCTGGCCTGGTTTACATTTTACAATTTAAGAGTCTCCTGAACATTGAGATTATAGAAAAAGTTATTATAAATGAATTCGGTCACAATTCCTAAGACACTGAATCTAACAGGCATCTTAAATGTGTTGATGGTAACCTACGGGACTTGTCAAAAGAACTGCTACCTTAAACACAATGTTTAATTGCAGGGAATAACCTAGATTACTAGTAACCTAAATTGCTGAGGATGGATTTCTAATAGGAAATCAGTTGCTATTTGAAACACATTCCTTCGTTTTTGAGGTTGATGTCAAGAACAGCCATGTACCTCATCAACTACTAGTTGGGTGTCCCTCTAATGGTCACTTTCCTGCACTTCCCTGATCATCCATTTGAAAAACGTAACTTGCTTTGCCTATAAAAGGCATATAGTTGCTTCCAATGAGGCTTTATTAACCATATTAATTTCAGAGATACAATCTCAGGGTAAAGTGATTGAGGAGGAGCTCTTTTTTTTTTTTTTTTTTTTTTTTTAGCTTGAATCTAATATAGCTTACATATGGTTCTTAAGTGCTTATTAAAAAGCTCAGCTACATGTCTGAATTTGTAGACTCTGATCCAATCATGTGGACAGCAGCAGACCATTAAAATTAATTGAAAGTGCTAAACCATTTCCAGATTGAGTTATTTTGTATTAGAGGCCCAATGCACGAAATTCATGCAAGGGCCTTGGCCCCAGCCCCTGCCCACCACTGCCGCGGCCCCCACCTGCTGCAGCTTTGTCTGGAAGGAAGAATGTCTGGAAGGACGTCTGGTCTAATTAGCATATTATGCTTTTATTATTATAGTTTATAAAAAGTTAAGTAAAATGGGAGGTGCTAGGTTACCTCTGCTCTGAAGAATTAGTCTAATGTTATAATAGAAACATCTCAAAATAAATTACTAAAAAAATTCATTAAGATGTATGTGTATGTATGTGTGTGTGTGTGTGTGTGTGTGTGTATATGGTTTCCAAATCACACTTTGCCACTTGTAATTTAAATACTGACCTACTCTCATTTAGAGATAACTTGAGTCTCAACAGTGAGAAAGTAGCAAGGGTTCTAACCAATCTGCATACCTGGTAAGAACCTGGACTATCTCACCTGTGCTAAAGCCATCTATTTGAATGAGGTTTGTCGTTTGTTTTCTTTTATGGGCTGTAAATATATGAAGAGGAAAAATGCTTTCCTAAAATCAAGACTATCTTATTTTATTGCATTTTGCATTCTTTATCACTCCTCCCGTGTAGGACAGGAAATTCAAGTGGACATCTGCTCATGGCCTGCTCGGCAGAAAGATGGGACATTAGGGATCTTTCATCTGAGGTGTTCCAAGTGATTTCTAAAGCAGCTATTCCAATGTCTTTTGAATTGATGGTAAAGACAAGGAAAAGCAGGGAATCATCTTTCCATGAAAAACATCCACAAGAAAAAGGTAAAATGACAAGCTTGAATTTTTGCACTTGCCAAATCTGCTCTGGAGTACCCATCATGCCTCATCTCATGCCTCTCTGTTCTTCCCACACTGTACTCCAGACACAATAGCCTCCTTCAGTTCCCCAAACACTCAATGCTCCACCTCACCTGTTCACCTGCAGTTCTCATCCCCAGAATGCTCCTTCCCTCTCCTCCCTTCGCCCACCATGTTTCCTTCTCAGGCGTCTCCCCTGACATCTCACACTATGCTAACCACCTCCTTGGCATTCTGAGCTTCCCAGGACATGAGGCAAAAAAACTACAGTAAAAATATATTTTAATATATTTCTCCCACTATAATTCAAATCTCAAGAAGATAAGGACGGTTGCTTTTTATTATCATTTCATTCCTAGAAACTAGCACAGTGCCTGGAACATGCACTCAGTATATAATGAATGAATAAAGAAAAATAAACTTTCTATGAATCATGACCACATCCTCTCTTTGTTCATTTGTTTCTTTCCTGAGTCTATATAACTGAGCATAGTTTACATTAAAAATGGTCCCATTTGAGAGTCAGGAAAAAGAGTCCCCAGATATTTCTCACTGGGCATAATTAGCTAATGTGCATATAGACCAGGGGTCCTCAAACTTTTTAAACAGGGGGCCAGTTCACTGTCCCTCAGACCGTTGGAGGGCCGGACTATAGTTTAAAAAAAACTATGAACAAATTCCTATGCACACTGCACATATCTTATTTTGAAGTAAAAAAACAAAACGGGAACAAATACAATATTTGTATTTGCATGTGGCCCGCGGGCCGTAGTTTGAGGACCCCTGATATAGACCATATGTTGACAGGGAGTTGACAGGGTAAGGACAATGTTTAATTCACAGAAATTAAAGATGAGAAAAGTCAGTTAATTTATCCCAGGCCAGAGAGAAAGAAGACTGGCCTGCTGCTAAGATTCTAGTCATTCCTTTGTGGCATGTTTAAACATTCCAACCATTTATTTGTAATTAGGCACAGTGGGGAGCTAAAATGACCTTTCCCATCTAAAGCTCTGCCAGCATTTCTGCAAAAGTTTGTCACAGTCTACTGTCAAGTCTTAGCTATTGCCTGTCACATGGTTACTCTACAAAGGGACAGCATGCTCAAATTCCTACGGGGCCAGTTAATGCCAGCGACCCTGGGGAGGGGACACTGCAGCAAACTGAGAGCTCACACCTCATGGGGAGGAGCAGACTCAGGTTAGCTGCAGTCTATTGCTGCCGTGTTAAAAATGGGGATCCAGTGTGGTTGTGAAGTCTCCCTATTTTTTTAAATGAGAGCCATTATAAAGGCCAAACAAAAAATATCTCTGAGAGGGATATATACCCAAGGGCCACCGGTTTGCTAATTCTGATCCATAATTCCTCTTCGTTCTTCAAGGATCCTCTTCGTTCTTCAAGGATCAATATATATTGAGTGCATGTTGGCCATGGTGAGAAATGCTGCCTGGGGCAGACCCAGGTCCTGTAAAGTAGTCACGCCAAGTGGCATCTTCTTGGCCCAAAGTTCAAAGAAAACTACTTTACTCCCTTATCACCAATAACTAATCAGTCTTCATTCTCTCTCTGAGAACCAGTCTTCAATTCACAATATGTATGAAAATCACCAGTTTCAACTTGTATTTGACAATGTGAAGGGGCCCCACTTGGAGAAAATTTCAATCTCATTCAACCTATTCCCCTTCCAATACAGCCTGTCTCTACTAGTGAAAGAAAATGCCATGCTGATTTTTTCTTTTATTCATTTCTATGTGCTGAGACATTAAAAATATATAACAAAAACCAGAGAGAGACTAAGACACCTACCCGTCACCAAGAAGCACAAACTGTTCAAATGTTGGCATATTTGCTTTAAGTCTTTTCTTTAAGTAAATGAAACAAACTATTACAAATGAACATAAAATTTCTTTGCCTCAATTCCCAATCTCATCATCTTGACTTTTCCTCAAGACCACATCTTCAAACTATATTGATCCAATCCCTTTTATATTTTTATACACATATACATGTGTCAAACAGTATCTATATTATTTTAGGGGATTTAATTAGCACAAATGTCATCATACTGTGTGCATCATTCTGCAATGGTTTTCCAGTCATCTATGCATTTGAAATCCATACATACATAGAGGGATGGAAAAAGGGATGGAGGAAAGAGGAAGAGAGGAGGACAGAGAGAGAGAGGGAGACACAGAGAGCAAGATTATTCCTTTTAACTTCTAATATAGTATTCCACCATATTAATATACTTCATTTTATCTTTATACATGATGGCATGTATACCAGGACATGATGCAAAAACTTCCCCCCGAAATCATATGTGAGACTTTACAAAGTCTTTCATATTACAACTAGAGGCCCAGTGCATGAAATTTGTGCATGGGGGGCAGGGGTCCCTCAGTCCAGCCTACACCCTCTCCAATCTGAGAACCCTTGGGGGATGTCCGACTGGCAGTTTAGGCCCGATCCCTGTGTAAACCGGCAGTTGGACAACCCTCTCGCAATCCGGGACCACTGGCTCCTAACCACTCACCTGCCTACCAGCCTGATCCCCCTAACTACTCTCCCCTGCCAACCTGATTGCCCCTAACTGCCTCTGCCTCGGCCCTGCCACCATGGCTTTGTCCAGAAGGACATCCGGAAGGTCGTCTGGAAGATGTCCGGTCTAGTATAGATGCAATATCGCTAGTACCTTATTCCAAACACAGCATTGTTGGGGAAGACAGATTATGTAGAAGTAACTATGCAATGTTAGTTTTAGATGCTAAGAGAGGTCACTTAATGCACTATCTCTTCAAAATGCAGAAGAAAGAAAAAGAGAAATTTAACACAGGTCAGGTAATTATTTATGAGTGTAAGACCTCATAATTGCAAGTGTCATGAGCCATTACACAGAAGCCCTGTACAGATCACTTTAAATCAATACAGTAACTGATTATGTATGGAGACCAAATGCATAACTACAGGACAAATGAACAAGCCACTTGGTCTCATGTTAAGGAATATGGATTCTTTCAGTTGGGATAAAATTTCCAGAGAAAACATCATTGACTTATTCATAAACTGCTGAGTCTGACATGCCCTGGGATGCTGTTTACATGACTCAGAAAGTGGTTCTTCGTGATGAGAACCCTGATGTCAAAGGCACATAGCAGTTCAAGTCAAATCATTTTCTGAAATATGTAATTGCAGAAAAAGAACAACACTTCTAGGTTAATATTTTATGTAATATGTGAGTTCAAATATGTATATTTAGCATTTTAAGTAAACAGTTGGCTATTTTTTTCACATCCCTAAAAGTTTATGTTCAACTTGGCCCAAACCTCTTTTCTTTAATTTTCCCTTTGAAAATATGGGAGACATTTGTGGTATATTTGGAATTGCCTTACATTTAGGCACGTGATCAACTGTTTCTTTATTAAAAACAATGTAGCAATGAACAGCCTGGTACATGTTTCCTCCTGCACATGACCAATAACAAGAATTTCTCTGGGGTATATGCCGTAGGAGAGAATCGCACACTATTTTCTTACTCTGTAATGTCTTTAGAATCCTGTGCTGCTTCTCAAAGGACTTTTTGTTTCCAGGGGTCAAGGAGCCACTGAGAAACAGGCTGAAATACCAGGTCAAATCCTCTTAGAAGTTTCTCTAACAAGGGGGCCCTTTGTAGCACAGCACAGTGCTGTTTGAGATAATCCTCTCTCACTAACCCCTCACCCAGCATTTACGAAACAGGGACCGTTCAGAGTCTCCATCTCAAAGCAACATTCACAGGAACAAGTCACAGGTAGGCCATAGAGATGCTGGCACTTACCTTCAGTCCATTTCTGCATAGTAGGCATCCCTTCTCATTAGTATGGAGTTCAGATTCCAGAACAAGAATCAGTGTATGGTCTGGTGGTACTGCATTCAGGAGTCAGAGGGGCGCCTGGAGGTCTTGACCATTTCCAGAGCACAGAGAGATCTGGAAATGAAAAGAGGTATTAGATGAGGGTAAACCCTCCCCTGACTGAGCTAAAGAGGGAAACTAACTGTGGATTTGAGAAATAGAAGCCATTGGTGACTCAGAGAAGCAGCAGACCCAGAAGCAAAGCAAGAAGAAACGCCGTTCAATTCTCTATGTGGTAATTCTGTAAATGTGCCCCTTGATAAAGCCCATACTCAAAAGCTGACATATATTAAGTCCCATTGACTTTGTTCAATACATCAGGAAGCCTAACAGCATACTGCATAAGCTCACAAAATGAGATTCTCTCAGAAAAGAAGCCCAACTCCAAGGTCCCTGGAATAACTCGGGACCAACCCAGTCAGGGTTACTTCGTGGATTGGAGTAGCAGCCCTACTTCTGGATAGCTGCTTCATCCTCTACAAAAAGCGAACAGTAATCCCTATCTCCTGGGGTTCTTGTGAGGAATAAATGCCATAATGCACATGGAGCACCGAGGAAAGTCTCTGTGGCCTGAGGAAGTATTTGATACAAGCTAGCTATATTCTCCTCGTTTCATTTTAAAAGTAACCAGAACACTATAATGCTAACATTAATACCAACACTAACGTATCAGTCACTGAATATTTATTATTCTGAGCCACTGGACTATGTCATCTCCTTCAACCTTCAAAAGCAGTATGTATCATTTCATGTTCATTTTACAAATGAGGAAACCCAGGCTCAAAAGGTCAACTAGCTTGCCCAAGGTCCACTCTGAGAGAGGGGAAGAAATGGAACTCAAAACTAAATTAGGCCAATTTTAAAATAAAGCCTCTTTCTTTATTTTTCTATTTTATTTGTAATGAAAATTTCATATATTTCAGGTGCATGACAACACATAGTAAAATAATTACTACAGCCTATGAGTTAATATATCATCTCTTCAATCATTACCTTATCTTTTTATGTCATGAGAACACCTGAAGTCCAATCTCTTAGCAAGCTTCCAATATTCTATACAGTCATCCTGCGTGCATGAGCTCCCTAGAGGTGTTCTCCTACAGAACTGCAACATTGAACCCTTTCACAACATCTCCCCATCCCCCACCTCTCCACCCCTGGTAACCACCATCCTACTCTCTAATGCTATGTATTCCACTTTTTTTAGAATTGTATGTAGGTGTGATCATGCAGTGTTTTTCTTTCTGAGTCTGGTTCATTTCACTTAGCATAATTGTCCTCCAGATTAATTCAGGTTGCTGCAAATCCAAAGCCTCTTTGCCTTAATGGACCACCCTGCCCAGCTTCTTCTGCTGAGGACAAACTGGAGGAAGAGCCATTTCTGGGAGAATGTGATTTATACAAGTTTCCCCAAGAGTGGGCAACACTAAAAGCCCCAAAGTGATACTGACTTTTAAAATTTCTAAATAATGTGGAGCTCAGGGTTTTTCTTACCTGAAGTCTCTGAGAAGCTGATTCCCCTCATCTCTCTTATCACAAAGTCTGCAAACACAGGCCTGATTGCAATCTCCAAATTGGGTTGGCTGTTGCCACATGAGTCTCAGGGCCTGTGTCTGTCTGTCTCTCTCTCAATGCTTCCTCCCTCAAGCAAAAATAAAGTTTCATTAAAAGACTCAGAGAATGCAGTTTACTCTCAACGATTAAAGGATGAGTATGTGGTTGTTAAAAAAACAAAACAAAAAACTGTAGGAACCCAATTATTTCTGCTGGGGTCTGAAATGAGTTTGGGGCTGGCACTTAAAGGTGGATATGTCTAACATACTAAAAATTGACTTGAGACCCAACAATACAGGTTTCTGAAAAGGACTGACACTTAAGCATTTGAAAACCTGATCCATTTTCTTTCCTTCTGGGTCTATTTCATTCATTCACCTATTTCTATGCACCCACCCTGTGAAAGGGCTGGGAATCATGGGTATTAAAGCATAATCTTATCAGCAAGCTAACGCTTACCACACAAGTAAGCATTAGGGCTATGCCTGAGGGAAGCAGAGTGACATAATAGTTGTAAAAGTCACTAGTTATTAAAATGCTCTGCTCCAGGTCCTGTGTCCCATGTCTATTATTTTCTTTAATTCTTACAATCCAATAGGATCCTTTTTGTCACAAATACAAAACAGAGGCTGGGGGTAGGGGGGGAATGACTCATCCAAGATCACACATTTACTAAATGACAAAGATGGAATTTAAGTACAGATGAACCTAACTCCAGAACCTGTTTTCTTAACTGTAATGCTATCAAGAAAGCACAGTGAAGGACACAACATCTGCAATAAAGGACAATCAGGGAAGTCTTCATGAAGGAGACAGCTCCCTGAGTCTGAAAAAAATATCTGCAAAGGCCCAGGGCAAGTGGCTTCCTGTACCTGTACTTGGAGAGGCTGGTGAGCAAGTGGGTGGCAGGGCCATGAAGAGCCCAGTATATAGCAGGCTAAGAAGATGGAGCTTGGTCTGAAAAGTCATGGGAAGCCACTGAATGATTTTAAGCAAGGAAGTTACAAGTCTGGAATTTCTTTATATAAAGATCACTCTGGCCGCTCTGTGAAAAATATATCAGAGGGTGGTAAAACTGAATCATGGGCGACATATCAAGCTAATAACAATACCAATGATAACAATAGCTGCCAGTAATCAATATTGCAACGATTCAGACAAAATGATGAGAGCCTGAGAGGCACTTAGAGTACAATAATCATATAGCTGGTAAATGATGGTGTTAGGAAAGATGCCCTCTCTTATTTGAAAAATAACATTTTCTCATTTGGAGAAGTCTTCCCTCATTTTTTAAAAAATATATATATATTTTTAGTGATTTCAGAGAGGAAGGGAGAGGGAGAGAGAGATAGAAATAGCAATTATAAGAGAGAACCATTGATCCGGCTGTCTCCTGCACACCCCACACTGTGGATTGAGCCTGCAACCCAGACATGTGCCCTGACTGGAATCAAACTTCGACCTTCTGGTTCATAGGTCAATGTTCAACCAATAAGCAATACCAGCTGGGATTCCCTCATTTTTTGCAGTGTACTACTGTATAGGAATAACTAACCAAAAGCCTTGTTCAACAATCACTCTTTAAATAGGAAGTAATTCACTTAATTCAGAACAATGGCAAGGAAAAAAATGTTTCAAATTCATATGATAAATAATGATAGAATATATAAACTATTTTCTTCAAAAGAATCTGAACAGGCATTGATGGGGGAAGGGAGCTTCTGTAGCTATACAGGCAGTACAATGGATCCCTGTGATGAGAAAGTTCTGTACCTTTACAGTGATGACAGTTATGCAAACCCACATATAAAATCACATGGAAGTAAATTCACACACACACACACACACACAAAGGAGTGCACACAAAACTGGTGAAATCTGAATAGATTTGGTAAACTGCATCAATGTCTATTTCCTGGTTGTGATATTGTACTAAAGTTATACAAAATATTACCATTGAAGAAAACTGAATGGAAATGTACAGGATCCCTGTGTATTATTTCCTGTTACTGAGTGTGAATCTACAATTATCTATCTATATATATAAAAGTCTAAGCAACCGTTACGACCAGTCCACCTAATGACCAGTGACCTAATGACCGGTCAACTGGTTGCTATGATGATGATGCACTGACCACCAGATGCTCAATACAGGAGCTTCCCCTGGTGGTCAGTGCACTCCCACAGCCAACCTTCTGCAGCCAGCCAACCTCCTATGGTCCCTCCCTGCAGCCCGCTGGCCCCGATCAGCTCCAATTGCCAGCCAGGCCGAGGAACCCCACCCATGCACGAATTCATGCACTGAGCCTCTAGTCTCTAAATTATTTATTTATTTATTTATTTATTTTAAATATATTTTATTTATTTGTTACAGAGAGGAAGGGAGAGGTATAGAGTTAGAAACATCGATGAGAGAGAAACATCGATCAGCTGCCTCCTGAACACTCCCACTGGGGATGTGCCCGCAACCAAGATACATGCCCTTGACCAGAATCAAACCCAGGACCCTTGAGTCTGCAGGCCAGCGCTCCATCCACTGAGCCAAACCAGTTAGGGCAAAATAATTTATTTTTAGAAAAATAATATAAAATAACCAGTAGTTCTCAATTTATTGTGAGTTATAGGGATATCTAGCAAGAACTATAGACTCTTGAACCATAAAAATGCACCTGCAAAATTTTTCGTACAATTTCATAAAGTTCATGAAGCCCCTGAAATTTCTCTGAATCTCTATACGTTGCTATTATACAGATCTAGTCAAAGATGCCCCGAAAGTTGATGCTTTGCCCTTCCAAAGATAGTGTTGTCCTAAGAGCTTTCATTCAAGACTATATTCAAATCCAGATTCTCATACGTCTAGAACTCTCCCTGGGCAGCTCATTCATCCTCTCTGTTTCTCTGTGTCTCAGTAAGATGAAATCTATAATTTATATATCTTCATAAGGATTAAATTAGTTAACATAGTAAAACACAAGAGTACTGGGCATATAATAAGCACACAAACATGTGAATTGTTATTATCTCTAAGACTGCTGTGTGTGGATTCCTTCCATCTCTCCCGCCTCATCCTGCCCTGTATTCCCACTCCCACGCTCTGCTTTAACCACAATTGCTCCCACTTCAGAAATTTTACATGTGCTGCCCCTCTCAACCACCAGTTCTCACCCTCATTCAGCATGCTAACCTTTCACTTCCACCCATCCCACCTCAATGCAAGCATCACTTCCTCAGAGAATTCTTCTCTAACCTCTCTGACAAGGTTAAATGTTCCTTTTACAAGCTCTTGTGAAGTTCAACCACATAGTCCTTCTTAGATATAGTTTCATTATACAATTGGAGTGCTATGTGATTGACATACATCTCTCTGCAAGATAAAAACAGGATCTGATTTTGCTCACCATAGTGTCCTGAGCATTTATCACAGTCCCAGGTTCACTATAAATACTCAGTAACTGTTAGATGACTGAATGAATACATAAATAAATAAACTTATAATGACAGAAACTGACAAGACATATACTACTTTATACAGAAGGCTGTTCACCCAACAGAGGGCAGGTCTCCTTCTCTATCATCAGTCTCCAAGAGAGAGCATTATGCTCACAAGGATCTTCTATTCCATCTAGTACTTCCATACCTTTCATCTCAAGTTTTTATCACAGTGAAAGGGGTTCTAATTCACTTACTCTTTGTAAGGAACACTGGAATACATGAAAATAATAGAGGCATAGACAGTCAAAATGCCTTTCTGCTTTGGGTTATACCCTAAACACAATCTCTCCCACCCCACTCCAGGCACACACACACAGTCACTGTCACTCACACACAAAAGGGACCCAAAGAGAAAATTAAATTTCCCAGGTCTTTTCAAGATTCAGATGCATATCTCATCAATGTTTATTCATCATCCTCATTGTACTGATTCTCAAGAAAGTAAGTGGTATTTAATGAAAAAGAAGAATGCCTTAGAAAAAGGAAAAATAAATTTTACCATTAGGCTCTCCTCCATTCTCCACGTATACACCTAATCTTTCTAGACCCTTGGCCTGGCATCTCCTTCAGTTTCCCTGCTAAGGCATGTTAGCAGAAAGGTCCCACAGTTGGATTAATTGGATCAATGCTGAAGTTTTCATTTGCTACATGAGTTTAACAAATTAATCTGGCATGTAATGAAATACTGTGAAACTGTTTCAGAATGGATATTGCAAATACTGCCTTGTTCAATTACTGTCAAAATACACATACAGAAAAAAATATGGAAATATGAACATATAATTGCAGACTTAATTACTGCTCTGTGCTAACCAGAGGCAATCATACCAAATTTGTCGAAGCATTTAAACTAGTTATAAAGTCTCTGTATAATTCCAAGAAATGGAAACACATAACCAAACACTAAACCCAATCTTTCTTAATTTCCTTGACTTGTGAAGATGGCACAAGAAATGGTAGTTAACTGAGGCAGAGGACAGGGGAAAGGGGGAAATGTTATCAAAGGGTTCAAAGTTTCAATAATGCAGGATGAGTAAGTTCTAGCGAACTAATGTACTACATGGTAACTGTCATTAATAACAATCCTATATACTTGAAATTTACTGAGAGAGTAGATCTTAAGTGTTCTCTCCACACACACATGAATATGAGCACATACACACAAATGATAACTATTGGGGGGGACCTTTATTCTTGTTATCTAAGTGATCATCCTGAAGCTTAACATGAAAAGAGCATACATTGAGCCCAACATGCCTGGTTCAGACCCTGGCTCCAGCTCTATGGCCTTGGGAAAATCACTCCATCTCTCTGAGTCTTAGTTACCTTAGCTGTAAGGAGATACTGATAATACCTACTCCACAGGGTTGTTGTAAAAAGAATAGCAATAATAGTAATAATAATAACAGGCATAGGAAAGGGGACAGGTCCTGGCCTCACAGCTCTGGAGAGACAGACCAAATACCTGGGCAGATCCCAGTGTTTCCATCTAATAGGCCACCATCTGCAAGTACACCTGAAAGTCCTTCAGCTATTACTTGGGTAAGAAAGGGGGGCAGGCTTGGGACTGCAAGCCTATAACTGTGTCCCTGTGTAACTCTCTCCACAGCCTCTTCATAGACAGCAGCTGCCTCCTTAGGCAGGAGGGTCTGAAGTTTGGTCAGGGGGAGATCTGCGAATGAAATATCTCAGAACAAGGAACCAGCCTGGCTGTTAGAAAGATTTGCCAAGCTGAGTAAGAAAACCAGCTGGACACCTGCAAATGTCCTGGGTAGGGACAAGTGCTGTGTCGTCTGGCTTGGCTTGAGCATAGTTGATTTAATTTATTAATTTAGTTGGTTGAAACCCAAAAGCCATAAGAAAGAATCAGCACTTGTCAAGTGCCTACTATGTGCCTGGAATTTCTGTTACCACATCTTCATCTGTGAAATGAGAATGAAAATAAAATAATACCATCCTTTGAGTTAATTAAGAAATTTTTTTAGAAAGATGGTGTAAGGATGAATAGAACAGAATTTTAATTGGATCACAATTCTGAATCAGATCTTGCAACTTAATGGTTTACAATGTACTTTAATGTGCATTATCTCATTTCAATTATGTTGAGAATTATGATTATGTGTGAAATTTAATAAGCCTGTCCCTTTTCCTCAAAGATAGACAGTTCATTTACTAATGAGTATTGATTGAGTGCTTACTAGGTCTCAGATACAGTTCTCAGCACTGGAACACAGCTGTAAACAAGGCAGTGCTTTTGTTATAAGGAGTCTGGCATTGCAGTGACAGATATCAACAACAAACACATATGAGCAACAAATGAAACAAAATAATGTGTGATACAGAAATAACTGTGTCTGCTTTAGATTGGGTGCTTAACAAAGGACTCACTGAGGAGACATCTGAGCATAAGCCTTAAAGTTCATGTTCGTTTGTGTGAAAAATGTCTTATTCCTACATGCTTAGTACTTTCTTCATTAAACTATTGGCATAAGTTTTATGTCATTGACAACGATCAAAATGCCTAGAATAGGCATTTATTTCAACCTTCTTCCTGCTCACACCTTGACCAGAGCAAGTGCTATATAACCACAATGACCTGCTTTACTAAAAGAAATAATTTGCACTTGAATACTACTTTAAACTTTCAGATATCTTCACATCTTTTTTTCCTGACTCTGAGAAGCGGACATTGTTATGTCTGTGGTGCAAGTAAAGAAACTGTACCTGTCTCAGTTCATACAGCAAGTGGGTAACTCCAACTCAAGACTGCTGACTTCTAGTTCAATGCTCTTTGCAGAATATACTTTTAGTAAAGAGAATTCCATTAAATTCAATCAACATGTATTAAATATCTATAGTTGTTTTGTTCACTACCTGTTGATGGAGATTAACACAAAGTGAGAAAAGACACAACCTTTGACCTTATCAGGCTCCCAATCTGATGGGAAAGCATTTAAATAATTAATTATAAAGTCATTAGAAAAGTCCAACACCTTGGGAAGTAAAGAACACAGTTTCATAAGGGTAGCCTGGGCCTTAAAGGATGAGTAGGAGTTTACCAGAGACAGAATGAGGCAAGAGGGTTTGGTCCAGAGTAAACTGGCCAAATTGCAACAAAAACAGGAAAAGCAGTAAGTTAGGAAAGCGGCAATCAGACCCTTGTGGCTGGAACAGAGGGCCAAGAATAAGTGGGACGAGGCATGAGTCCAGCAAAGTAGGCAGGGGCCGGATTGTCAATGGTGCTGAATGGCTGGCTAAGAAATTGGGACTTTGTCAGTTCTGAAATGGGACTCACTGGAGCATGGACAGCTGGTGCATATACATACAATCAATGTCTTAAAAAAGGGCACTGGAGCAGAGCAGAAAATGAGTTAGAGCCAGGCATGGCCGGTGGCAGGAGACCAGTTCTAACAGTTATAGTCATCCAAGGAGGAATGCAGAGGTCTTAAACTAGGACAGTGCCCATTACAAAGGCAGCTAACACTCCATCTTGGATGGGGAAATAATGGGAAGAGAAGAAAGCAAATATCTGGACATCTTGTCTTTATCAAATCCCTCTCCAGGTCTTGGTATAATCTTGAAATGTGTTTGTTTGAACTGGAAGTAAACGCTCTGAGAGAATTTTAAAACCCTGACCTTTACTTTGGTTGTTGTCTAAGAGCTCACATATACACATTCTGCCCTAAGAAGGCTCTTTGATCTGCCTCATCATGTGAATGGTGGCTATTTATTGCATGTCCCCATGGCATAAATAAACCCATTCAAAGCCAGGAGCCATCCTGCGGGGCATTCACGAGCTCATCTAATCTTGTATATATTAAGGAAGTCTGAGTAAGACACCTCCTGATTCCCACCTTGAGTTGTTAGGCTGGCCTCTAACCTTTGACTGTTCTGACACTGACTGAAAGGCTTTGCCTACTTCTTCATTTGCTTTCTCCTAAAAGAGACTGTTTTGATAAGTGATGGGTAATTGCTGTTTACTTCTGACTAGTGTCAGAGGCTGCACTTCGCAGAGCACATGTGGATTAGGCACTTCCCCTGAAGAGTGGAAGTTCAAAACCCTAACCTTGATAATTGAAGAAAAGGCCTGGAAAACAGTTTGGCAAGTCACATCCAGCACTGGGGATGTGTCTCCCTTATAGCAATTCTCACTCAGCTCGGCCAGGAGAAAAGGAAAGACTGAGGATCTGGAAGGTTCACTGTTCACAATGATTTGTAGCTCCCTGCAAACGGTGCATCAGCAAAGCCATCTCCCCAGGCTCTGCAAAGCCTCTGTGCTGGGTTTGAAAATACAAGTTCCTTGCTCTAATGCAGAAATGGATCAACAGGGCCTGAATCAACAATTTTATTTAGATATAGAATATATATCTAACATGCTAACCAACATATACTGTCTAAATTATACTGTGAAATCTTTGATACCATAAGAAAAATTAACCTACCCACAGCCAACATCATACTCAATGGACAAAAACTAACACCATTTCCCCTAAGAACAGGAACAAGACAGGGATGCCCACTCTCACCACTCCTGTTCAACATAGTACTGGAAGTATTAGCCATTGCAATTAGGCAAGAAGAAGGAATAAAAGGCATCCAAATTGGAAAAGAGGAAGTAAAACTGTCCTTATTTGCAGATGACATGATATTATACATACAAAACCCTAGAGACTCCATCAAAAAGCTACTAGACTTAATACATGAATTTGGCAATGTAGCAGGATACAAAATTAACCCCAAGAAATCTGAGGCATTTCTATACACCAACAGTGAACTTTCAGAAAGGGAGATCAGAAAAACAATCCCATTTACCATCGCACCAAAAAAATTAAGATACCTAGGAATAAACTTAACTAAAGAGGTTAAAGACCTCTACTCAGAAAACTACAGGACGTTGAAAAAAGAGATAGAGGAAGACATAAACAGATGGAAGAACATACCATGTTCTTGGATTGGTAGAATCAACATCATTAAAATGTCCATACTACCCAAAGCAATCTATACATTCAACGCACTTCCCATTAAAATACCAATGGCCTTCTTCAAAGATCTAGAACGAACTCTCCAAAAATTCATCTGGAATAAAAAAAGACCCCGAATAGCTGCAACGATCCTGAGAAAGAACAAAGTAGGTGGGATCTCAATGCCAGATATCAAGCTGTATTACAAAGCCACTGTTCTCAAAACTGCCTGGTACTGGCACAAGAACAGACATATAGATCAGTGGAATAGAATAGAGAGTCCAGAAATTAGCCCGAACCAATATGCTCAATTAATTTTTGACAAAGGAGGCATGAACATACAATGGAGCCAAGATAGTCTCTTCAATAAATGGTGTTGGGAAAATTGGACAGACATATGCAAGAAAATGAAACTAGAGCACCAACTTACACCATACACAAGAATAAACTCAAAATGGATAAAGGACTTAAATGTACGACAGGAAACCATAAAAATTCTAGAAGAATACAAAGGCAACAAAATCTCAGACATATGCCAAAACAATTTCTTCACTGATACAGCTCCTAGGGCAGTTGAAACTAAAGAGAAACTGAACAAATGGGACTACATCAAAATAAAAAGCTTCTGCACAGCAAAAGAAACCATCAACAAAACAACAAGAAAACCCACCTCGTGGGAAAACATATTTGCCAACGTCATATCTGATAAGGGCTTAATCTCCAAAATTTATAGGGAACTCATACAACTTAACAAAAAGAAGATAAACAATCCAATCAAAAAATGGGCAAAGGATCTAAATAGACACCTTTCAAAAGAGGACATTCAGAAAGCCAAGAGACATATGAAAACATGCTCAAAGTCACTAATCATCCGAGAGATGCAAATCAAAACAACAATGAGGTACCATCTCACACCTGTCAGAATGGCCATCATCAACAAATCAACAAACGACAAGTGCTGGAGAGGATGTGGAGAAAAAGGAACACTTGTGCACTGCTGGTGGGAATGCAGACTGGTGCAGCCACTATGGAAGGCAGTATGGAGGTTCCTCAAAAAATTGGAAATGGAACTCCCATTTGACCCTGTGATCCCACTACTAGGAATATATCCCAAGAAACCAGAAACACCTATCAGAAAGGATATATGCACCCAGATGTTCATAGCAGCACAATTCACCATAGCTAAGATCTGGAAACAGCCTAAGTGCCCATCAGTAGATGAATGGATTAGAAAACTGTGGTACATCTACACGATGGAATACTATGCTGCTGTTAAAAAGAAGGAACTCCTACCATTTGCAACATCATGGATGGAACTGGAGAGCATTATGCTAAGTGAAACAAGCCAGTCAATGAAGAAAAAATACCACATGATCTCACTCATTCATGGATAATAAAGACCATTACAAACTTTTGAACAATAATAGATACAGAGGCAGAGCTGCCTCAAACTGATTGTCAAACTGCAGTGGGAAGGCCAGAGAGAGTTGGGGGGCAGGAGGGAGGGGAGTAAGAGATCAACCGAAGGACTTGTATGCATGCATATAAGCATAACTAATGGACATAAGACACTGGGGGGTAAGGGAGGGTAGTGGTTTGTCAAGGGCGGGGGGGGGGGGGAAGGATACTTATGTAATACCCTTTGTAATACTTTAAGAGGAAAATAAAAAAAAATAAAAAAATATAAAAAAAAAAAAAAAAAAAAAGAAAAATTAACCTAATCCAAAAAGGATCTGGATTCAAATCCATGCTCTGCCCCTTGCTAGCCAGGTGACCTTGAGAAAGTTATTTAATGTCCTTACGTTTTTGTTCCTTAAAGTAAAGTGGTAATGATGGAAGCTATCACACAAAATTGTTGTAAAAAATTAGGTGACAAAATACATGTATAACACTTAGTACACTGTCTGGTACATAGTAAATGCTCAATAAATATCTATGGATATGATTACTATTGTCATACTTATTAGCATTATCATTCCCTTTCTTGCCTTATGCCTATAGTGTGCTGGTAAAAGCATGAGTGATGGGATCAGCATTCTAATCCCACCTAAAGCATTCATTAGGTGAGTGATCAAATACTCTTCCTCATCAACAAAATAAGGATGTTAATAATAGTATGTCATCAGGGGGTTTGGAGAAGGATTAAATAATGTAACAGATGGGTCTTGACACACAGTACATATTCAGTATATGTCATTGCTATTATCCTTATCATCAGCATCAACAACACTATTTTCAACAACACCCCAGTTTAATTGCCAACACCATAATGTAAGGTGTGTGAATGATACAAGAGAGAAGGCATCTCTCTTATTTTTTACAAATAACCCCTTAAGACCTCTCCCCCAAAGGATTAGGATGGGTGTAGGGCTAAAGTCTAGTTCTATTTCTCAGTTCTGATGCCACCACAGGAAAAGGAATAAACAGAAGGAGGCCTTATATATTTGAGCCCAATATCTTAGCTCAGACAGAGAACCTTATGTAAGAATTGGAAAAGCATAATATAAAAGTTATTTAGTATCTCTGTTTGTTTGTTGATGCTATTGTCGATGTTCTCTCTAGTATTATGAATGGTGAAAATCAAGAAAGAAATGTCAGGTAGATTAACCCTCTTTGAGCAGACTAGAAATAGAACCTTTACTAAGTGCACACTTTACTCAATGTTTTACATGCAGAATTTCTTTTATTCCTGACCACACTATGAGGAGCATACAATTATTAGCCCTATGTGGGACTGAGGCTTGGAAGAATTAAGTGACTTCTCCAAGGTCACCCAGTTGTAAGAGGCAGAGTTGGCATATGCATTTCCCTCTTGCCATCAACAAAAGGAAAAGACAACCCATTGAATGAGGGAACATATTTGCTGATATATCTGATAAAGACTTAATATCCAACATTTAGAAAGAACCTATAAAAATCAACACCCAAAAATAAAAAAAATAAAAAAACACAATCCAATTAAGAAATGGGCAAAAGACCTGAATAGACACTTCTCCAAAGAGGACATACAGATGGCCAATACATATATGAAACAATATTCAGCATCACTAATCAGCAGAGAGATGCAAATTAAAACCACAATGAGATATTACCTCACTTACAGATGGCTATCATCAATAAACCAACAAACAAGTGTTGGCGAGGATGTGGAGAAAAGGGAACCCTCATGCACTGTTGTTGGAAATACAGAATGGTGCAGCCAATGTGGAAAGCAGTATGGAGTTACCTCAAAAAATTAAAAATGGAACTGCTTTATGACCCAGTGATTCCACTTCTGGGAATTAATCTGAAGAAACCAAAAACACTAATTTGGAAAAATATATGCACCCCTATGTTCACTGCAGCATTATTTACAATATCCAAGGTTTGGAAGCAGCCAAAGAGCCCATCAGTAGATGAGTGGATAAAAAAGCTGTGGTACATCTACACAATGGAATACTACTCAGCCATAAAAATGAAGGAAATCTTAACTTTTGAGAGAGTGTGATGAACCTGGAGAGTACTATGGTAAGTGAAATGAGCCAGTCAGAGAAAGACAAGGACCATGTGATTTCATTTATATGTGGAATTTAATGCACAAAATAAGCTAACAAAGTGGAGATAGACTCATGGATAAAGATAATAGACTGACAACTGTCAAAGGGGAGGGGATGAGGGGTTGGGTGAGAAAGGTAAAGGGATTAAGCAAAGAAAAAAAAGACTCATGGACACAGTCAACAGTATGGTGATTGCCAGAGGGAAGGGGGCGGGGGAAAAATAGGACAGAGTAAATGGTGATGGAGGGAGACTTGACTTGGGGTGGTAAACACACCATACAATATTCAGATGATGTATTGTAGAATCGTATACCTGAAACCTATAGCATTTTATTAACAAATGTCACCCCAATAAATTCAATTAAAAAACTATCTTCTTTATTTTTATATAAATTTTTTCAAGCTATGTATTATTAATATCACAACCAGATGAAAACAGATTCAATCAATAATGCCTCCTGAAATTTTGTATTTAGGATTCCAAATATTTGTATATTTGAAAATACCTATGTTGTCTATTGCTAACTCAAAGCACACATCTAGGTGATGGACTGATTGAATGATTCTCTTCCCATCTGCATGTCTTAGATACCCAAAAAGCTATTCAGATTGTCTTGTAATGGCTGTCAACTAATGAGCTCAGCAGTCATAGAAGTGTCAAGCATGATGGATCTTATGATTGAGGGGATTCTTCACTGGGTGGGAATTTGAACTCCAATTATTTATTTATCTTCTAATATTTAAGAGTATTTATTATAGTTCAAAAATGACAAAGTTAACTATCATGAACAAAGGTATATAGTTACAAAAGAAAACAAATCTACACTAATAAAAGAGAAACATGCAAACTGGTGTCACTACGCTATGCCCACCAGCCAGTCAGAGCGACTATGCACATTAACCCAACAAAGATGGCAGTTAATTTGCATACACAGGCGTGGAGCGAAGACTGAAGGCTCCAGCAAGAGTGAAGACTAAAGACTGAAGAGGCTTGGCTTCTCCGCTACAGCCAGACCAAAGGCCTGGGTCCCGGGTGCTGTAGGAAAACCGGTGCCAGCAGCCAGGTAAAGGAAGGCCTATTGCGTGAATCTTCGTGCAACGGGCTTCTAGTAGAAAGACCCTATTTAGGTCCTTTGATTCATCCACTGTTGCTCTTGGATGATAAGACTTTTACATTAAACAAGTTTATACTCAAGGCTAGTGGCCCGGTGCATGAATTCGTGCACATTAAAAGGGAATCAATTAGAGGAAATCCTATATAATAAAAGCCTAATATGCAAATCGACTGAAGGGCTGAACAACTGGTCACTATGACTCTCACTGACCACCAGGGGGCAGATGCTCAATGCAGGAGCTGCCCCCAGGCCAGCCAATGTGGGTGCCAGCAGGCCCTCATCCCCCCCCCCCCCCGACTGACCCACCTGTCGCCCCACAGATTGACCCTGATCACCAGCCAGGCCTAGGGACCCAACCCATGCATGAATTTCGTGCACCAGGCCTCTAGTATTTTAATATTGCTACTTGCCCTTTCTCTATAATAGAGGTGTCAGAGATGAAAGAAAATTAGTAAAATGTATATGAAAATCTTCCTCATGTCAGAGTCTGGGGCACGCCGTGGGACCCAGAGTCAAGTCCCCATCCACCCGCGTGCACCTCGAAGTCACGCGAGACCCAGACCCGGCCGGCCCCTCCCCCATCAAATCCTGTCGGGTGGGGGGTGCAGCCTCAGGGCCCCTGTCAAGCCCAGCTGGGCAGGGGGCACAGCCTCAGGACCCTGACACACCCTCAGGTCCCCCAGCGCAGTGCCAGGGCGGAGTTGCAGCCTCAGGTCCCCCACCCTGGCCCGGTGCCACGCAGCCTCAGGTCCCTGCTGATCACTTGTTATGGCTCATTACGGGAATCCCACCTCCGCTGTGGGCGCAGCCATCTTATGTTACGGAACCTTGCCTCCACTGTGGGGTGCAGCCATCTTGCGACAGCGTGATGGAGTGAGGGTCAATTTGCATATTACCTCTTTATTATATAGGATAGGAAGAGCCAAGCATTTCTCAAATTGTGTTGTATGGTGGACAAGTAAACATATTTAAATATGTTTCTCAAGCATTAATGTGTTTGTTAAGAAACACAAGAAATGGGTATACTTTGATTATAAAAAAAGAAAAGAAAAAGTACTTACATATATTTTTAAGACTCGCTTAACCACATGAATTTGCTGAGGCTTTTACCTGTGAATAGGCATTGCCAGCCTCTAAGAAGAGACTAAGCATGTACCATTTACTCAAATTATTTGATCACAGACCCTTTTAGCAGAAGAGTTTGGGAAAACACTAGTATGCTAGAAAGTGCACAAGCCATGAGATAAGGCCAACTGAATCTGTAAACTACTGAACCTGAGACCTGAGTCCTCATTTTCTCATTTGCAAAATGATAATAATTAACCCAAGCAACCTATTTCAATTAAGCAAGATAATAAATGCAATATATCTGGCTCATCAAGGTAGTGGCCCAATAAACATTAGTTTCTTTGCGGGGGGGGGGGGGGGGGGGGAGAGAATAGAATTGAGAAGACCAAGCTGACTCGTGCTGCAGAAGTGGTTAAACATCCCACATCCTACAATTTTTACCTATAGAAAATCTCAGCGGGGTGACAAAATATCCCAGCCTGTAACTGGAGTCAGTTCTCTATGTGAGGTGACTTAAAAAGACTTTCTCCCTAGAAAACATGCCATTTCATCAGTATTTGGCTATTTCCCTGATCTTGGACTAATATTTGACATTTTTCTAGCATCTTATTTGTCATTATTTCTAGGCCTCCTTTCACACAAGACTGCTTCTCTGGGCAGCATTTAGCAAGTTCATCTCTGCTTTTCCACAGAATCATAGATCCTGTATAGTTTCAGAACTCCAGGAGCCCTTATTTCTAATGTAGACATGTGCCTTTTCACCCTATGTATCTCCGTTAAATGCAACTGATTCAATCATACTTGAACTTGTGAAAATTTCACTTTGCTCTTCATTTAAATGGCTCTCTCTGCACATCAGTTTCATCTTGTTCATTCGTACCTTATACTTTCAAAGAATTTTTGGTGATCATGTCCTTAGATGCCCTCCCCCACAAGGTATATATTTTTAACTACTATTTTACTGTAACCCAGAGAGTTTAAAAGTGATTTATCTGGGGTCACAGAGCTAGTTAAGAACACAGTGAGACTCAAGTCCATGTCTTCTCAGCCTAGTACAATCACCAGTCATCAGAAAAACTCAATTCAATAAATATTTATTTAGTACTTAACATATATTAAACACATAACAGTAGACTTTATTGCTTTCTCCAATATAAAGAGATTTTTAAATTATTTTTCAAATGACAAGCAAGCTTCCTGAACTCATTTGCAAAGAGCACTTCTCACAATTGCTTAATTTCAAGGAAAAGAAGTCCTCTGGGGCATGAAAAGAAGTGGGCTGGAAGAAACAATGAGACATGCCCATAATTCCATAGCTGCCAATGTTCTACAGATCCCATTTGGCTCTGACTTTCAGAGAAAAGATCTTACTCTAAAGATGAACAATTGGCTTCACCCATTCATCATATCCAATTGTTTACATCATTGCTTCCAGAACAATAGTTTATTTCTCTTTATCACTTCTTGATTTAGTTCTGACAAGTGACATGGTAGAATCTAAGAATGAGCAAAGTTATGTGCGCACCTATATTCCTGTATGGTATTTAAAGGTTTGATATTTAAAGGGCTTGACATTTCCATTATAACCAATTCCTCTGAAACCAATTTGAGGGGCTAAGATGGCAGAACAGCCCCTTGCCTTATGTTTAATCAAGGTTAGTTAGATGTGCAGTGGAAAATTACCACAAGTGTGCATTGCCCTTGTTTCCACAGTGTATGTCTCATTGACTAAAACAACGCTCTTTAAAACTGAAGACAGTAAAAGACCTGTGGTTCTCCCTACTGCTCTGTTAAGGGAGGCTGAGGGACAGCTTCACAAAAAGAAATGGGTTTGAAAACTGCATCCTTTATCACTGCAATTTCCACAAGGTTATAAAAGTCATGCTTCGATAACATCTTGAAAGTGCCAAAGCAATGATCTAAGAAATGAATGCAGATACACCTTCTTCATTTTAAATTATGAGCAATGGAACTGGAATAGAAATGATATTGCGGATGGAGAATCCGAAATTAAGTATTTGATTTTACTCATTTGTATACAACTGGACAGTGAATCATTTTATGGATACAATGGGTTTGAAATGTAGCTGCCAAAAACTCTCATCCTTGCCCATGTTGGTTGGCACTAGTGAGTAAAGGTCTTTATTTCTCCATAATTTTGCAAAATGTTTTCATGTGTGCCCACTGCTATCAGTAAGGCACTCTCGTGTTTATTTCATGAGACGAAATACTGGGGATTGTGTTCTGTGTCTTTCAAAGATGAGGAAAGAGAGGAAAAGATACAGTGTCCTCTCTCTTGGAGCCGGTAAGGAACAGGTTACTTTTGTGGAGTTCAAGGCTATTAACTGGTCCTGGCCTCTTAGAGCAGCGGTCGCCAACCTTTCGGACCTCACGGACTACCAGTAGTCCATGGACCACGGGTTGGCGACCGCTGTCTTAGAGGCTATAATGAAGTATCTGCTTTAATGCTCATATGAAAATAAGGACACAGCTATTTATTTTAAGGCCTACAGATTAATGACATGACTCAAAGGATGAATTTTTAAAATGTCATATACTTTGTATCTCTTCTCCAGTTCTCTTTGCTTTCTATTTCATGAGCATGTGAGTCCAGGCAGGCCTCCTGAAAGTACTGATTGCATGTTTAAATGAAAAAAGAACAAAAGTTAAAGTTCTAAGAACTCTGTTGTGATGGACAGAATTAAATATTTAAAAGTTTTACCCAAAATGTTTTTAATTATGAAAGAACACGGTATGTAGAAAACTTATAAAAGGAGAAAGAAGCTAAAAGAAGAAAATGAAAATCTAATGTAATCCCACCTCATAGAGATAATGACTGGTCCATTTTTTAAAGAACATTTTCATGCACAGTTTTTCTTTGTCAAAATTGAATGGGATCATCCAAATGGTTTTGTGATTGCATGTTTTGATCCAAGAGGGATGGAGATGCATAACAGCTCTGAAGGAAGCTTGGGGCAGGAGAAATGAAAAAAGAAAACTAGCGAGTGTGAGCTCTATAGAAATAATAAGCACTTAACTGGAAAAATAAAGAAGTATTTAGAGTCATCTTTGGACTCCTATCCTATCTAATAAAAGACAAAAAGGGTAATTGACGGTACCTCTGCTACACTTCCCATTGGCTAATCAGGGTGATATCAACAAAGATGGCGGTTAATTTGCATACTTAGGCTCCAAGCGATGGAGTGAAGCCAAACGTACCCGAAGCCTGCTGAGCAGCGAGGCCTCACGGCCCTGGGATCAGCGGAGCCTCGAGGCCTCAAGGCCCCGGGATCAGCGGAGCCGCGAGGCCTCAAGGCCCCAGGATCAGCGGAGCAGCGAAGCCTGATGGCTGGAGGGGGGGGGGGGGGGGGCCTCTGGCCGGAGCCCAGCCAGAGCGAAGGCCTGGGTCCCGGGTGCCAGAGGAAAACTGGTGCCAGCAGCCAAGGGAAGGGAAGGCCTATTGCATGAATCTCTTCGTGCGACAGACCTCTAGTCTAATTATAATTGTGAGAATTTCTACAAGTTTTGGGGGTCATGATTAGAGGAGAGAGGAGTTACAAATACAATAAGTAAGACTACATTTATTTTAAAAACTCCATCTGGCTGACCTTTTCTCTAGTTAATTCAAAGCTGTGAGAAATGTCCACTGAATTATTTATAGGTGCACTGCCCAATAAGGTTGTACTAACCACATGCAGCTATTTCAATTTAAATTTGTTAAAATCAAATCAAATTAAAATTTTGTTTCTAAGTCATACCAGCCACATTTCAAGCACTCAACAGCCATATGCAGCAAGTGGCTATGGCATTGGACAGGGCAGATGCCAGAACAGTTCCACCACAGCAGAAGGTTCCAGTGCACTGAACAGTTTAAAGCGTTCAGCTACTAAATGTCTGGAGTACCAGAAGGTATTAGTTGTGTGTGCTACCCTGCCTGCCGTCATTCACAAGTCTTTTTAATTCTGGAAACAATTGGTGTTGGATTATTCCTACTTTAATTTATCCTTGCTTATAATTCATGGAGTTACCTGGAGAAATATGGAAGCCTCCTTGCCTGGATGGATGGCCCCGTGTTCAGTGGC
This sequence comes from Myotis yumanensis, assembly GCF_028538775.1. Classification (NCBI taxonomy): domain Eukaryota; kingdom Metazoa; phylum Chordata; class Mammalia; order Chiroptera; family Vespertilionidae; genus Myotis; species Myotis yumanensis. The sequence goes on along the minus strand of NW_027223756.1, from coordinate 24,967,229 downwards.
ATCCAAAGACAGAGGAGTGCTTCAAGCAACCAATCTTCCCTGTGCAAAGTTTATTGATATGAGCACACAGTTATGAGCTCCAAAGAATGAAGCAAATTTTTGAAGCCCTTGTTAAAGAAAAGATTTATAAAGGCCATTTCCTGCTCAAAAGCACACACTCCATCAGCACAGAGCCACACTGCATAACTCAGTAGACGTGACAGCATCACCACAAATCATCCTGACCAATCATGTAAGGGGGCTCCAGGGAGCCAAATAGCAACCGTCCCTGCAGAAATCAGAGCAGCAGAACACTGGGCGTCCAAGGAGTGTAAGGCAGTGAGAGAAGAAAACCGGAGACAAGCAGAGAGGGAGTTGCCCTCAGAGATAAGAGGAGGGCCATGCCAAACAGCCTCCTCTTCCAAAAGGAGAGGGGGCATTCTGCAGTCCTCTCCCCACTGGAGCAGGGCTGCTGACGATAAAGGGGCTCTTCAAGCTCCGTGATGTTGCTCAGCTCTCCCACCACCAAGAGAAGCTGTTTTGTGGCCAGAGACACACTCCTTGCCTTTTGCAAAGTGAGGTGTGAGTGGGAAACAGAGCCAGGCTGAGTTAGCATCTGTTACCAGTCCGTAAGGAGTTTCATTCTGAGGACCCACACACAGCCAAGGATCACCAACACATTCTTACCTAGGAACTGGCCATGGCCACTTTTCCCAAAGCACATGCCACAAGCCATTTATGTCAGAAACATCCACAGATTTGCTTAAAAGCAAAATCAGGCTTTTGACCCCATCCAGACCTATTACATCAGCATCTGGGAGTGGAGCCAAGAATCTGTATTTTACAAGCATCCCAGGTGACTCTTGTGCACACTGGAACTTGAGGACCGCTAGACCTGAAGGTTTTGTTTCTTCCTACTCCACACCACCCCGCCTTTTTTCCTTCTCTCTATCTCCTCTTCCCCTTCCTTGGATTATGGAGACCGTACTCCAAAACACAGGAAAAGTTTTATGTCTGATGCAAATACATTATAACAAAAAGCTTTAATAAATATTTGTTGAGTTATATTCACAAAAATGTTTATAGTACTGGATCTCTAGTAAACAATAAATAAATGCCTCATAATAGTAACATGGTTAATTATGATAAACCCACTCTATGGTCTTTTTAGCATGTATTAAATCTTGTTTGCAGAAAGTTCTTAATAACATGGGAGAAAGAACGCTGAAGTAGAAGAATATAATATTATTTATAAGGTATGTTCACAAATATGAAAAATGTTAATACTACATTAAAAAAGTACCAAAAAAACCCCAAAGTATTAATAAAAGCAGTTGCCTCCAAGTAATGAAATTATGCTTGATTTTTTTCTTCTTTTTACTTTTCTCTATTTCCAAATGTTCAACTAGAAAAAAGTAAACTAAAATAATAGCACTACATTGCCTTCTCTTTTATTGTATTGTGCATTCGGACTTCACTGACTAGCATCTCAACCCTAACTTATATGTACATAACTTGTCTGTACTCTGCAATTGTTAGTATTAGACTTCTAGCTTTAATATTCTACAAGTCTACCTAACTCTGTTTAACTCAATATCCCTATATTTTTTTCTATCCATCCATAAACTGAAAAAAAAATATTAGAAACTTAGTAAGACTCCAGACCAAGCATGTCAAACTCAAAGGCTAACATGGGCCAAATAAACAAGGTTTAAGTTTATATGGGCCACAAAAAAACTAAAGCTTCAATTTTCATAGAAACGTATATTTATATCGATAGACATGCTGAATACAAAGGGCTGAAATAAATGAGTAATCGTTAACATAAAATAACAGAACATTTTAATAAAAATTAATATTTTTTCCTGAACATTAACTTACCAGACACTGGATAACTGCACAAATTAATAAGCGTGGCGCAAATAAACCTACTTTTCTTGTTCTCCGAAAATGAAATATTTCCTGTTGCACACACCAAACAAGTCAGTACAAGACCAATGACGTGGCAATCGGCTGCTAAAATATTCGCTGCTAGTGTCAATGGAGAGAAATGGTGCGCCTGCGTGTAAGGCGCATAAGGGAAACGAATGCAACATGATTACAGTAATCAGTCATTAGCGAACGTTGTAGTTCGTTATTAATAATTATGTATAACAAGATAACAAAATTTTTATTAAAACGTTTCTTACATACCGTTATATTGGCTGGGCCGCAAAAATATTCATTGTGGGCCACATGCAGGCCACAAGTTAGACATGCTTGCTCCAGACTGTCAAGTCTTTTTTTAATGCTTTTATTGATTTCAGAGAGGAAGGGAGTAGAGAGATAGAAACATCAATGATGAGAATCATCAATCTGCTGTCTCCTGCAGCCCCCTACTAGGAATTGAGCCTGCAACCCAGGAATATGCCCTGACAGGAATTGAACCGTGACCTCTTCGGTCATAGGTCGATGCTCAACCACTGAGCCACGCTAGCCAGGCCACATTGTCAAGTCCTATAAACAATGTCTGAGGGTGACCATTTGATACAGAAATTCCACTTCCAGAAATACTCACACAAATGTACAAAGAAATTTTCTCACAGCAGATCCTGTGACACTGTCCATAGAACAACAGCTAAATAAATGATGGTATATTCAGCCAAAGGAAGACCCTGTGATGATGAGCCTTATGATGGGACAACAAAATGGGACACTTGGAAAGTACAAGTACCCCAAACGCTAGATCTAACTAGAAAGTTATAGGAGATATGATAAATAGAGGAACAAGTTAAATAACACAATGAAGAAGCAATCAGCCAATTGCAAAATATGAGGCATTATACAAGATCCTGCTTCTCTAAGAAGTCAGTGGCAAAAATAAAAGGTGGAAAGAGGTGAGATGGGAGACTATTATGGGATAAAAGGGGAATGAAGAGTTATAACAAACAAATGCAATAAGAATGTGTTTGAAACCTGATGTGAACAACCAACTGTAAAGAAGACATTTTGGGGGCAATGAAAAATTCAAATGTGGATCTAAAATTCAAATATTTTAGAAAATATTAAGGAGTTAGATGTGATAATGACATAGAGGTTTTTTTGTGTATGTTTTATTTAAGTCATTCCTCATACTAGACTTTGCAATCATAATAGCTGTCACTCAGTGGGAACAATTTCTAGGAATTGTATTCACTTGTGAAGACTGCCACCTACTTCGGTAGATCAAGTTTTAGAATGACTTTTTAAAAAATTCTTTATTGTTTAATGTATTACATAAGTCTTCTTTTTCCCCCATTGACCTCTCCCCAGCTTCCCCCAACCTCCAGCACATGCCCTCACTGCCTCCCCCACCCCCAGTCTGTGTCCATTGGTTATGACATAGAGGTTTTTAACTTATCTCTGTTTTTAAACTGTAAGTACTCACAAGGAGTATACAATGATGCTTGGAACATTCTTTAAAATATTATTTTTAAAAAGTGGAGGAGAGAGATAAAACAAGGGTGCAAAAGTATTAATAATTTCTAAAGTCGTGATAAGTATATGAGGATTCTTCCTACTATTCTCTCCATCTCTATTTAAAATTTTCCATAACAAAATGTTTTTAAGCAATATTTTAAAAATAATTTATATCTCTATATGATAATAAAATGAATAACAAAAGTAATAACAAACATAATAAAATGATATAATAGTACATATTGATATGTTAGCAGCTAGTACACATCGCTTACTTAGTATGTGAAAGGCACTGTTATAAATATATTTTGTGGATTAGCTCACTTAATCTTCATAGTAACATTATAAGAAAGGTAGTTTTATACCCCCATTTTAGAGATAGAGAAACTGAGGCACTCATAGGTTAAATCATCACTTAAGGTAATAGATCTAGCAAGTAGCAGAGCTGGAGTTTCAACCCAGATTACACAGACCTGAACCACTGAGCTACCATTGCTACTCAGAGGTTGCAACATGATTCCAGGATGTTCTATTAAGAGAAATAATCAGGTTGCAGATGACTGTACAGAGCATGTTCCCCCCACTTTGTGCTAAATGTGTGAGCATATTGCATGTATGTTGTGAGATGTTTTTCTATAGATATGCACAAAAATTGTAAGGGTAATTTGCTTTGGGAAGAGAACCTGGGGGTGGCAGACATTTAGTTTTTATAAATTCCTGTCCATATTGTTTCAATTGTTTTTACCACGGGTATTTTATATATCAAGAAGAATTATTTGGGTTTTGAGATAATGGGCTTTTTCTGTTCTCTCGTTTATAGTTGTCTAACTAAAAAAGGCCCGTGAAACTATTATTGCTATAGTAATAAGTAAACAAAATTTTTAAATCATATGCAAAAATGTGTAAGTGGGAAACAAATGAGATAAATCTTTGTTCTACTTAAGAGGAAATTCACAGTAAGTAAAAAGTTTGTGTTATGTTTTAGAAATCAACATGGAAAATGTGAAACATATATGCACTTTATAATGGTCTGGAAAGATACACACCAAATGGGTAACAGTAGTTACCCCTGAAGGTAGTTGTCCTTGATTTGATGCCCCTAAGCTGTCCCCCCAAGTCCTGCTCCAACCAGGCTGAGCCCACCTTTTAGTCTTTGGTCCTCTGCTCCCCCAGACCTTTCTTTTGTGTAAGCCGTTAGCTTTTTCATCCTGCTCCTCATTCACTTTTTTCACAGCTCATCTCACTTGTCACTTCCTCAGGAAGAGTGTTCCTTGACCTTCCTCCCTAGGTTAAATATTCTTAACCATATGCTCACCCAGTATCACAGTTGCCCCCTCATAATTTATCCGATTTGAAATGACACATTTGCTTGTGCAATCATTTGAATATTACCTTACTCCCCCACTAGGCTGTACTCTCCATGAAGACAAGTCAATTGTTGCTCACCTTTCTATCTAACAGGTTTCTATGAATGATTTTAGCCACTTAAAAATCATTCACAGAAACCTGTTAGATGCATCAAGAAAACAAGGGCATTTATTTTAATGATCTGTTTCTTTTTTCCTAAATTTCAGCATGTTCTATCTGGGCCTACAAGAAGTTAATCAATTAATATGTTTTTCACAGACTTTAAATTGTGGCTCTTTATCCCTTTGGTATAATTCCTGGTAGGCAGGCCTTTCTTTGATTCCTGAATGTTTAGAGAGGTTGGTTTATTTGATTGTCAATAATTTTCATTGCCCTTTAAATTTAACTGATCTGCTAAGATCACCTGAGGGAATTCACATTTTTATCACCTTCTCAACCTTTCTTTCTCTCCAAAATAACAGTAGCCAGTAAAATTCCAATTTAGAGTGCCAATAGCTTCATGTAGCAGCCGTGGGAATCATGGAGACATTAATAAGATCTCAAGAACAGTCACTGAGTTGAAATTGGCATTTTTTCCCCCTTCCAAGAACCTTCCTCTGTGAAAGCTTCTCTATCAGTAATTGTCACATTTGGAGGCTATCTGGGAAGAAATGGGGCACGGAGGCTTCGCTTTTCTCCCATAAGTCAAATAGTTCATAAAGTTGGTCGTTGGAGTCTTTTATGAGATAAGAATTTTCTTTCCATCAACTTTTCTTTCAGAGAACAGGTTAGGGCAGTGAAATTTCAATTTGAAGTTTGAGTGGTTGCAAGGGGGATATGACACCGAGATCAACCTCAAACATGAGGAAATAAGGAGGATTGGATTTTCTACCACAAGTTAAAATCTACGAAAAGAATAAAATGAAGTAGAGCAAATTTTTACAGAAGAGAAAGGTGAAGGTCAGAATGTAAGAAAAGTATCAAAAGTCACACAGTTAGTAAATTACAGGGTGAGGCTTTGATCTGGAGCAGCCTGTGTGCCAAGTTCAGGCCATTACCATTATAAGAACCCATTTAAGTACACAAAGCTAGCTCACTATCTGTCTATGGTAGAGATGATGCATTACACCGTCATAATTTAATGTCTTTAAACAATCATGATCTTCCACCTAAACCTCTTGCTCTAATCCCATGCTCACCAAGTAAACTTCAGATAATTTGGTTTTGTATTGTGAGGTAGAATTATGTTTATTAAAATATATACATACCTAGCCCCATTATAAACTATATTATTAACATAAATAAATACATTGTATTCTGATCTCATATATCAGTTGCTTGTGAATTTAGTTCAAGGGAGTCCATTCTAGAGATTGGAGTGTCACCAGGGCCTAGTTTAGGACTACAGCTCATTACTGCCACCCTCTGGAGATGTGTCTGAGAAACCAGGGGCTTCTCATAGATAAAACATGACCCTCTGTGGTGATTTGTCCTTTTTCTGCTCCCAGCAACATTAAATAGAGTTCATTTTAAGTTCACTGGAACCTTAGTGATATCTTATTATGTAAGATAACAGAATTCAAATTGCTTACAATTTTTGTCAAATCATCTTTCTCTCTAAAAGCAAAGATGTCAAGAATTGTCCAATTTGGGGGAATCATTAGTGACCGATGAGTTCACAGAGAGGTGAGTTGAGACACAGAAAGATCAATAAATTTAACAAGGGTGACAAAGGGCCCTTGACAAACTTCAGTTGCATTAAATTCCAGTATGGGTGTTCATATCGAGTTGGGTTTTCTTTCTTCAAACCTACACTCTGATAACTATTTGCAAGTACAAGTTCAATTTGAGGCCAATGAATTCATACAGAGCTCAAAGAGAGTTTAGAGAGTCACAAAACTCTTTGTGAATTAGGTCAATAAATTTAGCACTGAGTCATTTACGTCAAAATGACAGCCACTTTCAGGTCAGTATTTTTTCCTTCAGAACACTTTCCTAGTCCCTACACATCAGAGAACATCCGTTTTGGAGATAGAGGTCAAATGGCAGATTTAGTTAAAGAGTTTTCTTAGCTCATAAAATGAGAGAACTGAAAGGAATCTTTGGGATCATCTAGGGCAGTGGTCGGCAAACTCATTAGTCAACAGAGCCAAATATCAACAGTACTTCTTCAAAATAGACTCGCCCAGGCCGAAAAACGACTTCTGCGCATGGTCCACGAAGTTTCAATTGCACTGTACGTGCGCCCACACGTGGTATTTTGTAGAAGAGCCACACTCAAGGGGCCAAAAAGCCGCATGTGGCTCGCGAGCCGCAGTTTGCTGACCATGGATCTAGGGCTATCCTGAAACTCAAGTATAGAAACCCCTGGGAAATGAAGGCATGGGGGTTTGGGTTTTACTCAATGGTATTTGATTTTAAACATTACTTGTACACTGAAGTAATCATGCATGTGTGATATAGTAGAAGACAAACAACAAGTATAACAACAAAAACCCTACTTTCCAAGCTAAGACACAATGTTTCAAAGGGATTGTACCCAGTACTGGACTACTTCCAGCTGTGGTCAAAGTTCTTTGAGGACCTGAACACACTCCTTTGGTCTATTTTGGTGGAAGAGTTTAACAAACATTGATTTAGTACCACTTTACAGATGTGAAAATAGGCTCAGAGATGGAAAGGGCCTTGGCCAAAGTCATACAGCCAACATTAATAACTGAACCAAGACTGGAGCCCACCTGTCCAATGTGCTTTCTTGCTGTCCAGCTGGATGGCTGTTTCTGAATGTCAGCAACCACTTCACACTTGCTCACTACCCATTCCCAAAAGAGCACCTTTCTCCAGATAACTGAAAGTTTTCATAAGAGGAAAACAAACTTCAATGTCATGATAAATAACTTTTATTACATACACTCAGTGGTTCTCCTGTTCCTCATAGTTGTTCAAGGTTATTCATGCACAGAGAAGTGAAAAGCACCATAGCAGTTTTGAATATAAAGATATGTGGGTTCTACAGCATAGGGAAGTTGTTCATCCATGGAACAGAAATAAGGCCCCTTAAAGCAGCATTTCCCAACCTGTGATCCACAGTTCCCCTGAGTCAGAATTACTAAATATGTTTGTTAAATATACAAACTCTTGGGCTTCATCCCACTTACTTAATGACTGAGAACCTCTGGGGACAGAGTTAGTCAATTAATATATTTTTTCATGGACTTAAAATTGTGGCTCTTTATTCCTTCAGTAAAATTCCTGGAATCTGCAAGTTTAACCACTTCCCCCAGGTAATTCTTACATATTCTGATATTGGAAAACCACCATCTTAAATTGAATAGAGGAAAAGAGAGGGTAGGCAGGGTAAAATGATATACTAACACCTTACATTCATAAAGTTCATATGGCACAGCACATCCATACCCAAGCTCTCATTTGACTAGATACCTATCTGTGCTTGGTAGAGCAAGGAAAGGTGCCTGGATTTTCAGGTGAAAAAAAATGAGGATCAGCTGAACAAATGGGTTTTAAACCAAATGTGAAAATGGAGGAACAAAGCACCCAGATAAATACCTGTAAAACAACCACAGTAGGTGTAACAACAGGAAATATAATGTGAGAGAAGGATAGGAATGTGGGAATAATGTCAAGTGTCTTCCAGCTTCCTTTTCCCTATAAATAAGTTGGAAATAACATTACTTGAGATGAAAAAAATAGTTTCACAAAATATAAAAGCATATATAAGTCCATAATATTATTATCACTACACTTCCTATTTTCCATGCATTCTGAAACTGTTATGTTAGCATGACATAAAAAAATAACATAGAACCAAAAGGAAAACACTGATTTCTACACGAAACTAATTGGAAAGCAGAAAATAGGATCTCAGAACAATTCTTTTTAATACCTAGTATCTTTATCAAATGCAAAAACAAGTCATTCATCAGAGAAAGATCAAAATTAAAACATAGGTGAGTAAATATGACCTCTGAGATTTAAACAGCATTTGGAGGCAGGACTGAAGTATATAGTAGTGTGGAGATAAAGGGTCTATGTGTCCCCTTCTAAGACACAGACTTGTTGACGAGGGAAACAAAGAGCAGCTGTGGGGAAATTCATGAACTTGAAGAAGAATGGAACTGGGAAGCAAACAGAGAGGAGCCCAGTAGAAGGGACTGGTCATCAGAATGTACCACAGAGTTTGGCCAGAAAAACAAAATGAATGGTCTCCTCCTGACTCTAATTCCCTCAACTACAGGATCTCTCAATGGCAGGTGTTCAGAAAGTAGACACCTTTTCATCTCAGCTATTTTTCACTAACATCTAAAGAAATTTCCATTCTGATGTAGATGAGGTGGGCCCATGCTCACACTGGAGAGAAGACAGAGGAGGAGAAACAATTTAGCTTCATGATTAGGTGGAAAGCTTTGTGATCTGGAACAAGTTCATCTTTTTATACCAGAACATCCATTTGTTAAAGAGGGAGTAATACCTACCTCATGGGCTTTCCATGAGGATTAACTGAAACGCATGTGAAGTACTTAGCATAATGTCTGACACGTAGTAAATGATCAGTCATTGGTAGTATTCTTGTTAGATCTCAGGAAGATTTCTTCAAACAAGAATATGTTTTGCTTTGCTCTGGGGCCTCAAAATGTGGCAGTAGATAACAAAACTGGAGAAACCACCCATTATGATCCAACTTTGTTTTCTTAATCCTCGTGAAAAAGTCCACCCAGGATTGTACATGGTTTTATGTTATAGATCACAAAAATCTCTCAATGTACTAGTAAAACAAACAGGCTGGTTAACAATGTACTTTGAGTCAATGGCTCTGGACTCAAAGGCCATTCATACGGATCAGGCCATTCCTCGGACAAGTTTGGGTGAAAAACAATGGCTTCTATTTTCTGATGTTTCTATAATAAACTTGCATCAACTGTGCAATAAAAAGTTGACGTAAGAGTAATATAAGAAAAGAAATAATGCTGTAAAAAGGAAGGAACTCCTACCATTTGCAACAGCATGGATGGTCCTGGTCCTGGAGAGCATTATGCTAAGTGAAATAAGTCAGTCAGAGAAAGATAAATATCACATGATCTCACTCATTTGTGAAATTAATGAACAACATAAACTGATGAACAAAAACAGATCCAGAGACAGAGAAGCATCGATCAGATGCTCAAACCTCAGAGGGAAGGTAGGGGAGGGTGGGGGTAAAGGGGAGAGATCAACCAAAGGACTTGTATGCATGCATATAAGCCTAATCAATGGACACAGACACCAGGGGTGTGAGGGCATGAGCGGGGGGCGCAATGGGGGGATAAGGACACATATATAATACTTTAATTAATAAAGAAAGAAAAAAGTAATATAAGAAATAAAATTGACTTCAAATAAATAAATAAGTTTTTCTTTTTCTATCTGTGCTCTCCTGGTAAGACAGTTGAATGAACTAAAAAGAAAATATGGGCACAAGGATGTCTAATAAGATTTTTATACTTATTTGCAAGATGGCAGGGGAGGAAAATGAAACTGTATAACAAGGTGGATGTAATTACACACTGAAATCAATATATACTCTCTACTGCAAATTCTGCTCCGTCTTTTCCATTTGGTGCCTAGGTTGGTTTGGTTTTATCACTTATAAAAATTTATCTGAATAAATTAAAGGAACCAAGCAGCTTTTTCATCAGAGTATAGTCATATAGAGATCATCTGCCAAATGATGTTCCTTCCCTTTCTGAGACCCTAGAAACATTTTCATCATTTGACATGCAAGAATTTTTACTCTTATAACAATCAGTGCAGAGAGAAGGCATGGTAATCAAGGAAATTGACTCCCCTCCTAAAAGCCATCTGTGTATAACGACTCCCTGTAGCAACTGTAGTCATAAGCAATTGGGCGAGTTGCTCAAGCTAAGAGAAAACGGAAATCACAGAATTAAGAATTATAGGACATTTAAGTTAGTCTGGCCACAGAAGATCTAAAATCACCCGAGTTATAAAACATGGAATGATAAGTTTTGTGTTATTTCATGCTTAGGAAAGCTAACATATTTGCCAGCTTATGCTAGATTCCCTACTCCCTTTCTTTTGGTTTGATTTAAACACTAAGCAATACGAAACACTTTCTGTTCCCTTAGCTTAATTGTTAACTAAAGGCTAGATTGGTTAGATGCCTGACTAGCAGGAGGAAAAGGGAAATATTTAGAGAATCCCTCCACAGCTCTAAAATTGTTCTGTCTCTAGACACATGGAGATAAAACAAGATCATCACAGAATTTTATTGTTGTGAGGCTAATCCTCTCATTTTACAACTGAGAGAATGAACTTCTTGTCTCCCCTTCATCATTCTCCCAACCTCAACCTACTAATCTTGCCATGTCCCCTATTTCAAGGAAGAGCATTTGCCTGCACCAGAAATCTGACCATCATTTCTGTTGAGTTCACCACTAAAACATCTCTCACTGATATCCACTTCCATCTTTCCCTGTGGTCTCTGTGCAGAGCATGCCGTCATCATCTCTCCTCTGGATGACTGGCTGTATTAAGCTCTTGCTCTGCCTCCAGCTTTTCCACGTGCCCCCACCAATACCCCTTCATCAGTCAGGAAGCCAGACATGCTTTCAAAGAGCTAAGTGCACTGCTCCCATGTTTCGCTCTTTGCTGAATTTCATTACACTCTAAAATAATGCCGAAGGTCTGTAACAGATTCACAAGACCCCTCATAACCTCTTCAACCACATATTTTCTATGTCCCCCAGTCTTTTTTCACCTACCACATAGAATTTCACTGAATTCCTCAAGCACAACATGCTCTCTCTCTCACCTTCTCACATTCCGTACCTTCTGTCCAAAACACTCTTCTCCCTCTTCCTCCCAGCTAACCTCCTGCTCATCATGAGGTTGCAGCTTAATTGTCATCTTCTGCAGAAAACCTTCCTGACCGCTCCTGCAGATGTGGTTCAGCACCCCCATAATGTGTTCTCAAAATTCTACACTGTAACAAAGCACTCACCCTACTTTATTGCTATTGCTCATTAGATATCTGTCTTCTCAGCAAGACCTCAAGCATTATGACAGCAGGGATGAAGTCTGTCTTGCTAATTCTTATCTCCTTAGCCCTTAGAGGACAGTTTCTGGAACATAAAAGGTGTTTAAATAGTACTTCTTTAGTTAATTTACTTAAGTAGTTGCTCAAATTCTTAGTGAACTGGTAGTATGTTTAGGACTAGATAGCAAATTCATGTTTTCAGCTCTATTAAATTTGGGTGGGATATATTATTATTCATTTCAGGCTATTTATGTGTTCAGTAAATATTATATTAAACTAGAGGCCCAATGCACAAAGATTCGTGCAAGAATAGGCCTTCCTTCCCCTGGCTGCCGGCACTAGTTTCCCTCTGGCACCCAGGACCCAGGCCTTCGCTCTGGCCTCTGCCTCCTGCCTTGGCTCTGGGCCAGCCACTGCCATCTTTGTCACATTAATTTGCATATTCCCTCCTTATTGGCTGTGGGCACTGCCATCTTTGTCACGAAGTGACAATTTGCATATTCTGTATTAGATAGGATGTTAGGACACAACCATTGAATATTACTACGTAGGAAAGTATACAGCATCTCATTACTTAATTCTAAAACCTATCCTGAAAGTGGGTAATTTTTATAAACTCATTTTATAAGATGAAGCTGTTTTCTTCCATCTTTTTTTTTCTAATTTAGTAAAAACAAAAACAACAAAAAAACACACCCACCAGGGTTGGAGAGAGTTGGGAAAGCAACTCAGCAGAGGTTGGGCCTGTACAAGGAAGGACTCCAACTGGAAGAGGAGACCAGCAGGGTACTGAGTTTGCCTATGATTTGAGGGATTAATCCAATAAATAAACATATTAAGGAGCCAAATTTCTCACAGAAGAAGGAAAGGACAAATATAGAAAGGGGAAAGGGATTCCAATGAGCCTATGGTATAAACTGAAATTAGGGATAGCAGAGTAGCCTTATGGTTTTTAGTATAAGATTCTGGGACAGGAACAACTATGATGACTGAGGAACAACAGGAGAGCCTTTGAGGCCAGGACATAGTGAGCAAGGGGAAAGAGTGGGTAAAACGAAGTCTGGGGTTTATTCAACAGTCACAAGAAATGTGACCCAAGAATCTATTTCACAAGTTATTTTTTTTAATATTCAAGAATTTAAGTTTCCATGCATTAAAAATGAACTTTAAGATATTAAATAAAATATCAGAAATATACCCAAGTAAGACACAGGCAAACCAAGGGACAAAATTAAATCTAGTCAGCACTAAGTAAAATGGCCCAAACTAAATATAATAATTCCTAAACATTGGTGTCTTCAGTTCCAGAGTCTAAGACGAGCATCTCAGCATAAAGAAATAAAATGTTTACTATTTTTTTCTTAAAAGAATTTTAATATGGTTTTAGGTAATCTGCTCTCATAGGTTGCCATTTATTTGAAGCTGTATACACATGAAAGCTTATGTCAGTAACCTGAGTGGTAAATATCACTTCAAAGACCAGTTGTCCAACTACACAAATATTCTTCCTTTAACAGTTAGAAACAGCACTAACACTAATGAGAATAAATATTCCTGCTAAAATCATTGTAAAATACAAAAATACCAAATGAAAATTTGCCTTTTTATTATTTGTAGTTAGATGAGTCAAGAGAAATCTTGTCCAATTTGTAAACAGAGGCACCTCCTTAATAACTAACAAAAACATTATATCCCATCTGGCCAATGCTTTTGTCCTCAGGTTGCAAATGCCTTAACTTGGTGACTGAATCACAAATGATCAAAAGTTGACTAGGGAAGCTTTGGTTTCTTCCAAGTAAAGACAATTGACCTTTGGCTGAAATCATGATCATTCTATTTTGGAAAAGTGTTACTGCAGTAATTGAGAATACGTTAGGAAAGCCCAGCCTGTATGTCTCAGTAGTTGAGTGTCAGCCTATGAATCAGGAGGTCACAGTTCGACTCCCTGGGTTGCAGGTGCGTTCCCCGGTGTGGGGAGTGCAGGAGGCAGCTGGTCAATGATTCTCTCTAATCACTGATTTTCTATCTTCCTCTCCCTCTCCCTTTCTCTCTGAAATCAATAAAAATATGTTTTAAAAAAGAAAGAAAATACGTTAGGAAGGAGATGCTTACCCACTGTATTGGTAGAAAACAGATGGCATACTCCAACTGGGGAATATGAGACAAGTTTAATAAAAAGAATCTTTACAAAGGTGTAGGCAGAGTTTAGAGAAATCAACAATACAGAACCCCAGGAATAGCCACGGCATGAGGACTGAGAAAGGCAAAGAATGATTCAGAATCCAGAGAGAGTGGGTATGTACAGAGGGCAGCTTGGCAGAAGCAGGGACAGAGCCAACCCATGGCCCAGCTAAAAGCAAGATGATTAAAGTCCCCAATCTCAACCTACCCCTGCCTTCTGGTCTCCCCATTGGCCAAATCCATCCTGAATCTGAAGAATTCACTGACACAAACATTGCAGGTCATCCTTCCACGGCAGAGTAGACAATAGCCAGCACATCTCCTTTAAAGTATCAGAATGACGCAGAAAGTGATGCATGGTGTGCCTTACTCCTCCATGGAAGCACAAATGTGTTGTGAGTCTTTTGTGGAAGGCGTGGCAACCACCTCCAGATCACGTTTCCCTGCATTATAGTCTTTGACACTTGGTTTCAGTCTTTAATGGGAATGTTAATATCTAGCTCACATTGTTGTTTAAATGTTAAATAAGACAGAATATTTGAAAGTCCTTAGTACAGAACTGAAGTGTGAGAAAAGATATTTTACAGAACTGAGATATTCTAGTATAGAAGGAGGAATACAGAACGTTGTTGTTGTTATTATACCTATGGGCCTAAGGGTTCATTACCACTGACTTGACAGGTACACATATGAGCATGGATAACCTTATTAGCTAAATGTCCCCTGTGGGAAGACTAAATATTCCCCAGTGAAGGCTGTTGAATGAAGTTGATGACTCTGTAGATATATTTTGCCCTAAGAATTTTCAGAGCTAAAGTAAACTCAACTTATGTGCCACTCAGAGTCCTCCAAGCAACTTCAGAGCTGGCTTTAGAAGCATTTCTAAAGCTTTAAAGCTTCATATACAAGGCATGTCTTAGAGCATGTCCGAAAGAATTGTTCTTCCATAAAGCAGTGAATCTGGCTTTGCAAAACTATTGTCCCTGCCCTAGCTGGTTTGGCTCGGTGGATAGAGTGTCAGCTTGCGGACTGAAGGGTCCCAGGTTTGATTCTGGTCAAGGGCATGTACCTTGGTTGCAGGCACATCCCCAGTAGGGGGTATGCAGGAGGCAGCTGATCGTTGTTTCTCTCTCATCGATATTTCTAACTCTCTATCTCTCTCCCTTCCTCTCTGTAAAATATCAATAAAAAATATATTTTAAAAAAAACTATTGTCCCTACCTTAAATAACAATAACAAATATGCAAACAAACAAACAAAAAAACAACAACTGAAGAATCTGAGGACTTTTATGCAAATTCACCAGTGACACTACAGTTCTTTAAAGATAGAATGTGAAAAATGAGGATGTGAAAAACATTCATTCTCTAATCCTTTGTAGAGTAGCATGATACATTTTGGGGAACAATTTGGCAAAGTCCATGAAAAAAATTTCAATGCATGTAAAACTTTACTTACAAATAATTTTTAACAAATTTAAAACATTCTCTAGTACCCACCTGACACCAACATAATTATTACAATATTATTGACTATTCCCTATGCTGTAATTTACATCACCATAACTATTTTGAGACTACCAATTTGTAGTTCTTAATCCCTTCACCTTTTTTACCCATCCCTGGAAACAATCACTTTGTTTTCTGTTTCTGTCTGGTTTGTTCTTCATTTTGGTCTTTAGGTTCCACATATAAGTGAAACTATATGGTATTTGTCTTTCTCTGTCTAACTGCCTTCACTTAACATAATTTCCTCTAGGTCCATCCATGCTGTCACAAATGCTGACATTTCACTCTTTTTATGGTCTAGTATTATTCCATTGTATGTATGTACCCATCTTCATTCAGTTATTATTGATAGGCACTTAGACTGCTCCCATAGCTTAGCTATTATAAATAATGCTGCAGTGGACATAGGGATGCATATATATTTTTGAATTTGTGTTTCAGATTTTAGATAAATACCCAGAAATGAAACTGCTATGCTTATTAGGGGAATCATTTTGTAAATTATATAAATGTCTAACCACTATGTTGTACATCTGAAACTAAAGTAAAACAATATTGAATGTCAACTGTAATTGAAAAATTTAAAAAATTATATAAAAGAAAAATAAATCATTCTCTATGATTCAGCAAACCAATTTCTAAGATTCTATTGTACAAAAAGGTTTACACATACTGGGAAAGATATATGTAAAAAGATGTTCTTGGAAATAATGTAATAAATTTCCATCAATTGAGAAATAGTTTTATAAATTAAGATAATATGCCATGAGGCTAATAAAAAAATGAGAAATATATATACCTATGACATAAAAATATACCATTAGTATTAAGTTTAAAAGTTTGCAAAGAATCAAAAATACATAACATAGTCTCGCTTGTTTAAAATATGTCATATGTGTGTGCACATATGTGTACATATATTAATATTTATATGTATATGCTCTGAAAGCACACTGTTTTTAACAGTGGTTACTTCTGGAACAATGGCATTGGCATATGGCTTGTGGGAATGGGGTGAAGGTCAGGCAGCTTTTACTTATCACTGCATCAACTTTGGCATTATTTGAATTTTAACAATAAGCAGTTGTAAGTTTTGTTAATAGGATTTTTTTCCTGGAAACCATAAATGGCAAACAAAATCCATAAAAATGCATTTTACAATCTTTTTTCCACCGGCATCCACTTCACTCATATCCTGTGGCTTCTCCATTGCCCTTCTCCCAACATTTTAAGAAAAACTCCTTTTGCTCTAGCCCAGGTGCTTCTTGTAATTCCCAACTATCCTCTTGCTTTTCCTGTTGGTATCTATGTTTTCCCCTTTTCCCAGTTCATCATCACCAACCCCCAAAACCAGACCATCAATGTGGGACAGCTCTCAGAAGAAATGGAAGAAGATACTGAATGCCTTTGCCTTGGTAAAACAAAGCCCAAAATCCTCTTCACTGAACAGGAAGAGAAGAAAGTCTGAGGACACTACTATACTACTAAGTGTTGATCCATCATCTCTCTCTCCCCCGCCTCATATCTTCCCCCCTCCCCGGCCCTCTCTCTGTCTCTCTCAAGTTTGAGTCCCATAAAAACTGGAGCTACAAATTCATTATTGTATCCCCAGAACCTACCACACACCCAAGACATAATAGGTGCTCGATATTTCTGGAAATATATGTTTGAACAAATCACATCCTCAAGCAGCTTATATCCTGTTAGGCTTATAATTTCAGTAATTCCTCTTTAACATTGCATGTGCTGCTGACGCAGTAAACAACCAGCCACCAATAACTAAAGTTTTGCTTCTGCAAAGCCCTGTGTGCTAATACAGGCTGTCAGCCAGGAAACCCAGCAGAGCTGTGCTTAGCAACCAGTCCTTTCACTATCTATTTTGGTTAGCTATGTCAAAAGTTATTCTAACTTCATTCCATCAGTGGCTTCATGTTGTGAAAGAAAGATACCGCAAAGAGATGAGCAAACAATCAAATATATGTATGGGCAACACCTCTAAAGGCTGTTCCAAAATGCTTCTCTTCTTTCCCAGTGCAGCAAGGGCTGCCCTCAACTCTTGTTTACAATTCATTTGGGAGGGAACTTTTAAGCAGAAGGAAGGAGTATTTGACCTTCATCTCCCAGGAAGGAGAAAAACAGAACAGCTGTCTGTTTACCATGTCGACCTCATTTCCATAACATTGAACCACTCATTTGGGAAACATGAAAATAGGAATGAGTCACGTTTTTTTCCTAAGATGTTCTTGAAGACACTGGACCCTTGGTGAGCTGAAGGATGACTGAAATTGTATGGCCACAATGTTCATGAGGTAGAAATTGAAAGATGCTCAGCCTCCAAGTTAGAAATAAAGTACAGAGCACAATTTGGGTATTTTTGTGTTTCTGTCCATTATTTTTACATGGTATTTTGACTTATAATTTCCAGAGAAAAAGCCTCTGAATGCAAATAGAAGTAAACACTCCCCCAAAATAACCAAGGCTAAGGTTGAGACCTTGACAAAGAATAGCACACTCATTTTTCCTGGATTGGTACATTCCACCTTCGTTCATCTGAGTCCAGACGTAACTAAGCCAGATCACATTGTATCCCCCCAAGCACCACCAATCCCAATAGACGCTTTAGTATTCCACCCCATCCTCCAAGATAGAAACTTTAGTATTTCCCATATTCTATCAAACCCCAATGGAAATAGAAGAAAGCCTACTGTTTTCATTCAATAAACTATATTATGTGTTGTCAGTTTTGATCTCAACATTAACAGTGCCTAATGCCAGTTTGAACTAGAAGGCATCACAGAAATCACTGAGTCCATGCCCCTCAGAGGCATGAGGAAGGAAATTAGACTTAAAGAAAGGGAGAGAGTTATTTAAGGGCACAGTTGGAGGCAGAGTGGACAGAAAACTAAAACGGACTCCCTGCTCAGTATTCTTTCCACTATGGTACATGGCCCTCAGTCTTGCCTTGAATAGAAATCACAGAAAGAGAATAAGTGCCTCCTATGGCCCCAAAATTGGGTTGGGTTTCTGTGAGAGAGACACACAAAAAGGACAGGTCTCAGCCACTGCCCTCAAGGAGCTAATTTCAGAGACAAAAGTCATGCATTTCTAAGAGTATGAATGAGGAGGGACTGCTAGTGAGTACAAGTTTTCTTTTTAGGTAATGAAAATATTCTGGAATTAGAGAGTGGTTGCATGACTTTGATAATGTACTAAAAACTGTAAATTGTATACCTTAGAAGAACAAATGTTATGGTATAGAAATTATATGCCATTTAAAAAATCATGTGTTTTACCCAAGTAGGTAGAACATGAAACTCTTAAAAAGTCATGTATTTCCAGTAATTGATAAGGGATCAGAATCAAGTAGCAAAAATGACTTGTACTAAAAGGAAGTCAGAAGGGCAGACTAGCAGGTCCAATACTTCATGGATAAGCAAGAACTTAAAGAAATGTGACATTTTAGTGGGTGGGAATGGCAGGAACACAGGTAGGAATATAGGCAGGAGTGATGGGAATACTTTGCGAAAAAACATGAGTTATATTAAAGAGTACCTTCACATTCTTTGTGGGGAAAAGATACTAGGATAGGGGATATATGGTGATTTTTATAAGCATTTTTCAAGTTGTAAATAACTGTAGAACAGTGCTGAACAATAACCCAGTGGTAACTTTTTTCTAGAAATTCAACAAAGGATTCAAACTGAAAATTATAAATGACAAGACACATTTGGCTCTGGATAATTGCACTGCCAGGGAGTGGATGGGTGCTCCAAAGCAACACCTTTCACTAAGTGTTATGAATCATGAATAAGAATTGTAAGAGACAGTCTAGGTTTAAGCTGAGTTTAGAGACACAACACAGAAACTGAAGGAGAGGATTGGTCATATAGCATGATTTACAATCCTGGTTTTTTAAGCCAAAGTAAGGGTTTTTTCTAGACTCAATGGCTAATTTCAACTAGGAAGAGGTGGCAAAGGGCTGACTCTCCACTGAAGGATTCATGGAATTAATTGTTCAAACCGCCAAGAGCATTTATAGACATGTCTTGCTTGTCTGCCCCAAGTCTGTTCTCTCTTCTTCAATCATCATGTGAGAAACCACTTCTTCTCTGCTGTAGATTCATGTGGTTCGAACTGACTCCGGGGAGGGCACATGATCCAGGCTTGGCCAATGATCTTATTCCCCACACCTTGGCCACAGGTCAGCCATGGACACATGACCCAACTCAGCATGCCATTCTAGAACTTTTGATAACATAGTTTAGGAGAGAAATATCCTTTTGCTCAAGGATTTCTTACTCTACAAATGATGCTAGCCTGGATCTTCTGGGAAACATAGAAAGGACCTCCTGGAGAGCGAAGTCAATACACAGCCAAAAGATAGAGAATCAGATTTCTCCGTGGCTTAATCTGAGCTCCTAGATCCAAGCATATCTGAAGCTATTTCCCTTGGATTGTTCAGATACATTAACAAATATATTACTTTCTGCTTAAGTCATTTTTTGACTGGGTATCTATCACTTTCAATAAAAAGTCATGACAAATGCAGTATCCAATCCAAAAGTATAATTTTCCAGGGGAGGAACTGAGGTCCAGAGAGAGATAAGAACATGCTCAAGGTTGCACAGTAATCAGTAGCAGAATCTAGACACAAATGCAGATACCAAAGTCTAATGTCATGTACCTATACTAAAGATTCATTTTGCAAATAATTAGGCATGCAAAGCTAAGGTGTCACCTGTACCGGTAAGCAAAAGCTGTGCAATAAAAGCATTGGTTTACCTGCCTCTAAAATTACACTTTGGCTCTCAAAACACCAAAAAGTATCAACCATTAGCACACACCCAATGGCTCCCCATATTATTGGAATGAAATTCAAACTCCTTTCTATGGGCTTCATACAGTGACTAAGAGCACTACTAATAGTGACTCTCCTGCAACCTCATCTTTGCTCTCCATCTGTCACTATGCTACAGCCAACCTAGCTTTCTTTTAGGCCTTTGAATGGGCCCTCTCTCTTGTTCCACCCCAGCCTCTGGCTAGGACGCTTGTCCTGCACCCCTTATACACCTGGCTCTTCTCATCTCCAGGTCTCAGCTCCAGTGTCACTCCAACAGGTAGATCTTCCATCACAGTAGATCCCTTTTCCTGTAATTCTTTAACTCAGAATTCCGTTTTCATATGTTACCTATATTACATTATCATTTGTTTATATGTTTGTTGTCTGTCTCCCTCCTGGACTGGATGTGAGCAGAGATGCATCTTCACAGATAACTGTTAAACCCCCATGCCTTACACTTAGAATGCTTGAATAAATATTCTAACTGAAGGGAGAAATAGATAAAAGAAGTTCCCCTTTTCCTAACTGGAGCTCACAGCTCCCTCCCAAACAGGCCTACATCTTTATGCCAACACCCAAAAGCTTTACTGTGCTTCCATTACCTCTTAGAAAACCATTACAAGAGCATTTTTGCTATTAAGACAGCAATGATTTCCCACAGCCATTTCTAAATCTAAGTAGGTTGGCAGCTAGCTTCACCAGAACCTGCCTCTAACACAGTCAGGCGGGGTGCTCAGTGTTCCATTTGCCAGTAGCGATAGGCCTAAGTATTTGAATTGCCCTTCCAGGTGATTTGTCCTGTTGTTGTTTTGATATGGAACCATTATATTAATTCTGACATTAGCACAACTAGCTGCATCAAACCAAGTGTCTCTGCTGCCAGCTTGAATAGCTAAATGTTCTATTTTAGCCCAATTCAATTGTAAATCTCAAAAGCGAAGCCTTGAGGAAAGGTGCATCTAACCTCTCATGCATTGCGACAATTGCTAAATCAGTAATGCAGGCAGCTGTAAGCCAGGAAGCTTGGTCACTTCTAGTACACAGGCAGATAAATCAATTCTCTAGCTCACCTAGACCTTGTTAGGACCTTTTTGGTTGTAAAAGACAAAAATAAATGGTTCAAGCAAAAATAAAAATGTACTGGGTCACTTCACTAAAAAATGCAGGAGTGTTTCTGTCTGGATTCAGGATTTCAAATGGTGTCATCCTTGACTCTGAGCATTCACATGCTTCCTTTACAGGCTCCTGGTGGTGGCAGGATGGCTGAGAGCAGTGCCAGGCATATATGCTCACAGGTCAAAGCATAAACACACATTTCTGTCAGTCTCCTTGGCTCTTACTAGCTTACATGTTGATTCTTGAAACAATCACTGTGTCTCCGGGAGTATAATGCTCTGAATGCTCAGACATGATCATATGGTCACCCAAAACTTTAGATGGGTAGAGAGCACCGAGAGGATAAATGGTGATGAAAAAAACATCTCCACAAGGACTCCCTCCAGCCTAGCTGGAGTGGATAATGGCAGATATTGCTACCCAATCCCTAAGTTGCATGGTTAAAAAGTACTGATCCATGAATTATTTTTTTAATCTTAAAAGGCCCCCCAAATTGTATATCATTCACCTGATTGAACACCCCAGCCTATAGGAGATTTCAGATTAGACTTATCCAGAGCTTGGCTTTTGCCTTGACAGTTTTTCATTAAATGTCTTTTCTTTGAGTCTGTATTTATCTTCGGAAAGAGATTTTTAAAATGTTATATTTGGTTGATATTATTTCTTAAGTAATTATTAAAACCATTCTTATAAATGGATATAATTAACTCACAGACTGGAAGCTTTTGTTGAAATTCTCTCTCCCTTCTCCTTCCTGAGTTTATTCTAATCTCTGACTGGAACTTGTGAACATCTGTCTAGAATTGATGAGGTAATCCCCGTTTGGGTCCTAATCAGCTCAGCAACAGAGACTTGATATGCTTAGGAGCTGAGTGTCACCGATGTAGGTAAAAGTAACAAACTAAAGTGTTGTAAAGGGAAAAGCTCAAAGGCTAATCCTTCTAAAGATTACCTTTACACAAACTGAGACTTTAGGAGGTAAATGTTAAAGGAACATAATTACTAGAATAATAACTTATACATGTGATTAAAACACTCCATATACTGAAAAAAGGGACCTTTCTTCAAAGATGAGTTTGAAACATAATGTGCCAGAGTCTCTACCTATGTCCTCAAGCCTGCCTCTCCCTCTCTGCCTCCATAAAGGGTAGAATTTGCCCTTTGCACCCCTGCAGAAATTCTTTCTTTTCATCCAGAGATTTCAGTGTGTTTACAAATGTAAATTAACAAGCCTCATTCCTTATTGTTTCTCTCCACAGAGATGGTTCACTTAAGTAGCACAGAAATTTACCTAAGTGGCCTGCTCAAGGTCAGAAGTCCTTTGTGTAATCTGTCAATGGTTATTCAAAGTGTAAAAATACACTGCAGTCTCATTGCAGATCCAAATTCATTGCATCCAAGTACCACTGGAGGGATGAGTCCTTTCCTTTAATCTTTCCATCAAGGCTCCTACCTGTTGGCCTTTCCTCAGCCTCACTGAGCGCCCACATACCTGGAAACCCAAGACTTCAGCCCTCCTCTGTCCTATCTTACCTGCCCCAAAAGCTGAGTGAGGACAGAACATGAATTTCTTACAGATATTTTTTATGAATCACTTTGATTAAATAAGTAGTTGGCAATATTTTATTTTGTTCCCCCAAACTTTTCCATTTATTAAATACTTGCTTTGTTGCCACTTACTGTGATAGACACAGGGAACACTACAGTCATACTCCTACCTTCATGGGAAGGACAGATAATAAAAAAAAAAATCAGCCACACTGTGGTTAGTGCTATGAAGATGACAAACTTGGAGACAGGATCTTCACAAAGGTAATCAAGTTAAAATGAAGTCATTAAAATGGGCTCCAGTTCAATATGACTGACTGGTATCTTTATCTGCAGCATTTAAAAGCATGCCATTTGCCAAAACCGGTTTGGCTCAGCGGATAGAGCGTCAGCCTGCGGACTGAAAGGTCCCAGGTTCGATTCCGGTCAGGGGCATGTGCCTGGGTTGCGGGTACATCCCCAGTGGGGGATGTGCAGGAGGCAGCCGATCGATGTTTCTCTCTCATCGATGTTTCTAACTCTCTATCTCTCTCCCTTCCTCTCTGTAAAAAAATCAATAAAATATATTTTTAAAAAAATAAAAAATAAATAAATAAAAGCATGCCATTTCTTTTGATTAATTGATGAATAATATCCCCTTGTATGGATATACCACCTTTCACCAGTTGATAGATACTTGCTTTTTTTTTCCAATTAATCTTTGAATTTAACAGATGGTACCTATATACTCATGGGATTATTTCTTTAATGTCTGTCTCTTGCACTAGGAAATAAAGCCTCTTAAAGGCAAGTATTATATTTGCTTTTTGCTCCCCATTGTGTCTCTATCATTAATAAATGTTAGTTGAATGAAAGAACAAATGAATGTATAAATAAATGAACTAACTATAGGAGACTGAACAAAAAAACCACAGTAACCAAAGAAAAGTCACTTTTCTTCTCAATGTAGGGACCCTCCTCTTTGTTCATGTAGAGAAGCTTTCTCACTAATTGTTTCTACATTCTGTAACTTCAACTTTGTACATAACACATGCTGGGTGCTTCACTGGCTTAGCCAAGATCTGAACAACTTGATTCTGCTGCCATTAGAAGCCTCATACAAGGAGAGCAGAATCCTAAAGACAATATGTCCCATCTCATCCAATATAACTGACTGGTATCTTTATTTGCAGCATTTATCAGCATGTTATTTCTTTTGATTGATGAATAATAGTCCTACTAAAATCAGGTGCTTCTGTTCCATCTACACTGACCACAAGTACATGCAAAGAAACAAGCATGAACAACTACCCATTCTACCTCCTTCACAGCACATGTGCTCCCCAATGTTCCAAATGCCAGTCAGAAAATGTGTCAGCCCTTTTAAGTAACAGCTTGGTGGAGCTGTAAATGGGGAGTGCAGAGCAAGCACAATTCAAGTCTCAGCCTACCAAATTCTCCAGCATGTTCAAGTATTTCTAGCTCTCTTTTTTTTGGAGTCAAAGGTAAATGTGGCCAATCTGGTAGACTCTCCACAACTCTCTGTGCTGAAAGGTGTGTGAAAAGCAAAATCTCTGCCAGCAGAAAAGAGGAAACAAACCATCCTGCACAGTCTCAGGACACATACTACTATGCCACTGACCCTTCCTTAGATGAATGAGAGGTACCTGCTGTGACATGCAGTCACAGTTTTAAGACAGTGATGCTTCCCTGTCCTTTTGATTTGCTTAAGTTGCAACACTTTATACTTATAACACAGACCACAGTACAAAACAGTGTGATGCAAACTGGAACTAGTCAGTCATACCTAACTGTGCCTGAGTGTTTACTATGTTAGGAACACAGCACTAAGCATTGTACACAAATCAGCTTGCTGAACCCTCACATTGGTGGTAAGAAGTAGATTTATAATTAACCCCATCTTATAAATGAGGAGACCAAGAGTAAAAGGGGTTATGAACTTTGACCGAGTTTGCTGCTGGGAGTAGTGAGCCTAGGACTTGCACCGCGCTAAGTTTCCTGTTCTTAATCACCATGATAAAAATGTGCTGATCAGAAGACCTGTTTGAAAGTGCTAGCTCTAATACTGACAGCCACCAGCTATAGGAACCCTGAGCAGTCTCATTACTCTGTGCCTCTCTCTATCTTTTCACTTGTAAAATAGGGGAACTGATATTTATTTAGTCTTGGGGGAGGGGTGGTAGTGAAGATCAAGCTGACATAGTGGACTTGAGAGTTTTATGAATAGTGTGAAAGTATCAGAGAAATTCAAGCAAATGTATATGACGATTAGCATCATGCATAAAAGCTCCACTAATTGATAATTTGGGAACTTCCCATGGGAGGAAATATCAATATCCACATATATGACCCATGTAAATATCAATTTGGATGGGGAGGGTTTACAGTAGTTAAATTTTGGTAAGAAACATGTAGTTGATTCTGGTTATATCATCCTAGCTAATCCTTATCATTTCATCCATCAATTTTATTGCTCTCAGGCAGAGCAATAATTGTGCAATTGTATTTTCTGGACCATTGAAGTTTAAGGATATTGTCAAGCCAGGACAAGAGGAGTCAAATATCAGATTTATTGAACATATAATTTAACTATGGGGCCTGCATCCATTTAAATCAGAAAAGCAAACAGAGTTGTCTATGGACATTGGTAAAAAAGTGAATCACGCCAAAACCGGTTTGGCTCAGTGGATAGAGCATCGGCCTGCAGACTGAAAGGTCCCAGGTTCAATTCCGGTCAAGGGCATGTACCTGGGTTGCAGGCACATCCCCAGTAGGAGATGTGCAGGAGGCAGCTGATCGATGTTTCTCTCTCATTGATGTTTCTAACTCTCTATCTCTCTCCCTTCCTCTCTGTAAAAAATCAATAAAATATATTAAAAAAAAAAAAGTGAATCACACCTGGCCAGTGTGCTCAGTGGTTGAGCATCAACCTATGAATCAAGAGGTCACAGTTCAATTCCCAGTCAAGGCATATGCCCAGGTTGTGGGCTCGATCCCTGGTGTGGGGAGTATAAGAGGCAGCCGATCAATGATTCTCTCTCGTCCTTGATGTTTCTCTCTCTCTCTCTCTCTCTCTCTCTCCATCTCCCTTCCTCTCTCTGAAAACAATAAAAATATATTTTAAAAAGATAAGAAAAAAGTGAATCATTGACGCACCTACATATCATCTTTTAATGCCAAATACATAAAAAAGGACTTCTTAAAATATCATATGTAGTCATATTGGATAGAAGCTGAGCTATTTTCCTTTGTCTAAGGAGGAATACTGAGCAAGTTTCATGCTACTTGCCACTCATAAGTTATCAGATCCTGTCTGATGAAAAGGAAAGGAAAATGCATTCACATTTTAGCAGCCTTGTATTATCTCCCCTAGTGTGCAAGGGCAGAGCCTTATATGGTTCATCTCTAATCCTACACTGCACCTAGAAGACAGCTTTTTATGAAATAGGTATTTGATAAATCACTAGTAATTGACCAAGTTGAGTGAATAATTTTCCAAATAATAATAATTGTCACTATTCCTCTATAGAATTGAACCTATTAATCATTCCCAAGACATTTTATGGTAGGCTCAGAGTCATCTTGAGATTCTGGTAAACCTTCAGATCAAGACTATAATGTTACAAAAATCTGAGTTTCTTGTGTTGCTTTAATCACATAAGTAGCAAGGTCCCACATTCCTGGACAATGTCACAATGAACTATAAGCAACCAAAAGCCAGCAGGGAACAAGAAGGTCAAGTTAGAAACTGTTCTGTCAGGAGAAAGAGTTACATGGTGAACAACAGCTACTTCCTTATTTTATGGCCACCACTAAACAGGTTTATTTAAAAGCAGGAGTGAAGCCCACTCCACTGCCCACTGGTATAGATTAATCTAAGATATTCAGACAAGAAATCAATCGGGCTTGACTAATATCTTCAACTCTGGATAGCAAATAACTATACACAATTCCCTAATACATGATTCAGAGGCCTAAGCTAAATTTCTCAACCACATACTATGTCACTGACCCTTCTTTGTCTAGTGCTGAGTTGAGTTAAGCTGTCCCATACTCATCCATCCTCTGTTAAGAATAGAGAATGCATTTGTAAGACTGCAAACTCAGTGACAGAGTTGAACATCCAGATGACATGTAAACCAAGCCCTCAGTCTTACTTGTCATATTCTATCACCTGAACTAGCCCTTGTGTTCAGTTATGTCCTGTGACCTCAGATGCCATCTGTAATAATAAAAGGGTAATATGCTAATTAGACCGACGTCCTTCCGGACGAAGCTTAAGGTCAAGAGATCATCCAAAGCCTGGATCCCAGGTGCCTGCTGGCACCCGGAGGGAAGCTGCCCAGGTCCTGGGTGCCTGCTGGTGGCCAGAGGAGGGAAGCCAGGGTCCTGGGTCCTGCTGGTGGCCAGAGGGAAGCCCAGGTCCCGGGCCGGTGCCAGCAGCTGGAGGAAGGAAGGCCTACTCTTGCACAAATTTTCATGCATCGGGCCTCTAGTCCTAAATATAAGTGTTCTGCCTTTGCAGATGGGAAATAATGTAGGCAGACAACCCAGTAAGTCCATCCAAAGATACTTACACTTGACTGGACTTACTGGAGCTAGCTATTAGTATTACCATGTTCTCCTACCAACAGCTAAAATTTGCTTTACAAGATGCCCACGTGAAACCTTTCAGTGATTTCCCATTGCCTGAGAATGAGACCCCAATATTCTTAGCACAAATTACAAAGCCTTCTAAAATCTGGACCCTTCCGATCTCTCCTGCTTCATCTCTTGTCTCTTCCACTCTCCTTTGTCCCCTTCCTTCCACCCATCTCCACCACCATAACACCAGACTTTTGTCCCTACTGGCCTTCGCAGTTCTCTCTGCCTCATATACAACCTCACATCCTCTCTTGCTTGGCCAACTCCTATTCAGGCTTCAGTCTGAACTTAGATATCCCTTCCTGAGGCTGGCCTGCCCCAAGCCCCATTTCTACTCCTCACTAACACCCTGTCATAATAACCTGTCCTTCCTTTCATCAGAGCCAGCATACATTGTCAAAGTCATTACACATTTGTCCAGGCTACATCATAAGTTTAAAGCGGCCACAAAGCTCTTTATTATCTTCTTCTCTTCTGTTTTCCTAGCATCTTGCATGCTGTATTGCACTGTATGGACCCTTTATAAGTATTTTTATTTATTTACTAGAGGCCCAATGCATGAAATTCATGCAAAGTGTTCAGCCATCGCATCCCTGGCCACCTTGTGCTCCCCCCACCCCCCACTGGTTATTCCAAAAGGTAGTTCCAGAAGGTCGTTCCGCCATCTGGTCTAAGTAGCATATTAGCTCTTCATTATACAGGATTTGATATTTGCCTTAGATGTACAGATCAGTTTTGTCTCAAATTGGCATCATTATTAGACAAAGAAGCAGGAAAGATTATTGCATTTTCATTCATAGGTAGAGTAGAGCTTTGTGTTAATGCAGTCAGACAAGCTGCTTGCATTTATTTCATCCCCCCAAAATCCATTCTGTGACCCCTTTACTGCACAATGGGTACTTAGTACCTGCCATGTCCTATCCTTTTCTTCCCTGAGTTCATGCTTAGGTAGGTGCTGAAATCCTTAATTCCATCTATGTGAACATTATTTCTCAACAGTTAGGATAAAAGTGCTTAATCAAAAGATGTATTGATTATTGTGCCTCTGTGGTACAGGGCCCCTATCAAGATGGAGGAGCCTGAGAGCCACTTGGAAGTGATTCTCCTGTCCTGTTCCATTAACCTAAGAGCTCACAGTAGCCCAGAGTGCATCACCTGTGTCCTACACAAGATGAATTTCGGGCCAGTTACACATCACATAGTTGGGGAAAACATCATCATTCTGGTCATTATTCCAAACAGCAAATGCTGCTGCTCAGCAAGGCAGGAGTATTTTAGTGTTACCAGGTATCTTTTCTCTCCCCAAATTAGCCATATTCAGTGCAACTTAAAAGAAACCACAGAAAATGATCCTGCACATCAGTGTTTCTCAACCACGGGACAAGCTTTCCTTTTGGGTTACAATAAGTTGTGAGAGGTGCTACATGTAATATTTCTAAGTCATATCATTATGGTTAAGAACACAGTCACGGGGGCGGTCCACAAAACTTAGTTTGAGCCCCAATACTATCTCTTTTGCTAGGGAAACACTTGTACAGGTTCCTTCCCTTCTTAGTCTTTTCCTCATCTATAAAATGGTAATACTAATAATAAACAATTTACAATGGTTAGCATAAATAAGATAATCCACATCAAACAGCCAATATGGAGCCAGGCACATGGAAAAGATGAGAATACTTGCCCCTGCCTCATGGGGTTATTGTGAATGACCTAAATTAGTTCCTATGACAATATCACCTCTGCTTACTTGTATTCTAGTATATTTTCTTAAATGGGAAAGAATAGGGTGGAGTGCCAGCTTGGGAGCCATGGCCACTGCAAAGCATTAGCAGACCCAGGATAAGAGTACACTGCATGTATGAACTTTTCCCCCAGGTATCATCACAGATGAAAGGTTGTGAATCCACAAATCACTGCCATGATCGGGCAAATAAATCTCTGCGCTCTTGGGACCTAAAGAGATGTCAGGCTCACCCAGAGATTCTAAGTGTATCATTCTAGACCCGTGGTCGGCAAACCGCGGCTCGCGAGCCACATGCGGCTCTTTGGCCCCTTCAATGTGGCTCTTCCACAAAATACCACGTGTGGGCACGCACATACAGTGCGACTAAAACTTCGTGGCCCATGTGCAGAAGTCAGTATTTTGTGGAAGAGCCGGTATTTTGTGGAAGAGCCACACTCAAGGGGCCAAAGAGCCGCATGTGGCTCACGAGCCGTGGTTTGCTGACCACTGTTAGACTATTGATAACCCTTCACTAGAACTCTAGTTCCCTATCCACTACCACAGTTTCCTATCCACTGACAACTCATTTTCTGACCACTCACTTTGATCACATACTAGCTCATACTGTTATTTAATTATTTCCTTCTTCCCTCAAGAAGAACATAATCTCCCTGTGGGCATGGGTTATGTCTTATGCTTCTCCTCCATCTCCCAAAAGTCACAACATCCTTGAGCATGTGAGAGGTCAGACTCACCAAATTTTATAAAAGGAACGAAAGTTAGATCACTAAACCCAAACCCCTAATATTACTGTTGAGAAATCTCAGGCCCAAAGAGTTTAAATAACTGTTCAAATTCAAACATACAGAACCAGGACTGTAACCATAACCTTCTGAATCACTACCCAGTGTATCCCAAAAATCCTTGTTGTCTCTAATCGTAAGGAAAGAAACTGTGACAAAGAATAAGACAGAGGAGGAAATAAATAGGACACACACACACACACACACACACTATTCAGTGTAAGACAATAGTTACCGTAAAAGGCAAACAATCTAGGGTTGACTTGGCCTGGCATCAGGTTAATGCTGTGAATAATGTGTGTCATTACTCACAATGGGGTAATTATGGCCAATAAAATGAAGATACAACATGGAGCCAGGAAACACCTGATAAACATATAGATCCAGCCACATTCACCATTCATTATCAACAGCAAATAGCTCTACCCTTGGTGAGTTAAACTTGGCCTCTACCTGATGTCGCGAAGCTGGAAAAGGAATGTACAAGAGTTTATTATCCGGTTGGTGTGTGATGTTTTGTGATAACAGTTCTTCTCAAGCTCAGAGAACGCAGACACTTATGTTGTTCTTTGGGACAATGCAATTTACTTTCAGCCTTTGGGCTCTAGTGGCTGAAATGTCTTATCTATCAGCAAGAATTTGAAAGAGGCCAATGACAAGTTGACTTTCTCCTCTTCATGCATCTTTAATTAACATCTGCTGACAGAGCATATAACCATAAAAAGAGAGTCATAAAATTCAGCTCTAATTTTGCAGGAGATTCTAAAACATATCTTTTGGGGCAATACAGAACCTAGTTTTAATGATGTTTACATAGGGGCATACCTTAAGTAGTAAAATTTGGCTTTTCTGTATCACTTTGAGAAAGCATAATACTTTATATCCAATCTTATTAGGAATTCCTCATGGAATTCTATCACTTTATAATAAGGTTCACAAGACAAACTTTACAAATAGTATAATCATCTTCTTCTTATACAGTTGCAAACCTAACTATAAAATGTTATTTCCATTTCCTTGATTCCCTAGTAACTGACTCAGATTCTCTTTAGATGACTCAGCTACTCTCTGGATAAAAACAAACTTTGAAGATAAATTAATTTTTACAGTTCACTGGGGTACTACTGAGTAATTTACTTGGAAGTATGATGGCAAATGAGTAACAAGGAATATTTTGCTTCTGCCATACCAACAGCCACAAAATTAGAGAGGTAGAAAATTTCTTATACTGATTATTCTTGCCTACTATCTAGGTTTTAGGTACAAGAAGCTTCAATCTGCAAAGGAGAAAAAAGAAAATTCTGTTTCCCCTCCATCAGAGGAAACATGGTCCTGTGATAAATATTTACATGGACTGTTTCAACTCTATATACTTGTGTTTCAAGAAATGCCTGTCATCTATACTAATAAAAGGGTAATAATCTATACTAATAAAAGGGTAATATGCTAATTAGACTGGGTCGACCAGCCATCTTCCAGACATCTGACTTCCTTCTGGACAAAGCCATGGTGGTGGGGGCCGAGGCAGAGTCAGTTAGGGGTGATCAGTCCAGCAGGGGAGAGCAGTTAGGGGCAAGATCAGGCTGTCAGGGGAGGGCAGTTGGAGGCGAGATCAGGCTGGCAGGGGAGAGCAGTTGGGGGTGACCAGGCCAGCAGGGGAGGGCAGTTGGGGGCATTAGGCAGGCAGGCAGGTGAGTGGTTAGGAGCCAGAGGTCCTGGATTGCGAGAGAGATGTCACCTACACCCTACTTTATGCCCTCACCCTGTGGGATCGGGACTAAACTGACAGTCGGACATCCCCGAGGGGTCCCGGATTGGAGAGGGTGCAGGCCAGGCTGAGGGACACCCCGCCTCAAGCACAAATTTCATGCACCAGGCCTCTAGTCTTTTAAATAATAGCCATTTCTTCTGGTGATAAATGTAGTAAATACTCATTGTAAAATATTTGGAAAATACAAGAAATAAGAAAATAAAAGCTATCTATAATCTTACCTTCAGTTTATTACCACATTAATAGTTGGTTACATTTTCTTCCAAAAAGAGGGAGAAAGAGCTAGAGCAAATGAGCTATGGATGCTATATAAACACAAAATTAACCTTTTATTGTATGAGATACCTACTGTACAAACAGTTTAGAATTCTGTTTTTATGCCTTGACTTATATCACATGTATTACCCCTTATTCATTAAAAATCTGTAAAAGATGAATATTCAACAGTTGCATAAATCTTGTGCCTTTCCCCTAAGCTGAGCATTTAGGTCGCTACCCATTTTTTCCTGTTTCAAATCATGCTCTGGCAAACGTCCTTGCATTTAAATCTTTATCCCCCATCTCTTATTACTCCCTTCATAAAGGGAGTAACAGATGTGAAATAACTCTCTCCAAGATAAATTTTAATTTTAATACTTTTATACATATTCCAAAAATATAAAGATTAAAAATTAAAAGAGAACAATGTACATGAATAGTACCTGAGCATCAAAATTACTGAATATACTAATTTTTCTTTGCCACTGTAACAGACAAAAATCGCATCATTCCTTTTGTTCTGTATAACTTTTATTTCTAGTAAGGTAGAATCTTTTTATAAGTTCAGAGTCTGTATTTACTCTTATGTGTATTAACTGTCCATGTCTCCTGCTGTCTTATGAATTGAGATGTTAGTACTTCCTTGGCTCCTTTTATGAGCTTTTATGCATTGCCACATTTATTGCAGACATTTTTCTAATGTTTCCCTCTGTGATTTGCTTTCATTGCTTTTATGTTACGAAGTTCTTTCTCACCTAAGAGATAAATATACATATTTATCCATTTTTTCCATCTAGTATTTTATGGTTTCACTTTTATGTTAAAATTTTTAATCCATTCCTAATGTATTTTGTTATATAGTTTGATATAAGGATATAATTATTTTTGCTCAAATAATAGTTTGACAACACTTTTAAATGGCCTACCAGCTCTTCATTAGTTTGAGGTGCATTCTTTAATAATGAATTGTGTACTAGGATGATGAAGGGAGTTTTGAATCATACTTAGCAGACTCCTAAGACCCTGTAGATTATCAGATGTTTTATTTGTTTCGTTAAGGCTTGTTTTAAAAATCATTTCCACAAGAGGTCATTTCTGATCACCCCTCAGGTATTCTCTATTCTCTCACAATATTTTATTTTCTTCATATATAAGGTGTCCTAAAAAATGTATGTACACATTTTGAATAATTATAAGGAAGTGTTTAATAAAATACATTTCATTTTCAAAACTGAGCTATCAGCTATTAAAGTGTATATACTTTTTGAGACACCCTGTATTTATCATCTTCTAATATTTGCTTATTTATTTATGTGTTTGCTTTTTTATTTACTATTTCCTCTGCTAATATGGACACTCACAGAGAGCTGCATCCTTGTCTGTTTTGGTCACTACCATGTTCTTAAAGTTAGAACATGGTAGGTAATCAATCAATAAATACCTAATTAAAAATAATAATGTCAGAAATTTCATCAATATTTCTGTCTATACTTAAATTTGTAACAATCTTGCTAAATTATTACAACTCTAAAAAATATTTTAATTTTGTTAGGCAAATTCTCATTTTACTCTTCAAAATTCTCATTTTACTCTTTTTCACTTAGCCTCACCTACACCCCACTTTAATGCCCTCACCCTGAGAAAAACACTGACATTAGATTAAACCATGAATACAGTAGGGAAGAATTGATGCTTTTCCAAATGATGAAAATATTGAATTGTTCAGTGTTCTGATAAGACAGTAGAAAAACACCTGATGCCCAAGCTCACAGAAACATGGATTCTTAAATCTGAATAGATCATCTTGCCTCTTTTCCAAATAAGAATTTGAGACGCACATTGATTTGACCATAATATCATAGCTATCATAATATATATAGCTAGCAATACCCCCCAAAACATATTTGTAAAAATATGTATGTCAAAATATAGTGTTGAGAATAATAAAGCAAAATTTCAAGTATTTCCTACATTGAAGAAGAGATCATTTCATGGTATCAAGAAGGAAGTAGAACCTCATCAACTTCAGGAAAAGTGGACCATGGAGAGTAATAATCTATGCAATTTGAATGTTATAATAAAATTAGTTCATGGCAGCACTGTGGCATTGACATCAGAAGGGTTCTTTAGCTGGGAAAGTGCTCAGGTCTCACTGGTTACTCAAAAGCTTTTGAGAATTTTTTTCCATAGAAATAGCACAGATAGCATGTATATACCAAAGCCTCCCTGACAGAAAGCTAAATGTATGACCCTACTTTGTGAAGAACCCTCCCAGGGAACACATTTTTTCCAGAGTCACTTGGCTAAGCCACACAGAGCTGGAACATTTACTAATGTTCATGTGAGCATTTTACTCCCACGCTCTAAACCTTTCCCTCCATCTCCTTTGTCTCTGAAATAAAGACCAAACTTCCTCAGCTTGACGCTAATGACCATTTGGTATTGAATGCCACTGTGCTACGGTCAACCTTTTTCATTCCATGGCACACAAACTAATTACTAATATTCTTCAGCACACCAAAAAAGATATTCTATTTTTGCCAATCTGACCAAAAAAATAGGCATAATTCTGATTCATTCACACTGAGCAGCTATCATTGTGTTGGCTGTTGTCATTTTTTTATTTGACAATCTAAGAGAAAAGAGGTCAGTATCCCTGACTAAATAGTCAGGTATTGTATGTTTTAAAAATTCTTGCAGCACACTGGTTGAAAATTGCTGGTCTATATCTATCCTATCAATCTCATTGCTTGGTACACACATCTCACCTTGATGTCATCCTACATTCTGTAAACTACACACTGAATGTGCCCAGAGAGGGAAATTTCTCCAGAGGCAGAAATTCTATCTGGAGAAATACACATTTAAGTTGGCTCAAAAATGGTTCATTTATTAAATGCAGCATGATTTGTAACAACAAAAGACTGGTGAGAACCAGATTGCCCATCAGTAAAAGGACTTGTTAAATCCAATATGGAGAACTATGCAGCTGTAAAAAAAATCAAAAAAGAAATGGGTGCTATTTGTATATACTACTATGGAGTTATTGCCACAAGAAAATGAGAAGTAAAAAAAGCAAGTTGGAGACAAAAATGTAAAGTCGACTACCATTCATCTAGAGAGAGAGAGAGAGAGAGAGAGAGAGAGAGAGAGAGAGAGAGAGAATGAATGTATATATTATTTTTTAAAAATTGAAAATTCAAACCATAAAATTTTTAATTGTTTCTTATAAGAAGAGGAAGAAAATAGGCTTGAGGCATAAGAACTAAAGCCAGACTTAACTACCCTGTTTTATAGTTTTGACATCAAAAACATGTACTTGAAGAGTTATAAAATTTAATATAAAAATACAAACTATAAACACTGGAAGCAAAAGAAAACAAGTTAAGCTATCTAACTGTTTTGAGTTGTGGCACAATAACAGAGAAAATAACTATTCCAAGTGCCTACAGTAAGTCACTAACTATTCAGATGGACAACAAATGCAGAGTACTTCCTCCAGATAAGCCCTTGGACTTCTCAATAAGAAACTCTAGACACCTGGGAACCTAAACATCAGAATTAGTACAGGATATAAAGTCCTGACTTTAAAAGGAGTTTCCAAAATGGAAATTTAAAGAAAATATATAGAATACAATGTGTTGAACAACTTATACATTTGTTTGCATATCTTAAGTGTAGCTGAAGAAGCAGAATCAAAGTGTTTCATGCCAAAGAGGCTGATCACTAGTGGCTTATCCTGGTTTGAGC
Source organism: Myotis yumanensis (assembly GCF_028538775.1). Classification (NCBI taxonomy): domain Eukaryota; kingdom Metazoa; phylum Chordata; class Mammalia; order Chiroptera; family Vespertilionidae; genus Myotis; species Myotis yumanensis. Next base: position 24,931,269 of record NW_027223756.1, on the reverse strand, counting down.
CCCAACATTTCTTCCCTCAGTGATGAGTAATTTGTCACTGTTCTGTAATCTATGGTGAAGATTGACGGCAAACACTAGATGCAAATTAGGGCTCCCATATGGTCAAAAAGCTACTACATAGCAGAAAACATAAGCACATTAGTAGAGTTAAGCTTGCAGAACATAAGTAATTAGAAACTGTTACTACTACCAGCCCAAATATTGTTATGAAAATTAAATAGCTGAATTTTGATAAAAGATTCCTAGATCTAAGAAAATTCATGACATTTTATTAACTTACAAGGCTCCTATGAATAACATTTAAATAAATAGACAAATTAGCCTAAGTATTAGCAATCGAATATAATTTAATGTACCACCACTTAGTACCAGAATATTAATTTTCATTCCTTCTCCTTGGAAAAGACATTAGTAAGTCTTACATACCTGTAGGATTCAAGCCATGTCTAGCTGTAGCTATACCACCTAATTGATCTGGATATCTGCCATGATAGATGCATATTGAACTAATTCATTGGCATGAATTCTCACAGAAGGGGTTCTTCACATAGTAGAAAGTGTGGAATAATCTAAAATTCAAAATTAGCAAGTATTAGGTTGAACAACAGGAAGCTGCAAATATTTGACAATTTTTTTCCTATAAATAAGGCAATTTCATATACTTCAAATGAATTTAGGATATGTAACCTGCCACTTCCTTTGCCTCACACAGGCAAACATACCGACATGGTAATACTGCTGAGCCAAGATTTTCAGCTCTGTGCTCAAAGTATCCAACATCAACAATCACTGTAAGAAGAGTAGATGAAACTTATCTGACATGCCAGATCTATATTCCTCTTTAACATATCACTCCTGCAATATGTATTTATTAATTCATTCATTTCTTCATTTAGCAATAAATTTTTAAGTGTCTACCCTATTAATAACACTGAGTAAGGAATAAGAAGTTAAGGGGAATACAGAAGAGTCTATACATTGGGATTTATAAGCTACTTTTATATGCAGATTATATGCACAAGAAAATATATGCGCCAAAGTCAGATAAAAAGCATATGATGTTATTGGGGAAAACACAGGAATATTTGGAGTGTTGGACAATAAGGAGGAAGGTACAATCCTATCGGAAAGATCAATCTGAAAGGCTTTATTAAAAGGCTTCGATCTTTGGACAGACAGGATTTCAATATAGTGAAAGATGGATTGCATACCACTTGGAAGAAACCATGTGACCAACTGGGAATGTCTGTGATGTATTTGAAAGAAGAAAGGGGTAGTGGAAGAAGAGAGGTCTGTAAGTGTGAGAGAAGTAGAAATTTCACCAAGGGAGAATGAGGGGTAAGGTTGGAGAAGAAAGTTGAAATGCGAGTAAGGAAAAGTCTAATATTTTATGATATCCTCTAAATAATCTGATGCTACTGAATGCATTGAACAAAGGCATGGCAGGATAGAATGTTCTAGAAAAACTGGTCAGGCATCCATGTTTAGGATGGATTGCAAGCAGAGACAATCAGAAGCCAGCTAAGAGATTATTTCCCTACCATAACAAGGAATAGAGATAACTAAAATGTCTACAAAATTATACCAAAAATGTAAAAGAACATTATTTATGAATTGGAAAGAATAAGTAATTTTGTTAGGAATTCATATTCATTTCACCATACTAATTCAGCATTCTATACTGTAGTGGCACTTTGGCACTTTATTTATTCAACAAACATCTAAAAGCCTGTGTCCAGACATTTCTAGACTCTGAAGATGCAAGGATGAACTGAGCAGACACAATTTATTGTCTCAAATAGTTACATTTTAGTGAAAAAAAATAAACAGTAAACAAGAAAAAAGAACAAATAAACATATTGCAACCTGTGATGTGCTGTGAAGGGAACAAATGGGGTGCTATAACAGAAAATAACAAAATAACAAAGGGTTCTTTTTTCAAGAGTTCACAGATGACTGTTAAGCTAAAACCTAAAGGAATTATTATTCCTGGTTCTACAGTAGCAAATATACTGCAACCATAAATTTCAAAGCCAACATAATTTCCCTTCCTTGTCCTTTTCCTCTTCTAGCTCTATGTCAAAGCTTGATTTAGCCTATAGTTTGTTACCCTTTCTAACTAATGATTAACTGAAATCGTTATGGGACAAAGTGCTGCTGAGGTGGTCATTAACTTACTAGCAGGGAATCAACACATAGATGGCCATTGCTGCAATAAATCCAAACCTTAGTAGTAAATATTTTTTGGCAGAAAGTCATATTTCTGCCCCTGGTGATTCTGTTACCACACAGCCATTCAAGGCTGGAAGCCATTTCAGAAACTATTTAGCAAAGTCTAGAGAGATAGGGTATAATTGTTAGACTCTTAAAATTACAGTTAACTCAAATACCTAGTTAAATTAGCAGAAAGAAAAAAATTAGCAGAAAGAAATGTCTTCTGTTGTGTTCACTGAATCTCTACTCAAATGACCCCATAGCCTTAGAAAGCTAGTCTTCTATATTTCTTCTGATTCTGCTATCTTAAAGCTTTTAATTTCTATGATGTCTGAGTTTCATTTGGCCATAAGGTGGCCAATAGTCTTGATGACTACTGGAAGAATTCCCATGGTTCCTTCTTTGTCAGCACTGGATTCCATGTGTTATGTTTATAACATTGCAAACATGCAATATATTTGAGTGCATGACAATCCATATAGACAATAAACTCCTTGAAGATGTGTTTTATTAATCTTATGTTCCTCATAGCACTTAACACGTGCTCAGTAAATACATGTGGGGAAAATGAATGAGCAAGTGAGTGAGTGAATGGGCAAGTATATGAATTTCAGAGAAGAACACTTCAAATATCAAATCAGACACTTCCTAGATCAGTGGTTTCTTATCTTACTTGCATATCAAAATCACCTGGAAATTTATTCAAAAATATAAATTCCTGAGCCGATCTGGTTTAGACTTAAGAAATCTGTGACTTAAAAAGTCCTCCCAGAGAGGTGTTTCTAATGTGCAAGTAGTTTTGAAAACTGCTGATCTAGCAATCAATTTCAATAAAGAAAACCAAATGGAATACCAATAAATGGCTTTAGTGTGGACAAGTTTGGGGGCTTACAAACAAAATTCTGTATGTTGCCTGTGAAATTTTTAACATTCTTACAAAGACCAGATCTAAATAACAAAAAAAAAGGAGATCTGAAATCAAGTTTTGCTTTCTAAATAGTTAGCAAAGATAACATTTTCATCCAATAAATCTTATTTTTACCAGTGACCCTCAAATGCAGTGAAATTAAAATTTTTAAATGCTTCTTTCAGTATGGCACATTAGGTAATATAAAGACCTTTTGTATGCCAAAACAACTATATCCTGGGTAAAATCTCTTTGTTGTTGTTTTGTTGCATTGTTGCGGTTTAGAAAATAAGAGAAATTACAAATAAGAGGGGGAAAGTGTGCTGACACCAGAGTGCTAAACAGTAAGCCCATCCAAAAGGCATGGGTTACTCTGAGGAAAAGAATTTAAATGACAACCATGATGAGGCAACCGAGAAGAAAGGTAGAAAAACTGAATCTGAGACTTACATATTAAGTCAAGGACCCTGGACTAGGAATAAAGTGACCACCATTCAATAGCAATTCCCTGGCTTTCAACAAAATCAAAAATAATTTCTCCTTGGAGGGAGAAACTCTCAAATTAGACTCCTGAATTTACTACAGATTAATTATGAGCACATTTGAGTTCATAATCAAGGTGCAACACACAAGGAAATAAATGACATGAGAAACAAAAAAAAGGGAAAACACCAAGGCCTTCAGATGCCAGAATCATAACATAAATTAACTGTGCATGAAATGTTTAAAGAAACAAAAATGGAATGTCAAAAACAAGCATCAGAAATATTTTGGTGAAAAAATTTTAAAAAAATACGATAGTGAAAAAAAATTTAGAAGATTTTCACAGCAGATTAGAATCAGTTGATGAAAGAATTAAAATAATAGAAGATAGAACTAAGTAAATAAATTCCTCAGATTATAACACAGAAAGAAAAAGAAATGGAAACTATGGCAGAGAGATTATAAGATATTCAAGAAAGAATGGGAAGGTATAAAATATGTCTAATTAGAATCCCCAAGAAAACAATGAAAGAATGAACAGAAAAAATGTTTGAAGAGATAACAGTTGAAGCCACATCTGTCAATGGTGGGCTAAGGAATTTGGACTAATCCTCCCATTGAAGATAATTTTTTAAAATTAGTAAAATAGCCGAAACCGGTTTGGCTCGGTGGATAGAGTATCGGCCTGCAGACTGAAAGGTCCCAGGTTCGATTCCTGTCAAGGGCATGTACCTGGGTTGCAGGCACATCCCCAGTGGGAGATGTGCAGGAGGCAGCTGATCGATGTGTCTCTCTCATCGATGTTTCTAACTCTCTATCTCTCTCCCTTCCTCTCTGTAAAAAATCAATAAAATATATAAAAAAATAAAATAAAATTAGTAAAATATTTTTAAGAAGAACTTCTAAATAGTATCAGGAGTTGGTAAGAGTAAGAAATTACTGAACTGAGGTCCAATAGAAGACATGAATCTGGACAATCACAACCGAACGGACAACCAAACAGGCTGTGTGGGGTGACCAGGCCGGCAGGGGGGTTAATGAGGGACGACCAAAGGACTGAGCAGCAGGCTATGTGGGGCGACCAGGCCAGCAGGGGGGATAGTGAAAGACAACCAAACAACTGAGTAGCAGGCTGCAAAGATGGCGGCGCCCACAGCCAATAAGGAGGGAATATGCTAATTGCTGCCCCACCCTCAAAGATAGCAGCGCCCACAGCCAATAAAGAGGGAGTATGCTAATTGGCTGCCATGCCCTCAAAGATGGCGGCGCCCACAGCCACAAGATGGCTGGCAGGGGAGGGCAGTTGTGGGCGATCAGACCAGCAGGGGAGGGTAGTTAGGGGCGACCAGGCCTGCAGGAGAAGGCAGTTAGGGGCAATTGGACCAGTAGGGGATCAGTTAGGTGTCGATCAGGCTGGCAGGGGAGTGGTTAGGGGGTGATCAGGCTGGCAGGCAGAAGCAGTTAGGGGCCATCAGGCAGGCAGGCAGGTGAGCGGATGGGAGCCAGCAGTCCTGGATTGTGAGAAGTATGTCCGACTGCCGGTTTAGGCCCGATTCCTAAACTGGCAGTCAGACATCCCCCAAGAGGTCCCAGATTGGAGAGGGTGCAGGCTGGGCTGAGGGACAACCCCTGCCCCCAGTGCACGAATTTTGTGCACCAGGGCTCTAGTGAGTGTAATAATCAGGTCCACTTTTGCACTGGGTTTACTGATCAAGACAAGGTATCTGAGAGAATGAGTTGCACCTTGGCTCAGTGACTTTGGGTTCCATGAGATAAAGTTGAGTGCAAGTAAATTATTAGGAGAGTGAGGAAATTAGGGAAGAAATGACAACAAATAATGACATTATTAAGTAACTTCACACTGTAGGTAATTAAAGTTTAATCCTACTACAGAACTCTTGAACTACTGAAGACCATGTGACTAAAAATTATTCCACCCTAGGAAAAAGGAGGTTAGAATATTTATACACCAACTCCCATCAATCACTGGTTGAGTGTGACTCCCAGGAATCATTTGGTCTGTAGCACTGATGGCCTGCCATGCAAGGGGCTACTAAAGAACGCCCTCAGGCAAAGAGATTCAGATGCTGGTAGTTGGAAGTCAGGCCGGTGCACAAAATACAATGGTTAAGTCCCAATGAGATAAGGGCAAGACACCATAAGTATCTGCTTTAGCTGATCCCACAGAGCTAGAGGGAAACAGTCAAAAAGCACACGTAACAGGTAGGGATCTTTGTAAAACATCCTTTACTTAGTGATGAGACTGGAAGGAAGGAATCCTATTGTGAGGAAAATGAAAATCTGCACTGGACAGAGGCAATATAATCCTGGTATTTAAATTATTCATCTATAAATTTTCAAATATAATTTCCAAGAAACAATAAAGAAAAAGAAGATATAAATAGGAGATAGACATCAGGAGGGAAAAGTAGCAAAAATAACAGAGAGCAGAAACACACCCAAAGGACCTCAGATAATGGAATTAGCAGACACAGACCAACTGTGTTTATTATGGTCAAGGAAATAAAAACCAAGCATTAGTGTTTTGACAGGAAATTGGAAACTATAAAAGCTGCTATAAGAGCAATGGTGGCTTGACCAGTGCCAGGTTCCAGCAGTGCACAGCCCCAGCATCACCCAGCAGCTTCCCCACCACCCTCCCACATTGGCTGTTTTGTAGCAATATGCCTCTGGTGACACTGTGAGCAGTTTTTCCCCACACCCCAGAGGGAAGATTTCCAGCAAGGTCCACCAGTGCAACTTGGCTGCCTTCCAGAGAGCCAAGGCTGTGCTCTTCCAACAAGGTTTGGTCCTCAGCCCTGGGTAAAAGGGGGAAGTCTCTTCCTTGGTTGCTCTATTTCAGCCCTTAGAGTAGTGAATGCTCTTATTCCTGTAGTGTTTAGAGTTCTCTTTACTTCTTCCTAGTCAACTCTGTTACTCCAATTCCTTCTTAGAGTCAACAATTCTTTATAATAAACTTTCCATGTTCAAAGTTTTAAAATCTGCTATAATAGAAACTAGAAAAAATAAATGAAACTTCTATAACTGAAAAATATAAATCTGAAATTAAAAACTCAAGGGTCAGGTTGAAGAACAGGTTAGACAAAGGTGAAAACAATAAGTGAAGTGAAAGATATACAGAAAAAAATGAAGCCCAGAGCATCAAAATATAAAGAGGGTAAAAGACAGAGAGAATACAGTAAGAGGACTTAACATATATGTAGTTAGAGTACCAAAAGGAAAGGAGAGAACAGAGATAATATTTAAAAAATAATGCTTGTGAATTTTTCAAAATTGATGAAATATATCAAGCCAGGAATTCAAGGGGATCAACAAAAGCTAAATAGAATAAATAGAAAGGGAATCTAATTACTAGTACATCAGAGTGGTGCTGTTAAGGAGGCGGAGGAGGAGGAGGAGGAGGAGGAGAAGAAATTAAAAAAATGATGATTACTTTCAAAGTAGTAAAGTTAGACTGGGAGGTAACTTCTCAATAGCAACAAAGCTTGAATGATTTCTTCAATCTTGTGAGGTAAAATGATTGCCAACCTAGAATGCTCTACCATGTGACCATATACTTCAACTTGGAAGCAAAAGAAAGATATTTTCAGATAAACAAAAACTGATAGTTTGCCACCAGGAGACCTACAAAATAAGAAAATTCTCAAGGGTGATCAAACAAAAGAATGGTTATTACAAATGGAAACATAAGACATGCAGAAAAAAAGTGAAGAGAAAAGAAAAAGATATAGAGGTATGCCTAAATAAGCATTGACTCTAAAAAAGAATAATGACAAAGTTTTACACACACATACACACACATACACACACACTTGCATTTCATTTGAGAAGAGGTAAATAAAGCTATGTTCTAAGGTGGATTGATTTTTGAGATGAGAGGTAAAGGTTTAATTATTATAAGGTTTTCATAAGTAAAGAATACAAATTATAATTTCCAGGGTAATCTCTAAAAATTAGACAAAATGTTAACTTCCGGTCCACTAGAGGGAGAGAAATAAATGATTAAAAAATAAAATACTCAATCCAGGAAAAGAAATGAAAGAAAAAGTGATATATACCAGGTTGGATAAATAAAATTTTAAAAAACACTCTAAAAGAAGCAAATTTCAAGTATCAATGACTACACTAAATTGAAATGAATTAAATATCCCCAAATTAAGAGAAAATAGTGTCAGTCTCGAAACAAAGAAAAAAATTATAACTCAAGAGAATTATCTAGAACCACAACTAAAGCAGAGGCATCGTAGCAAATGCATAGGCTTGTAGGAGATACAAACTAATTCTTGAATGCCACTGAGATTTTGTGCTTTCTTGTTATGCATCAAAATCTGGATAAGACAAAAATTGGTACTTAGATGTGGAGTGCTGCCATGATAAAACCTTAAAATATATGGTACTGTCTATAGGATTGAGTGGCAGGTGTAGAGAAATAACTATAAAAACTATTCAGCCTCCAACATGGGTATTTTCTCCCACATTCTCTTCTAAATGGACAAATAAGATATAGATCTTTTTCAGTGATAGAGGTTAGCTATAAAAATGTACAGAAAACATCAAAATGCATGCGGAAATGTCAAAATTCTTCCCTTTGAAATTAGGGAGAAGGAGCCTACTCCCACCAAATTTATTAGACAATAAACAACAGACCCTATACTGTGTAGTAGAACAAAAGAAAGACAATGAGGATTATAAATGAAGGTATAAAATAGTTATTATTTACAGATAATGTGGTTTTGTACAATGAAAATCCAAAGACTTTCAGATAACTATTAGAATTAAGAACTGAGTTTAGCAAGATTGCTAGATAAAGGGTCAATTTAAAAAATATTTTGCAAATCCCTAACCAACAACAAATAGAAAATTTAGAAAATTTAAAGATACCATTTAAAATATTTTTTAAAATACCAATACCTAGGTTAAATCTAGGAAAATTCATGTAACAATTCTATACAAAACACTGTAAATATTAATGAGTTAACTAAGACTAGATTAAATGGAAGGATATGCTATTATTGGATACTAGGGGCCCAGTGCACGAATTCATGCACCTTGAAAGGAACTGTGGGCCGTGAGGCTGCAGTGAGCACAGGGGCAGGTCTTGGTCCATCCTCCACACCCCTACCCGGCCCCTCCCGCCACGGCCCCTGGTCCCGTCGGCCAGCAGCCCTGCTACCACCATTGCAACTCTAATGCACTGACAGTGCCGGCCCCCTTGCACCGCTGATGGTGCAGAGTTATTGGGGCTGGCGCCGGCAGTGGGTACTAGCAGGCAGTGGGTGCTAACAGGGGGAGGTGGAGAAGCCCTCAGGGGCGATCGGGGCCAGCAGCTACTGCTCACACAAGGTGATGGCGCCAAGTGATCAGGGCCAGTGCCGGGTGCCAAATTTGGGTGCGAGCAGCAGCTCCAGCACCAACAGCGGCTCCAGAGCCAGCATCAAGTGCAAGCACCGAGTGGGACTGCAGTGCGCAGGAGCAAAGAATTTTCAGTAACCAGCAGAGGCTCGCCCGATGACAGCGACCGCGCCACGTCTTGGTCTGGCACCCTCCTGCCGTGGCCGACGCCCACCATGTTCTGCACTCTGCCGCCTGCTGCCGATGCCTGCCATGTTCCACACGTGCTCCCTGGTGGTTAGCATACATCATAGCAACTGGTTGTTTAGTTGTTCAGTTGTTCTGCCATTCAGTCTATTTGCATATTAGGGTGATAGATGATAGATAGATAGATAGATAGATAGATAGATAGATAGATAGATGATAGATAGATAGATAGATAGATAGATAGAAAGAAAAATACCACTTTTAAAATTAATTTTCCACAAATTCATCTATAATTTTAAAACAATATCTATCAAAATCCCAGCAGATTTTCTTTGCTTACTTGATTTTTTATTATGGTAATTGATATACTGGTCTTAAAACTAATAGGCAATTGCAAAGTGCCAAAAATATTTGAAAACATACTTGAATAAAATATGGTAACACCTGCTCTATAGAAATCAATATTTATTAAAAAGCTACAGTTATTAAGAAAGTGTGAGCCTGGCCGGTGTGGCTCAGTGGTTGAGCATCGACCTATGAACCAGGAGGTCACGGTTGGATCCCCAGTCAGGGCACATGCCCAGGTTGTGGGCTGTGGGCTCGATCCCCAGAGTGGGGAATGCAGAAGGCAACCAATTAATGATTCTCTATCATTGATGTTTCTCTCTCTCTCTCCCTCTCCCTTCCTCTCTGAAATCAATAAAAATATTAGGGGGGAAAAAAGTGTGATATTGGTACAAGCATAGACAAGTAGATCAACGAAACAGATCAGAAAGAAACAGACCCATATATGAATGACTGTATGCCCAAAATGGTACTGCAGAGCAGTGGGGGATAATAGGACAACTGAATATCCATATGGGAAAAAAATGTTTTAACTTGATCCCTAACTCGCACAATACACAATTATAGTTGCCATTAAGTTTATGAAAAAGGAAGTTGCATATATACAGTTGTTTTTTTCTTTTGAGTGCAGCTGATGTTTATTTTATGTTTTTGTTGACACAAATTATCCCTGTTTTTTGCTATGCTTTTTGGTGATCTTACTCATAGTGTTGTGACCTTTTGCTTTTTGTTTCAGGTAGAATACCCCCTTGAGTATTTCCTGCAATGGTGATAAATTCCCTCAGCTTCTGTATGCCTAAAAAAGTCTTCATTTCTCCTTCATATTTAAAAAATAACTTTGCTGGGTATATTATTCTTGGCTGGTAATTTCTCTCTTTCAGTCATTTGAATATTTAGTTCCACTCTCTTCTGGCTTGTAGAGTTTCTATTGAGAAGGTGGATGAAATTCTGATAGGTTTTTCTTTGCAGGTTACTTCCTTCTTTTCCCAGGATGCTTTGATAATTCTTTTTTTGTTATTAATAGACAGTTTTAATACAATGTGCCCTGGAGAGAGCCTCTTTGGATTAAGGTAACTAGGTGTTCTGTTTGTTTCTTGGGTTCAAGTATCTAGTTCTTTCCATAGGTTGGGAAGTTCTCATCCACTATTTGTTTGAATAGGCTCTATGTTCCCTTCTCCCTCTCTTCTTCTGGCATGCCTATTATTCTAATATTGCTTTTTCTGATGGAGTCGGATAGTTCTCATTGAGCTCCTTTTTTGTTTGTTTTTTAAGCTCAGGTCTCTCTCTTCTTCCCTCTGCATCATTTATAGATTCTTATCTTTGATATCACTAGTTCTTTTGTCTACCTGGTCGGTTCTATTTCCTGTGCTCAGTAGCTCATTTCTAATATCTTTAATTGAATGCTTCATCTCCAGAATTTCTGTTTGGTTCTTTTTTAAAATTTCCATCTCTTTGGTAAAGTATTCATTTTGTCCATTACTTTGTTTTCTGAGTGCATTAAATTGCCTATCTGTATTTTCTCATGGAGTATTTTCAGAATTGCAATCTTGAATTCTCTATCATTTATATCACAAATTTCCATGTGTTCTTGTTTGCTTTCTTGAGACTTTTCATTTTCTTTCTGAACTGCCTGGCCACATGGGTTATTCATGGTATTTGATGGGCTCCTTCTCTGTCTTGGCATCTATGTGTTAGTACTTTTGTAGCAGATTTCTATGAAGAGGTTTTTCAACTATTTTTCAGTAGATGGCACTAAATCACAAGTTCTTTAGCTCTGTGAAATCCCAAAACTGACCCCCACAACTGCCATCAGTATAGTCTTGATACTGGGGGGTGAGATTTGTTTTGCCTTCTCAGTAATGGTGACCTCAGACTTCTGCAGGGTCTCCAGTCATGTGTCCCAAACAGGAATCAGTCACAGAGGGAAACAGCAATTCTGCAGTCTAGTCATCTGGTTTGCAGATAATGTGCTCTGCAATCCGACACCAAGGGCAATGGGAGGTGAATTTGGGGAGTCTAAGTGGTGGCAGGGCTCTGTAGCTTCATTTCTTTGTTTGGAATACCGACCACCCAGCAGCAAACAACTGCAGGAGAACCCCTGCATTATGTCCTTGTCCAGGCCTCTTGGCTGGCTCAGCTTCAGTTCACACCACTCACTCCTAAAGGAGTGCCCACCAAGACCCTCTCACCCTCTCTGGGCTGAGCCAGCCATGAGCTCCTGGATTCTGGGCTGCATCCGTGGCTGTGAGCCCTATGCCCTTCCTGCCTCCCCTGTTAGTTCCTGTTTGCCCACCTTTAGATGCACAGGTCTCTCAGGCCTGCCTGTTCATTGAGCAGAGAGTACTTTGTTGGGTTAGAGCTGATCAACTTGCTGAAATTTCAGGAGTAGAGACAAAGGGGATTTCTAATGCTGCCTTTCCTCTGATGTCACTCCTGCATATGTTTTTATGTGCAAAACAGGCTCCCACCTCAGGGCCTTAGCATATACTACTAAATATCTAACTAAATAAAAATGGGTCCTCCATGAACAAATGATAAATATGGGCCATGATCCAATGTTTAGGATTTATTCAATCCAAGGTACCAGTGATACAATAAAACCATTGTATCAGGCCAATGTAGAAAAGATGGTGTCTTACTTGAAAAAATGTTTGGGAATACTTTACATAAATGACTTAGAAGCCATTTACACATTATATTTTATACAAATTGTCTAATTACCCAAAATATACTGTCTCTATAAGGCAATCAGGCATTCTGCAGGGGTTCTATTAAGCACATATATACCAGTATAACATCCTCTCATGCTCCAGTCAGCCTATCCATACTTTCTCCTCCCCTCATGAAGAAGTGTGTTTTCTTTATTAAATACGCTTTTTCAGGAAATATGAAGGGTCCTAAGAAATATAATCTTAATGAGATTTTGAATGATCACCTAAACTTGGAGGAATTATCCTTTGTATCACAGCCAGCCCCTCCTATTCTTCAGAAGAACTATCATCTATGGCTATTAACTGAACATTTTATGGGCAGAAAATAGAAATGGAAGACAGGAGAACCATAATTCAAGTAATAATCTGGCTTCTCAATTAAAGTGATATTATAAAGCAGTATAATCCTTCACCTCAGCCCACATATACCAGGGTTGCAGAATGACTGGAATCCCTCCAGAAAGTACAATAAAGGATGCTTTAGCCCAGCACGACTTGTAGCACGTCCAGAAAGTCTAGAGAAAATCAGAAAAGAAGCAGGTATGGGAGTAGAGTGCAAAGAAGGTGGCTTAAAAAATTGCTTTCCCTGTGCTGAATGGAACTTATTCCTGGTCTCTGAGGAGTAAAAATCAGTGCTCTCAGACCTAATCTACCAGTATCAGGAGGTTAGCTGGCCTTTGCTCCATGTGGCTGCTCACGAAGACAGTGGAGCTCAGGAATGGCTCCTATCACCCACTTCTGCCCAAAAGCTCTGAGAGAATAGAGCTGTGGTTGGGCCCCAGGGGTCCTTAAAACAAGTGACAAGAAGATAAACTTCAGTATGCAGGGCCTTCTGAAAGGGGTGGATGAATGAAAACAGATTCTATTCACCAAAGAGCCACTCTGAGTCCATGAGGAGGGTGTGGATGGTGCACCACTGCCTAATTTAGAAAGTACACCTAGACTGCAAACGGGACCACTGCTAATATTTTAGGCCAACATACATATAGTATACCAGAGGCCCAGTGCACGAATTCGTGCATGGGTGGGGTCCCTCAGCCTGGCTCTCGATCAGAGCTGATTGGGGCCATGGGAGGTTGATGGGAGGCAAGGGCCCATAGCCAGCCCAATCGGGGCCTTCAGGGCCAGCCGGCAGCGGGGAGGGGCCATGGAGGTTGGCCAGCCGGAGAGGGACCACGGGAGATTGGCTGGCAGTGAAGGAGGTCATCGGGGCTGGCCAACCCGGGGGAAAGGACCCATGGCTTCAGTGTGCATCTTAGTGACCTGTCGACCAGTCCACCAGTCCTTTGGTCGTTTGATAGCTCAGTTGTTCGGTCGCTTAGGCTTTTATATATAGATATCCAACAGTCCCAGCATTATCTCATTATTCATATGATTACTGAAATTCTAAAGTCCAATGAATTTTCAGAAAGAAAATATACACAGGGAATACAGACACTTGGGTCTTACCTAGCTCCATCAGGACATGTTCTGCCACTGATTAACCATGCAGTCAGGGCCAAATCACTTAACCTCTCTATTATTCAATTTTCCTCAGATCAGAAAAATGGATAAATCACCAATTCTGCTTATCTCATATGATCATAGAGAAAATTATTCTTAGCTCAATTCTCTTCCCACCATACCCTGAAAGGATCCCTGCTGCCTGTGGAATATTATCACATGAAAAAGTCTCTTCCAATGAATTAAAATGCCTTCAAAACCTTAGAAACACCAGTTAGTAATTCACTGTCTCAGAACATCATTCACTTATTACTAAGTAACCCAAGAATCTATGTAGCAGTGTGTCTGCCTTGCTCCGATGAAGGAGTACCATATATTTGGTTCCACCATCTCCCCCCTTTATAAACCATGTGTCTTTGGATAACCCTACAACCTTTCTGTTCCTCAAGTTCACATGTACAATGTTGGGATAATAATACTTCCCTCCTTTCTCCTACTGGCTTGCAGGGTGAATATCAGTAAGGCAATATGTCAAAAACACTAAAGACTAAAAGTATACATCATAGCATATAGTGTATCCTCCTATTAAGATGTAGGCTTAGGGAAAACAGGGGGTGGTTGTTCTATTCCCCACTGTATCTTCAGTATCTTTCTAGAATAGTGTCTAGCAAATCATAGGTATTCAATAAATATTTTTCAGTGAATGAATAATTAACAAATGCAAGTACTCTACAGATTTATTTATGTGTAATTTAACCCTTCAATGTACAAATTATAGAAGCAATTTCTTCTCTTAAATACAGGAAAGAAACAGAATCTAGAAAACCACACCCCAGGCTCGAAAGTGACCATGGCACTTGCAAACAGGGAGACCACTCTGAAAATTGGTTCTAGATATTTTCAGAATGAATTAAATAGTTGCACTATTTAAAAATAACATCAAGCCAATAATTGGGGGGATGCTAAGATACAGGAAATCAGGAGCCGCTAAGACCTACCTAAGGAACTGAGATGATGGGTCTTTTGTGTGTAGTTATAAAGGAAGCTCCCAAATCCCACATGCTGCTTCATCTCATCCTGAGAAGCCCCTCTCTCCCACCCCTGGGTAAACACAGGCCACAGAGCCCTGTACCTTTCTCTTACATAGGGTAAACAGTGCACACTTAGAAATGGCCACCATTGACATCCTTCTTAGAGCGTATTTTAGCAGTATCTATCAAAAACAAATAGCCTTAAAATTTTTCATATCCTTTGACTCCATTAATTACAAAAATAAGAAATTATAGCCCTAACCGGTTTGGCTCAGTGGATAGAGCATCGGCCTGCAGACTGAAAGGTCCCAGGTTTGATTCCGGCCAAGGGCATGTACCTTGGTTGCGGGCACATCCCCAGTAGGAGGTGTGCAGGAGGCAGCTGATTGATGTTCCTCTCTCATCAATGTTTCTAACTCTCTATCTCTCTCCCTTCCTCTCTGTGAAAAATCAATAAAAAATATATTTTAAAAAAATAAGATATTATAAACTTCTTATATGTCAATAAATAACAAAAATAAAAAGTTGATTAATTTTGGAACTAATTATGTTTAAACTAGAGGCCTAGTGCACGAATTCATGTATGAGTGGGGTCCAGCCGGCCCACCCCAATCAAGCCAGGCCGGCAGGGGGGAAGGGCCCCGGGCAGTTGGCCAGCTGGCCCAACCCCAATCGGGGTGCGGGGGGGGGGGGGCTGATCAGGGGTAGGGGGTGGCCAGGGGAGGGGCTGTGGGCAGTTGGCCAGCTGGCCCCACCCCCTGTCAAACTCCTGGTCGAGGGGACAATTTGCATATTAGCCTTTTATTATATAGGATGGTGACTTTTAGAAAAAAAGTCAATACAGAAATAACATCCAGAAAACTACTTGATCTTCATGGCACACTCTCTCATGTGTACACATCACTTAATAATTTACAAACAACATACATCATACCAAGTAAGACTCTTACCTGCTCATGGGTAGACAAGGCTGAATATATCTTTTTTACAAATGCATATACAGGATATACACATTGTGCAAATTAGGAAATATTCTCCATACAATTCAGGACCTGCCTGTGGATAAAAGTTAGCAAATAATTGAGGTAGGCAAAATTCTAAGATTCCTGCTCCCTGGTGTATACATCCTCTATAATCCTCTCCACCTTAGTATGAGTGAGGCTTGTGAATATAACAAGATGTCACACCATGATTATGTTCCATTATAAGGGAGAAGGGATTTTTCAGATGAAATTACATTCCCTAATCAGTTGACTTCGAATAAATAAAAAAGGAGGTTATCCTAGGTGGGGCTGACCTACTCAGGTGAGCTCTTAAAAGCAGTCTGGGAAATTCAAAATGAGCGAAATTCTGCTACTTGCCATGAAGGGGCAAACTGACATGGTGTGGAGAGGAACCTCACTCCTTAAACTGCAAGAAAATGAATTCTGTCAACAATCTAAGAGAGTTTGGGAGCAAATTTTTCCCTTGTGGAGCCCTGAGATGAGAACAGAGTTGACCCAGACCTTCATTTCAGCCTATAAGACCTTGAGCAGAGAACCAATTAACCCATGCCTAGACTCCTGACCCACAGATACTTTGAGATAATAAATTTATGTTGTTTTAAGCCATTAAGTGTGTGGTAATTTATTATGTGGCAATAAAAATCAAATTGAATACAGTAGTGAAACAGGCTCTAGAATACTAGTAAAGTTTCTCACCAGCCAGAGACTGATTTTCAGGTTTGATGTGCTTCATGCCAGTTCCCCAGGTCTAAGACCTGAGTCAGTCTTAGCATGAACAGCAAACACTAATTCACATTTCCCCATCTCTCTCTTCAAGCAGAAGCAAATAGCTAGCAACAGAGAAGACAAACCACATGTCCACAGGATCAAGAAAAGCAGTTCTCACCATCTATAACAACTCTACAGCACTGCTCCACTGGGCAAGGATATCAGACAAGATCTGGATCTCAGTTGGGAAGGAAGCTTTGCATACACATTTTCCAATACCTTGCTTTTGCTATTCTGATTTCCTAGGGGAAGAGGGAAAGTCCACGAGAGCACTCAATCACTGTCAAATCAGACGTCCTGCTTTCTGGAGCAGATGCTGCTAGCTTTTGGTCTCAGAGTAAAGGGGCACTGCTTTTCCCAGACTGTCACTACAATAGACAAATCAGAGTTCTTGAAAAGTGATGCAGCTACTTGTAGAGTGTGTGAGATGCTCCCTGAATCCTGCAAACAGTGCCACAAGTATGCAAAGACCACATTCCAGCAGCCCCCCATAGTAGGATAGGATTCCTTGCCTCCTCCCACTGGGTGAGCACAGATGCTCTGGTTCCACTCAGCAACCATCTAATATCATATAAACCACATGACTCCCACCTCAAACCCATGCAACCAAGTACACTGTGCATATCAGCAGGGTGAGGATAGGAACCAAGAAAATGGGTTGCCTTCCTTTTCCCACATTCTGAAAAACTTTGGGGAAAGGTAAACAGACATTTGTCAGGATGACTGCCATGGCCTCCATCTCCTTGCTCCCAGTCTTACATCCTCCAATCGCTTTTCTTCAATCTGCTGAGAGTCATCTTTCTAAAATACAACTGTATCAGGCATATACACATTTCTCCCATCCACATGTAAAGCAAATATTGTGTAAAATTCTTCCAGATCCTCTAGATCAGTGGTTCTCAACCTTCTGGCCCTTTAAGTACAGTCCCCCATGTTGTTACCCAACCATAAAATTATTTTCATTGCTACTTCATAACTGTAATGTTGCTACTGTTATGATCGTAATGTAAATATCTGATATGCAGGATAGTCTTAGGCGACCCCTGTGAAGGGGTCGCGACCCACAGGTTGAAAACCGCTGCTCTAGATAAAGCCCAGACTCTTTAGAATGATTTACAAGGCTCTTTATGACTCCCTCCCCGCTCCAAACTCAGCCATCATGCATTCAATACTCTACCTACTGTCAACTAACTTGCAATTCTTAAGACCCACCATGATCTGCCTCACCTCCATGCTATAAAACATGTTTCTTCTATTCAAAATAGTCTTCCTCTACCCTGTTTCACCTGATTAACTGTGATTCTCTCTCTCTCTCGCTCGCTCTCGCTCTCGCTCTCGACTGGAATTCATTGGCTTCTTTCAGTTCACTGCTTTATCTCCATAATATTAACTGGCAGAGAGTAGGCATTAAATAAATGGTGTTGAATGAAGAAAAGAAGGGATAAGTGAATGAGATCATTCTTTTAAGGGATATTTTTACAAAAATTATATTTGCATATTCAAAACCTTTAGGATCAAATCTCAGCCCGATTACCCAACCTCTTCTACAACATCCCTCCACACTCTGTAGCACCAGTCAGACTAAGCCATCCATCCTGTCCCTTCCATACCACCTCTAAGCCTGTTCACACTGCCCCCACAATAAAAATGCCACACCCCAGAATCCTACTATAAAGACATTCCTCCATAGAGACTTACTTGGTTCCCCCAACACAGAATTAATTTCTGCTTCTTACTTGTCCTTACAGCTTGATGTTTGTGTCTTCTGTTTGCATTTTTGAGGTTTTACTTGGGTTGTTTATGTATCTAGCTCTTCAACTGAAATACAAATTCCTTAAGGACAGCAATAGTGTTCTAGTCATCACAAAGCCTAAAATGTTTCTCAATAAATATTTACAGTATCATGTACTCTATAGTCCATTTTGTACAAGATAATTATGTACTTTAATGTGGTTTTAGGATTAAAGGTTACAATGGCAATAATAACAATGTTTAAAATAAAAATAATAATGATAATACCTACTAGATATTAATTGCACACCATGCACCAAGCTCTGGGTGAATGCTTTATATTCATTCCTTGTTACCTACTAATAATTGCATGGTATATACTGGTATTCATATCACCACCTTACAGATGAGGAAACTAAAAATTAATTTATGTAAGCTGACAAAAGTCACAGTAAGAGGCAGATCCAGTGGAACTCAGGCATGGCTGACCCCAGGACATGATCTCTTTCCCTTAACAATGTTTTTGGTCATTCTGAGCATACAATATGATTCTAAAAGTTTGCATTATGTCAAGTGTTAGTCTCCAAAGCGAAGTTAGGCTTTACTTTTTCCACAGGGTCTTATTGTGCTTGAAATGAATGTGGTCTACAAAATTTCACAAAACTCTTTCTGGGGTCAAGATCATGCCTACTCTGGCTTGCAGGCCATAGACTATCAGTGGTCTATTAGGGAGAGATTTGCTCCCCCAGTGCATATATCCATCAGTGATATCCATAAGCTGGGCAACACTAAGTCTCCATTGGTCCACAATCCAGTATCTGGCTTATACATGTCCAAGTCAATAAACATGCGATAAAACAAATACTCTGCATGCTTGACAACTGAATGATGAGTGTGAACTCCGCAAGGAAAATTCAAGGAATGGGGGATGGGGGGAGGCCATAGATGGTCACATGATAGCAGCCAAGGGGTGGTGTTTAGCATTTTATTACATCCTGCTGAGTTGTTTTCTAAGTACCTGGCACTGTGCTAAACACTTTATATTCATTATCTTATTTAATTCATACAATCCAATATAAGTATTGTTATTACACCCAATACAGAAATGAAAAAATGGATACTAGTTAAATAGTATTGCTTAGGTCGCCCAGTTAAGAAGTAGAGGAGAAATAATCAAACACAGGTCTAATTCCACAGCCCACACTCATGACCATTTTGATATACTGCATTCAATATCTATCCATTACACTGACAACCAGCATCACCCAAGCTTATTTCTAAAGAGCATGCTCAGAATTATCTTTTTTCTGCCTAAATGCTCAGAACAAAACAAGGAGAGCCCCCAGGCACACTAGCCTAAATAACTTCTCACTCCAGGGGCATTCAAATCCCAAAGCTGCTTTCTCAAGCATCTGAGTGTTTGTCCCAAATCCTGACCTAGTTCCAACTTGTGTAATTACATTGTCTTTCTAATTGTCCTTGGGTGTTCCACTGGGTGAAACCATGGCTCAGCCTATCCTCAGCCACTGAACAATGTTGCTAGGCAGCCATTAGACAACTGTTTCTATCCACAGAAGAGGTAGATACATATCTAAAGGGAATGGAAACATTCTTTCAGACTTTCACAACTTAAAAAACAACAGAAAATTGCCAGGGAGTTCTTTTGGTGACAAAGATTCCAAACTTTCGAAAATAAGTATTCTTAAAGGATTAACCTAGTGATTAAATAGTATAGACTTTAGAGAAGTCTAAAGTCTACACACACACACACACACACACACACACACACACTAGGGGCCCAGTGCACAAAATTCGTGCAAGGGGGGTGGGTCCCTCAGCCCGACCTGCACCCTCTCCAATCTGGGAGCCCTCAGGGGAGCCCTCTCCAATCCGGGAGTTTCTGTCTTTGCAATCATATGAGCAAATTGTCTGAGACCCCAACCCAGTTTGGTTTGGTGCTCACAGAATAATAGAGGTCTTTTTTTTTTCTTTGCTCCATTGGTGGAGATTTCCTAGAAGTTGCAGGATATCTTCCTTTTAATTTTTCCTTGACACTCTGACTTTACTTATGTCTCTCACCTTTGCTTTCCCTACATCCGACACCCACAACAGTAACTTGCTCCAGGCTCACTTTGCTCTAGCATCTAGGACAGTGGTTCTCAACCTTCTGGCCCTTTAAATACAGTTCCTCATGTTGTGAACCAACAATAAAATTATTTTCTTTGCTACTTCAAAACTGTAATGTTGCTACTGTTATGAATTGTAATATAGATATCTGATACACAGGATGGTATTAGGTGACCCCTGTGAAAGGGTCGTTCGACAGCAAAAGGGGTCGCGACCCACAGATTGAGAACCGCTGGTCTAGATCCCACAATGTGTCTACCACCAGAACTATGATTCCCAGAATTCCTGGTGCTCCCTGCGCTCTTGGTTTCTGCTTCCGGTCCAGGGGCTGCGGAAACCAAAAGGACTGGGAACTCCAGCCGCCCCCAGGCTGGGCTGACAGGACCGGACACTCCAGTGGCATCCCCGGGATTCCGGCCACTCGGCGCCGGCGCACACACGTGCTGGCCACAGGCTCGGAGTGGGCGGGGTCCCAGGGATGCCCGCTGTGTCGCCCCGGCAACGTGGCGGGCCAGTGGGCATCCCACCCCACTCCTGGCTGCTCGGCGCCTGCGCGCGTAGGCCCGAAGCAGCCAGCGGGTGTCCTGCCCCACCCCCGGCCGCTCAGCACCTGTGCACGTGCACACTACCCACAGGCCTGCCATCTTTGTTGGGTTAATTTGCATACTTCACTCCTGATTGGCTGTGGGCATCATGGAGGGATGGTCAATTTACATATTTGTCTATTATTTGTCTACTATACACACACACACACACACACACACACACACACACACACACTAGAGGCCCAGTGCACAAAATTTGTGTGGGGGAGGGGTCCCTCAGCCAGGCCTGCACCCTTTCTAACCCAGGACCCCTCATGGGATGTCCAACTGCCAGTTTAGGTCCAATTCCTAAACCAGCAGCCAGACATCCCTCTTGTAATCTGGGATTACTGGCTCCTAAACACTCACCTGCCTGCCTGCCTGATTGCCCCTAACCACTCTGCCTGCTGGCCTGATTGCCCCTAATCCCTCTGCCTGCCAGCCTGATCGCTTCTAACCGCCCTCCTCTGCCAGCCTGATTGCCGCTAACTGCCATCCCCTGCCAACCTGATGGCCCCTAACCACCCTCCCCTGCTGGCCTGATTGCCCCTAACTGACCTCCCCTGCCAGCCTGATCACCCCTAACCGCCTCTGCCTCGGCCCCTGCCACTGTGGCTTTGTCCAGAAGGAGGACTGGATGACTGGAAGATGTCTGGTCGAACCAGTCTAATTAGCATATTACCCTTTTATTAGTATAGATAGTTGCTGTTATTAATCCTCACATGAGGATTTTTTTCCCATTGCTTTTCAGAGAGAGGGGAGGGAGGGAGGGGAAGAGAAAGGGAGAGCCAGAGATAAAGGGAGAGAGGGAGAGAGAGAGAGAGAAACATGAATATGAGAGAGACACATCAACTGATTGCCTCCCACATCCACCCCAACTGGAAGCAAGGAAGGAACCCTCAACCCAGATACAGCTCTGGAACAGAAATAAAACTCAAGACCCTTTGGTGCACAGGCCAACACTCTAACCACTGAGCACACCGGCCACGGCTATTTTTTTTTTTTAATGCAAATAATTCCTTTGCAGGGGAGATGTTCGATAACCATTTTTCTCCTTTTCCAAACTATTTCCACTATTTTCAAATTTTACATTTTCAATAAAACCATTCTGTTAATGGAAGGAGGAAGTCAACTCCTCAAGGCAGGAGATACTGAAGCAGAGAATAAACTTCCACCATTTATGGGATCTAAATAAAAGCCACTAAGCTTCACATAGGAGGTTAGACCAAAGATCCTCCAAACAGAATTGTTTCATATTTTATTCAGATCAGAAACTAATCAGGAAAAGATAATCAGTCCTGCCTGGCCGGCGTGGCTCAGTGGTTGAGCATCGACCTTGAACTTAGGAGGTCATGGTTGGATTCCTGGTCAGAGCATATGCCCAGTTGCAGGCTCCATCTCCAGTAGGGGCGTGCAGGAGGCAGTCCATCAATGATTCTCTCTTTTCATTAACGCTTCTGTCTTTCTTTCCCTGTGCCTCCTGAAATAAAAAATAAAGAAAAAAGATAATCAGTTCTAAGTATCTTCAGATACACTGAAATAATGATAATAGCAACTAACATTTATTAGGCACTATATAATAGACATTTTATATGCATTATTTCATATAAACCTTATAAAAATCCAATGAGGTAGATACTACCATTGTTCCCATTTTACACAGGTAAGTAAAAAAATCTCAAAAAGGTCAAGCTATTTTCCAGTGCCCCACACTTGGAAAATGGTGGAAATAGAACTCAAACCCAGGTCTTTCAGACTCTAAAACCTAACCTCCTCATCTCTACCCCATATTATGTCTATATATTTTCAACTGCTTTTTCTCCTTGGAAAGAAGTCCCAAAAACTTGACCAGAAGAGGGATTTCTCCACCACAGAAAGCAGCTCTCAGAACTGAATGCACACTTAACTATTACAAATATTTATATATATATATATATATATATATATATATATATATATATAAAAGATGAAATGAATAATAACCAATTGGAAGAGAAATTCAGTATTAAGGAGATGGCATATAAGGAGCTAGAGGATTCCACACTCTTCCCTTTTTTGAACAGAGCATGGAAGAAACCATAGGTCATCAGCTTTAATTGCCTCTTTGAATAGATGAGAAGGTAAGAAGTGACTTTTTCAAAGTCTCAGCATTATTTTAGTAAGACAAATGTGAAAGCACTCCTAATGTACTTCACAATTGTCTGTACTACGAATGCTATTATTATTAGCACTATCAGTATTACTACTATGACAATGATGACTACTGTGATTTTATATTAGGAGGCTGTGAAGATACCTGACTCAAGCTGCTTCATGAAGTGTTCCCCACTGAATGGGTACTAGAAATACTCTGGCATTGTACTTTATGCATGTGATGATGGTACACACTACTATGGCATATTCAGAGCGGCTGTCATTAAGACAACATAGCCCTCCTCACCCTACTCACACATACACACACCCTCTACACCAGTGGTCGCCAACCTTTCAGACCTCACGGACCACCAGTGGTCCATGAACCACCGGTTGGTGACCACTACACTACACTATTCTTTTGTGAACTGTCTTCCAAGTACTTATTACTATCTAAAACAATCTTATTGCCTGGCAGGTGTGGCTCAGTGGGTGAGTGTCGACCTATGAACTAGGAGGTCACAATTCAATTCCAGGTCAGGGCATATGCCTAGGTTGTGGGCTTGATCCCCAGTGTGGGGTGTTGCAGGAAGCAGCCAATCAATGATTCTCTCTCGTCACTAATGTTTCTATCTCTCTCTCCCACTTCCTCTCTGAAATCAATAAAAATATATTTAAAAAATAAAATAATCTTATTTATTTATATGTTTACTGTCAGTCCCCTCCCCATGCTATGTAATGTAAGTTCTAAGAGAGCAAGAATTGTATCTGTTTTGGATGTTACTTTATTTCCTGATCCTTGAGTTAAACATTTATTAAGTGAAGGAAGGTACCATCGACATGAGTCAGTGCAATGACATGAGTCAGTACAATGTGTGAATGTTTCCTTTAACCATATCTGTCTGGAGCAAGATGGATTCTCTGAACAAAAACAGATGGGAAGAACCTAGAACATTTTTATATTGTTATATCTTATGGTGATGCAGTCCCTGGCATGCATCCTTTTTGGCACCCAGAAATCACAGAAAAGTCATGACCTGTTGTCCTAGATTGTTTTTTCTATGACGAAAATAGGTGTAGGCATTGCTCAATACTTGCTAATTCTTGGCACAGGAGTCCATACCAGCTTGGGTTGAAGCCAGTTCAAACAGGCTAGGAAAGTATGTTATACCTAAAATGATGGTTTAGACCTGGATTAGGTGGTGCTTTAGGTCTAAGAGTCTATTCTTCAAGTGAATCAGCATGAAATAAACAGCAAAATGAGCAAGAAATAGCTTGGTCTTTACAAAAACATGTAACTCTAGCTTTAAAAGACCATTTATGCAGGTCCCTAAAAAGCAAGTTTAACATTGCACCTAATAGGAAAATAAATATCTCCTACATAAAAGTCTAGAAGACCATTTTGGGTCATAGCACATTGTTAGGAGGCAATTTCAGAAATAAAACATTGTATACTTAATGCACTGGGGATATGGATAAGAGTGAGTTAATTACTATAAATCCTAATTCTAAAAACACAGAGCACTGCTTGAAAACCAGAGGGAGAAGAGCAAGGTGGGGTGGGGTCACAGAGGTCTGAGCATAGGTAGAATGCATTGCTTCTGCCACCTGGAGGCCTCTTTTCAAAATGGCAAATTCCCTGAGAACGATCAATCAGAGCCAAAAGATCTGATATTGGAATAAGTGCTTTGGGATATACTCTGGATCCACTGAGGCTACAAACATAAGCACCTTAATGTCTCATTATGGCCCCAAGATTCCTCACCCCAAATCTTAGCCTTCTTTCCTCCTTTTTCCTGCCCAATGTGACCCAAAAACTATTAAGTCTGATGTCAGGAAAGTGCCTGGGATTGGCCTTCAGAGATGTTCACTTTTGGTCCATACAAAGTTTTATTAAAAAATTGAACTAACATTTAATAAATGGAAAATTTCATGTTAAAAAATCATCAGCTTTTCAGATTCGCTTAAATTTCATTTTTCTCTCTGGCACTGTCTATATTCCCAGATGGCAAAAATCAGCTGAAGCTAAAGAGAATCTGCCCCCTTTGAACAAGACATGTGCCCTTCAATGTTGCACAGTCTCCACCACCCCCGATTATCTCCTAACTTTAAGGTCTGTGTTTATTGGTATATGTCATTGCACTCACTTTTTTCAATAGTACACAAATGTTTCTTGGAACCAGTATATCAAAAATTGGAAATCAAACGAATCAAAAATTCACTTGGAAAGGGCAAGTCCAAGAGTATTTAAGACAACTTTCAAGTACAACGTGAGAATTCACCCCCCAAATAACAAAACTATAGTAATTAAGACAGTTTGATATTGTCACATGGAAAAATAAACAAAGAGAATAGAATCCAGAAACATATTAGATAGGTAGATAGGTAAGTAGCTGATAGGGTAGATAGGTAGGAATGAGTAGAGGGAGGGAGGGAGGGAGGGAGGGAAGGAGGGAGGGAAGGAGCGAGGGAGGGAAGGAAGGAAGGAAGGAATGAATGAATTACTAATCAAGGAAGGAAGATGTCCTGTTAAATAAATGATGAATATCAATATTGTAAAACAAATTACATTATAATCATATTTTATACCAGAGTTTCTGGTGTGCTACAGCTTAAATGTAAAGAGGCAAAAAAAAATTTAAATTTGAAAAAATACAGAATAATACATTTATGATTTGAGTGAGGAAAGGATTAAGTATAAGCCAAAAATAAAAGATGGAAAAATTTTAAATGTAATATTTAAATGAAATATTTAAAATGTAATAGTTCTTCTCAACACCAAAGGCACCATAAATAAGCTAAAATATAAGCCAATCACAATCAGGGAGAAAATATTTGCAATATGTGTAACTGACAAAGGCTTAGTATCCAAAAATACAAGTCAACAAGAAAAAAAACACAGAAATATAGATAAAGGATATTAACAGACAAGTTTCAGAAGAGAATAGCTAAACAGCCAATACAACATAAATGATGATAAACCTCATTAAGTAAGAACAGAAATGCAAATTAAGACGATAATGAGATGCCATTTCACAAACATTAATGGCCAAAAAAATGCAAACTTGACAACACCAACCAGTGGTTATGATATAGAGAAATAAGGACCTTCATATAGTAATTAGGGGAGTGGAAACTATTTCACAGCCATACTGGTAAGAAATTAGGTGTAACTAGTAAAATTGAAGATGTGTACACATTTTTTAAATTATTGTGGTGAAAAGGATGTGTATAGCTTTTAGCTCAGTACATCCACTTAGAGGTATAGCCTGAAATTCGTTCATATATGCTAAGGAGACATGTCCAAAAATGAACTGGCAATGTGTAGATCAACATGAATGCATCAATCCAACAGTGAATTTTGTTAAAATAAGGAATCGGTGTGTGGGGGGGGGGGGGGGGGCGGGGGTTAAAAAGAACAAAAACATAAAGACTCACACATGGCAATTACTGAAAGACTCTGGCCTCATCAAGGACTTAGCTGAAAGTGAAATGAGCTCAAAAGTGCTGACAGGCACAAACTCTAGACTTCTTGAATGTTGACTCTGCCTCAAGGACAGAGCATTAAAGGTTTCTTCTCCAAGAGAAACAGAGACTCAAAGGGTCCCCTTTTTATTCATGAAATTTCCACCCTATCACCAATGACATGTTAGGCATCTACGTTCTTTATCTCCCTCCCTCTTCTCAACATCTTGGCAATGGAGATGCCATTATTCCCCCTTTCCCTCCCATATTCTACAGGCTAATAAACTGATACTTAAAGAAGTCATAGAACATGCCAAAGTCACACAGCCATCAATGTGTCAGATAATTTCAGTTACCATTTATTGAGTACCTACTGTGTGCCAGGCAATGTGCTAGGCACTGAGGCTACAACTGTGAAGAAGACAACATCCCTGCAAAGATGATTAGCCAAGGAGGGAAAGAGAAAGAAGAGACTCCTGGGTACATGCTCTAAAATGAGCTCCTTTTTTTATGCAACTAGAGGCCTGATGCACAAAATTCGCACAATCGTAGGCCTTCGCAGCCCCGGCTGCCTTGTGGCCCCACGACCCCATCCCCCACCCACTGGTCTTTCCAGAAGGTCGTACAGCTGTCTGGTCTAATTAGCATATTAGCTCTTTATTATATAGGAGGATGTTGATGTGGCAATTGTCAGGACTGTGAAGAAAACATGTTAAAGGAAGCAAAGTGAAAGCAAAACCAGAGGCAGATAGAAAAGGTGGTCAAACGGTGGTCTTACACTCCCACCTAGCCCCAACCCTGCACAGATCCAGCCACTGAGACCTCCTGAAACTAGTGCCCAGCTCTACACAGCATGGACTTACATATGCTTTCATGAGGCTGGAGCCGTACATGTAAACAAATAAGTAAGCAAGACAGTTACAGTTAAGTGCTAAGAAGGAAATAAAACAGATAAACGGTAATTAATTGAGAGGAGGTAGTGTATTCCAGAAAAGCCTCCATGAAGAGATGGTACGGTTCTGGGATTGGCGAGATGGGAGGTTTGAGGCAGACACATTAGAACTTGAGACAGAAAGAACTCAGCTTGTGGGGAACTGTGCCTGGAGTGCAAGGAGCAGAGTCGAGTCCAACATGAGATGAGGCTGAAGTCAGGGGAAAGGACAGATCAAAAAGGAAGTGGCACAGACAGAGATCATGGAGCCAGTATGTATTTCACTTCCTAACTGCAATAATAGTTATTCCCTGGATCCCAGAGAGTGCCCACCAGTAACCCAGGCAGGATGAAGGCTAGCACCAATATCTCACTGTTTCTAGCTGGAACTTTGTGGCTGGTTCCTTTCAGCCATAGTTCACAATAAGAAACCGGTTTATTCCCATTTCACACCTTCCTAACTATGTGTACATTTTTCTCACCATACTAGACTATTTGATTTAAGGCAGAACTCACAGAAACTATTGTAGTCCTTCGCACATAGCAATTACTCAACAAATGTTAGTTAAACGGATTTTCAAAAGCAGGCATGGGCCTAACTGCTAGAAAGTTTTAGTGTATAAAATTGAAGGCTGGTAGAGTCAGAGAAAAAGAGCTCTCCTAGCTCAGAAGAAGGGGGAGGAGGGCACGGCAGGAAAGGGAGCCACAGCAGCCTTTCCTGTCCCATTCTTTGAACTGCTTCTTAAGCCACTTGTACTTACCCTTCACCTTTGGGTGGAGAAACAAGGACTTCAGAATGTGGCCTCTGGGCACCCAGCCTCAGGTAAGTGCACTATCGATTTTTCTAGATAGAGCAATTCAAACGAAAATAAAAAGTATGCTTTTAAATTGTGCTTTTCAGGTAGGAAGAGAAAACAACAGTTGCCATATTTTTGCAGAATGCCACACTGATGTTTCCAGGACTCAGCACGCACCTCTGTAACTTACATGTACTGAGTGAGCAGCAATGAGACATTTGTTAATTGGAACTCTAATGACCAGTTCTTACCAATATCTAACGTACTGCTTCTGTCAGGAGCTGGGCTCATTTTCTCAAACAAGGAGGATAAATAAAATAGACTTCTGACTTAAGAAGGTACTGCAGGAAAGAAAATACCTTGCTTTCTTTTGTTTCAAGTCAAACTGATAAGTGACTAAATCACAATATTTAGATAATACTTTTTGCTACTCCCTGAGTTTTAATACACACACACAAACACACATACACACACACACCAAGTCACCTTTACCCCACATTTCCAGCATTCAGATCATCACTATCTCAGTTTGGCAGGGACAGGATAGCTTCTTAGAAAAGGTAACATTTGATCTGATTCATTAAGGAGGACTAAGAGTTCTGAAGGTAAAGGAAAGGGAAATGTTATGAATAACATAATACAACTTCATTTAACAGAATTCTTAGTTGTTTTTATATTTTCTTATATATTCAGTATCAAAGTACAGTGGGTCTTGGTGGGAAGATTTTGAAACAGGGTAGCAGTAGGGCACTTTATGCCTAGAAAAAGGCCTACAAATACAAAATAACAACAATAACTCTAGTAGCAGTAATAGGAGTAGCTACTGCACAGTGAGCTACTGTACCAGATAGTGTGATGAGCATTTTACATGTATTATTTCATCTCAGTTCACTAAATCACCATGGCAAGTATTGCTTCATTTCATGAAGATAATAAAGCTCAGGTTCACAGAAGCTAAGTCCTTTGCCTGAGGGTTCATAATTAATAAGGAGCAAGAATAGGAATGCACAGGTTTCCTTGGAGGACAGACCATGCAGTGGTCAACGGAAGAGTCATATCCTGGGACACAAGCCTCCCCTAGACTTTGTGTGTGTGTTTCTTTTCTAAATTTTGAGTGTTGAATCCTATCATCTCCACAAAGCCTTCTAGCTCTGTGTCCTAAAGTCTTCACAATCCATCCCAGGGCTAGACGATACCACCCCCCATGCCTTTCTTCCCTGTTCTGAGCCTCCTGCTACAGCTCCCAGCCCTCCTCCTAATTCTCTAGACAGAACTGAGCCCAAAAGTAAACCCGAGAAGAAAGATTCCTGCTATACTCTGTTACTGATGGGGAAGGCTGAGAAAAAATGTGATCCCTCGATGGCTCGAGAACTAACAGCAGTGCTTTCTAAACGACCAAAAGATCTCCAAAATAAAAAATTAATGGATTCCAGAACCAGCATCAGGACAACTGATGCCAATGGGATTCTGCATAATTCAGTGTTATACTGTCAACTATGACATATCTTTGGGCAACAGCCTAAGTTTCCTTTGAACAACGTGAATTGTCAGAAGTGATAGGAGCAGAAGAGGGAACAATGTCAAGGACACTAATATAAAAAAATGCATCTGAAGAGTTTGGTTAAAATAGTCTCAAAATATATAAAAGGGGAAAAAAGTAATTCTAAATTAATACATTCACTCCTAAAATATATGTGCATAATGAACTGAATAACTTAAAAAGTATTTGTAGATCGGCAACTATTTCATCTATAGACTTGGAAGTATGTATATTCAATTGGACAAAAAAACACACCTTTTAAACACTAATTCTCTTTGGAGAAAATGCAAGATGACCTAACATTCAAGATTATCTTATATTTGAGTCTCTGTGGGTAAAGAGCAGGAGCTAACCTCAATCTTATTCCATAGATTACAAAACAGCTCTTGAGTGCCTTTGTTATGCCAGTCATCATGCTTATCCTTGGAAATAGAGAAAGGTACAAAATGATCTAATCTTGACTTTCAATATTTATTTAAGTGAAAGCATTTATTGCCTTAACTCTGCTTTTCATATATGAAAACAATATGCATACCTGGGTTTCTTTGTGTTTCAGTGAAGAGATAGTCTCTTTCGGCACCAGCTTAATGGTGTGCTCTGTGTCTTTTCTGTCCTTTGCACCAAATCATACCCAATGCTATGCAGTATTACATGACCCACTTAATTCTATATTCCAACAGACATAGGAAAGATCAATTCACATATAATTACAGATCTTTATTTTTCAGGCCATTTCTGCTAGAAAGCCACTTCCTGGAAGTATTCAGACAGAAGAATGAATTGCTTCAATGGAAACCACCATAATCCAACGCACTTCCTCCACTGGCCTATCACTGCCTGAGATTCACACCACAAACATGATTCCATGACCTAAAAAACAGACAAGCCACCAAAAACAAAGCATTATGCTTGGAAGTACCACTAAGAATGCAAAATACATGAGCTATTTAAGACTCACTTCTTCTAAAAGGTATATAGACAAGTTAAGAGGAAAACCTCTGAAGGGATGTGACCCAGGATGCTGGGTAACTTTGAAAAGGAGAAAAATTAGAAGGAGCAGGTTATATTTTCCCAGGAACAGAGGGCCCTACATCTCAGGATAACAAAGAGAATAGACAGAGCGTGGCCAAAGGAGGGGTGAGCAGAGCCTTGACAGTTTTGTCAAGGAGTGCCTACACTAGATGCAAATACAGGATTCTGTTTAGTGGTCATGTTTTCCAGTCGATGACTGGATATCTCTGGATCCAGTGCAGGCACCTGTCTAGATCAATATCCTACTGTGAATGAATCCTGACCTACCATTACACAGATGAAATCTCAAGCAAACCAACCAATCTCTTACAAAGATGGTAAGAATACAACTGTACCGAGCATCAGAATGAGAGAAGCCTTCAAAAAGTTTCAAACCTTCACATCCAAGATCCAGGTTCCTTCCTATATGGCTTCTGGTTTTGTCCAAATTGAGGATTTCTCTCCTTTAATTACAATGCAAATTTGATCTGGGGAAGCAGCTCTCTCTGCTCTCTAGGGGACAGGCCTCTTAATTCCACAGCCATTCGGGCTCCTGCTTCGTGAATCTGTGTCTTTGAGTTAGCAAAAGAATGCACACCACCCTGCCTACTGTGTCCTTTCTGCAATGGAAGCTCTTGCTGTAGCCTTTAACCCACAGGCCTCAGAGGGGCTGTGGGAAACCTCTTTGGTGGGTGGATGGAGCAGCTCCGTCTCCATTTATTCCTTTGCCTTTCAGTTGAGCACTCCCTCTCGGGCAGTAACTCCAGAACGGCTTTGCTGAAGTGGACTCAGGCTACTAGAAATGGTCCTGAGACCAATAACTCATTTCACAGCGGCTGCCAAGGAGCTGTCAGACAGTGGTTCTATGGCCACGGGTCAGATTTAAAACTGTGATCTCAAGGAAATGCATGTGCTTCACATCCCATTAAAAGTAGCTTGAGCCAGACAGAGGCCCCCATGGAGTCCATCAACTTTGTTTTTGTTGCTGGGCCAGGCCTTGTGTTTGAATTGAGAGAAGAAGAAAAGTGGCAATCTCTCTTAGAGGCTGAGATTTCACTCAAAATACAGGTGTGGGCAGAAGTAGGTTTACAGTTATAAGTATGCAAAAACAGTTTATTCTTGTATTATTTATTATTGCATTATTATTATTATTATTATTAACCTACTTTTGCCTACCCCTGTATTTTTCCTGCTCAGCAAATGCTTATCCATTTACTTCTTCAAGTCAAAAAAGCAGAGTTTCAGCTCTATGATACAACCCAAAGAACCTAAAGCAAGAGAATTACAGTCTCGTTACATATCCATATTGACTATTTACTGAATGGACTAGAACCGTGGTCGGCAAACCACGGCTCGCGAGTCACATGCGGCTTTTTGGCCCCTTGAGTGTGGCTCTTCCACAAAATACCACGTGCGGGCGCGCAGGTACAGTGCGATTGAAACTTCGTGGCCCATGTGCAGAAGTCGGTATTTTGTGGAAGAGCCACACTCAAGGGGCCAAAGAGCCGCATGTGGCTCGCGAGCCGCGGTTTGCCGAGCCGCAGTTTGCCAACCACTGGACTAGAATATCAGGTAGGGTTCAACTCGAGTAGCAATATCTACTAATAATTGGGAATGGCTATCTGGAACACTGCTGAAAATACCAAATTGGGGAAAAGGTTGGTCAATTAGCAATGTCTCCTTTAGTAGTAGATTCAGGAGAGGGAAAAGACAGTAATTATGCCACATATTTACTGACGTTAGTCTGTGAATCTTTTCTTTCCTGAGTTTGTCACAGCTTTCAAATCAGCTTACCTGCTTATAGGTCACACTCGCTAATGCAGTAAGCCATCGAACAAGCACATCTAGCCATGTCATTCCTCCCGAGGCTCACATTGCCAAGGTCTCTAGTGTGGTATATAATGCCCTAGAATCCTGAGCTCCAGCCCATCTCTCATCACTCCTCACCCCAACACTATGCCCCAGTAACCCCGATTCTCACATTCCCTAAAATGCCCCTCCTCTTCTCACATGTTGCTCTTTTTCTCTGAGATGGTTTCACCTACCATACATATTCCTCTTATTAAATTGTACACAACCTTCAAAGCTCAATTCAAATGTCACTCCTTAGTCTCTCCGTCCAGGATACCCCAAGATCTTTTGTTCATATGACTATGATGGTGCTTTTCATTATAGTTTTTTAATGAGAACCTCTGCATTGCAAGTGATATAAACCAAGTCAAACTAGCTTAAAAAATAAGAAATATCCCAAATTATAATAAAAATAGGAATATACTATCCCTTTGTGTCAATGAAAAGTTTGAAGACAGAGTTTTCAGACATGACCAAATCAAGGTGCTCAAATAATACCTTCATGCCTGATTCTTTCATTTCTAGGCCTTCTTCTGTGTTGACCTAATTCCACGCAGTTGGTTCCCACTTGGGGGCTGCTTCAGCTGAAAGTCTACCTACAGGACATTTTCTTTTCTAATAGTTCCAATAGAAGCCTCAGAATTGAATCTTATTTGGCTGTCTTGGACCACCCTGAACCAATCATCATGGTCAATCAGATGAAATGTGCCAATTGTCCAGGTCTGGGTCAGATTCCATCCCTGAAGCAAGAGGGATAAATCCACTCTACCCAAACCGTATTGACAGACAGTGGAGAAGACTGGGTTCATCAAAGGAAGACGGTCATGTTATTCCCAGAAAAAGGAAGAATCTATTCCAGGAAGGAAAATAATAATTGTATACACACACCCAATGATGAATATTGAGTTTGTATGTCTCTTTTCCCTACCAACCTGAGCCTATCTCACCCATTTCATGGTACTCAGTGGCAGAGCCTTCAAGAACAGGATAAGGACAAACACTTTTTCCTTAATTCTTTGGACATGTATAGGAGCTGCATTTCAGTCTCCTGGGAACATGGGTATTAACTGTCTTTTTACCAAATATTTCCTCATTCTATGAAGCAATTTATGAGTCTTGGTGTAGCTTGCAAAGACAAGCATTTCTCGAGTCCTTGCTTGATAAGCACAGAAGGGAATTTATGTGAAGTGTTCTGTGATATGTATTATGTTAACTTGCTAATAAAATTTATTCCAGTTTTTGTGTTTATTTATAGCACACTGATTCAGAACCGATGCAATCATTAAAAAACGGCTTATGTGTGACCAATTTAAAATATAGAAAACCTCTTACTGTAACAAGAGAAGATAAAGCAGTTAAAATGAATAAGAAAACACAAGCTTTTGTTAATGGCACAAGACAAAAAAAGGAAATGGGAAAGCTCTAGTGAATATAGATATATAGGCATTGTTCCTGAACTTTTATTTGAAATCATACTAGTATTTGATTTTTAAGACTCAATATGCAAAGAAAATCCCTGATCATTCATAGTTAATCCCTGAAAAGTATACGAAGCTTGCATGAATGTTAGGCTAAGAATTTATACCATTAGTGAGTTCTTCTCCCTCTGTTAACTCCCCAAAGTGTTCCACTCTGTGACTGAGCTAGTAGAAAACACACTACCTTTCCAGTTTTAAAGCCCTGCATTCAGATTCCAGTCTGCTGAATTCTGGTTGTGTTGTCAAGAAAAAGCAACTTGCTCAAAGGTATTTCTAGTTCTGTTACAAAACAAACAATGACATTGATTTCAAAGTGGCAATACTGCAATGCAGACACATTTACCCAGCTGCGAGGAGCACATCATATGTTTTACTTAACAAACACATCTAGCACTTCCTTGTGCCAGGCATTATTCTGGGTGCTTCATGTATACATTTGCTCATTTAATCTTCACAATAACCCTTTGGCATAGTACTAACATTATTTCCATTATAAGAGTGAGGAAACTGAGTCACAAGGCAGTTAAGTCACTTGCCTAGGATAGCAGTAGTAAGTGCAGAGCCATCAGGTGGACACTGGCACCTGGCACTGTAGCCCTTGTTGACCAAGTAATAACTGCTTCTCACATGTTACACTGCTTCTCCAGTAAGGTGGCTTTGGAGTAAGGCAAGCTTAAGTTCAAACTCCCTGTGCAACCTACTAAATAGTGACCAGCAAGTTATTTCACTCTCGGATCCTAGATCTTCATATGGTACATGAAGATAACAACTATCATATAAACCCCTAGCACCCGCAGCACCATGCCTGGCACTCAAATATTAGCTTCTAATACCAGCAAGTGGGTATGCATATAACACCAGCCAGTGGGTATGATGTTTTGGAACATTCAAGGGAAGATATAATTTTAGAAATCACCCAGAGAATTCAGATAGAGACAAAAAGCAGTGGGGGGGACAGGGGGTAAAAAGTATTTCAGGCTTGATGCTCAAAAGCAAGTTTGGGCTTTGAGTCATCCAATTCATTTTGGAAGTGTCACATACCTTGTGAAGTGTTCATCGTGGTCCAAAAGTCTGACCAGGATTTCAGGAAAAGAAGAACCAGGCTATTGATCCATACGTTCAAGAATTAACAAAATTAATTCAGTGTTCTTCGGCAACAGAGTAAATGAATAAATACTGCCAGAATGATCCCCACAATGGTTATTATGTGTGTTAAATCCTTCAACAAAATATAGGGAGATTACAGTCAAAGGAATGATTTCTTTTCTAGTAACCACCCAGCTGGTGTTTTCTGATAATATAATAACCAAACTGATTCATCTACAGAACCAATGTAATCACATTGAAATGAAACATTTAAAAGTTTTTTAAATGTTATCCAGAAAGTCTAGGATTTGTTTACATGTCCTTACAAAACCCCCAAAATCAAAATAAATCACGGTAAAAAAAAAGAAAATATAGTTATTTATTTATTTATTTATTTATTTATTTCTAAACAGTTGGCTAATGTAATACTTGTAGACATGGTGCCATATATAATAAGAGTCAATCCTCTCTGACCCATATATGAAAAAGGATTATTATTCATCTCTATAGCAACATTTTTAGCAACTATTTGGTAAGCATTATACTAAGCATATAAGGTACTCTAAGTAAAATCTTCACAAACATATTTCAATGCAGCAAGTAGGACTATTATCCACATCATAGATAAGGAAAGTGACTCAGAGACAGTAACTAGCTTTCCCAAATCCTCACAGCTGGTTTACCAGTTTCGATAATTTCATCTTCAAATAGAAGAAACCTAAGTCTAAGTTTAAAGACTTGCCGTGGCTGGTTGCTCAGTGGACCAAAGGGTCTTGGGTTCTATTCCTAGTCAAGTGTTGCAGATTCCCCAGCCCTGATAGGGGCGTGTGCAGGAGGCAACCAATCAAGGTGTCTCTCTCATATTGATGTTTCTCTTTCTCTCTCTCCTCCTTCCCTTCCACTCCCTCTCTTTGAATTATTTTCCCTATATTCTTCACCAAATTAACTCATGCTTTGGGTCTCAGTTAAACCACCTCTTCCTCAGAGAAGCTTTCCTTGACTCCTAATGGTGTCAAACCTCTCTCTTGGACCCTCTCAGCACCATATACATTGTCTTCACAGCACTTACCACTGTTTCATTTTACATTTATTTGAGAGGTTAACTGATTAATTGCTTATTAGCCTGTGTCACAGTCAGCTCAGGCAGCTATAACAACAGACTGAGCAGTTTAAACAACCAGTGTATTTTTCACACAGTTCTGAGGCTGGGAAGTCCAAAATTGAGGTTCTGGCAGATCTGGCTTCTCATGAGAGCCTGCTTTGTGGTTCATATGCAGCCATCTTCTTGCTTTCTTCACGTGGCAAATGAGGTGAGAGATCTCTCTGGGCTTCTTTCATAGAGGCACAAATACCATTCATGAGGGTCCATCCTTATAACCTAATCACCTCCCATAATACCATTGTATTGGGATTAGGTTTCAAA
Source organism: Myotis yumanensis (assembly GCF_028538775.1). NCBI lineage: Eukaryota > Metazoa > Chordata > Mammalia > Chiroptera > Vespertilionidae > Myotis > Myotis yumanensis. The sequence goes on along the minus strand of NW_027223756.1, from coordinate 24,894,647 downwards.
ATGTGACTTTGGGGAGGACATAAACATTCAGTCTCTAGCTGCTTATACTGGTAAGTCCCCTGAAGATAAGGATTGATTCTGTGCTTGCTGGATTCTAGCCCTGATTTCTAGCACACTCTATGGTACATTGCAGATACTCAGAAAATACTGGTTGAATTAAAAAACAAACTAGAGAAACCAAGAGTTTTGTTCTTTGTTCTCTTCAAGACCTCTTCACTAGTGGCTTCCTGAGCAGAGTCACCTTGACACCTATCTCTTGATTCCTAGACTCTGTCAGTCGGATTCAGCTCCACATACTCCAGGGAGCTGGAGTCAGGTCCAGGATCTTTGTAACCCATGCACAGTGTGCTCTGATCTCATGGGCTGGGTCTAGAAAACAACTACATTTTTCTCAAGTCCTTAAAATGTACTGTAAATAATGAATAAGCAAACAAATTAGCAGTACAGTGTATGATTAAGAGCTCAAGTTTATATAAATATATAAATAGTGAGATCTTCATATAGTGAACGGTGTCCACTGGTTATGTAACTTCTCTAAGCTTCAATTATCTTCTATATATATAAAAGCCTAACGACTAGAACAACTGGAACAACCAGTCAACCAGTCTCTATGATGCGCACTGACCACCAGGGGGCAGACGCTCAATGCAGGAGTTCAGTGTGCTCCCACAGCCAACTTCCCACGGCCCCTCCCCCCAGGCTGGCCAACCTCCCACAGCCCCTCCCCCAGGCCCCAATTGGGGGTGGAGGGGCAGTAGGCCAACCTCCTGCAGTCCCTCCACCCTGTCCGGCCAACTTCCCGTGATCCCTCCCCCTGGCCAGGCAGCCCCTTGACCGGCTGGCCAACCTCCCAATAGGCTCCGATTCGGGGGCAGGCCGGCCAACCTCCTAGGATCCTCCCCCGCGCCCCCCCCCCCCCCGCCAGCCAGCCCCCAGATAAGCCTCAATCACCGGCCAGGCCGAGGGACCCCACCCGTGCACAAATTCATGCACTGGGCCTCTAGTTTCAGTATAAAATGGGGATAAGATTTTTATAGGTATTCAAAAAGCTAGTATATGCAAAACATTTAGCCCAGAAATGGATACCATTACTAACAAATTTTCTATAACTACAGAAATGTTCTTCTTAGAAAAATTGTCTTTATAAAGAGGAAAATACTTTAATAAAATGTGGGGTGATTTAAGGTAAAATGGTTAAGAACTGTTGCTGTAAGGATTCCAGGCAGTGGACATAGTTATTATGAATAATTCAAACAACAAAATGCTTGACTTTTTGAACCCAGTTAGTCTACGCTGTGCTCAGAGCTCCAATGGAACTTTTAGGTCCAACAGAGTAGTGAAATCAAGGTCAATTCTTCCATTTCACAGAACCCAAAGTTTAATTCTCTACATTTAAAAAATGCTGTGTTAATAAAACAAGTGAGACAGAAAAGGACAAATACTGTATGGTCTCAATTATACACGGAAAAAAGCTGAACTCATAACAATAGAGAGTAAAATGGTGATTATCAGAGACTATGCACGGGATAGGAGGGTGAAAATAGGCAGATATCAGAGTACAAACTTCCAGTAAAAGGGTGAATAAATTCTGGGGATCCAATGGACAGCATAGTGATAACAGTTAATAATACTGTATTATCGCCCAGGCTGTTTTGGCTCAGTGGATAGAGCATCAGCCCGAGGACTGATTCCCAGTCAAGGGCAGGTACCTCTGTTGCTGGCTCCATCCCCAGCCCTGGGTGAATGCAGGAGGCAACCAGTAAGATGTGTCTCTCTCACATCAAAGTCTCTCTCTCTCTCTGTCTCTCCCCCCTTCCACTCTCTCTCTAAAAAAAAACAAAAAAAAAAACAAAAAAACAATTGAAAAAATATCCTCTACTAGTATGAGGAATAATAATAATAATATTGTATTATAAACTTGAAAGTTGCTAAGAGAATAGATGTTAAATGTTCTCACCACAAAAGAAATGGTAATTATGTGATGTGATGCAGGTGTTAGCTAACACTATAATAGTAATAATTTTTCAATATATAAATGTACTGAATCAACACATAATACACTTAAACTTTCACAATGTAAAATGTCAACTGTATCTCAACAAAGTTGAGGGGAAGAAAACGTTTCCTGTTCATTTGCTCGTGCCCTTCTACTCCATTAAAATTTGATATTACTCTGCCACTTAGTTTTTACAATAAAAAGCAGCTGTAAACAGCAGAGTTCTTCAGGTCTTCTCTCTCACAGTACCTTTAGATCACAAGAAAAGTGTTGAAGAATGTTTTCCAATTTCTGTGGAAAAGACTGTGGCATATGAATATCCACCAGCATCTCATATCCATGCAGACATCACTATCAATCAGGGTGTTGTTTCCCACTAAGACCTACATGGTGTTTCATAATCCTCAACAGAGAGCTTCAGAAGTTACACTACTCAATCAGAGTTGATATGTGAAATGTAACCTATTCTCCGTACTTGACCTACAGAAATGTTCTATAAGAGACCAGAAATAAAGTTATAACAAGAACCTCAGGTGTTGATGGCACCACCCATGAGGACTAGTCTTAGAATATTATTGCAATCAAAGAACTGTAGTCCATAAGCAGATAATAATTTTAAAATAACTCAATTTCTTTACTAGTATTCTCAAATGCCATGAGTGGGGAATATTGACCTCAGGAATAATTTATTTAAAATTTTCATTTTTCTCTCCCCTCTGCTTCCTTCATAGACAACTTCTTCCACAGCTCACTTGTCAAACTCCTCAAAATATCTGTCACCCAGCCCTAAAAAAGGCCCATCTCACCTTTCTTGTCCCAATTTCCTCCAGTTTTGCATTGCCACAATGAAAGAAGCCAGTCTAGAATGATAGTGAAGGAGTAAGTACTGAAAAGGTAAAACCAGTATAATCTTTAACATTCAGGGGGAGAAAAAATTGCGAATTCTCACACTTTAGAAACTTTTGGATAGATCTAGCCCAGCGGATCTCAACTTATGGGTCATGACCCCTTTGGCGGTCGAACGACCCTTTCACAGGGGTCGCCATCCTGCATATCAGATATTTACATTACGATTCATAACAGTAGCAACATTACAGTTATGAAGTAGCAACAAAAATAATTTTATGGTTGGGTCACAACATGAGGATCTGTATTTAAAGGGCCAGAACGTTGAGAACCACTGATCTAGCCTATGATTTTAGGGCATCACCACCCTTCCTCTATTTTGAGAATCAACGTTTTTCATTATGTGTGCTAGAGTTCACAAAAAGGGTCCCAAAAGCCAAATCTAAAAGCAGCTTTGGCACAGGAATGGCATTTTTGGAACTAATGCTCAGAATTCCCCCACAGAACCTGTGTGAAAAAAAAAAAACCACTTCAAATGATGAGAGCTTATTTCTACCTTTTATAGCTACTTCTTTCTCTCTCTCATTTCTTCCCCATGTAATTAAAAATGTGGAAGGAGAGAAGGAGGGGAGCTGCTATGAAAGTCAGCCTTGATTTCATTCATTAAAGGCAACAAAAATTAGAAAGTAAAAATTACTGTAGCTTTTACTTCATCTCAAGACAGAAAGGCTCTGAGCAATAAAAGATCAAAGAAAAACAAGGAAAGGGGCTGGCAGAAAATACAACCCATAGCCATCATGTCCCCAACTTTAAAGGAATCTCGATCTTTCCACAGATATTCAGGGGTTTTCTTCTAGCTTTGGGTCATAAAAAATTTTATACTGGCATCCAATTTTATTTGAATTCTAATACATACAGCACAGCTTTGAACCCCAGGAAAACATCTCCTTCATAGGGGTCCTTTCTCTCATTCTGGACACCAACCAACCATATTCTGACTCTATGAGGGATAAGTAAGGCCAAAAAGCTCATACAAGGTCAGAAGAAAATCTTTAGAGGAGAGAGCAACATTTGAGACAGGAAGACAATGTGCAGAGATTCTCAAGTCTACCAGACCTACCAGAAAGAGACATGTATTTGAATTAGCAATATGCCCAATACATCTCTCCCCACCCATGGTTGTAGCTCTCATGGCCATACTCCAGCACTTAGGGAAAACTCCAGGCTCCCCATTATCTTCTTTCCTGAATCAGCTTGCTGTTTTGGTATCTTAAGTTTTCATTCCATTATTTCATATTATGTGTTAGGAGTTTGCACCATGAGATGAGGTCAGAATTTTACTCCATAACACTGAATATTTTGAAAAGTTAAATTTATACATCTCTTTATCAGATGGCTATGTTGGAAATTCAATATCAGTCAAGCTGAAGGAAGCCCCTTCCCTTTCTCATGCTCAATGACTTGGGCAGTTCAGAATATTTGGTGAAGGGCTCTTCACATCCACTCTAGTTCCCAATGATATGCCCATTAGACATATCTGCAGTGTCCCTTGAGTGCAGATGGCATTGCAGCTTCCTGTGAAACTTGAGCACAGGATGTTTGCTGGCAGGTGGATCATAGACTCATAGTGTCCAGACTTACAAATAATCTAAAAACTGCCTCCCCATCAGTTTCCCCCCAGGGTGACAAAAGACAGCAGGTTGCTGCTCCCTATAGTGGTAATTATCTCTCCATTTACAAAACACTCCAAAAAGTATAAAAAAATACCTTCCGAGGTTCCCCTTCACCTGTGAAAATCTGGTCTCATTCCCCAACCTACACATTTCTCCAGGATGTGTGAGAGAAAGAGGTAGGTAGAGGTATGAGAAAAGATGCTGCCATTTTCCTTTTCCTTCTTTTCAGGAATAGTGGAAAAATGGAAACAGCACCAAGAAAGGAGATTAAGCTCCAAGATTGCCTTGTAAGTATTAATTGAGGAAAATGGCATTACTTCAGCATCAAATTATATTAGATGCTATGGGAGAAGGGGGGAAGGGAAAGAAAAGATTGCTAGCTAATTTCAATATTGCTCCTGGTAAAGAAGCATTAGACTATACTCAAAACAGAAGACCTTAAGGGTATTACATAAAGGTGTTCATCTAAGCATAGCCATTAGATCAAGATTCCAGACCTTCCTAAATGACTAAAATATATATCAAAAAAAAGGTAGAAGGAGATAAAGCAAACAAATAGAATAAGTTGATAGTGAAATACTATTTATGTACATACACATCCCATTACATCACATAAATACAACTGATACAACTGAGGTCAAACCTCTCAACACATCAATAAATGGAAATGGGTTTAACACACCAATAATACTTTCCGATTGGTTAAAAAAGCAAAATTCAACACATCCAAGACGCACACCCAAATCAAAGAGATTAGGAAAAGTTAAAAGTAAACTGATGAACATATAATCAAAATTTCTATTAGAAGACACACAGAAAGAAAAAGCCCATTTGTAAGAGTAGTAATAATACTGTTATCAGAGTAATAATACTGCATCAAAATCCACATGAGTAAAACTATAAAGTAATTGAAGGACACGTTGTGCCTTGCTCTGTTGTATTTTGTGCCTTTAAATCAATGCAGCAGATCCAAGCAACAGCAGCCCCCTGATCACCGCAGCCTCCTGATCACCACAGCCTCCTGATCACCACACCCTCTGTCTGTGGAACAGCAGCTGTACGTGAAGCCTCCCCCCACCAGCCAGAAGAGCCAACACAGCTGTGAACAACACCCACCAGCGGAGCTGCTGACAACTGGAAAGCAGCTGCTACCGCAACCGTCTGAGCAGCAACCACAACCCAAGGAGCCCCTGCCACCCAGGGAGCAGCCACTGAACATCTCAACATCTACATATGTCAGCGAGATCAAACATGGGTAGACAAAGAAACCCCCAAAGGAAAGAAAAGGAGGACTCGCCAGAAAAGCAGCTAAGTGAGACAGAGATATGCAACATGACGGAAAAAGAATTCAGAATAAGGTTCCTAGAGTACATGCACCAGATGTTCAAGAAGCAAGAAGAAACAGATGAAAAACTCAACTACTTATGCAAGAAGCTAGAAGAAACAGATGTAAAAATCAACAACTTAAGTAAGTCCCAAGAAGAAATGAAGAGTGACATAGCTTCAATAAAAAACTCCATTGAAAGTATCAACAGTAGACTGGGAGAAGCGGAGGACCGAATTAGTGAATTAGAAGACAAGGAAGCAAAACACACTCAAACTGTACGGCAAATGGAGAAAAAAATTAAAAGACAGGAGGAGAGCCTAAGGGAGCTTTGGGACAACATGAAACGAAACAACATACGAATAATAGGGGTGCCAGAACAACAGAAAGATGAACATGGATTAGAAAACCTATTCGAAGAAATAATATCAGAAAACTTCCCTGAGGTGGGGAAGAAAAAAGTCACACAAGCCCAGAGAGTCCCAAACAAGGTGAACCCGAAAAGACCCACACCAAGACACATCATAATTACCATGGCAAATGTTCAGGATAAAGAGAGAATCTTACAGGCTGCAAGAGAGAGACGGAAAGTAACATACAAGGGATCTCCCATTAGATTATCAAATGATTTCTCAACAGAAACACATCAGGCCAGAAAAGAATGGACGGAAATCTACAAAGTGATGCAAAGCAAAGGACTGAATCCAAGAATACTCTATCCAGCAAGGCTATCATTCAAAATTGAAGGGGAAATAAGAAGCTTCACAGACAAAAAAGGGCTAAGGGAGTTTATCACCACCAAGCCAGCCATGCAAGAAATGCTAAAGGGACTGGTGTAAAAAGAAGAAATATCAAGCTCAGAAAGAAAACAGCCACACACACACACAAAAAAAGAAATGGCTACAAACAAGTACCTTTCAATAATAACTTTAAATGTAAATGGACTAAATGCTCCAACCAAAAGACATCGAGTGGCTGAATGGATAAAAAAACATGACCCATACATCTGCTGTCTACAAGAGACCCACCTCATTAGAAGGGACTCACACAGACTGAAAGTGAAGGGATGGAAAAATATCTTTCACGCAAATGGAAAGGAAAAGAAAGCTGGGGTAGCAATACTTATATCTGACAAAATACATCTCAAAGTGAAGGCCATAACCAGAGATAAGGAAGGCCACTTCATAATACTAAAGGGATCAATACAACAAGAAGATATAACCCTGGTAAACATATATGCACCCAATGCAGGAGCACCCACATACATAAGAAAACTTCTGGAAGATATCAGGGGAGAGATCGACAACAATACAATCATAGTAGGGGACTTTAATACACCACTGACATCACTGGATAAATCCGCTAGACAAAAACTCAGCAAAGAAACAGCAATCCTAAATGACTCACTAGATCAGATGGACTTAATTGACATCTTCAGAACACTTCACCCCACAGCTGCGGAATATACATTCCTCTCAGGTGCTCATGGGACATATTCAAAAATAGACCACATATTGGGTCACAAGCAAAGTCTCCACAAATTCAAGAAGATTGAAATCATAAAAAGCTTCTTCGCAGACCACGATGGCATAATGTTAGAAATAAACTACAATAAAAACAACCCAAAATACTCAAACACTTGGAAGCTGAATAGCATGTTATTAAATATTGATTGGGTTACCGATGACATCAAAGAAGAAATTAAAAACATCCTGGACACTAATGACAATGAAAACACAACAATCCAAAACCTCTGGGACACAATGAAAGCAGTCCTGAGAGGAAAGTTTATAGCTCTACAGGCCTATCTCAAAAAACAAGAAAAAATGGTAGTCAATCATCTAACTCTACAACTCAAAGAATTAGAAAGAGAGCAACAAGAAAACCCCACAGTGAGCAGAAGGAAGGAGATAATAAAGATTAGAGCAGAAATCAATGAAATAGAGACCAAAAAAACAATACAGAAAATCAATGAAACCAAGAGCTGGTTCTTTGAAAGGATAAACAAGATTGACAAACCCCTAGCCAGGCTCACCAAGAAGCAAAGAGAGAGGTCCCAAATAAACCAAATCAGAAATGATAGAGGCGAAATAACAACAGACCCCACAGAAATACAAATGATTGTTAAACAATACTACGGGCAACTCTACTCCAACAAACTAGACAACCTGGAGGAAATGGACAAATTCCTAGAAAAATACAACATTCCAAAACTCAATCAGGAAGAATCTAAAAACCTCAATAGGCCAATAACTATGGAAGAAATTGAAGCAGTCATCATAAAGCTTCCAGCAAACAAAAGCCCAGGGCCAGACGGCTTCACAGGGGAGTTCTACCAAACATTCAAGGAAGAACTAAAACCTACCCTCCTCAGACTACTACAAAAAATTCAAGAGGAAGGAACGCTTCCAAGCTCATTTTATGAAGCCAGCATCACCCTAATACCAAAACCAGGTAAAGACATCACAATGAAAGAGAATTACAGGCCAATATCCCTCATGAACATAGATGCCAAAATCCTCAACAAAATCTTAGCAAATCGGATCCAGCAGTACATCAGAAGGATCATACACCATGACCAAGTAGGATTCATCCCAGAGATGCAAGGATGGTACAACATCCGTAAATCAATAAATGTGATACATCACATAAACAAATTGAAAGAAAAAAACCACATGGTCATATCAATTGATGCAGAAAAAGCATTTGACAAAATCCAACACCCATTTTTGATAAAAACTCTCAGAAAGGTGGGAATAGAAGGATCATACCTCAACATAATAAAAGCCATATATGACAGGCCCACAGCCAACATCATACTCAATGGACAAAAACTAACACCATTTCCCCTAAGAACAGGAACAAGACAGGGATGCCCACTCTCACCACTCCTGTTCAACATAATACTGGAAGTATTAGCCATTGCAATTAGGCAAGAAGAAGAAATAAAAGGCATCCAAATTGGAAAAGAGGAAGTAAAACTGTCCTTATTTGCAGATGACATGATATTATACATACAAAACCCTAGAGACTCCATCAAAAAGCTACTAGACTTAATACATGAATTTGGCAATGTAGCAGGATACAAAATTAACCCCAAGAAATCTGAGGCATTTCTATACACCAATAGTGAACTTTCAGAAAGGGAGATCAGAAAAACAATCCCATTTACCATCGCACCAAAAAAATTAAGATACCTAGGAATAAACTTAACTAAAGAGGTTAAAGACCTCTACTCAGAAAACTACAGGACGTTGAAAAAAGAGATAGAGGAAGACATAAACAGATGGAAGAACATACCATGTTCTTGGATTGGTAGAATCAACATCATTAAAATGTCCATACTACCCAAAGCAATCTATACATTCAACGCACTTCCCATTAAAATACCAATGGCCTTCTTCAAAGATCTAGAACGAACTCTCCAAAAATTCATCTGGAATAAAAAAAGACCCCGAATAGCTGCAGCGATCCTGAGAAAGAACAAAGTAGGTGGGATCTCAATGCCAGATATCAAGCTGTATTACAAAGCCACTGTTCTCAAAACTGCCTGGTACTGGCACAAGAACAGACATATAGATCAGTGGAATAGAATAGAGAGTCCAGAAATTAGCCCGAACCAATATGCTCAATTAATTTTTGACAAAGGAGGCATGAACATACAATGGAGCCAAGATAGTCTCTTCAATAAATGGTGTTGGGAAAATTGGACAGACATATGCAAGAAAATGAAACTAGAGCACCAACTTACACCATACACAAGAATAAACTCAAAATGGATAAAGGACTTAAATGTACGACAGGAAACCATAAAAATTCTAGAAGAATACAAAGGCAACAAAATCTCAGACATATGCCAAAACAATTTCTTCACTGATACAGCTCCTAGGGCAGTTGAAACTAAAGAGAAAATGAACAAATGGGACTACATCAAAATAAAAAGCTTCTGCACAGCAAAAGAAACCATCAACAAAACAACAAGAAAACCCACCTCGTGGGAAAACATATTTGCCAACGTCATATCTGATAAGGGCTTAATCTCCAAAATTTATAGGGAACTCATACAACTTAACAAAAAGAAGATAAACAATCCAATCAAAAAATGGGCAAAGGATCTAAATAGACACCTTTCAAAAGAGGACATTCAGAAAGCCAAGAGACATATGAAAACATGCTCAAAGTCACTAATCATCCGAGAGATGCAAATCAAAACAACAATGAGGTACCATCTCACACCTGTCAGAATGGCCATCATCAACAAATCAACAAACGACAAGTGCTGGAGAGGATGTGGAGAAAAAGGAACACTTGTGCACTGCTGGTGGGAATGCAGACTGGTGCAGCCACTATGGAAGGCAGTATGGAGGTTCCTCAAAAAATTGGAAATGGAACTCCCATTTGACCCTGTGATCCCACTTCTAGGAATATATCCCAAGAAACCAGAAACACCAATCAGAAAGGATATATGCACCCAGATGTTCATAGCAGCACAATTCACCATAGCTAAGATCTGGAAACAGCCTAAGTGCCCATCAGTAGATGAATGGATTAGAAAACTGTGGTACATCTACACGATGGAATACTATGCTGCTGTTAAAAAGAAGGAACTCCTACCATTTGCAACATCATGGATGGAACTGGAGAGCATTATGCTAAGTGAAACAAGCCAGTCAATGAAGGAAAAATACCACATGATCTCACTCATTCATGGATAATAAAGACCATTACAAATTTTTGAACAATAATAGATACAGAGACAGAGCTGCCTCAAACTGATTGTCAAACTGCAGTGGGAAGGCCAGAGAGAGTTGGGGGGCAGGAGGGAGGGGAGTAAGAGATCAACCGAAGGACTTGTATGCATGCATATAAGCATAACTAATGGACATAAGACACTGGGGGGTAAGGGAGGGTAGGGGTTTGTCAAGGGCGGGGGGGAAAAAGGACACTTATGTAATACCCTTTGTAATACTTTAAGTGAAAAATAAAAATAAAAAAAATAAAAAATAAATAAAATAAAAAAAAAGTAATTGAAGGACACTAAAGTTGGCTTAAACAAATAAAAATATTTTCATATTCTTGGCTAGGAAGAATCAACATCATAAAGCTTTCAATCCTCCCAAAGTTAATTTTTATACTTAATGAGCTCAAGTTAAATGCCATCGGGTTTTTATTTTCCTAAAGATAAAGTTGATTATTAAGCTCACTTGGGAAAACTATGAAAAATAAGAGAAATAAGTTTGATATAAAAACATTTTTAAACCCATAAAATTTTTAAATGCTTTACTGGTGCAAGAATAAACAGAAAGATGGGGCAGGGGGCAGGGGCAGACTAGAAGGGGCCAATGGGGGGAAAAAGGAGACAGTTGTAATACTTTCAACAATGAATATTAAATAAAGAATAGACAGAAAGATAAATGGAACAAATAAGCCAGAGATAAACCTAATCACATATGGAAATTTAGCATTTAATGATTTAATTTATATAATTGAAATTTTTCATTAATTCAGAATCAGCATCTCAAATGAGCTGGGAAAGGATGGATGTCTTAATAAGTGATATTGGAATAACTGGTGAGTCAAATGGAAAAGATAAAATTGGATCCATTCCTCACTCCATACACCAAAATTAATTCGCAATGGGTCTGACATTTAAGTATAGGAATAATACTATACAAGAAATGAAAGAAAACATCAACGCATTTCTCTAAACTTGGACGTAAGAAACACTTTCCTATGACTCAAAATCCAGACTCAGTAAGGGGAAACTTTGATAAAGTGGACCCAGTAGACTGAGGTCCAGAGAGTCTTTCCAAATGAAGAGGACTGCTGAACTACTGAGACTGTTCACACCCTTGAGTGGGGGTTAAAGGCCTCTAGAGTGCAAATGAAATTGAATTCTCTCCTAGGGAAACTGGGGATGAGGATCAGAAAAGGTTATGGAAATCAGAGAAATAAGAAAATGTGACTTTTCTTGCACTTCAAATTTGCACATGAAAATTCATACCAACCTTAATAAATAATAACTATAATTAAACCAAAAAAAACAAAGGTTACTCTTTCTTGGTGCCTTCTATGTGTATCTTCTAAGCCTTACAATCATTCCACCAGGAAAGCGTCATTACTCCTCTTCTGCCACACCCACAGTTTGCAGCTGGGAACATTGACACTCCAGTTAACTTTCCTAAGGTCTTAGCTAATAAACTATAAAGCCACTTAACTAGTAGCACTAAGCACAGTGCTAGACACCTTGCTGGTATTAGTATATTTATCTGATTAATTAATTGGAATGTTGAAGAATCTCTGACTCAGAGAGTTCTGAACGAATTATTAGTTGGTCTGATTTACTATGGATCACTTAAGTGACTCACATAATTAGCATATATGATTTAGAAATCTACCATGTACAGGACACTATAATCTAAGGACTGTAAAATAAGACAGATACTGTCCTCACCAAGCAAAGGTATATCAGGAGATAAAAACACACAAACAAGTATAAGGAAGTAAAAACAAACTAGAATTGCAAAGCACTTATTTGGAAATGTAACGGAGGAAAAGATCACTTCTGCCTTGGGACATGAAAGAAAACCCCCTGCAGAAGAGGCATGTAACAGAGAGGTAGTTTTAGGCTCCCAATGCCAGTGAGAACCACCCAAATCTTATACTTTGATGAGGGTGCAAAAGCAATTATCTTGTGTATTTGAGTATCACTAACTGGCCTAATTAATTCAAAACAACCCTACCTTCTTTTCTGTCAGCAGCAGATTTTTTGCCTGGATTATATGGATAACTGCACCAATTCTGGCCTTTATTAGACAGCCCAAGTGAATCTCATTTGTTCCAAAAAGATAGAAGTACTGAACCTCCAATTTGCCCTCTATGGATAGGTAGCATGCTGCACTGACCCCCAAGAAAACCTAAAATTATGTTAGATTACTTATGTATAAATATGCAATTAACTACATGACTGCCTGTCCCTTTACTTCTCCTTTTTCTGTAAAATGCACCCCACCCCATAGGGCTAATACAGGATCAGAGCCTGAAGTCAAGTCCGTATTACATGACTCCCCATCACAGCAGGTGATTGGACCCAGCCTTGAATATTTAGGCTTTTCTCACAGTGGTTCTCAACCTTCTGGCCCTTTAAATACAGTTCCTCATGTAGTGACCCAACCATAAAATTATTTTCGTTGTTACTTCATAACTATAGTTGCTACTGTTATGAATCGTAACGCAGGATGGTCTTAGGCGACCCCTGTGAAAGGGCCGTTCGACCGCCAAAGGGGTTGCAACCCACAGGTTGAGAACCGCTGTAAACAACAGAATTGGGGCACAGTTTGAGTTTCTTTTAACTCAAATTGAGAAGATGGACACTTGGGCACTATGAATGCCTTATTCTGGCGTGAACTTATGAGAACAGATAACTGATTGGGAAAGAGAAATAAACAGATATAAAGAAACAGCCAGAAGCACAAGTCTATGTTACCCAAGAGAGAGAGAATTATCAATTACCAACAGGGTAACTGCCTTGGCTCCTGGTGACTATTCTGACCCCTGGGTCTAGTCCCTAAAATTCTTTTTTTTAATTGTTGACACTATTACAGATGTCCTCATTATCCCCACCCCGCTTTTACCCACCTTCACCTAGCCCTCACCACTCCTCCCCTGGCCTTCAGTGCCTGAGATTCTTATAATAAACTCTCCTTTATTTGATTAAGTTAGTTGGAGTGCTTCTGCAACCAAAAAAGCACTGATGTTCACCTGGAGCCAGAAGGAAAAAAATATACTGAGTATGGGAGAAGTCACTTTGCTCCATTTGGCAAGGCAAAACACAGCAATCCCACAGAAAGGCAACCGTACATGAGATGTCATGTTCCAGCACTGGACAACAAGCCCTGTGTGCTTTTGTGGGTGACTGTGACAGCCAGTGTCCCAGCTGGGGCTGGGAAGGCACTGTGCCTTTCACACCCTCATGACCACAGCGATCTGACAGCAGAGGCTAATGAAGCCCACAGCTGGGGCCGGGATGCTTTTGCCTGCTTCAGCAATGGAGAAAGTCCGACTGTCTTCTTCACACAGGTACTGGGGAAAGTACACAGGAGGAAGCTAGTTTTCCAGGTCAAAATCAGTTACTGAAAAATTCTATCCAGGGGTCACTTTCAAAAACACAATGTGCACAGTAAGCAGGAGACAAGGAGCTGTGAGCAAAAACCTCTAAACACCAGTCTCCTTGTGAGATTTTATCTCTACTGAGATCAAACTTTCCTCCCTTTCCTTTGCTTCTACTTCCATTACATGGCCCTCTAACTTGTCTCTTTTCTGAATTTTTTTGGCTATTGGTCATGGGTATTTGTCTTCTCTCTTCTAGCAGATGTTAAACACTCTGAAGGTAGGATCCAGGTGAAGTTCACTTCTAGACTTGTCAAAGTGCATAGCACAGAAAGTGTGCTTGATGATAAATGTTTAAGAACAGGTTCTGCCACTTACGGCCAGTGTGATCTTGAGAAATTTTAACTTCTCTAAGTCTCATTTTCCTTACTTATAAAAGAATGATAATATTCCCTTGCTCTCTGGATTATAGTTAAGTGAAGTTTAAGACATGTAAAGTGTATGAGGTAAGTATATTACAAATGGCAGCTATTAGTAGTAAGTGCTGACCTGAGGAATGATGGAACCTAACTGCCCCCTTTTCTCCTGCATATTCTGTTATCATTGTCATATACACTGAGTGGCTAGATTATTATGACCACCTGACATTTGTAGGCAAATTAGCTATAATTTCACACTGAAGTTGCTAGAGGGCCAGACCATTATAAATAGGAAAGCAGGTTGTTTACCACGACAGAAGTGATTTTTTTCTGAAAATATGGGTAAACAACACGATTTAACAGCCTTTGAATGTGGGAGATATATATATTTTAGAGGCCCGTTGCACAAAGAGATTCGTGCAATAGGCCTTCCCTTCCCCTGGCTGCCAGCACCAGTTTTCCTCTGGCACCCAGGAACCAGGCCTTCGCTGCTCTGGCTGGAGCCTTCAGTCTTCACTGCTCCTGCCGGAGCCTTCAGTCTTCGCTCCGCCGCTTCGCACCTATGTATGCAAATTAACCTCCATCTTTGTTGGGTTACTTTGCATACTCTCCTGATTGGCTGGTGAGCGTAGCAGAGGAACGGTCAATTTACATGTTTGTCTATTATTAGGCAAGATACATATATATATATACATATGTGTGTGTGTATGTGTATATATATACATACATACATACACACTGAGTGGCCAGATTATTATGACCACCCCATCAGTACTTCATTGGGCCACCTTTTGCCTTCAATACTGCGGCGATTCTTCTTGGCATTGACTCCATGAGATGTTGAAAGGTGATGCGAGGAATCTGACACCATGCCTGATGAATAGCACTGTCCAGTTCTGTGAGATTTGATGGTTGTAGAACCAGCTGCCTGATGGCTCTTTTAACTTTGTCCCACAAATGCGCAATTGAATTGAGATCTGGTGATTGTGGAGGCCACCTAAGCAAGGTAAAGTCTCCCTCATGTTCTTAAAACCACTCATGCACAATACAAGCACCGTGGCATGGTGCATTATCTTGTCGGAAGAAGCCATCTCCATTGGGATACACCATCAACATGATAGGATGAACTTGATCAGCAACGATACTTAGGTATGTTGTGCTATTCAGACGTTGTTCCACATGAATTAAAGGGCCCAAATCATGCCAAAAAAAAATGCCCCAAACCATAACACTGCCCCCATCAGTTTGAAGGGTTGTACTCATGCATGTGGGGTGCATGCTTTCATGCTGTTTCCGCCAAATTCTCACTCTGCCATCTGCATGATGCAACTGGAAACGTGATTCATCGGACCACATGACTTTTTTCCAATGCTCGACTGTCCAATCCTTGTGTTCCTGCGCGAACTGGAGACGTTTTATCTCGGTAACCGCAGACAACAAAGGTGTTCGAACAGGCCTTCAGCTTCCATAGCCCATATGATGCAGTGTACGGCTAATTTGCCTACAAACGTCAAGTGGTCATAATAATCTGGCCACTCACTGTGTAATTTCTATTTTAACTGCAGAAGGCCCCCAGTAGCAATGATGCACCCACTCCACCAGTAGAGGAAGCTAGACTAGGTAGAAAGCAACTACACTAGCTAACCATAAATTCAAAGTAAATGATTGAACTATACCTAGTTTTAAAAGGTGCAAATATTATACCTGCTCATGACAAATTAGAAACAGCTTCCAAGCGCCTGATGCTACCACATTCATCACCATGTCCCAGAAAGATGCTGACTGAAGGTTTTCAAAAGCGTTAAGACTCTTGCAATAATTGCATATTCATTAGGCAAATTAGTTCTAGATTATTTTTGAAACCAAAACTTCAAAAAAAAAAGACCAACAAAGAATTCAAAGAATTATGTACGAGTGGTGTTTAGAATATAAAAATGTAGAATACTAGTCACTCTCTCTGAAAGCATTAAATAGTAAAATGGGAGAGAAGGAAAAATAAAAATAAAAAGCCACACAGAGAAAAATAATCTGTTTATATGAAATTTAGCCCTTGGGAAGTATATAGATTTTTTTGCCATCAGTTTGAGTTGGGGGGAAATCTACACAGTGTTTCCAACTCGGAAAATAACAACCACTTACACCATAATATTACATTGGCTGAAGGAGGTGATTAACACAGTGTGACCACTAAAACAAGTACCTGCTGGGATCTTGTTCACCAAGGAGCGCCAATCTGGTACAACAGACCAGGCTCCATTTTTTCAGACTCCATTATTCTCCACCTAAGCAGCTGCTACTTCCCCCAGACGTGTTAACAGGGTGGAGAGTCAGCAAAAGCAAAGTAAAGCCACCAGTGGAGTATGAAGTGGCTTACAGCTTCCTGCCTTAAGTGCATTACAAAATGGAAAAACACATCCTAGAACACCAGCCTAGGCGGGGCTCTTCATGACAGCCATGGAAAGGAGTGCCAACGCTGTGTTTGCCACATGGGAAGGTTAAGTGACGGGCTCCACTCCTAAGGCCACATGTGTACAATATTAACGTGTAAATTAAAGAGCCCAGCAGTAGTTCCTGTTACTTGTCAATACCCACCAAGGCTGATTCATTTCACCATATGATACAGGGGGTCCGCGGGGGTGAGGCCGAACGGAGTCCTAACGAAGCATGCCCGACTCCGGGGACGGTTCAGTGACGCAGATCCAACTTTATTGTGTGAGTGCAGCAGTATATATAACATTCCAGACCAATCAGAAGTTTACAACATCCATAGGGCAACCAATAGTAGGAAAGATCAGGGTACTATGTAGGAGCTCTAAGAGGTCAGCTCAGGCGGGCGATGCCACTTCCTGGTGTGCCGAGGAAGCTTGTGCAGGCAGAGTGTGCTCACGCCATTGCATCTGCCGCAGCACTGAGATAAATCTCCTGAGCTCTTCCTACAACCATATGCAAATAGATGGCTGCCGTTCACCAGGCAGAAAAATCCAGAGGCCTGTTCCAAAACCAACCCCATCTTCCATGATTATAAGCATAGTGCTACATTATAGGACCAGTGAAGGAGGCAGAAATTGAAAAAATGATCCCAGAATTGAATTTGTAATTACAAACTGTAGCGGGTACTCCAAAGAAAAGAGACAGAGCCATGGGGGAAAATAAAGAGCATTATTTGCATTGTGAGAAGGGGTCTAGGCAAAGACCAGTATTCTATAGCATAGTGGTTAAGAACCCAGGCACTGGTGTTTCAAATATTTAGATTTGAGCCCAACCCTACCCTTTTCCATCTCTGTGACTTTGATTCTAGCTAAGTGATTTCTCTTTCCAAGGTTCAGGTCTCTCATTTGCAAAATGGAAGTAAGAATACCTAGATAGTACCTAAATATGTAATGATGTAATCTGTTACCTCTAGATTTTGGTAAGCACTTACTTACAATTATTGTTTTTATCAGACATGATAGTCGAAATATATCACACTGGTGTATTAGTTTTCTAAGGTTGTCATATAAATACCACAAACTGGGTGGCTTAAACAACAGAAATTTATTTTCTCACAGCTTGAAGGACTAAAAGTCCAAGATCAAAGTGCTGACAGGGTTGGTTTTCCCTGAGGCCTCTCTCCTAACTTACAGGCTAGGGCACGAACAGTTACCACGGAGTCTGAGGTTGATGTCAAGATTTAAGGTTATGGTATTAAGAACTGTGGTTGCAAAGAGGCTTCAAAGTCCAAGACCAAAGTTGGGATACAATCCAGGTATGAAGAAAGTTGAACTGTTCATCTTTGATTCCTTCTCTTCCCTCATTCTCTGCATCCAATTAATCATGAAGTCTTACTGGTTCCACCTCCAAAATGGTTCCATCATTCTTTTGCCTCTCTTCATCTTAATCACCACTCTCCTAGTTCAGGTCCCCCAACTGATCTCTCTGCTTCCAGTTTGCCCCCCACTTATCCTTTTATCCTACTACAGCTAGTGGTCTTTCGGAAATATAAACCTGATCCTACCACTTTTCAGCTTACATGGTTTCAGTAGCTTCCCACAGCCATCAAGATGGAATTGGTAGCTCCAAAAAGAGTTCCAAAATTTTCCATGGTTTAACTCTTTCCAACTTCATCTCTCCCTTCTGCCTTGTTTTCACTCTTCCATCACTACCTCTAATGTAATACACCAAGTTTTCTCTAGTCTCCAGGTCTTTGCAAATGTCCTGCCTGCTGTCTATAGCACCAGTTCTGTCCCAATGCCTTCAAGTCTTGGCTTGGACATCACTTCTTCTCAGAAGCCTTCTCTGAGATAGGTAAACCTCATCACATCAAAGCTCCCTCACCACCACATTTTTCTACCTTCAACACTGACTACAAAGGCAACTATCCCTTCATTAGTTCACATGTTTCAGGGAGTACTGTGAAATATTGCGCTCTTCAAACTTATCAGCGTCCCTGATGTCCCTGCTCTTGGAAAAGTCCATTGTCATTAGTTTTCCAGGTCAAACAACAGTAAACAGCATGAAGATATATAATTTTGTAAACAAGCCAAACGCTTCTCTTCTGCCTTTGCTCTTTACCAGTGGATAAAAGTATGTTACAGAGCGAATTAACATTTGAACCCGCTCACTCTACCTCCTCCCATGCTTAGCCTATGTAATTGCCTCACCCATGCCCCACATACATAAGATCATAAATTCTCTGGAGAACGGGACCATGACTGAGTTATTCATTTGTGAAATCCACTACCTACACAATGCCCAGTTTTAATGGTATGTTCAGTAAGTAATATTGAATGAATGTTTATAATAAACAAATCAATCATCTATACAACTTCACAATAAGACACAGAATATATGAAATATTTCCCCTCATTACCCACCTCCACCATGTGCTGCAGCAAGCAGAACTAGATGGACGAGGGGCTTCCCCCACTCCCACTTAGTGGCATCCTCCTAATTTTACTTTTAGAAAAGAAGAAGAAATACTCAACTGAAAGTGAGAAAGCTGTGAAAAGGCAGGATTCATTTAGGGCCAGTTTGGAGAATTATTTCTTAATAACATCTGGAAAGATTAAAAAATGTACTTGAGGTCTAATTCATGAATTGGGAAACAGAACATCAGCTCAGAACACCAATTACTTGCCCCTTTGTTGCTCCCATTTCTTTGAGGAAATTTAGTGAGCTAACTCCTAGCATGCCAATATAATAAAGTACCCAACATTTGGCTAAATTATAGATTAGCTGCAGCAATTATTCAGATTTTAAAAAGAATTTTCCAAATTAAAGAAAACAGATTGTTTCTTACTTTTAGTGCATTTTGTTCAATGTCCTAGAGTTTTGAAAAATACATCATAATAGAACTGAAATGATCTTGTGGCAGTTTACCCACATTTGGTCTAATTGTCCTGCTTTTCCCAGCTGCTCTATTAAAGCAGGACAAATCGTAACCTTGAAAGGTAAAGACAAAAAGGGTAATAAAATAACTACAGATTTTTTTACAAATTGTCACTCAAACATGGAGATATAAACTGAGAGTCAAGAAAATGACTAGGTTTATCAGGGAGGAGGTGCTATATCTGATGATTACCATTTCAGTGCTGCTGTTACTTAACAACCTGGCTGTGTTAAAAGGACTGTTTATCTGGGGGTGGACCTACAGAGTCTTCTGACCTCCAAGTCCCCTGTTGGCTTTTAAGAGGAAAATGTAGACGACATGGGGTCAGGTTTGGCTCTGCCATTTGGTGGCTATATGGCCTTAAAAAGCACATTATCAGGTCCAGTCGGCATGGCTCAGTGGTTGAGCATCAACCTATGAACCAGGAGATCATGGTTCGATTCCCGGTCAGGGCACATGCCTGGGTTGCAGGCTCGATTCCCAGTGTGGGGCATGCAGGAGACAGCTGATCAGTGATACTCTCTCCCTCTCTCCCTTCCTCTCTCAAATCAATAAAAATATATTGAAATAAATAAAAAGCACATTGTCAGGCTTACTTCCCATCAAGACGGCAGTGCACGTAAACATGGTACTTGCCTCCTCCCACAACCACATCAAAAGCATAACTAAACTATAGAACAGCCATCATTCAGAACTGCCTGAAATCTAGTTAAATGGAAGTCCTACAACTAGGGAATTAAAGAAGAAGCCATATTGAGACTGGTAGAAAGTACAAAACTAGAAGTAGGAGTGGAGATGCAGGAAGAGGCTGGTCCCATACCCACATGTGGTGGATAAAAATTGAGAGGGATATCGGCTGCAGATATCCCTCTGAGGAGTGAGGGTTCCCACACCAGGCCCCCCTGCCCAGGGTTCCAGTGCCAGGAAGAGAAACCCCTATAACCTCTGGCTATAAAAACGAGCTGGTTAGAGGCTGATGGAGATGGAGACTGCTGGCAGTTTCTCTTAAAGGGCCTGTTCATGGACAACTTAGATTCACTCCCTCTGAGTTCCAGTGTGAGGCAGTAGCTTGAAAAGCACCAGACACATTCAGAGAAGAACTGAACTGTCCAGCATCAGGGCAAGAGCTGGAGGGAAGCTTTCTCCTAGACCAGTGTTTCTCAACCTTCCTAATGCCGCGACCCTTTAATACAGTTCCTCATGTTGTAGTGACCCCCAACCATAAAATTATTTTCATTGCTACTTCATAACTATCATTTTGCTACTGTTATGAATCATAATGTAAATATCTGATATGCAGGATGTAATTTCATTGTTACAAATTGAACATAATTAAAGCATAGTGATTAATCACAAAAACAATAAGTAATTATATATGTGTTTTCCGAGGGTCTTAGGCGACCTCTGTGAAAGGGTCGTTCGACCCCCAAAGGGGTCACGACCCACAGGTTGAGAACCTCTGTCCTAGATAGAAATGCTGGCAGAGGCCATTGTTCCTTTGATGAGCCCTTCCTCCACAGAGTCAGCAGGTAGGCTCAGACCATATCTGAGACTCAATCAACTGGCTCACTTTCTTTGCCCTGCCCCACCCAACTTTTGGCCCACCCAAGCTATTTGCAGTGGCTTTTCCATATGAATGGCCTGCCTTGACACATGCTTCAGATTTTCCTAAAATCTCTCAAACAGGCACCATCTAGCCTCAGGGTGCCCTGTGCCTATCACTAAATGACTTCAGGCCCAGCACTACTGGTAGCTGGCATTGGCTTACAGCTTGCCTCACCTGGCACCTCCAAGCCCAGCACAAGTAGCAGCCATCTGCAGGTCACTTTGTAGCTTATGCCAACAGCCTCAGACAGAACATAGGTGGCAGCTGATCTTGGCCTGCACCTCTTAGGAGGCCCCAGAGCCAGCACACCCAGTGGACAGCCTTGGACTATATTGAAGCACCACCACCCAACCACCTCCACAAAGAACAAACTCAGTGGGCACCAGAGCCCTGCTGAAGTAAGTCCTGTTCTGTGGAATGGGCCCCTGCACAGAGGTCAGTGATCAGTGGTTGAAGCCAGTCCTTGCAATTGGTTAGCCTGGGGGTAAAATCCCTCCCATTGACATGCCAACAGCAATAAAGGCTCAACGGCAACAGGATGGTGTACACAGCCACACGAGGTGCGAACCTCAAGTAACCAGCTTAGGTGACTGGGGGGCTGTTGCACTAGACCTGCAGGACACCTACTACATTAGGCCACTCTACCAATCCTGGGAGACCTACTTAATACATAGGAATAAACACTGGGAAGCTGCCAAAATGAGGAGACAAAAAAGCATGTGCCAAATGAAAAGAATAGAATAAAACTCCAGAAAAAGAACTAACAAAATGGAAACAAGCCATCTTGACACAGAGTTAAAAATCACTGGGTATAAGGATGCTCAATGAACTTTGTGAGAAGTTCAACAGCATAAAAAAGGACCAGTCAATGCCCTGGCCAGTGGCTCAGTTTGTTGGGCAGTTGTCCCATATACCAAAAGGTTGTGGGATTGATTCCCGGTCAGGGCACATACCTAGGTTGCAGGTTCAATCCCATCAGGATGTTTACAGGAGGCAACCAATCAATGTTTTTCCCACATATCAATGTTTCTTTCTCTCTCTCTCCCTCAGTCTCTCTCTCTCTCTCTCTCTCTCTCTCTCTCTCTCTCTCAAAATCAATAAAAATATATCCTCGAATGAGGATTTTTAAAAAAGGACCAGTCAGAAATAAACTGAAATAAAGAATAATTTATAGGGAATCAACAGTAGAGTAGATGAATCCAAGAATTAAATTTGCAATTTGGAATATAAGGAAGCAAAAAGACTCATAGATACAGAGAACATTTTGATGGTTGCCAGATGGAAGGGTGGTTTAGAAGGTGAGGGAAAAAGGTGAAGGGATTAAGAAGTACTAATTGGTTGTTACCAAATAGTCATGGGCATATAAAGTACAGCACAGGGAATATAGTTAATAATATTCTAATAAATATGTATGGTGTCAGATGGGTATGAGATTTATTGGGATGATCCCTTAGAAAGTTATATAATATCAAATCACTGGGGTGTACCCCTGAAACTAGCATAATAATGTATGTCAACTGTAACTGAACAATTAAAAAATTATTTTTTTAAAGAAAGCACATTGCCCAAAAACAATCAAAGTCAAATTGAGACACATTCTACAAAACTAGCCTCGACCCTTCAAAAATAATAACATCATAAAAGTCAGGATAAGGCCAGGGAACTATTCTAAATTAAAGAGAACTAAAGAGACATAACAACTAAATACAATGCATAATTCTGGACTAGATGCTGAATCATAAAAAATAATGCCATAAAGGATAATATTAATTGACTGACAAAATTGTCTTTCTTTTGTTTATTGATGTGTTACCTTTTCAGATTTTCTCCTCCCAGTAGAAACTCTCTATCATGTCTTTTGAATGGATGGATGAATAGATGAATGAATGAGTGGGATCAGCTCTGCCAATCCAATTATTTTCCATAAACTACAAATATTTCCCCAACTTTGTGCTAGATACTTTAAATCAATTATCATCTAGTTCTCTTCAAATAAATAAATTCAGTGAAGTAGACACTATCAGTATTGTTTTACAGATTAATAATCTAAGAATCTCACCAAGGTGCCTAACTCCATTGGAAATTAGGGGCAAAACCAAGATTTGAACCAGGGCAGTCTTTTTTCTTTCATTGCATGGTGCAGTCTTCAGGAAAGCAGGCACTTTCACATTCTTCCCCTCTAATTGGAGGCCTCTTATTAGCATCCTGAAATCATACTGGTAAGGACTTGACAACATTTCATTTTCTGCTATTGCTTATATTTGACACAATGCCTTCAACTGCTGTGGGTAATGGGAAGGCTTTTAACCCGGTGAATCAATACCTGATCCCTGTCCACCTCCATTACTGAAGTGACATGTGGCAGCCTCAGAGACATCTCAGATCTTTAAGGCATCTTGTTTGTTGTCCTTGAGACCCATTTTTGCAATTTTTCCCAATACTAGCTTGTCCTTTTGATAGGAGATGAAACCCTCAGTAATCATTTAGGGCATGACTTGCGTCAGCAGTAATGGTGGCTGTATTTTTGTCCTTGATCCAAAAAAGAAAAAAGCAAACATTAAAATGTTCTAAGGAAGTTTTTGGCAAATATTTATTAAGCCACCTATTGGGTTCCAAGTACTGCTTTCAAGGAGCTTGCAGCCCAGTAAGAGAAATAAATAATTAAATTAATGCCATCAGAAGGAAAGTATAGGAGACCATGGAAAAGGGGAGAAATCAACAAAGGCTTCCCAGAAGAAATGACATCTCTGCTGATGCCTGAAGGATAGATGAGAGCTATCCAGATAAAAGGGTGGAAGGTACCAGTGCCCTCAGCAGAAGGGACTGTATATTCAATGGCCTGAAGGTGACAGAACATGGCCCATGGAAGAATTTAAGGAACTTCCAAGTGCCTAGAGCATACGGTACAAGCTTGGGACAGCAAGGCATGCAGCTATAAAATCAAACAGGGCCCAAGGGTTTAGGGAAGCCAATATTAATTTTCCATCAGATGATCTCCAGGTTAGTTCGAATGATAGCGAGACAATGCAGGTAGACTAGGACTGGGGCTGCTTCAGTCAGGGTCTCATCTAGAAACAGGAACTGCACCAATCACTTTAATAAAGATAATTTCATGTAAAGCATTATTAGCCAATAGTCAATAATGCTGCAGTAACTACGTATGGTGCCAGGTAGGTACCAAAATTATCAGGGTCATCACTTTGTAAATTATATAAATGTCTAGCCACTAGGCTGTGCACCTGAAACTAATATAAAATAATACTGAATGTCAACTGTAATTTAAAAATAGATAAAATAAAATGAGAAATTTCAAAAAAGAATTATTAACCAGATGTTAGAAAACTGAAAAGACCACACTGAGGGATCATCAATGTAGTAGCTGCAGGAAGCAGCCATCACTTCAAGGGCTGGAGAAGCAATGACGTAAAGTGGCTACCATTAAAATATATAAGCTTAGCAGAGGGGCACTGCAGAACTCCAGCCCAAATATCTGAGGGGAGTATGCTGCCTGGTTGGTGCTGATTTCTCAGGTCAGTGGGTCCAGCAGACTTCCAGGGAGAGGCTAGCTGGTTGGTTCCAGTTTATCTACCACTCTCAGAACCTGCCTCAATGAGGGCACCATGAAGCAGGTTCTGAGAGTGGAATATAAATAAACTGGAACCAAATGCTGCTACTACAAGCAAGTGTCACAGTCAAGGTGAAGAACCATCGCTGGGTTCCATAAACAGCTGGGCTCCTCCAGCTTCACAGCTTCTTGGCTCCCCTTCCCCACTGGCAGAGCCCACCAAGGAGCCAGGTGAAAAATGTGATTAGCAGAGGCCTAGCCTCAGTATCACAAAGCTGAGGAAGAAAGGTGAGCTTGCAGCTGAGAGGCAACAGTTTATCGAAGGTCTGCATGCTTCTGTCTCCTTGCACACCTTCTTGACAGCCAGGGGATAAGGACAAACTCCCTGGGAAGCAACGCATTTAAGCTTCAGGGAGAGAGGAGCAGAGGAGGAGATGAAGCACATTCTGGCAGGCTGAAAAATGAGGAAGGAAGCTGACCATTGGAAGGATCTTGGCAGCCCTACCTCAGCCCTACCTCAGGCCACTGCAAGGGCTTTGTTTAATAAGGGTCAGCCACATAGTACAATGGACAGTTTATTCCTGGGCCCTTCCATCTCACTTGTAACGCCATGATACTGAGGCTGGGACTGCGGAGTCCCTTGTGAAAGTCTTATCCTTCCCAAACAATTGCTTTGTGGTAAAGCTGGAGTTCTTTAATTTCCATCCACTTTACTTCCAGTTTCCCTCTGAGGATCCTCCTTTTCTCTCACCATAGTGTTAAGGGTGAAGTTCCAATTCAGCTTAGCAGTGGAGCACATGACACAGGCCAGAGCCAATCAGAATGTCACAATCCCCCAAAAGCACCATGATTGGTTCAGGATGTTCAGATGACCCAATCAAACCAATGAGACTGGAAAAGAGACTCTTTCCTGCCATTAGAAACTTAAGTCTAGAGTTAAAGAGTGTGGAACTGCTGCAGGTACGTATCACCCCCAGGTGGACAGCTAATTTGAATATGGGACAACTAAACCAAAATGCAGAGCACAGAACCCAGAAATGGGTCCTGGTAACATCATCTGATTCCTTAGCTGTAACTGAAGTCAAATCTACTCTCAGGGCTTTTCAGTTAGGTAAATTACTAAATTTCTTTTTTAAGCTATCTGAAGAAAAGTTTTCTTTCTCTTTCCACACAGACACACACATAAGAAATTCCAATACAAAAAGATACTGATGTGCATCTGTCTCCCCTCTCTCCATGTGCAAAAGAACCTTTTCCTGCCCTCCTTTTGAAGCACAGTACCAGCAGGAAAATGGCTTCATACAACAAAAAATACCACTATTAAACAAAATGAAAATCAGTTACCTTCACTAGTAAACAAAAAAATGCAAATTATAAAGAAGATGATCTCATCTTGATTAAATTGTCCCATTTAAAAAAACTTTTAAGTGACAATAACCAACTCTAACTACATTAGAGTACTATGCGCTAGTACTGCATATAACTGTGTAAAATGGTACGGCTATTTTGGAAATTACATTGCAATATATACTAATGGTCTAAAACGGTTCATAACCTTTGACCCAGTAATCATAAAGAAAATAATTACATAGACCATTCCCTATTTTGCTTGACCCTCCTGGACTGACTCTAGTTCATCAATGTTCTATTTAAAAACTAATTACTAAAGCTATATACCATACTCTACATTTTCAGGACCTTGAAAAATATTTCTATGTATACTAATGAAACTTGGTTTTAACTTTTTATTTTAAAATTCATAATAATCTTGTAAAATCCATTTACATGTAACTGGTACTTAAATCCTGCATGCTAAGTGAGTCCTCTGAATGTTTATACTCCAGTTCCTTGCAGTAAAGTACTAGCTCTCATCTTTATAACCATCCAACATTTCAGTCAACAAACATGTAGTACATACCTACTATGAAGTGGAAACTGTGCAGTAGCTAGTGCAGGGCCATGCACAGTTGATGATGAATAAAGAGGCTATGATAAATGTCTTCCTGGGAATATTTGCACTTAAAGGAATATGAAATAGAGCCAAGGACAACCCCAAATGAATCAATCCTAATGGGAATTCCAGGATTTCAGGTAAAAATTATCTGAAACCCCTAGTTTTTCCCACTGCCTTCAAATCTTACCACAAAGATGGTCAATGGTTGCATGCATTCAATTGTCCTTTTCCTCAGCTCAAGGATGACCAGCATGTGGGCTGTCTATTCAGGACCTCAGGCTCCTCAGACTCCAACAATTTTTGGTGACTGAAGTTCCTTGAATACTACACACAGTTTTATAACTCTGTGCCTTTGAATATTTTCTTCTCCCTGTCTGCGAAACCCTTCCCCATTTTGGCCACCTGATGAATGCCTCCATTAAGGACCAACACAAGCAAACCATCCTCTGGGCTGCTTGCTCTAACCCCCACCTTTCCTAACCCATATTAATGCTGTTCCTTGCACTTATACTTCCTAACAATATTTCATGGTCTCCAATTGCTTATTTACCTGGCTAATGTTTCCATAATACCATGAACTCCTTGAGGTTCTCTTTGTATTCTAACATGTTGAGCAGTGCAGATACACAGTATGCTCTATAAATGCTTATTGAATAGATTAATGAATAAGTTTTAAACTGATTCTGCTGAATATTTTTGCGTGTCCAGTTGAGGGTACAGAAAAATGTTTACACATATTTTTGTCCAAATAGTTCTGCAAGCCTACATGTACACATATGCTGAGACACCTCTGGCTTCAGGTGCCATCATCCGGTGTGTTTGAGAATATTAGCAAAGGGAATTTTTTTACCAGCTAGAGACCTTCTCCCAGAATCACACCTTCTATCAATCACAAGAGATTAGGCTGACACTTCAAGAGGTGAACATGTTCAGTGTTTTCACCTAAAGGATGACATGTTGTCTAATGATGTTAATTTTGCACCATAAACACTTCACATTACAAAAACAATCAAAGTAAATGCCTGTCAGGTCAACAATTACAAATAGCAAAGAAGAGATAGATTAATTCCTGCAACAGTGAGTTTGAATTATCCAGAAGGTAAGTATTTAAAACACAATTTGACATAGATTAATTAGTTCTGTGTCTTCATAAGGTAGTATCTTTTCTTTGACTTGAAATACACTTCAATTTGCTTATAGTGTTAAGTATACAGACTTGGGTTACTTTACTTGCTCCATCTTCACCTACATTTTCATTCTGAATTTGCCATTATGCTTTATTTATAGCCCTTCCCATGGTCATAATGTCTCCATTTAGGAACACATTTTCACTGTACATGGATGGTTACCAAATGGATTTTCAGCAAAGCAACCATTTAATAAGAAGAAGAGGAAATACAGGTAAACCTCACTTAAAGAAATCCAGGAAGCAGCTGCCTAGTACTCCAAAGGTATGAAACCAAAAAAATAAAAACAAAAAAACTGTCCACTTTTCACATTTTTTCCTCATAAACTCCTTAAATTAGATGATTTTGTTGACCTTCATATACCAGTTCAAGAAACTTAACCTAAGAAAGACAATATATAATTATGCAAAGTTACTTTCATATTGCTTTATTGTAGAATTATTTATAATAGCAAAAAAGGGAAAGAATGAAAAAGAGAATTCCTAACAATTCTTCAAAAATAGAAAAATTAGAGTATTCAAGTATTGAAACACTATACAGCCATTAGAAATAACATTGGAAAATATATAATAGTTGGGGAAATGTTAAGAGGGAAGAAAAAAGCAAGTCACAGGCAATATTTGGAGACACCAAAAATAGTGATTAAGAGCATGGATTCTGGAGCTAGACTGCCTTGGTTCAACTCCCAGACTACCGCTCACTAGAGGTATGACTTCAGGCAAGTTACTTAAGCTCCTGGTGTCTCAGTATCCTCATCTGGAAAAGGAGGCAAGATTAAGGCCTAGATAATAAGGTTGTTGTGAAATTAAGTCAATATAAATAAATATAAAGAAAATACTTAGAACAGAGCCTGAAACATAGTAAGTGCAACATAAAATTGGCTTAGTAACATTTACAGCATGTTCCTGCTTTTAAACACAATGTGTGAAAATATTACATGCATAAGAAAAAATTTGGAAGAACATGCCCCAAAATATTAGCAATGGTTATGTTAATGCAAGTAAGGGTAATTTTTAGTTTTTTTTCTTATGCTTAAGATTTTTCTTACTCTTCTGGAATAAAGAAGTAGCATTTCTGTAATTTTAAAAGTTGATTAATTTTTAATGAAATTGCATTTTCTTATATGCTTTTGCTCTTAAGACATTTTATCAATAAAATACCATTTTTAAAAACAAGTATAGCATATTACAATATAATGTAATGTATAGCTGCAGATTTTACTTAAAATTAAGCACAAATCCACTGTAGTTGAAGACTTGGAAGTCTATAGTATACAGTAAGGTAGGACTGCAGTTTTGCTTTGTTTTTTGTTTTGTTTGGTTTTAATGTTTTATTTCCTGGGATCAACTATCCCTGCATGGCATTCAGAAATGTCATTCGTTTATTCACTCACAAATGTTTAAGTGCCTAACTATGTGAACAGAATACATGAAAATCCTTGCCCTCATGTAGTTTATATTCTAGTGGGAAAAACAAAAGACAAAACATACAAATTAATTATGCAGCATGCTAGAAGATGATAATTGGGTCTGAAAAATGAAGTAGAATGGCAGGGGTTGGGCAGAGGGGAAGGAAGGAGAATAGGCTATAGTTTTCAAAAGGGCATTCATCCTAAGCTTCACTGAACAGGCAGTTACCAGAACCGATAAAAAGTCCTTTGCAAAATACAGACAAATATTCATTCTATCATTCCACAAAGAGTTAATGAGCACGCAGTATGTGCCAGGTGCTGGGCTGAATGCTAAGAATGCAGTAGCGTCCAAGCAGTTAAGGTTCCTGCCATACTTGACAAAGTATAAAATCTTAAGGTCACAATACTATCTGACCCTTTACAGGAAAAGTTTCCTGACCCCTGCTCTTAACCATTATCATTTCAGAAAAACTAATTTGAGGATTTGGGGGAAAACATAACTGCAGTCTAAACTGCATTTAGATAAGAAAAGCTTCTTGTGTGTAGTTGTGTCTACTTAGTTTAAATCTACAGTGAGTTGGGAAATGCAGACTTTGCCTTTAAGGTTTAATGCAGTTAATGGCTGAGAAGAATTACAAAAAGTCATTCTGTGACATTTGAAGCTGTTTTGATTTC
This sequence comes from Myotis yumanensis, assembly GCF_028538775.1. Lineage (NCBI taxonomy): Eukaryota > Metazoa > Chordata > Mammalia > Chiroptera > Vespertilionidae > Myotis > Myotis yumanensis. Next base: position 24,864,514 of record NW_027223756.1, on the reverse strand, counting down.
AGCTGCCTGACACTCCAAAATAAAATCACTAAAAATGTGCAGCCTACTTACTTCGAAGTTCACATGAGACCTGTGATTTTCCTGATGCCCCTCAAATACCAAAAAAAATCATTTTAGAGATGTGATTTGCAAAGCAGTGAAAATATAAATTCTTTGAAAGCTCCATCATATAGTATTTATGTGCTTTTGCTCTTAAAATATTTTTATACATGCCTTTATATAGATCTTAAAATATAACAGCGATCATAAGTCTTCAGAAATTGGAATAGGTTTCAATTCCAATTCACAAAATCTCATATAGTCACTCATTCAACAATTTTTTATTGAGGACCTATTATATGCCAGACATTGGTATTAATTACAGAACAGTTACTTCTTAAGTGTCAGTAGCCTAACTGGTATTACATATTCCTCCCCCATTATGTTTTCATTCTTAAATAAGATGAAAAAACACATACATCCCTATTATCTTGAAATGTACAATCTGCTGAAAAGAAAGAACACAAATAAACACAGTAACAAAAATTATATCATTACAATTGTTCAGAATATATGAAGAACAGGGTTCTAGGAAAGAGAGTAACAAGGCAACCTCATTCCCATTGGAAAGTGGCATCTCAGGTAGAAGTGGCATCTCAGTTGGGACCCAGAGGAGGAGCTGGGTGAAGCCAAGTGCATTTGCAGAAAGAGTACCCTTGCCCCATGCCACAAAATTCATACACTGAGATGCTAAGGACTGGGGTGAACTGGGACCAAGACATAACATGCAACATATGTAAATTAGATATGGGTAGTTTTATTACCCTTCTAAATACATACAGGCACATATACACACACACCAACTTACAAATGGGCCAACTGAGGCTAGAAGAACTGCCAATTCATCCATTTGCCTAGTAAATGGCAAATCTGGGGATCAAAGTCAGGCTGGCTCAGTGGCCAGAGCTCTTCCTTCCCCATCATGTGCATCTCTTCCCTGCTGGTCGACACCAGTGAAACCAGGAAGCCCCACTTCCTCGCTCCCATTTCAGGTCATGTGACACTGGGCTAGTCTCAGGAAACACTGATTTCAGAGCTATATGATTTTGCTTTAAATTTTCCAAATTCAGGGAGAAGAAATGTCAAAAGCTGTACTTTAAACTAAGCTCAGTTCCTTACTCTCCAGCATTCTGGCAACCCACTCACCCCACCCTCCATAACACAGTTACTTCACAAATTTCTTTTCTGGGGAAAAAAACAACAACACATCACCATCAATTCTTTGGACATTTGGAGGTTCCGGAAAGAGGTTCTAGTGTTTTGTGAAATGCAATCTCCACTTCACCTGGCTTCCTGGTCTGGTGGGGTTGCTCACTTCCTGAGGGCATAAGTTCTGCAAACCTCTGAAAACTCCCAAGCAGAAAGCCATGTCCCTTTTATAGCAAATGCAGATATGGATACACACAGCCACACATCTACTTGTGGTCATTTAATTCCCATTTGACAGGTAGTGAAAAATGACTAGAGTATAGTGATGAGACCTTCCCAAGTCTAACAACTATTCAGATGATATTTCTAAAGAGTGACTGGAACCCAGAGGATTTTCTGATCATCAACTTTTCCTTTCTTCTAGACATTAACCTGTAATGATTCTAGAACCAAGAGACTGGGATTCAAATCTCAAATCCTCCACATATTGGCTGTGTGACCTTGGGAATTTAGTAATCTGAATCTCAATTTACTAATACCATGTGCTCAAAACTTAATTTACTTTCCTTTGATTGATATTCTGCTAGTTTTCACCAGTAGGGCAGTACTAGTTTATAAAATATTAACTATATCTTTAGTTTTAATAAATAGCCACAGCCTTGAACTCTTCAAGAAATCCCTCCCCAGTATCCTAGAATCTCTCCATAATCCAGCAACAAAAGGGTTATTCACTGGCACATCTGGGACCTCTCTAACCCTACAGCTGGTATCAGTTCTGATTGGCTGATGCCCAAGACAGTCAAAGTACCCAACAGTACCTGTAGCTTGCTCCCCACCATAGGTTCTTCCAGGGATCCCCAAGGGATAGCCATGCTTCCTCCATGCAGTCCTCCAGATGCTGGGGATCCTGGGCTATCCTGACACCTATATATGACAGCCAATCTACTCTGCTCCCATATGCAGATATCTGTTCCACCTGCCAGAGTGTGTCCTGGTCTGGCAGAAATGGTGGGGGGGGGGTGCCTTTTGGCAGCACTGATATCACCCATGTGAACAAGCCCTCCATGCCAATCTGAACCACAGAGCTATGACTGCCCATCTAGGGCCAACATTCCCTAGAATCATCTCTATGTGGCCACTTCTGGACATTGCAGCCACCATGAGCCAAGCTCTGAGGGGACTAGAGACTGCAGATAGTCAGGCCAGGAGCCACTGTAGACTCAGGCCTATAGCTGAAGATTCCAAATCTACAGCTAGAACTTCTATAAAGTATTTTATAAGACTATGTAAATACTTTGTAATCCTGTATGATTACTATGACTCTTTCCAGTTTCACAGATAAAGAAACTGAGGAACAAAGAGGCTATTTAAACTGTAAGTGGCAGAGTCCATATCTAAAGCCAGACACCTCAGGGACAGAGGGTGTGTGCTTACCATTCACCATGCACTACCTCCCATTTGAACTAAGGTGTAGATTGAACTTAATTAAAAATGACATTCTAGTAAATGATTTTCATGGTTTAGCTGATTGGAGATAATATGTCCATATGAAAATTGTAGAGAACATTATAAAATATAGAAAAAAATTAATATAATTGCTTAGGTCAGCAGAAACTGAAAGAGATCTCAGGATCATAATCAGTATGATTGATTTTAAAAGAAATTCTCTACTTTTTAAGACTGCAAGTCACCTAATGACTATCAACTGAACAGAGAGGTGAACAGAATTGGATGCAATTCCCTGTATCAAGCCACACAGTGTGTGACAGAACATCATCGAAAGATCCCACCAAAATTGTCTACAAATCAACAAAGGATCTGTAAATCATTATCATTCTAATGAACTATGTGCACTTCAACTTTTATCCCTTGATAAGTTGTTCTATAAGTTTAGTTCAGAGATTAAAAATACATCTTTAATTTATGTATAGCTTGATTTATACATTAACTTGTATTGCTATAATGCTTCTTCAGAATTATTTTAAATGCCATCCCTGCATTCGCTTACAAAAAGGATGTTTTGTAACTGTATATGAGAGTGAGCTAGCAAATTTATGGGAATCTGAGGATAGTACTCAAGCACCACTACCTTGCACACAATGGCCCTCCTAATCTGGAAGTCACACAAACCACGCCTTGTCTATGGCTGGGGGTAGAGCCATACCCTGAGAAAAAGAATATCTGGATAAATGTTTAAAAACTATAATAGACATAGTTCACCTTTTCTTCCTTTTTTTAAATGGGGGAGGGGTGCTCCCAGCATCCCTCTGTGGGGAAATCTACTCTCCCTTATTTTATGTGGTCCTGACAGAATGCATGAGGATGCTTTAAAATTAAGAGAGAGAAAAAAAACAAAAAACCTGACAACCATGCTCACATCATAAAACTAATAGCCAGCCTTGCATCATAAGACAACAATAGTAATTGTGAGACAACAATTTCACATAATCAGAAGCCAAAGAGAAAGCAATTCAAGGACATCAGGTCCCCTCTTCTTCAAAGAGCTAAGCAACCTTTCCTGGAAGTAATCCCACCCAAGCAGACAACCATTCGTGTCTCATTGGCTGGAAGTGAGCCACCAAGTATTCACATTGGGAAAGGAATTGTCTTTATGATGCAGATTCATGCAAACAGTCCTACATGCTAAAGCGTCCCTAATGAAACTTCACCAGCCAAAAGTCAGAAAAGATACCACAGGGGTCTGAGTTCCACATTCACTAGAAAAATTCATAAAGGTAGACCATATGGAGGAAAGGGAACCATTTAACAGATTGATATATAAGTATTTCCCTTTCTACCAAAAGACAGCAAATACTGTCAAATAAAGCAATCAGTCATCTTTCAACCCTGTACACTAGCCATGCAAACAGGAAGCTGGATCCAAATTGAGAGCTAAATTTGCCATTCCTTTATTGGTCTGTGCAACATACTGTCCACCAAGTTACAAGTGTGTTAAACCTTTAGAAGAAGCTGGTCAAATTGCCAAGTAAACACTATCTATTCAGAGCAGACAATTAGTGATACTACTGGTATCTGAGGGGTATTTTTTAAATATAATTTTATTGATTTCAGAGAGGAAGGGAGAGGGAGCAAGAGATAAAAACATGGATGATGAGAGAGAATCATTGATTGACTTCCTCCTGCACGCCCCCTACTGGGGATCGAGCCCGCAACCCAGCATGTGCCCCCGACTGGAATAAGACCAGAGACCCTTCAGTCTGCAGGCCAACGCTCTATCCACTGAGCCAAACCAGCTAGGGCTCATGTGGTGGGCTTTCAATGAAGCTTTTTGATTCAGCAGCTCAAACATTTCTGCCAAAGACTGCTAGTGTCTCATCTTTCTGCCTGTTAGCTCTGCCTTGTATGGGGTTGGCTTCATCATCAGACTCCATATGGTGGACATGACCCACATATATTCAACAGCTCAAGTTTTACTCTTAGGACAAAATGGCTGCCTCAGTTTCAGGCCCCCACATCCTTATCCTAAATGATCTATGGAGGGAAAAATGGCAGTTTCAATAGCACATAACCAAGTCCTCGGATCTTTCATTATCCTGAAATAAGTAATTTCACTAAATTCACATTAATAAGTGAAACCAGGGGAAAGAATACACAGGTTGGCATGGGTCAATCATAGTCTACCTTTTGAACTGTGCGGGATCAGTCCCATCCCCAAACTACATGAAAAGGGGTATGTTCAGGGTACAGTCAGAGGGAGAAGGGGAGAGAAAAGCAATGGTTATTGTAGTGACACACAACAAATTCCCACTGCACCTGTCCTCCACACCTGAGTTCCTCTCTACATACAGGATTGATTCCAGCAAGCCTCCAGTTCCAGGGCTCTTTCAGAGCTACATTTTACAAAACCACGTGGCTCATTTTACTCATTCAACTTTAAAGACAAAATTCATAAAATGGTGACATATTTTATTCCACAAGTGCCCCAGAATCATAGTCACAGTACTTGTGGCATCCTCCTGGGTTGGCTCAGTTGCAAGTTTTGTGGTTACAGCTCTCACTGATAAGACATCATGTCAAAGCAATGTCTGGATTCATGCTCACTGGGCTGTAACCATTGCTAATGGAGCTTGGGCATTAGTTGCTGGCATTAAACACAAAGATGTGAGACAAAAAAAACTGGCTAAGCAATGAGATGCCAGCCCAGATTGGCAGGTGGATCATTTTCACTCAATTTCCCTCTGTTGATGGATCAAAGTAAAGTACTCTGAGAACAGTAGTCAACCAGAAGAAAATTTCAAAACCTGCATCTGTCCATCCACCTCCCAGCTGTAGCCTGGAGACAGAGTAAAAGACAGAGAGGGAATTCTCCGCTTTCAACAAAATATCAAGCAACAAGATGAAAAATGAGCAAACTATGATCTGCAGCCCAAATAGGATGTTACTATTATAACATCCCAAGTCCACATCAGGCCATGAGCAGCAGTCCGGTGTACTCAAAATACACCTGGAGTTGGAATATGTAGACTTATGTTTGACCAATTACTTTGCTACTTGGATAATTCACTTAGTTGTCTCTAAGACTCAATTTCCTTCTCTGAAAAAAATGGGAGCAATTCAGTGAAGTAATTAATGAAGTATCTGCATAATTCACAATTAACCCTTTTAACTGTCCCCAATGTATAAAGGACCCATTTTGGAAATGATTCCCTAAAAGCCATGTTCTATACTGGTTATAAATGATTGGACCAGGAATAAAATCTGGCCAATACTGGGCCAATTATATTTCTCTTCACGATAATATTTAGAATTGGGCCTGACAGGCAACAATCAGGCCATCGGGCTCCTTCAGAGTGGTGGGACCAGTAACACTTAGCAACCAAAATCCACCACTTGTACTTATCAACAGAGAAAGACAATCTATGTGAAAAGATTAAAGAGCTGACACACAAAAACACACAAATCCCATAATCTTAAATCAATCCTCCCCAACTCCCTTTTCTTATTTAAGACACTTAAGTTGGTTTCTGTTACTTAGAAGCAAAGAATTTCCATGAACTCCTAATGTCTAACTCATCAAGTGGCTATGAAAATTAAATGAGATAATAATGCTTTGTAAATGAAAAGTACTATAAAAACTGATGATAATAAATGTTATGACTGACCAAGACAATAGCTCTGGACAAAACAAATGCAGTGTGTTTTTTAATCAAAAACTAAAATCAATCAATCAATCAATGGATGGATAAATAAACAAATAAATTTTAGATAGATACTAAAATTATTTTGGAGAGAAGTATTTTCTTGACATGGAAAGATGTCTAAGATATATCATTAAGCAGATGTTCAGGTTACCAAAATAGAAATTGTTAATACCAGGGTCAGCAAACCTTTGTGTAAAGGGCCAGGTAGTAAATATTTTTAGCACTGGGGGCCAAACATCTCTGTCACAACTACTCTACTAAAGTATCAAGAAAGCAGCCATATATAATATGTAAATAAATAGATGTATTTGTGTTCCAATTAGACTTTATTTATGGACACTGCAATGCAAATTTCATATACATTTTACATGTCACAAAATAATATTCTTCCTCTTATTTTTTCAACCATTAAAATATTAAGTGTAAAATATATTCTTCACTGTAGCTGTACATACATGCACAAATTTTAAATTACTTCAAAATATTAGTAAAATTTATCTTAAGGTGGTGGGTTTCAAGGAAATTCATTTTCTTTTTTTTGATCAGCCATATTTTCTATTTTTCTAGCATAGGCACATATTACTTATGAAATTATTTTTCATTAACTTTTTTAAGTAGAGTGGAGCCATGAAATGTAGTTCAAAGATAAAGAAGGCAGGGAAGTGGCAGAGTTGGGATGTGCAAGCCCTCCTGAGGTCCCCAGGAGCATCAGTATTCTTCCTGGGAGCTAAGCTGGATGAGAGTCTCACTGTGGACCATAACTACACCACTAGCACAAAGCAGGGAATCCTGTCCAAAGTCATCTTCCCAGATCAGCAGAGCCACCTTACTAAGTACATGAGCCTCAGCTATCCCGGCCTCCAGTTCCACATTCTATCCTATATAACAAAAGGGTAATATGTAAATCAACCAAACAGCAGAACGACCAGAAAGCCTGCAGCCCCTCGCCCCGGCCAGCTACACCCCACCAGTGCATGAATTCATGCACTGGGCCTCTAGTGTTATAATAAGAACTCCAAAGTATGAAATCATGGTGTTTTCCAGAAGAAAAGAAACAAAAATTAGTAAATTTAACTTCTTCATTTTGGACCCAGATGATGAATGAGTAGTTGGTTTTCCTTCATAGAAGGGAGCTCAAAAGACCATCCACCCAAACTTTCACCAGGATCCAAATGCCTCCACACAGCACCCTTCCCGGTTCTCAGCTAGCCTCTGCCAACATGAACATCATGAGCAATGCAAGTCAGCATCTGTGGTTCACCGCCTATGTGGCAGGCACTATACTATACTAGGTGCTATTGAAAAGATGTGCTCCCTCCGCCAATAGCTGCAGGTCACATTCTCAATGTTAGTACTGTTAGTGTTTGATTTAACATAACTAAAATAAAAATAGCAATAATAATAATGTTGCTATGCTCCTGGCACCCACTGTCTCATTTTAAGTCTTCACTTTACCTGTAATACGTAATAACCACAGTTTAGAAAACGATGTCCAGAAAGGTAAAGTGACTCACCCAAGATTACCCAGCCAGCAACTGGCAAACCCCTGGGAGTCAATCACAGGTCTGACTCCAAAGTGACTGAGCGTCCATGTCCTAGGGCCTGACCATACAAGTGAACATTCAGGAACCTGTCAGAAATGCAGCACTTCAGCCCCACTCCCAGACCTGACGATTCTGAATCTGCATTTTGACACAATCCCCAGGTGAGTCCTGTGCCCAGTAAAGTCACTGTCCTGAGACTAATTCTTCCAATTCAAAGGAATGAGAGGAAAGAAACAAGATTAAGTTCCTGGCCAGAAACTGTACCCTATCATCATTCTTTTTCTTTTAATCACACAATGACATCGTTTTCATACCCACTATGTTAATATACAGGTGAGGAACCTGAGGTTTGAGGAAGTTAAATAACTTGCCCAAGATTGACAGCCACTAAGAGGCAGGGCCAGGATTTGACTCTAATGACCCCTTCTTATCTTTCCTGTCTGGGACTGAAGAGAGTTGGAGGACCACTAGCCAATTTGGAAAAGGACTCCGTTAACTTTGAGATTTGAATTTACTAGTAATGTTGAAAAGAGATTAATTTCTATAAGTCTTAAACTGATGATAAGCCACATTAGGGGACAGTAGGTATAGAATCCTTCATTGTATCCACCAGAAATGGGATTGTTTTTTTACTTCTGTTAAAGTAGAATGTGTGATTTACTTACAAGGTTTATCCAAAAGGTGCTGAAAAAGCAGTGGTTGGGATTGGCAAATTCCTCATCTCTAATAAAAGTGGAAACAGAAATTAATCTCAGGGCAACTACCAAGCTACCGCCTTAGAGAAACAGGAGGCTCTGAATAACACAGAAATGTTGGATCTTTTCAGAACAAAGAAAGACCAAACAGTTATTCAAATCAAGGCAGAAAAAAAAAAAAAAAAAAAAAAAGACTTGCAGGATGGTTTAGGTCTAGTGTTGCCCCTGATTTGAATGATAAAGGATATCCAAAACTGCATGGAAGGAGTAGAAAAGGCTGCCACAGGCAAGCAAGACAGAGCCCTAGAGAATACTATACAGTGTATAGTATACACCCTCACCTCTCCTCCCCACCACACATACATACACACATCCTGCCTTTCCTTTTGCCTGTTTTGTGCAAGGCTGCATTCCTTTCACCTCCAAAGGTGTCTGGCCATAATAAATACTCAAAAAACAGTTGGTGATTTCAGCAAGTTGCTTAATTTCGCTGAGCCCTAGTTTCTTCATTTATAAAAAGGTTTTTTGAGTTTGGTTAGATTATTTCTAAGGTCCCTTCCAACTCTAATGTGATTTTATTTCATCATTTTAATTACTGTCCAATTTTATTTTTTTCTTTGTATTTTTATTTGTTCTCATTTCTTTACAATAAGCATGTATTTTTGTAGGAAGAAAAGGTTTATTTTCAAAGACATATAAATTAAGTTCAACTTTTAAAAAATCCTCCCAAATATTCCCTGCATTTGCATTGCTTTTAACAAAAGCTAGAAAAGATGTTTTCTGCGTTCTTGCCTGGGGAGAACAGAATTAAAGCCATGCTGTAGGGAGAGCTGGAGCCTTCAAAGCAAGTAATGCTTAATCTGTTCTATTTCTGAAGCACAAAATAAAACCAAACAAAAAAGAAAAATAAGCCACCGCTTCGCCAGTGCCAAGTTTCCTCATGCATAAATAGAGATCCATCCAGAAAAACAGCCTTCTCAGTCGGGTGGGACAAATCCTGTGTGCTTTTGTGGAAAATTCCCCCAGCAAACTGGCATCAAGGACACTGTCTACAGCTGCCTCCAAGTATGACCAGAAAACTGCACAAAGATTGTGAGATGCCATGAGCTCTGCTGGGGCAAAAGCCTGAATGAGAAAGCTGCTCTACCCCTGATCCCATGGAGTAAACGTGGCAGACAGTTCTTGAGCTGATTGCAAGGCCATCCTGAGCAAAATTGGTGTGAGAGAGATCTGATTTTAGACCTCTCATCTCTTTTTCATTGTGTCTTTTTCCTGGTCCATGGATGTCCGCCTCCCCCACCCCACCCCAATCTTACCCATTGTGAATCTTAGTAGTGCTTGGTTCTGCTTCTTCATGGGCCTAATCCTCTCTCTTCCTCCTTAATATCTCACTCAGGAAGGAACCCTAGTTACAATCATTCCAAAATATTAACAACTAGAGGCCCAGTGCATGAAATTCATGCACAGATAGGGTCCCTAGGCCTGGCCGGCGATCAGGGCTGATCTGTGGGGTGACTGGCGGGGCGATGGGGGGTGTGGGACCTGGTAGCACCCACCCTCCCTCTAGGTGAGCCCACCAAGTCCCATGCATTTCAATACCATATCTGTATTGAGGACTTCTATATCTCTCCCGGAAATCCACACTCAGATAATCAACTCTTTATTTATTATGTCTTCTTGGCTATCTAATGGAAATCTTTACTTTAATGTAATCAAAACAGAAAGTCTTCAGTATTCTTCAGAGTACATAGTATCACCACTCATCTGGTGACTTGTCACAATCGAGGAGTTTTCTTTAGCTCTTTAATTTCATTTACTAGAGGCCCATTGCATAAAGAGATTCGTGCAATAGGCCTTCCCTTCCCCTGGCTGCCGGCACCAGTTTTCCTCGGGCACCTGGGACCCAGACCTTCGCTCTGGTCGGAGCCTTTAGTCATCGCTGCTCTGGCCAGAGCCTTCAGTCATTGCTCTGCCGCTTCGGCCTAGGTATGCAAATTAACTGCCATCTTTGTTGGGTTAATTTGCATACTCTCCTGATTGGCTGGTGAGCATAGCGGAGGGACAGTCAATTTACATGTTTGTCTATTATTAGATAAGATGCCCCACAATCAATTCAATGTCAGGTGCAGGTAAGTTTATGTTCAAAAGAACCCCAACAACCATTTCTCTCCTCCACTGCTCCAACCCAACACAAGTCATTATCGTTTCTTGCCTAGACTATTGCTATACCCCCACCTGATTTCCCTGATTCCAGTCTCCCTAAAATCCATTTCCCACAGAATAGCCAGTGGCATGTTTTTTGAAACATAGATCATTCAAGTCACTCTCCTACTTAACACTTGGATTGCGGGAAACGAGTTAAGTCGGCTCGCGTGAATTGCGTGTACTCCGAGGGAGCCGTCTTAACTCGGTTCATATAGATTTGCGGTGGAGTGCGGGAAACGTGTAAACTCTGGCCGATTGTAACTGCGTATTACCAAATATTTGTTTGTTTGCCGTTCACAAAGATACCTACCTGCGTATGCGAACCGCCATCTTATATTTTGGCGGGAAATTCACCCGACACCGTAGTGTTAAAATCACCCAATGCTTCCAATCCCACTTAGAATAAAATCTAAATAAACTCCTTGCCCTAGCTTACAAAGCCTCACACAATGCCTGCCTTCTTCTCTGACCTCACTTCACCCACCACTGTCCCAGCCACACACTGGCCTTTTTTCTATAGTTCATACCCAACAAGCTAGTCTCTGCGCGAGAGCCTTCATGTGTGCTATTTACTCTTCTGCAATGTACCTCCCCAAGATCTTCTCGTGGATGGCTTCCTCTCATCATTTAGGTCTCAACAGATAAGCTGTTACCTACACAGAGGTCATTCTTGACCACCAATCTAATGTAGTCTCCAGGTTAGATATCATCACATCATTGTATTTTAATTATCTGCATAGCACTTAACGATATTTTCATTTGATTATTTGTTGGTTTAAGTCTAAGACTTGTGTTATAATGCAAAATCCAAGAGCTTCCTCATTGTTCACCATAGTCAACCATTGTCTATCCAGTGCCTAGAACAGGGCTAGCACACAGTGGGCTCTCAATAAATATCTATTGAGTGGACATATGGATGAATAACCAAGGCAATAAAACAAAAATGTTTATAATGAAAGAAGAGAAAACCATGAGGGGCCCCGTCTGTGGGTCCTCAGATCCTCCTTCGCATCTCCAAGGACAAGTCTAGATTTCTTCTTCTTTATATATATTTCTTTTAATTTTATATTAATATAACACTAAAGACATTTTGAAAACATGAACAACCCACAATACCATCATCATAAGCAAAGCAATTCTTTCCACTTATACATATTTCCTTTGAGTTTTTATTTGTAAGCAGATATACTTTTAACAAAATTGCAACCAAAAAATATATACTAGTTTACTGGGTTGCTTTTTGTACTTATTATTATATCATAAACATTTTCTATGTTACTGCAGATCTGAATATTTCTATAATATTAATGATACCTAGCACTTATTGGGAGTTTGCTATTTGCCAAGCATTGTTCAAAGCACTGGTGTAATCTTGTTTTATTTGCACAATAACTTTTTAAGGCAGATACTATTATTATTTCCATATTTTAGATTCTCCTATTAGACAAGGCACTTGCACGTGCACACTATATGTATCAACAAGTTTCAGTATGAGATTGTTGATAATATTAACTGGCTACAACTCATATATACATCAATAATTGAATGCTTCAATAAACTATGATGCATCTGGTCTATGTCTATTGTACTACCATTAAAAATAATTACACAGAAATATATAAGATGATATGAAAGAAATATTAAGAGCAAAAATAATCAGAATATTTTTATGATCCCATTAATACTTATTTTAAAAAGTCATGTGCAGCTAAGTAAAAGACTATATATTATTTTATTTCATTTACATGAAATATACAAACTACACAAAAACACAGTGACAGAAAGTATATTACTGGTTGCCAGAAGCTGGAGGGAGAAATGGAGAGTGACTACTAGCAGGTATGGGGTTTCTCTTGGAAGTAATAAAGGAGTTCTGGAAGTAGATAGTGGTGATAGTTGCACAACTGTGATAGTTGCATAACTAAAAACCACTTAATTGTACACTTTAGAAAGGTGAATTTTATGGTATGTGAATTGTATTTCAATGACGAATACATTTTTAAAGTAACATGTATATATATATATGTGTGTGTGTGTGTGTGTGTGTGTATATATACATACATACACTAGAGGCCTGGTGCACCAATTCGTGTACTGGTGGGGTCCCTCAGCCAGGCCTGTGCCCTCTCACAATCTGGGACCTTTTGGGGGATGTTGGAGAGCCGGTTTCGGCCCGATCCCTGCAGGCCAGGCCGAGGAACCCCACCGATGCACGAATTGGTGCACGGGAACTCTAGTATGCATATAAGATCTTTGGTTAATCTCTTCCCACCCTCCTCCCTCCTCCCTTCCCTCTGAGTTCCATCAGTCTGTTCCATGTTTCCATACCTGTGGTTTCTGCTCCTGCATTGAGCATCTGCCCCCTGGTGGCCAGTGCACATCATAGCTACCTGCAGGTCGTTTAGGCTTTTATATATATAGATGATAAAAGGATGCCCAGAAAACAAGAAGTGGAGATAGATATACAAAATAAGATAAAAGGAGAGGGGGTTTTCTATATAGTTCTACATCATTTGAATCATATGCTTTGAATAATTTACAATTAGAATGTTTTAATTTATCACTTCTTTAATTTAAAATAATAAATTGTGTAACCAAAATAATAGCAACAAAATTTTTAAAATTCAAATCAAGTAAGTAAAAAAGATATTTATGCTTGATTTTTGTTAGCTCACCAAAGTATTAAAATCAACAGATACTACACAAATGAAAAAATTTCAGGGTAATGTGTCTCTTAGTTCATTGGGTTTTCAAAGGCTGAATCCTTTCTCCTCTGTGGTACAAAGAAATACTTTTTTGGATTCATAATGGGTTTTAACATAATACTGTATTAAATATATACTGCCAGCTCCCAAATAATCGCACAGTAAGGTTAAGCATAATTAAAGTTCACAGAAAGCAAAGAATAAATCTAGCCTGGCTGGTGTGGCTCAGTGGTTGAGCATCAACCTATGAACCAGGAGGTCACAGTTCGATTCCTGTTCAGGACACATTCCTGGGTTGTGGTCTCATCCCCAATAGGGGGTGTGCAGGAGGCAACCAATCAGTGATTCTCTCTCATCATTGTTTCTATCTCCCTTTCCTTCCTCTCTGAAATCAATAAAAATATATATTTTTTATTTAAAAAGAATAAATCTAATACTGCTATATTTTCTTATTTTTATTTCACCAGAAAGTGCAAAATAAAATGCTCAAAATGCAACAGTGAGAAAGGGGAGGCAATAATTATAGATGATTTATGATAATTACTTAGAAAAACCAATTTAATGTAGAAACAAACTATTAGAAAAAGTAGGAGAACTTAACAGTGTTGCTGATACAGGATTGGCCTACAAAAATCAATAGTATTTCTCAACATCAGCAATAACCAATTAGAAAAATATAGTAAACAGTAAGATACACAACAACAAAAATAAAATATTTAGGAATTAAGTTAAGCAATAAAACTGAAGACCTCTCTAAAAGATAATTCTTAAAAATCTAATAAAGGACAGCAAAGATAATCAAAATAAGTGGAAATTATAACAATTTTTATGTAAATTTTTCTATCTCTAAATTCCCAATTTCACTTTGAACACCTTTGAAAATATCATCATATTTACTCTAAACTTTACATGGGAAAATAAAGGTTGATGCATAGCTAAGTCAACTTTAAAACAGAAAACTAAAAAGCTAGCCATCAGATATTCAGACACACTATAAAGCCATAATAATAAATAGACCAATACCACAGAATCAACACTTTAGAAACACAATCATGTGTACATAAATAAGAATAAATAAGAAAATTTTGATTGTTTAAGAAAGGGTATTAAGAAAAAAAAACTTGATCACTACATGGAGGAAAATAGAACTAAATCCCTTTATAAAACTACATAAAAAGGAGCACTGGCCACACTGGCCCACTTGGTTGGAGCGCCTTGGGTTCTGCAGATCCCTGCGGGGCAAGGGGGCGAGCAACACACCCATGTTTCTCTCTCCCCCTCCCTCCCTCTGAGATCAATACACACACACACACCCAGAGGCCCGATGCACGAAATTCGTGCAAGAGGCTTGCCTTGGCCCTCGCAGTCCCGGTTTCATCCGGAAGGTCGTTCGGCTGTCTGGTCTAATTAGCATATTATGCTTTTATTATTATAGCTATTAAGACTCAATAGGTTTAGGGTATAAAGGCAAGAGAAATAGAAAATTAACTGAGGAAAATACCTTGGACTTCATTTTTAAAAACTACATTTAAATAAAAGCATATGGGGGAGGGATGCTTGGGTTACATCACCTTTAAGGATTTCTGCTGCTGGGGGCGCTGAGGATAATGGCGGCACCTAAATCAAAATCTTTTGACGATTTTTCCAAGCAAACTACACAGATGAACCAGAAGCACAAATAAAGCCGGAGAAAACCCACTCCTTCGGCGTGACTACAAGACCAAGGACACCCCACTGCAGGCGCCTGAGGAGGGAGGAATCCAGGCGAGCGGGGCAGGGGCAAGAGGGGCTGCGCTGCTGGCCGTCCGGTGGTCCGGGAGGGACCACAGAGGCCAAGGGCTCTGTGCGCTCGGCGCAGGTTGAATGAGCGAAGGAACTTACCTGCGAGGCTCGCCGTGGGTCCCGCCAGCCAGCCGGGCGTTCTCCGCCGTCCAGACCGCCAGCGTCTCAGCAGCTGACACGGAGGCCTGGCCTGACCGGCCCGGGTCCAGCACGTGGGCGTCCAGCCGCTCGACGCCTCGCCCTCTCAAGGTTGCGCCTCAAAATGGCTCCGGCCGCAGGAAGCCGGAACCGCCGGAGGCCGGAACCACCTTCCAGGGCAGGGGCGGGGGCGGGGGGAGGGCCTCCAACAGCCCGCATCCTGCTGACAGTCCACAGGTGGTCCTCTCCATGACCTCCTCCCACACATGTGTAGTGGCCTAAGATTGAATTAAATCATCGCCAGAAAGACAAAGTCCACACTCATTGTGGCAAAACGCACTAACAGAAATGACTGCAGGGAGGAGACTTAAAGGTGTGACAGACACCGATAGATGATACAGATATCCATTAAAGTAACTGCACAGATGAGGAAACTTGAATTCAAGGCTTGTAGTCCTCCCCAACTGTTAATGTGATTTACAAAAGAAAGACTCCAAAAAGAGTCTATTTCTACACAAACTTGGAAAGAAAAACTGAAACATAAATTTGAAACATTTAAACTGGTAAAAATTCTCCCACATTACCCCCAAAACACCAACATAGAAAAAACTGTAGCACAATACTCCAAACGAAATAGTTTTTTTTCAAGCAAGCATGTGGGAATATGAAAAAAGCTTTTAATCAGATGGTGAAAATCTAAGGAACAGACATAAACATAAAACAGAAATAAAATAAGAGTCGATTTAAAGGCATAGAAAGAAAAGTCATCTCAGAAATTAAGTTATAAGTTGTCCTAGGAAGATGACATTTGAATGGACATTTAATAAAAAGAAATAAAGAAAAGTAGATAAACCAAAATAATAAAAATAAGATAAAAATGTAAAAGAGGGTCAAAAAGAAGGTAATTTAAATGGAAGATAAGCAAAGGAGATCCAAGTACACATAATTGTACTTCCTAATTAATAAAAGCAATAGAATAGAACTATTCCCTGGAAATATAATCCATTAAAAGATTCAGGAAATCATAGAAAACCTAAATCCACAAACTAAATGGGCCCAGTAAGTACTTGGGAAAATATATCCAGAATGATCAACCCACAGATATATCCTAGTAAAACTGTTAGACTTAAA
The DNA here is from genome assembly GCF_028538775.1 of Myotis yumanensis. Classification (NCBI taxonomy): domain Eukaryota; kingdom Metazoa; phylum Chordata; class Mammalia; order Chiroptera; family Vespertilionidae; genus Myotis; species Myotis yumanensis. The sequence continues at coordinate 24,847,964 of NW_027223756.1, read as the reverse complement.
GGTTAAAAAACAAAAAACAACAACCACCACAAAAAAACTTAGGTCACAAGGCAGGCAAAAAGACTAAAACTTTTAAATAGCAAGAAAATTCAACTGTTATCAACAGCAACATACAAATCAAGACAAGAAGCAAGCAGCATTTACAAGAAACACATAAAGCAAAAATGTGAACCAAGGATTTTATATCCACTTAATACAATAGGTGGATATAAAATCCTTCAATATCAAGGCCTTACATTTAAAAATAACATACGAAGCCATTTACATATATAAGAACCTGGAGAATACTCTATTCATGAGTCCTTGAAGAATCTACTAAAGGATGAACTTCATCCAACCAAGTTATGATTGAGGGAATTTAGGCAATTTAATATAGTTAATGTTAGATTTAAGACTAAAAAATGAAAACAAGAGTAGAAGACTGTTATAAAATGCCATATGTTCTGACAAAGCAAATATAATAGGAATAAAAAGTAGAAGAGAAGGGAGAGGAAATGTAGAAAGGAGAATAAATTCATTGATGTTACATAGAAGTAGTTCTCACATTTTTTGACCTTTGAAATCCTTTGCACTTCAAAAATTTTTAGAACCTCAAAACATTTTTGTTTATTGAGTTGTGTCAACGTTTTCCATATTAGAAATTAAAACTGAGAAGTTAGCCCTAACCGGTTTGGCTCAGTGGATAGAGAGTCGGCCTGCAGACTGAAAGGTCCCAGGTTCGATTCTGGTCAAGGGCATGTACCTTGGTTGTGGGCACATCCCAGTAGGCGATGTGCAGGAGGCAGCTGATCGATGTTTCTCTCTCATCGATGTTTCTAACTCTCTATTCCTCTCCCTTCCTCTCTGTAAAAAATCAATAAAATATATATTTTTTAAAAAACTGAGGTTATTTATTTACTTAAGTAAAATAATAATAAACCTATTACATAGTAACATAAAAAAAATTTTTATAAAACATTATATTTTTCCAAAAATATATAGTGAAAAGAGTAGCATCATTTTTATATTTTTGCAAATCCCTTTAAGTTCTGGTTTAATAGAAGACAGCTGGGTTTTCATAGGTGTTTCAACATTTCAGTAGACATCACAGTGATAACATCATTAACACATGTGGCCTCTGGAAAACATTCACGTGCATTTATGAGAAAGTGGGAAAGTAAAATAATGTCTTAGTATTATTATGAAAATAGTTTTGACCTCACAGACTCCCTGAAAGGGTTTCAGGGGCCTCCGGTGGACGTGATTTTGAGAACGTCTGCTGTACAGACAAAAAGGAAAAGTCAAAGGATACATTAGAAACTGACAAATCAGTTAAGGAAGGTTAACTAAGAAAACAGTGCAGAGGGGCATTTTAAAAGGTAAGTACAAAGGTAAATACCTACGACCAAAGGAATTTTAAAAATTGAAGAGCAAAGCAAACACATCATGTAGAGAAAACATAGAAAATATACTAAAATTGTAGATTTATTTTTTTTAAATATATTTTTATTGATTTTTTACAGAGAGGAAGGGAGAGAGACAGAGAGTCAGAAACATCGATGAGAGAGAAACATCGACCAGCTGCCTCCTGCACACCTCCCACTGGGGATGTGCCCGCAACCAAGGCACATGCCCTTGACCGGAATCGAACCTGGGACTCTTTAGTCCACAGGCCGACGCTCCATCCACTGAGCCAAACCGGTCCTGGCAAAAATTGTAGATTTATTATAACGGACTTACTAGCCAGCACTCAATCTGTGATCCACCTGACTTGAAGCACCTGCGGTCTCAAGGTTCCTTCCAAACTTGTTTATATTTCCCAGATACTTACCCAAACACCTTGTATTTTTACAGGTAGAAAAACTACAATTAGTCTAACCAGTTCTAGTTCTGTCATCATAGTAGTTAAGATCACAGCAAGAAATAGAATAATCAAACAGGGTAATTTGAAAGGAACTGAGTAAAGGACTGTTCACAAGATATATTTCACACAACTCAGAAACACATCAAGTGAGTCAAAATGGAGGTTACTCCACCTCAGGCAAAGGGTAAATAAGATCACATGACAACATGCCCTGGTGTACATAACAGTTTGTGGTCAGGAAATATAAATAAAGAGATATCTAGGTGGTTTTACATGACACGGCATCACTATAAAATTTTATTTCAGGTTTGATAAATATGTGGCCATGCAATAATTCTGGTTCAGCCACTTACTAGCTGCGTGCTCTTGGACAAGTCACTTACCTACTGTGAGACTTTGATTCTTTATCTGTAAGACACCTCCTGTCATCTTCACAGGATTGCTTCAGGAATTAAATGAAATCATGAATATGAAAGTGCTTAGTAAATGAGCTAAAACATCCTCTACAGATATGATAAATTACAATTATATGAGAAAGAGGTGAAGTGGATAAGCAGCACAACCAACCATGTCAATAAGACAAAAACTGTTTTACCAGGGCTCCCTCTGAAGTAAGTAGAATCTGAGCTCATCAGAAAAATGCTGGGTTTGTTTAAAACTTTGCTGATGTTACAGGCTTGTCACCTGGGACCTCTCATCATTGTCTCTGACATCTGGGAAATGCAAATCCAGTATCGTTTTAAAATAAAACAAGAGGATAAATTAAAGTCCAGGCAGGTTCCTTTGCAATTACATTCTAACACTGCAACTGGTTCTTGGTGAAATGGTTTCATTAAATTCAACTGTTCAATTCCCTCTTGCAATGTACAGTATTTAACCATTACTTTATAGTGAGGACACAGATTTCTTATAAAAATAAAATCCCCCAAAAATCTCAAGCACTTTGCCCTTTTTTGTTTGTTTGTTTCTTTTTTAATATATTTTTATTGATTTCAGAGAGGAAGGGAGAGGGGAGAGATAGAAACATCTGTGATGAGAGAGATTCATTGATCAGCTGCCTCCTGCACGCTCCCCACTGGGGTTCCAGCCTGCAACCCGGGCATGTGCCCTTGACTGGAATCAAACCCAGGACCCTTCAGTCCGCAAGCCGATGCTTTATCCCCTGAGCCAAACCAGCTAGGGCCCTTTTGGTTTTATTTTAAACAAAGGTTTACCAGGTTCTTTAAAGTGTAAACAGGATAGTGATGAGTGGGCTGCCCAGACCTGTTTTTTTGAGAAAAGCGGTTTTGTTTGAATGTATGAACTGGGAAGGCAGATTAGAGGTGAAGTGAATTGTGAAAAGGATTGTCTTCATTTTATCTCTCTCCTACTCTTGAGCAAATATTTGATAGCCCTACAACTATTAAAGAAATTACATTTATAGTTTAAAATCTCCCTCAAGTAGAAATCCAGGCCTAGATGGTTTCATTGGAAAATTGTACCAAATATGTGAAGAATTAGCATCAATTCAACACAATCTCTTCCAGAGACTGCTGAGTGTTTACTATGTGCCAGGCACCGTTCCAACTGTTTTTTCCATGTCTCGAACTCTTTCAATAACCTTATAAAATAGGCCCTATTATACTCTCTCCCATAGGAGGAAAAAGAAGCCCTTAGACCTCATGTACAGCTAGGGCATAGCACAACCAGTACCCCAGTGCAGGCTCCTGGGCTATATTGGAATCAAATCAGACACTCAACTTTCTTATATTTGAATCTTAACCCAATGCCAAATTTATTGTCAAATTTCATTTTGGTGAAGGGGAATTCAGAACTGACCAGGACATGCTATTTCAACTAAGAAGTTGGGATACGACCATACTTGGCATTCTCAATAGAAATATGTATGTTTTATAAATAACAATAAAGGTTATTCCTACGGGCAACTGCCACACAATTTCCATCTAGATGTTAAGTATCACATGATCTCACTCATATGTGGAATCTAATAATAAAAAAAACCTGATGAACAAAATACATCCAAAGATATAGAAGCATGGAACAGACTGCTGAATCTCAGAGGGAAGGCGAGAATGGTGGGAAGAGATCAACCAAAAAATGTGTATGCATGTATGCATAACCCACGGACACAGACAATATGGTGGTGAAGGCCTAGGGCAGGGGATGGGGACGGGCCAGAAGGGGTCAATGGGGGAAAAAAGGGGGACATATGTAATACTTTCAAAAATAAAGATTTTTTTAAAAATAAAAATCTATCAGAAAAGAGGCTTGTTATTGGAAAAGGTAAGCGCTTCACTGTAGTAGAACCGGCTACACCACTATAATTGCCAAAATCAAGAAGCAAAATACTGCTTCACTAGTTTTTTCCTTGCAGTTGTTATTTTACCCCACCAAGACCAATTATACCCCCTCCCATTGGTTTTACCAAGCACCCTGGATTAAACACTGTAGAGAAAGTGGCAGACTATAAGTATATCTGAACTGCCTCCATTTAGGGAAAATGGTATGTTAAAAATACTGTATTGACAAATAACATTGTCCTGACTAGTGTTTCCTCTAAACACAAAAGAAAACATGACTGCTCCTCCCCCAAAGAAGTACAGAGAAAGATAATTTAAAATGTCATATTCAATATATGCTCTTTATACTTATATGCTTTCTTCTCTACAACTAAAAACTTACATTAACTCAGTCGTCAAATTAAGCCATGAGGCCCCCTGATGGCAAAGCTTGTCCAAGTTTACTGGCTATTTGCCCCATTTTGTATTATGAGATACTGGCAGGCCACGGCCATGCTGCTGGGATGTAAGGCTGACTCCAAGACTGGGAATCCTGGGAGTTCCAGGGATCGGAGGTGGTCTACATCAGGGCTTCTCTAACTTTCCCAGAGAGGGACCTGACTCCCACAGAGGCCCCAGCGTCTGGGGACATCCTAATTGCCATGTGCTTGTCTTGAGCGTATCTAATTGCTCTCTTCAGATATTCCCATTCTATTGAACCTAAAATAATACCTGCTAGGCACCAGGCAGCATCCTAAGCAGTGATCCAAGCAAAATGTCTCTTACTTTTTTTCAAAACTATGGATCTATTCCAATTTTATATTCTACAAAGTTACATGTTGGTTTTGATGTAAAAATAATGTTTTCTCCACAAATCTTTGAGAGAAAAAAAATGAATACCTTAAAAGGAGCATTTGCCCATCTATCTTGTGGCTTCACACATAACCTCACTGAGATGACTGTACATCCTCCAGGTACCAATACCCTGTTTTGAGATTACAGGTGATAACACCCCACCCCCCCCCCACCACCACCACCCAAGAAGAGGTTTCACAGGCAGAGGGCTGAGGGGGTGGAGGGGTCTAAATAAATGCCCGGCTAATGCTTTGCTCTTCCCCCATTTTTCTCTGCAAAATCCTTGCCTGTAATAAGGCCCCAAAACATTGTTAGCATTTATTTTTTCCAGGAAGAAATGGTCCTCATAGCACTTGACAGAACAATTAACACCTAAGGAAACAAGTGACAACACTAACTTTTGACTTCACACTTACAAAGAGACAACTTTCTATAATGGAATAGTTCCAATTGTGTTCTGATGTATAGTTTAATCCAAAATTTAAAACTGTAATGTAAAGAGCATAGTCACCTACTGTCTCAGATGTGACACTAAGTTTTCCAAAGGCTTTGGATCCAATCGCCAAGATACCAGCAGAAAAGCTCCATTGAGCTTCTCTGCTCTGGCTGTGGATAGGTTCAGAAAAAATGGGGCGGAACATGAACTGAGGGGCTCCCAACCCCTGCAATAGCCTCCAATTCTCGGATATGTCATTTCAGACAATAAAGATGTCTTTGGAGTCACCCTTACCATTTAATCAGTGACAGATATGACCTTGGTGGGGGATTTTCCCCCCTTTCTTTCTCCCCATCCTTGCCCCACACCCTGTTTCATTTACAATAACTATACTCTGGGGTAATTCGTTCATCCATCCAATTCTTTCTGGTTGCTTTTTGTAAACCTCCTGTCCTGGGGACCAGGGGAATTTTTTGTTTTTGTTTTTGGACTGATTGACAAGAGTGACTTGGGTTTTGATGAGACTGCTAACACACACAAATAACAGAGGAGCTTCGTTCCAGAAAATAATTTCCCCTCAACATCTCAAGAAACAGGCAATGCAGTCATTTCAAAGTTTAAACAATGGATGGAGTTTTGAATTGAGGGAGACACCGAAACCCAAAATGGGAAAACAAAAACATGCAACTGGGCGGTTTAGCATTTTCTCATTTGTCATCGGATCTCAAAGTTCATCCTGGCACCAACACAGAGGATTAATGATTTCATCAGCAGCCTAAACAGATGGCAGGCACGAAATGGCTCTAACCTTCCCTGATAATGCTGGAGAATAGCTCCATGGAGTTTAATTTAACAGGATGGTGGCAGCTATTTCCTCTCTGTCGCCTGCTGCACAGCATGCCTGTCCAGAGCTCAGAGACCTACATCTTAAGGTCCATCAGTACAGTAACTCAGGTTAACCCTTGCAGACAAGCAAGGGTCTTGAGTTACTATGGGGTCCTTTCCCTGCATGGAATTCTGTTCTAATAAACATGACTCAAACTATTGATCATAAAGCTCATCAGGGCTGCCCATTGTGGGGGACTTCTAACATCTCTTTTCTTCTATTAGCATTGAAGAGACACTGAAGTACTTTTGTTGCTATTGTTGCTCATCCTCACCAGAAAATATTTTCCATTGCTTTTCAGAGAGTGGAAGGGAGGGATGGAGGAAAGGAGGGAAGGAGGGTGAGAGAGAAACATCCATGTGAGAGAGAAAAACATCTTGATGTGAGACAGACACATCTACTGGTTGCCTCCTGCATGTGCCCTGATCAGGGGGTGGGGAGTGAACCCACAACTCAGGTATGTTGACCAGGAATGGAACCTGAGACCCTTAGGTGTGCTGGCTGACGATCTAACCACTTAGACACACCAGCCAGGTTTGGAGCACATTTTTTTTTTTGGACAGTGAATGACATTTTTCTGAAAGGCTAGAGGCAAAACGTCAGAGAGGTCTTATATTGCACACTCCCGCCTCCAGCTAGCTTCTTAAGGGTTACCACGCATGGGAGAACAGACGAGACTTCTGAAGTTGGTCGGGATCACTGCTCATGCCTTCAAGATCATCTAGGGAACTTTATGCAACCCTGAGGCAGGGCGGCAACCTAGAATCTCTGGGGGTAGGACCTGAGCATCAGTATTTTTTAAAGCTCCCCCTTGGGATCCCCAGCAGGTGCCAATGGGCAGTCAGGTATGCAAGCAATGCTGCATTTTACATTTAAATACTTCATCTTAACTTTCTATAAATTGTCTCAATAAGCTAACTTAATTTCTATTTGGAATCTCACTGCACCGGGTTTGTCATTCTCAGACTGCTACCTCTGTATCTACTTCAATCTCACCAAGGCCGTGTTAAGATTCTGGGGTTTGCAGGGTTACCCCAAAATAGTGAGCAGGCCCGCCCGGACATCAGGGAAACACATGCTGACACAGCAGCCTTGAATCCCGGGATGTCCTGAGACCAGGCTGTGACAGCCAGGACAGTCTGAAAGGAAAAGATGTTTATGCCTGGATATCCGGTGTCCTGCAATCCTTGTGCACTGTGGAGCTGCTCTGTGGCTAGATGAGGTAGTCTCATGCAGGCCAGCTCCACCCTTCTGTATATAAGGTGGGGCCCAAGGAGAACGGGCTATCTGCAGAAAGGTATGATGGGCCCCTCACTAATTCAGACGTTATCACCTACAACTATGCAATCTGCTGGTGAGGCTCTGGGGCCACCAAGTTACACATTTATGTGTCGATCTTTCCACTGTGCATCCTGTGCTGACTTTTTCCTGCATCTGTTAAATAAGCAATAATTGTCTCATTTACCCAAGAGGTAACAGAGCCTGGACTTACCATCAACTGGTGCCTACCATTGCCATCTGTCAGTATAATGCTGGTGCAAACCTTCTGGAAACCCACTGGATCAAGACTAAAAAGACAAATCCTGCCTTTCTCTTGCACACAGTAGATGCTCAATAGTGCTGGTTAAACTAAGGACTTTACTCCTAAGCAACCCAGGCTCTAACAAGAGGAAGGTATCCATATGGCGTGGACAAGGCATCCTGCAACAAGGCACAGAAACCCAAATACAGTCAAGGAAAAGGGGGACCTATACCAGGATGAAAGCAAATCCCACAGAAATAAAGTACAGAAAGCACAACTGAGGTCAAAGGTCAACAGTGGCTGCACTGTCTCTTCCTCCATCTTTGGGGAACCTGACTTCGTGCTGCTGTGTCTGTGCTGTGCTTCTTTCCTCTGCAGACCCTAGTCCTTTGCTCCTTTAGTACACGGCCCACTGGAGTCACCCAATACAAGCGACCTCCGCTTATTACTGGGAGAAACTTAAAAGGATCACCTTAGGGGAAGGGGACCCTAACATAGAGTTGGTATGACACCCTCATCTGGGGACACTGACCAGAAACAGGGTCATTAGGACAAATGATAAGCACAAGCTCTGCTGAGTGATGTAATACCCCACGAAATGAGAATTCACACATAAATATGACTTGTAACACCTTTATTTCAGAACGACTGCAGGATTGAATTTCATAGGTAGACAACTGATTTATAGCTCCAATCACAACCATACTGAACCAAAAACACTTTATTATCCTTCACAAAAACTTGGCCTGAGAAATGTTCATTTGGATCCTAATCTATTTAAGTTTCACATCATAGAACTGTACATATAAAAATACCAGAACGATTGGGGGAGAGAGTAGATTAAAAATCAAGAGAAACCACTTGTAGCAACTTCTCACTCATGTTGCGGTCACAGGTCTGACATCGGCAGCTGAGGATCAGGAAGTGAGTTAGAAGAAGGCAGTGGAATCACTAAAATAATGTCGCTAAGTCAGTGCAGCAACGTTCATTCATGGAACTGCCAGAAACGCCTCTCGAAGCCTCCTTCGGAGCCTGTCTACCATTACCTGGCATGCAGTATGCAGTTCCATGGTTCCCCACTCCCACCTAGCACATGAGAGGAAAGTTCCTAGAGTCAGGCAGAGTATTGGCAGAGAGAAATGACAAATAACAGTGAGAGAAAGGAAAACTATAAAATCCGCAGAACTCGGAGCAGGACCATTAGGGGCTTTAACAAAGCTAAACAGGACCTGAAAGAATTCAGAACACAAATAATGACCCTGAAAAGATTTCATCATCTTCAGTAGATTCTGGTTTGCCAAAGCAAGGAAGTGTATACTAACTTAAGAAATGGTTGCAATAAAGCCCCAAAGACAAGCAACTTTAAGGACAACCTTCAGTTGTCTAGACCATGCACCCCACCATGTCTGATAAATGAGATCTTACTACACATATGCTACTTATATAAAACAAATATAGCACCGTGGGTTTTTTATCCATATATAACTGAAACCATAAAAGCCTCTTCATGGTAAAAGCACCTCAATCATGTAGAGATAGCTTAAGTCAGCTTCTCTCTGCATAAGAACTTTATATTGTGTCCTGAGTGATCAAATGTAATGACTACCAGGCCCAACAGTTGCAAAACCTTCTTAAATGATAAAAGATGCAGAGGGCACAAACACCTCTGCTAAAGCAGGATTTCTCCACTGTCCTGGGGAACTTGTTTTAAACACAGACCCCCCCACCCCCGGCCCCCGGCCCTACTGAAATAGCATGAATCAGAATCACAGGGGGAGGCCCTGGACATGCATATGTTCGCACCCCCAACCCCCGCAAGGGTCCAAAGATTTCTGGGACAAGTGGAAGCCTAGGACTCACTGGAGTAAACCATAACCTTGAAGGGGAAGACTGACCAGGAGTGTGAATTAACCTTTTCCCACCCATGTTCCTCATGTGCCCAATAAGGCTGCATTCCTGGTTTTGACATTTCTTACATGAGACTATGGATTAAAAAAATTAAATTAAATGTGGGCTTCTAAATGTTTCCTCACAGGAAAAGGATCCTGACATGTAATAAAAATGAACTCTAACAAGCCCTCATTAATTTTGTTAAAAGCATAAAATTTCTTAAGCCATAGATGTGAGGCCTGAAGCAATGGATGCCCATAGGAGACAAGGGGAGTGAAGGAAAGTGGCTGATACAAGTCCAGCGAGTTCTGGGGAAATGGGAGAGAAATGCATCTACTAAAAGCAGGCTTGGAGGAGTGGCAGAAGGCAGCTTACATCCAGAATAGGGAGATGCAAATCTATTCAACGTTGGCTGGGATGTTTAGGCTGGTCCTTTACACTCTTGAAGCGGAGGCTGGAAACGACTAGCAAACATGTTTTGTTTGGCCAGCGCAGTGTTTTAAACAATTCTGAGTTTGTCACCAACATGTAAAAATCAGATTTCTTTTTTTTTTTTCCTTAAGTCTCTCTTTATCTGGAAGATTGGAAATTGGAAGAACGAGCCAAACCAGCCACGTGGCAACACTGTGCTGGAGCCGGGCAGCTGCTGATTACCTTGTTCCAGGCACATGCTCGCCGGGTCTCCCCAGTGGCCGCCAGCCTGCTTCACTCATCAGATCACCTGCCGGACCTGTTGCAGGCATTTGCACTGGCCACCCCAGCTTCAGGGAAGTCGGGCAAAAATTCAGCCTCTCTGTGCTTCACTATTTCCATTTCTTACTACAAAGAATCTTTCCTACTTCAGAGGTGTTAAGAAAGAAATCAGATGTCTGCAAATCATCGTAGTGTTCTCATCCTTAGCTGCTCATTGGAATCACCTAGAGAGCTTCTAAAAACACTGATGCTTGGGTTCTGCCCAGAGATTCTGATTTATTGGTCTGGGGTGTCATCAGGGTGTCAGGACTGCACAAGGCTCCCCCAGTGATCCTAATGGACAGCCAAGGTTGAGAACTCCTGCCTTCAAAGGATGCAAGATGTTGAGTCTAAAGGGTTAACTTTATTTCAATGTCAATCTTCAAATACAAATTTCTTGCCTCTCGCCTCTGTGATAATTCACATCACCTCTTATTTTTGGAAGTGGGCAATTATTCCAAAGGCCTACAAAATGCCATTTACAAAATGGAAAAGGAGGTCAAAGTGTGTTCTGGTTTCTACCACTCATTTTCCTTCCAACACAATTAGAGAATAAAGCACTAAGGAAACAAGAAGAAATTATCCCGAGACAAAACTTAGGCAGCACAAATAGTTCAAATACAATAAGATGAGGCTCACAGTGGCAGGCTTGTATAAAAAGAACACAATTGCTTTGAAATTCATCAGTGCACTAAGTAGGAAGTATTTCAAATATTAAAAAAATAAAACAATTTCCCCACAACTTTCCACTAATGGCCCAGTTTTTATGTTAAGATGAATTGCAAATTTTTGCCTCTCTTCAAGCATTTGGTTGGTAGTATCCATTTATAATTTGGCTTCCAATCATGGAAAATGCAAACTACTGTCATCTAATTTTCAAACAGTAATAGTACTTTACATTACATTTGAAAAGTACATTTTCTAAATAGTTTCACATAATAAGAATGGCTTCTATTTAATAGACTTCTCCTATGTACCAGGAATGCTAGGCACTTCATATGTATGTGATCCAAATTGGTCCAACAACCTCACAAAGTTAATTCTATCATCCCATTTTACAAATTTTTAAAAATTGGGCTTCATAAGGGTTTAAAATTATGTTCTAGTGAGCTAGTGCGTGGTAGCGCTTGGAGTCAAACCAACGTTTATCTCTCTGACTCCCAAACCCGTGCTTTTCACACTAAATACCTTGTTTAATCATCACAACCCACAGGTAGTAAGATCTGTGTCCGATTATCCCCACTTGCCTAGTGAAAACAGAGAGGTTATGTCTGCTCCACATCTCAGAATGGACTAGTAGGAGCCAAGATTATGCACATATATCCTCCCCATTCTCCATCTGATGTTTTTTCAGCGAACCAAACCACAGCTCCCATGTTACATTATAAAAGCGATAATGATGGCAATTATGTAGTACTTATGGGTCTAAATCCAATGCTCCCGATTTCTGAGAATCTTCATCATAACTATAGATGTGCCTTCACTTTACCTCAGGTCTGGCACAGTCCTGTCTGTTCCAGGCCATCTGTGAGTCAGGCATCAGGTTCGATTCCTTTACTTTTCCCAGAATCCTCTCATGAATCCTATGGGCAATGATGCAGATCACATAAAGGCACAAACACCAGTGTCCAAGCCTGTCCCTGGCTACCCAAACCCATCACCAGGCAATCAGCAGGGTATCCCTCAAGAAGGGCAACATCATCTTCTGTGGCCTTTCCCTTTATTTGTAAAATCGTGAAGAGTCTATGCCATAAAAATCCAGCTGGAAGGACTTAGCTCCATGAGTGCCGCTACTGAGGCTGGCTCCCAGGGAGGTGTGTCATTTCAGGTCCCGGCAGGAAAGTCTCCTCTTCTTCAAGCTGCCGATACCGCATCCTTAAACCTGCATTTCAAAAATTGAGTCTTGGAGATGTTGTGTCCGAGAAGTGATTCTCGAGCAAAAGTAGACACAACACAGCTCCCCTGCAAGAGAAAGCAAACAGGCTTTATCACCTCATAAACATGTCTCACCAATCAATACTTACTTGCCCTCTTTTCTGAAGCAACTCTTACACGAGTCACTTGAGTTCTATTACTACGGGTAATTTTCGAAGAAATTGCATTTCTGCCTCCTAATGATCTTGGAACAGAGCAAGCACCTCATTTTATTAAGTCCAACCACCTAAAGGAGTTAGTTCAAAGATATAGCTGAAACTGAGGTCTTAATCATTCCGATGTGAAAGAATTCTGCTGTGTTATTGAACCTCAGCATGCCCGGTCTCCCAACTGCCAGAGGCAAGAACAAACACATGTCAGGGCTATTTGTTTTATTCAAAAATGACAGGAAATCAAAAATCTATCCAATGGACGTGTCAGCAGCAGCAGCACAAGCATATTGGTTAGTGAGATTTATGAACCTCCAGTTTGGCTCTTGAGAAAAATCACCTGCTAAGCTTTTTAACTGTCCAACGCCCACTTGAACATACAGGCCAGAGGGCACTGGGGAGTATCTTTAGGGCTAGGTACCACACACAATGTAGTCATATTCTATGTGAATGTAAATTATGAATAACATTTTTGACATAGAAAGACAAATACCATATGATTTACTTATATACAGAATCCAAGAACAAAATAAATGAACAAACAGAATAGAAACAGGCTTGTAAATTGTGCAAATTTGAAATGTGGTATCATACAGAAATATTAAATAATATCTCCTTACCATGTAGAAATATAAAAATAATGTCTCCTTACATATATCTGTGCAAACCCCACAGAATGTTTTTATTAAAAAGTGAAAATTGCAAAAGCCCATAGCTGGCAAATGGAGCACACGGCCACAGCACCTACCACGGCCACATCACAGCGCCACGTTACCTGCCACGCGGATGCCTATACACCTATGCCACCAGGCACGTGCCTTGGAACTTTATGAGCAATTTTAATGATTGCTGCAGCCGGTATGTTAACTTCATTGTTGTGTTCACTTTAATGCTTTTTTATGTTTTAAAATAACATCACCCAAGTGGTGATGTCGGAGCTAATGCAGAGAACATAAACTGTCACATTATTAACTTTGGAATAGAGGGAAGATGTGATCAAAAGCTACATTTAAAAAAAGGCCAAACCACCCCACAAGGTGACCTGATGCTAATTTAGGAGAGGGCATGCTCTAACCCAGGGGACAGAAACGTTTTCTTAAAAGACCAGATAGAAAATATTTTAGGCTTTGCAGTGTGTAAGATGTCTGTCCCAGCAATTCTCTCTGCAGTTGTAGTGAGAACACAGCCGGGAACATAGCTGCATGCCAATAAAACTTTATTTGCAAAAGCAGACAGCAGGCTGGATTTGGCCTGTGGGTTGATCCCTGCTCTATAGCGACAGAACTCATTCCTCACACCTTTTCTCTTAATGTGGCATTTTACTGCTCATAAAATCAGTAGTTCTCCCATTTAAACCATTCTCATGCTTTCTATAAGCTAATTTTGAAAAAAAACAAAGAGTTCCATTAAACCGACCACATTTCAAGTTTGCAAAAACTTTGTAAAAATAGTCAAGAAAATGGGGTTAAAAACAGGAAACAATAAGCAGCCAACAACATTGCAGCACAGATGAGCCTCAAAATGTCCTATCTCATGCTTTTGGTGATACTTACATAACTGTATATATATCTGTCAAAACTCACCAAACTGTGCACTTAAAATTGGTCAACTTAGTTTTACAGAGATAATACCTCAATGAAGCTGATTTTGAAAAAAGGTTAAAGCCTAGCAATAGTCTCTAATTTGTAGTAACTGTAAATGTAATTGTGGATTTATGTGGGAAGGTTATAATATCTCTTACTTTACGTTTGCTCCTCTGAGAATCATGGATAAAGAGAGTCTGAATTATGTAAATCCTTCAGGACTCCACTTCATTAAGTGCATTAAATCTTAACTGTCCTGCACTGAACTCCTGGTGGTATCCAACCTCAACCACTTCCCTTAAGAGAGGAAAATAAGTCACTTTTCAGAAACACTACAAAGTCCTGAGTTCACACTTGGCTCTCAAAACAAAGACAAACAACAAAAATAGGTAATTTAAGACAACAATGCTTGTTTAATTTCCTCATTTGCGCTAGCAACACTCTAAATCAGTGGTCGCCAACCTTTCGGACCTCACAGACCACCAGTTAGTGACTGCTGCTTTAAATAAAAAACACAAGTTGGTGTGAGTCTTGTCTCCTTTCTTTTCCGTTGTCTTGGCTCCAGTGTGGAGCCGGTCAACATTCAAGCAGGGAAAAAGGCAAGAGGCTGAGATACTGCTAAAGGCACACACAGTCATTTCTCTGGTGAATCTAAAATCGATGGAATACATGACAACAGTGTCGAATTCCAGCTAATAGCGTTCTCAGAGCCCCTTCAATCTGTCTCCATTCAGAGATGCAAACTCATTTAAGCAATGGTTCTCACACTGTGGTCCCTGGCTCAGCAGCAGCAGCAGCAGCAGCACTGCCTGGAAACCTGTTAAAAACAACTTCTCAGGTTCCACCCAGACCTACTGAATCAGAAACTCTGGGGGTGGGAGCCATCGAGCCATGTTTCAAAAAATCCTCCAGATGATTCTGATATTCACTCAAGTTTCAAAACCACCAATTTAAAGTTTGAAAACCAAGATATACTCGTCCCTCATTCTCTTATTTAGCACGGAGCTGACGCCTCACCCCACTCTCCTGGGTAAGACAGAATCTGTGCCTGAGTACACAAACATTGGAGGGGCTTAGTGAGCTTCACAAAAACGTCAGCCTGGAAATGCAGGGAGACGATCTTCTTACAACTTTCCAAAGAACGGAGTGGATATGGGAGCACAAAATACTCAGATTCTATTCCAACATTTTTTGAGCACCTGCCGTGCACCATGCCTGTGCTACAGGAAAGGATCTTGTTTCCCCTTTCCGGGAATCAATAAATCTATTAATATGTGTTAAGTATACATGAAGTCAAGCCTGCAAACAAGCAGAAACACTTTATAATTCTCAAATTCCCATGCAGAGGTGTGACCAGTATGCTCTGAATGCTGAGATACTTGCACATAAATGCTCCTTTCGCTTCTTCTTTGGTTAATTCACCTCAGGCTTTATCGTATGGAATACCAGGTTGCTCATACAAAACCATGTGTACTACAGTTTTAAGCCAACATAAGGAAATTTGAGATAATTTTGAAATAACCAAGACAATGTTTGCACTGCTTAAAGGTCTTACCTTCTATCAGATGTTAAAAATCCAAGTCCAATAAATGTCATAAGATGCAAATCCATATACTCATTTATTTTAGGCTTTTGAGTCTCTCTTAAATAACTTTTTTATTCCCTTTCCACTATGAAGCCATTCTCCTTGATGTAGACAATAAAAACTCAAGGGAAAAAATGTAAGTAATTCTGAAATCCCCCTGCTATCTGTTAACCCTACATTATTTGCCCTAAACTAGAAGGGGCATGTGCTCCTGCAAAAGTGCTCTTTCTTCCATCCTGTGTCTGTGACAGACATTGCTAATCAATCAACACACCCTGACCCAGAGCTTGAGAATTATTTTCAAGGCCTCAGAGTCCTTCTCCATAGCATTTCAGGCAGCCATCCCTAATTGATAACTGAGAAAATATATTTATTTCACTGGCCAGTCAAGCTATCCCTTTCAGAAACTCTAAATCCCTCCTTTCCTTGTTCTCAGAACAATAAAATTAAAGCTTCCGTTTATGCTGAGCTCCAGTCTCTACAAATCTATGCCACCTTGATAGTGATAATCATGTTGGATTGCACTGAGTAGTTTAAACAATTTGAGTGCAGTTGTAACCCAGCACGTAGTACAAAAGTGCTCTGAAAATCAAGAACCAAGTAAATGAAGATAAAGAACAGATAATGAAACACCTGTGAGACCATCCCCTGTGCATACAACCAGGAAATGTACAGCATGAATAGCCCAAGGAGGCAGATGCATAACACCAGGCTTATAAGCATGAACACATGGCCTGAGTAACCAATTCTGGTTAGGCTTTTGGTACTCACTGATGGTTCTTTACTAGGCTGAGGGGGCACCACACTGCTCCTTTAGCAGCATCTCCATTATTCTAATTCCCTGTAGAGAGAAGAAAGAAAAATCAAAATGCCACATTTCACAGACAAGAGCTTTTACAGTGATCACAACCCTCCCCTTCAAGGAATCCAAGTCATGGCCCTATATTCATTTCCGAAAAGTAGGCTCACAGTCACGCTGTACATTTTTCTAATCTGCTCATCAATTTCACATATATTATCTCCATGTGTGCTCAGAACTATTCAGGGAAGTAGGGAGTTTAGGATCTCCATTTTAAACATAAGACAGTCCAGAGAAGTTAACTTCTTTTATTTTAATATATTTTATTGATTTTTTACAGAGAGGAAGGAAGAAGGATAGAGAGTTAGAAACATCGATGAGAGAGAAACATCGATCAGCTGCCTCTTGCACACCCCCTACTGGGGATGTGCCCACAACCAAGGTACATGCCCTTGACCGGAATCAAACCCGGGACGCCCCAGTCCACAGGCCGATGCTCCATCCACTGAGCCAAACTGGTTAGGGCGAGAAGTTAACTTCTTAAAAGCCCCCAGCTACTACATGGCATTGGCAGAGCTGGAATAATAATGGCAATTGTTAATATTAATTGAATATTTACAAAGGTTCTACATTCACTGCTAAGGTTTTATGTGCATTATCCTGGGTCATGGGTGCTGGGTGCACTGAGGACATCCGCTCAGGGACTCAGGCACCTCCCTACCCTCTGCCAGCACTGTCGGCTGCTGATGGCACACAGCCATCCTCTCAGCCAAAGGGCTGCCTTCCCCGAGATCATGTCCCCTCTCCAGGGGCAGCCCACATGCAATGACTGGTGGATACAGGGGTCTAAAGGCCTGGCCCCCTTCCCTCAATTCAGGACAACTCTGAGGAGCATCCCATCTCCAGCTCCCCATGGGATCAGCTGAGACCTTCACTGCAACTGTGTCGCAGTTCAATGTCACCTGCAGCCTAATCCTGCCTCCCTCACAAGTTGTCCCTAAGGTCCTCTTCGATAACCCTCTGCACCCAGATCTCCATCTCTCAGTGTGTCCTGACAGCTGACCTAGGACACCTTGTTTAATACACACAAAACTCTGAACAAGTACCATTCTTACCCCATCTTACTGGTGAGGCAACAGAAACTCAAAGAGGTTTAAGTAATTTGCCCAAAGTTACACAGCTATTAAGTAATACAGCAGGAAAGAACACAGGCATTCTCCTGTGTTTCAGGGGCCATCTTCTAACCTTCTCACCATGCTCACTCCACTACTGTACATTTCAACTGCCTACCCACCCACCTCGGCCAGTCAAGTCCCCTGGAGGAAACAGGAAAGAAGATATTCCCTCTTTCGTCCTTCAAGAACAAGTTCTGAAGACGAGAAGATAAATTGTCAGATGGGAAGACAGGATTATGGTGTAATTATGAGCGAGGGCAGTGGTTCTCAACCTTCTGGCCCTTTAAATACAGTTCCTCATGTTGTGACCCAACCATAAAATTATTTTCGTTGCTACTTCATAACTGTAATGTTGCTACTGTTATGAATCGTAATGTAAATATCTGAAATGCAGGATGGTCTTAGGCGACCCCTGTGAAAGGGTCGTTCGACCGCCAAAGGGGTCGTGACCCACAGGTCGAGAACCGCTGGGCTAGGGTATAAAGGAAGTCAAAACTGGATCCAGGGACATGGAACACAGTTCTCAGGGACTGGAAAATAGTTTAGAGAGAATACTAATGATCAAAGCTAATTTAAAATACAGGTTCCTGTCCAGCTGGTATGGCTCAGTGAATTGAGCATCGTCCCATGCACCAAGAGATCACAGTTTATTCCCAGTCAGGGCACTTGCCTGGGTTGCAGGCTCAATCCCCAGCAGGGGGCATGCAGGAGGCACCCGATTGATGTTTCTATCTCTCTCTAACAAATTAATAAAAACATCTAAAATACAGGTTCCCAGCCCTTCACAAGATGCCTTTGATTTAATGGGAATGTAAGTAACAAGTGCCCTGATGATTCTCAGAGAGACTACAAGAGAAAAGAAGTGGCTTCCTATTGGGGGTTTATTCTGAGCCATGGGAGAGGGATGCATCTCCAGAGAAGACAATAAAACATCATATTTAGTACCAAACTACATTCAAAAAATGTAACATCTCTGTAAACATTTCAGAAGATCCTCCAGATTCTGGCTGACCATCACCACAAATATTATCACTGTCTTGGAAGGAAGAAGCATTAATTAAAAGGTCTTGGCAGAATGTTAAGGAGCATACAGTGTTGGGTAAACAAAGCAGCAAACTGTAGGACCCCGCGCACTGTCCTCAGTCAGGACACCTGGGTCGCTGTCTGCCAATTATTCTCCTGGGCTAGTCACCTTTCCCAAGAAGTAACTTAAACCAACAGAGCTCAGTGAATAGCAAGGCTGACTAGACGGTACTATCCACACCCAGCTGCTCACAGGAATTCCTAAGAACCCACAAAGACAAATACTGATGCCCAAGCCCTATCCAGACTGACTCAGCCACAACTTCCAGTGTTGGGGCCTGGAATCTATAGATTTATAACACACCTCATGTGGTTCTAAAACAAAACGAGTCCATTTACTAGAATTAAAAAATGGCAGCTTAACATCACTTCCAAGATCCCTTTCAACTCTGCCGGTCTGGAAATTGATGAAATTCATGTCTGAAGATACAGTATATACAACAATCTTATACTTTAGAGTTACTCTCCTTTTAAAGGATTAGGGAGGAAAGGAGAGGGATGGGGCAGGTGGTGAAATAACCTCTGGAACGGAATTTAATCTCAGACCTGAATTGTTCTCCTTTCTTCTCTCATTCATTTACGAGATCCATCCAGCAAATATGTATTGTGCACCTACTATGTGCACTGACAACAAATGGTGAACAAACAAGACAAAGTCCCTGTATCATCTAGTCTAGCAGATTTTCTCCCCCATTTTCCTTTGTTGTTGTTGTTTCAACAAACCCCTGGACAAGAACTGAACGTCTTCCTTCTATTTTCAAGAAGATGAGAAACAGCCACGTTAATTCTGCTTCAAGCTTCTTTTTGCAGAGTGGGCACCTAAATCAACACATTATGTCTTTAAAACCAGAAAAGCACACTCCTTCCTTAGGAAGCAAGCTCTGTGAACTCGCCCCATCCGTCTAAATTAGGAACCCTCCACTTACAGAGAGGAACACTAATTGACATAAGTGAAGACTTTGAGGTTTGCCTGGGGAATTGAAAGACGTTATTTATTGAATCAATTATGTTCACAGTGCGACAGTTGATTTTTATTCCCCCCCCCCCCCCCATACAACTTTAATCTTTTTAAGCAGAACAGCTTGAAATAGAAGGTGGAAAATGGGGGCAGAGAGAGAGAGAGAGAGAGAGAGAGAGAGAGAGAGAGGGAGAGAGAGAGAGAAAGTGAGAGACCTATAAAGTAATTTTTTAAAAAAAAAGAAAAGAAAAAGACCTACCAGTGAGGCCAAACCACTATTTAGTACCTCTGTTCGGTAAAGAAAGACCAAATCAAAGCCCAATCAATACAGTCCTTTCAAATAAAGTTCCAAAGCTTGAACTCAACCCCCAGGAGATGGGGCTTAAAGGGACTAAATTTTCACCACTTATCACACAATGATGCCTGAAATGCAGAACAAACATTAAGTGGATCCACCTTTACAGACTTGGCTTAAAAGCTTTTTGGACAGACAAACCATGAACCAGCTTCATTTTATTATGTGATAAAGAAAAAGCATAGGGTGGGTCCATCTTACTCAAGCTGTATGCTCTAGAGAGGAACAATCCCTGGTACATAGAAGGCGTGCAGTAATTGTCTACTGGATGAATAAATCTATCAGTCAACCCATCAATCATCAGCTTACAGGTCTACTGCATTAGATAATGAAGTGCTCAGAGACAGGGAACAGAAGTGACTTACTTACATTTCTATCCTTACTGTCTAGTGCAGAATCTGGCACACAATAGGTGCTCAAAGTTGATAGATTGTAAAATTAATCAATGGGCTGCTTTTGAATGCCAGGCTGATAAATTTGAAATTGGGAATTACAGTGCCTCTGTCCAGTAGTTACCATTCTTGAAAGTGTGGTTGAAAAGGTCAGGATATGAAGGAAAGAATAAAGGATAAAAGATAAAAATAAAGGAATGATGTGGAAACACTAACAGTGAGATGGGACTTAAAATGAGCCCTGAAGAATCCGGGTTAGTCTGAAGGAGCTTAGAAAGGAGGTCATTTCAGATGCTGAAGTTTACATGATAAGACCATTCACCTTTTGATAAAAAGATTTGCAACAAGTTTACTTTAAAAACCTCACTTCCCTTTTGATTCTATTTTTTTCTTTATTGTTGAAAGTATTACAGATGTCCCCTTTGTTTGTTTTTCCCATTGACCCCCCTCCACGCACACCCATCATTCTAATATTTTTATTAAGTTGGCTTACATGAAACTGTCTTCAAATATTTTCATTTATATATGAATAAAAGGTAGAATAAGAATATGCCACCACCCTGCTTCAACATTCTAATGGTATCCATTGCTTTTATAATAAAATCCACACTCTATCCATTGCTTTTATAATAAAATCCATATGGCTATCAGGCTCTCAATGACCGGCTTCCAGCCCACCTCAACTACAGCTCCCTCCATTCTCCCCTCACCACTTGACATTCACAGGCCTGCTTTCTCTTCATAGGACATGCTTAGTTCCTTCCTTCTGTTTATTTGTTTCTTATTGCCCCTTTACCCTCTTCTACCTCCCCACCCTCCTTTCCCTCTGGTAATCACTATACTGTGGTTGTCTGTCTACCACGTAGATCCTTTCTTGTTTACTCACTGTTCCCTTTGTTTCCAGCAGGAACATAACCAGACCTTCAATGTCTTGCTAGCTCCTGGCAATATTCAGACCTCAACTCACCTCCTCAGAGACTCCCCGATGAACCAAGCTAAGTCAGCTGTCTTTATTACTGTCTTTATAGCATTTGTCACTATAAATAATTGTCCTGCTTTTAAAACATTTTGTACTGTCTGTCCCCCCTCCCCCAATAGAATGTAAGCTCCCTGAGATGGAGAGAGACCTAGAGGGAGGGATCTGCATCCAGTTTTTACAAGAAAAGGTGAGAGAAACACTACTCAGATTCTCCAGGAAGAGATCTTTTGCCCCAATAAAGCACCTTTTAATCTAATGCTGTCCAGCTCTTTTTAAGACTTCCTCATCTATGAAACAGTACTAATAATTAAAATTCACTGGCACGTACTGGCAAGCTCTGTGCTGAGCACTTTACCTGCATTGGCTTATTTTAACCTCCTGTCTGCCTTAGAGGATTATTATCTTTTTTTTTTATGAGAACAGAGGCTCAGAGAAATCAAACATCCAGACAAAAATCACGTAATCACTAAGAAGCAAAGCTTTGCTTCCACCAGAGGCTATCAGGATTGAGAGTCCAGGATCCAGGATCTTCCAACACTGGGGGGGCGGGGGGGAGTTCTCAATAAAATTGTGGATGTGAAAATACCTATCATAATGGTGAGTACATAGCAAGAACTATTCTTCCCTTCCCTATTGACTATGTTCAAAAAACCTGATATATAAATCAGATTTTAGTCCTCCTGCATGATTCTGAATATGTGAATCAATATTTAATCACATCTACAAATTATTTTAAATACAATACTTTTCAAGTAGGAATATCCTGACAGAATGTATGACTTCAATATAATTTTCCCAAACTGGCTAATAAACTCTTGAGTAAGATTCATTTTTATTTTGATAAGGAACCTAAAATCTTTAGGTGTAACTGCAGAACATTAAAGTAATACAATAATTTAGATGCCTTTGCTTCACATTATAAAGCTTCCTCTCTCCTTATGAATATTTAATCTCAATGTGTAATGGAAAAGAATATATCACCAAATAATAAAATCTAAAAATTGGAGATGACATTATATTATTTTAATCCAGATAGAAAACTCTTAGGAAAGGATCAAAAGTGGCCCGTCTGGTTTATAGAGTTCTCCTGGCATCAAATATCAGAATGAAAGATTACAAAGCCATTTCCATAATGCCAATTTTCACATAAACCCTGACCTGACATGAACAGTTTAGTGGCTAAAAGTCATTTAGTTACTGGAGTGTTTCTATTTTATAAGGTTACTTTCCCCTACCCCCATTTTTAATATTTAAAAATGTAACCTGTCTATAATTTCATTGTTCTTGACTTGGACTTTGTGCAAAATATGGCTTTTTCACCACTACTCAAGGCCAGCCTCCCACCCGGTGCCACATCCCACCTATGGCATGTCACTAATCATCTCTTACCTACTTAGAAACCTCTGTTGATGGGAAGCTTTCTACTCCACATCCCACCTATGTCACCCCAAACTATAAGACAATCTTCCTTACATCGAAGCAGGACTACCTCAGTGCCTGGCACCAAATGGGCCCAGGACCAACTCTTGGACTGGCAAACTAAAGAACAAGGTTCCTATCAGTTCCCTTTATCAGCCATTTTTTCACTATTCATCAGATTTAAGCTCAGTCATAATGATGCCATTATAGTAACTGAGTTATTATCTAACAGGAAAGGAGTGAAAGGGGAGACCAGATAATATAGGCATGTCATTGATACAGCTTTATTTTAAAAAAGGCTGCATTCATCACTTTTGAAGTCTGTTCCCTGCTGATCGATAAAGGCTGGGACTGGAGAGGCCATTTAGACGCATGCCCAGGAAGGTCTGAGTGACCTGGGAAGTTGCTTGCCCTTCAATCACACCTGCAAGGGAGTCAGTGGCCAGGATGGGCATGGCCACTGCAAGAGCTCAAAATCTAAATATATAAACTCCAAAGGAAAGGCTCTCTCCCAGCACCAGGCCCTCCGGGGACTCTGGCAGCAGGGGGCTGCACTCTCCTGTGCCCCATGGGGCGCTGCCCTGTTGGGCTGCACACATGGACTGACAGACTTTAATCTGGCCTGAATGCTGAACCACCCCCAGTTGCAACATGGAACCGAAGCTCTGGACACTGGCCCTGTTTCTGACTCTGCTGAACTCCCAGCTGCCCCACTTCCCAGACTGGGTTGAGGGTAATGGGACATTGGAACCTGAGAAATACAACTTGGCGCAAATAAAACCTTTTTCCACATCCCATCCTCCTGTGAGAGTCTTAGAAAATTCATTTTCTAAGGACCTCATTTCCACTCATATCTCGAAAATCTGGCCCTGTAATTCCTGTGGCATCAATAATTTCCCCTATTCAGAGAGGTAAAATGAACTGTTTCTAACAGAATAAATAAATCCAATATCCAGATTAAGTAGATGCCCAGATAATTCTCCTTTTGTCTTTTATCTCTACCCTCCTCCTTCTCCCAAATTCATTAATTTCTGTAAGTCAGTGATCCCCTTCACATGGAGGGCCAGTTCCACTGTGTCTTCAAATCGGGTGTTTGAACGAAGCAAAATATAATTTTCCAAAACTCTGTTTTAGTAAAAAACCCATCCCACCAAATATCAACAATATTGGGGTTAATGATCATTTATCACGGGCTTACTACATGCCAGGGGTTTAGCCTACATTATCTCATGTAATCCTCTCAACAGTCCAATGAGATAAGACACTTTTACTCTCACCATTTCCAAGTAAGAAACTGGGCCTCAGATATAACTGGCTCAGAGTCACAGAGCCAGTAAGTGGCCAAACTGGAATTTAAACTGGATTTCTCCAACTCTTTCCACAGGGAGCACTTGCCTCACTAAAGTGTTTCTGTGCCTGTGAAATGGGTGGAGAGAAGAGAATAAGCACACATCCTTGGCAGGATGGCTCTGAGGATTCAATGAGGCAACATAAAGCTACTGACACATGACAGGCGTTGGTTAACCATGACTTCCTATTCTCCCAGTAGCCTGAAATGTGGCTACTGACTTCCGTATGGACCTAGATCTGCCTAGGGGCCCCTCACAATGGGACTCTCCCCATAAGGCACCCCCATTCCATTGGCGATCGCTGACTTAGAGGAAATGTCAGCCCCTGCTTGTCCATGTCACCTTGTGCTTGTCCATATTTCACAAAGCGTACCTGACCTGTTCTTTGCATCACCTCTAAGGGCCACTAATACCTCTGTTTGACAACCCTGAGCCCAGCGGGGTAAATAGGCTTTCTCGGGGTCACAGGGGTCATCAGCAACAGAGACAGAATTAGAATCGCAGGCCCAGGAAAGAACCCATTATGGAGAGGCTGAGGTCCCTACAGGGCTGTGCTGAGCACACGGTGTGCCTCGTCGCATTTAATCCTCACACCCAACCTGTGAGTCAGTGACATGAGGGAAAGGAGCCTCAGGTATGTTAAGAAACTTGACCAAAGGCACCCAGCTAGTAAGAGGGGAATCCAGATTCACACCCGGGCTTTTGTGACTCCGAGCCCTCGGTACACCACCTCCTTAAAAAGGCATGTTTACAGGGTTCTCATCTCCAATGACCAAAAAAATGACATATTGCCTTAAGCATGGTCCTTCCTGCCATTGCAGCGTTATTTTCATCTACATCGGGTGGTTTTGATTTTATAAATTTAGGGGGGGCAGGGTGAAACTGCACCACTTGTGCCTCTTGAATAAAAGCACCTCCCACATCTCCAAATGCATTTCGTTTTCTGTTGATCCCAAGTGAAGCTCCCTCGTGCACACTGGAGAGGCTGGCGGGCAAAGTTGCACGAGAAGCATTTCTGTTTCAACACTGTATCTGCTGATGAGAATTCCTTGGTTGATTGTCAAATGCCAATCTGGAGCCAACCTGGAGAGCCCTTTTCTCCCCACAAAGAAAAAGCTTTTGATGCTAAACATGATCGTCATTTCTTGGGGAAAGAACCGGAGGAGGGTGAGCGAAGTATCAGGGCACACCTGGGAGCTGGAGTGCTGTCATGAACATCAGCAACATAAATACAATGGCGCGCCCGCACTCCACATCCTTTAGCTACCGTCGAGCGGTGAACCATTAAGTGCATGGCAAGTTCAAGAATTGAGGCTTTGCAAAAAAAATTCTAAGCATGTAACATCACAAATTAACCAGAGCAACCAGAACAAAAGCTATATATAAATGACTAAAAAATCAAGTATCTATATGCAAATAGCAGTCTAAAGATAAAACTCCTGCTCTTTTTAAGATTTAGTCATTTGAAAAGGGGGGAAAAACATTGTAGTGCTTATAGACACAAATGTGTGTGTGTTTTAAATTCCCAGCCCCATAATAAACTGAAAGCGGAGTACAATGGAAATACTCAGTTTTCCACCTGTGTAGGGAAAACCCAGCTCTTTTCTACAGTGTGCTTGTTTCTTCCCTATGAGCCTCCTTTACTACTCACACAGAACACTACAACCCTGACACTTCTGGTCACCAAATGTGGGGGGGTGGGGCACAACAACAAGCAAGTCTCTGACACCAGCTAGTGTCCGACAATCTAACTCAGTGGTCCGCAAACCGGCTCGTGAGCCACATTCCGCTCTTTGGCACCCTTGAGTGTGGCTCTTTCATAAAATACCACGTGCAGGCGTGCACGTACAGTGCTATTGAAACTTTGTGGCCCATGAGCAAAAGTCAGTTTTGAAGAAGTGGCGTTAGAAGAAGTGGGGGGTGTCAGTCGATCAGCCGGGCGACTGGAGACTCGGAGCAGGTGGGCCGCGGGATACGCAGCGCGGGGGAGGTACATTGTTTTGAAGTACGTTCGCTGAGGTCGACCCCTTCCAACTCTCCCATCCCCACTCCTCTATCTAAAACAAGTATACAAGACGAGTGTGGATGGGAGAGTTGGAAGGGGTCGACCTCAGCGAACGTGCCTCAATCAGATTGAGGACGTTTTTAGCAAAGGCTAGCTTAGGAGTACTCTAATTAAGTTAATAACAATGTACCTACCTATATAGTTTAAGTTTAAAAAATTTGGCTCTCAAAAGAAATTTCAATCGTTGTACTGTTGATATTTGGCTCTGTTGACTAATGAGTTTGCCGACCACTGATCTAACTCAATTCTGACACTCTATCCAGAGATAACATCAGATCCCATAGGTTAAGGGTTCAATCCACAAGATACACACACACACACACACACACACACAAACACTTTAGACACTAGTCACCAGCCGGGATTGTCACCTATGCTTCTGACCAACTGGCCAAAGATTGGAGGTTCCAACAGCCCCCTCCTCAGGTTTGATTAATTTGCGGGAGCAGCTCACAGAACTCAGGGAAACAGTTACATTTACTGGTTCATCAAAGGATATGATAGAGGATACAGATGCACCACCAGATGGAGAGATACAGAGGGAGGGGTCGAGAGGGTCCCAGACACAGGAACTTCTGTCCCTATGGACTCAGGGTGAGTCGCCTCCCCAGTGTGGATGTGTTCACCATCTTGGAAGCTCTCCACACCTCATCCTAATGGCATTTCACGGAGTCTTCCTCGCAGAGGCATGATCAATTATTAACTCCATTTCCAGCGCCTCTCTCCTCTCTGGAGGATGAGGGTGGGGCTGAAACTCCCCAGCTTCTAATCATGACTTGGTCATTCTAGTGACCAGCCCCCACCCAGGAGCCACCCAGAGTCACCTCATTAGCACCAGACACTCCTGGTGCTTAACACTTGGGAGTTTACAAGGGTTTTAGGAGCCCCGTGTTGGGGGTGATATCAAAGACAAATATTAAAACAAGAGACGCTTCTAATGCTCTTATCACTTACAAAATTACAACGGTTTTACAAGATCTGTGCCAGGGACTGAGGGCAGAGACCAATACGTATATTTTTTCTATGATCTCACAGAGAAATGGAAGAAATGGCTGTAATAACATAGTTGATACTTTTTAAAAGTTGCTCTACCTGTTTCAGTTGCTAACTAAACAGGAAGCATCACTGATGAATCCCAGGATCACATCCTTTGTGTTGCCTGGTCCCAGATCCTCTTCCTCGGATTAATGACACCCACGTGGACAATGTTCTAAATCTACCAGCTGCTTGAATGTTAAACAATTGAATAAAATTCTTCCCTTCGATAAAAATTCCAAGGCTTATAAAAAAAAAATACATTCACACATCCTTCACTTGTGGAACTGCGAAGGTGAGCTTCCTTTTCAATACCCAGCGTGGCAGCAATTCTGCTGTTGCTCTGAGACTGAGGCCAGGTCCTTCGCTGGTTCACACCTTGTTTGGAATTTGCCCAGCAAGTTCAGGCTCCCTGGGAAATAACCTGTAAGACTAAAGTGTAAAGACATTTGCTGCTGGAAAAAGAAAACGAGGGGGGGGGGGGGGATGTTTAGTCATCAAGCCTCAGGCTAAGGCTCTGATGGCCTGGTGTGAATCCGGTGCCAACACTCCCCACCTGCATGACCTTGGGCAAGTCAACTCACCTCCCTCTAGACAATGGTGACAATATTACTTACCCAGATAATTGTGGAGCAGATTGGAGGAGGTAATGCATGTAATGTACTAAGGATGTTGCCTGAGGCATAGAACATGCTCAGTAAACATTACTTGTTATTGTTACCTTTCCTACTACCCCAATGGACAAAGCATTTCTCTGCTTTTAAGACGAATATTAAGATAATAAAATGAAAACACGAAGGTCCACCATTTTTGGAAAATAATACATCATATACATTTGTTCACTAATTCAATATTTATTGATCACTAACTCTGTGCTACATATTGAGGATCAACTGGTGGGCCCCACACAGAAACTCATCCTTCAATGAGGGAGGTAAAGGATACATTCAAAGAATGTTGAAAATAGATACCTACTGAGAAGAGTACTTCTGGGAACCTTTTCTAAGGGAATGATACAAAATCTTCAAGTACTTATAAAGATAATTTATATGGTCTCACTTATAATAGTAAAACCTGGAAATAACTTCAATGTGCAATACTAAAGGAATGGTCAAATCAATTATTATAAAACTACTTGATGAAATATTATGCAGTCATTAAAATGCTGGCTTTGAAGTTTGTGTAGTTACTATGAAAGGCATTTATAATAAAATATTACTTGAAAAACGCAGGCCATGAAATTGTACTTATACTGTAATTCTGAGGGGTTAAAATCTGCATATGAACGCCTAGAAGGAAATATGCCAATTTGAGTCATAATGGAAAGATAATTATCATTTATGGAGTATTTGTTGTGTGCCAAGGTATTTTAAGCACTTCTTTAGATTATTTCCTTTAATTCTCTATTATTCACATTTCACCTACAAATATGTTAAGTTTGTATGTACCCTAGGAGGGACAGCACTGAGATTTCAACTAAGGTTGGATTGACTCCACTGAATATGTGTCAATGTCATAATGGGAAAAATAAGTTTGTGCTTATAACTTCCTTGCATTTTTCATTTTAAATAACAACTGGTCGCTGAATGTGTGCCAAGTCCCGCCCTAAGTATTTTATGCATATAACTCATTTACTCTTCACAAGTACTCCCTGTAGTAGCTCCAATGCTGTCCTCATTTTACAGATGAGAAGAGTGAGACTCAGACGTTACACGGCTTGACTCACATCACAGAGCTGATCCGTACAGAGTATTCTTAGTCTGCTGGTTTCAAAGAGAACTAGGGCAAAAGAACACACCCAGCTCTCTGGGAAATATAATTCTCTGCCATTATGTGCAGGTAGTACCTAGTCAAAAACATTTTAAATATAAAATTTTAACATTATGTTTAAAGACTGAAAGAGTCTTTGGTGGGGGGGTGGGGGGATGGGGGTGCAGCAGTTTTTTAATTAAGAAATATTTTGAACATATCAAGAGGTGCAGAGAATAGGAAAACCAATGGGCTTGAACAAGTTCTAATGTCTTTACAAGTAACAAAAGCTACATCCCCACCAAAGACCACTGATCAAGAAGAACGTTAGCCTTTCAGTTCTTCTTAAACTGGGTGTCAGTGTGAAAGGAGTTAACGCCCCCAAAAGTCACCATTTTTTTCTACTAAGGAAATTCAGAGAAAAATAGGAAAACAGTTTAGCTAGAACCGAAGGAAGAATGCTAGCACTACGGTGTCGGGTGAATTTCCGGCCAAAATATAAGATGGCGCAGGCAATTATTTAGGTTTCCCGCGCAAAATCAGAGTTAGTTTAAAATGCCTATATCTTTTGAAGTATGGGTTCGATTGAAATGAAATTTTCGGTTTCTTGTGTAAAAAATGAAAATTTATTCAATCACAGACATTTTTTTATCTATTCAGTACATAAATAATTCGATATATATAAACTAAATACGAAAAACCCAAAAAATACTTATTACCTAAAAATATACACATATTTTTAAAGTTTAAAATAAAATTTTCATAATAAATCAAAACAAATAGAAATTAATAGTTTTTTAGCGTATGATATTTTTCAAAACACGCCCCTTTATGTAGAGGTATATTGCAAAATTTGCACATGTAGCGTGTCTCACTGCGCAATTTATGAACGGAACATACGCGACACCTTCTCAAAATGTTTTTCTTTTTTCCACTTCCGACAATTGCCTGTAACGTATGCTTTCTCATGTCCATCGATAGCCTGCATGGTGTTCTCTACTTACAAGGGATTTTTATGATACCTATTACCCCAATGGGTATGAAACGGTTCGCATACGCAGGTAGGTATCTTTGTGAACGGCAAACAAACAAATATTTGGTAATACGCAGTTACAATCGGCCCGAGTTTACACGTTTCCCGCACTCCACCGCAAATCTATATGAACCGAGTTAAGACGGCTCCCGCGGAGTACGCGCAATTCACGCGAGCCGACTTAACTCGTTTCCCGCAATCCAAGTGCTAGGTGAGGAATACGGGGTCAAATCCTAGGCAGTAAAAAGGATTTCTAAAAAGGTGAAACTGACAAAGAAATACCACTCCAGCAAACTGGGTTCATGAGACACAGGGCTGCTTTCTCTTTAACAGGCAGACTCCCAACCTCCTCCCCATCACCTTCCTGGAGCCTCAAGTCCCACAAAAAGTGGGCACAACCAATGAGGTTCTTCAGCAAGAGATGAAATTCCACAGTAGAGTGGGGAAACAGAACCAGAAGTCACAGAAAGAAGCAGGGAGACTGGTCAAGGGGAACAGCTGGACACCACGGAGAGCTTATAAGAGCATTTAATCCGCATGCCGCAGGACTTACCACACAACTGAACTTTAACTGGTGGGTGTACCTTTAAGAAATGAAATTGCCTTTGCCATTCAAGTTGCTCTTCCCAGAATTCTGCATTAACCCCTGATTGGAGACGCCTTAATGGCGTTTTCCTGGCCTTGTTGGTCAAACTAAGAGCCTTAATTTAGCACAAAGAGCCTAACTCTATCCAAACACAATCCTACAACAGATTTGATCGACAAAACATTTGTGCCTCCAATGTACTTAGTCCATGCAATCTGCAGACGCAGCCTCTATTTTTCTGGTATTTCAATGCAGTCTGTGCAGAGCTATTTCAGTTTTCAATTCTGAGCCTGCCAGAGGTGTATATGCGCTACGTGTAGATTTATGGTGGCCACAAATTCCTAGTTTCTCATCGTCTTTGAATTTAGCATAACAGAGGGTGAGAACAAGCTCAGAAAAGTAATAGACTGGTTGGAAATTCTACCCAGAAATGAGGGGAGAACACGGCCCCCAAACTTCCAAAGATACCCCGTTAGTTATAAGAACAGAAGAGCAATAGGAAAGCAAGTATCACAATTAAGTATTACGGAGACAAGGACATTTTCTCTATGTTGTGACACGTGTCTACTTCAAAGTCATATGTACACCTATGCTTATGGAGACGAGTCATGCATTTGTCTTATCTCCCACCCAAGCTTCTTGGAGGAAAGGATTATGTCCTCTAGATCAAGGAGACAAAGTGTACAACAGTTAAGGGGATCGGCTCTGAGGCCAACCACCTGGAATTCCAGCTTTGTCACTTGTTAGCAGCCAATAAGTAGACACGTGTCACAACATAGAATAGGATTTTAAATGAAATTGTTACAACCTTACCATATGCTAACCACCCCCTCATACTAACAAGTATTTTATAAAAGTATATTTCTTTTTTTAAAATATTTTATTGCCACCTCAAGCCTTGACCATCTACTTGTTACATGAATTATCTCTGAAACTCTTAGATCCATACTTAGCTTAAACTCCTGAATTTTTGTGCAGGATTAAAGACTATTTGTTAGACAAATTTTAAAATTTTTGGTATTTACACATTGGGGAAAAAGAGGGCGGGCTGAAAAAAAAAATCATCCAGTGTCAGAATTGAAAATGATCTCCTAGTTTTACAAAAAATGATAGTGAAGTTCAGAGCAACTAGTCCATTAGCGTGTCACCAGGGCAGGGCCAGAGCCCTGATCCCCTGATTCCTGACTCGCTTGCTCCTCACTGCACTGTGTGAAGACATGATGTCCTGTCACTACCCAAGCAATGACACCATGCTCAGGAATCCAGTTCTGTCATTTCGAGTAAGAGCTTAACTTCCCAGGTTTCATCTGGTTTCATAGGAGGCAAAGTCCTCGCATTTTACTTGGCTGATTTAAGGGATTCCAGAAAGCTTTACCACTGAGCAGTCCATTACAACACCCATGAATTCAAATGAGCCAATGGGGGATTTTGGATTCCTAAGTCTCATAGTCAAGCTAAAGGCATGGATTTAAATTCAGTGGAAGGAACAGAATACTCAGTTTTACCAAGATGTTTTCACCGCAAAGGCTACATTTCTTGGGACTAAAACTCTAGAGGTAACAGCAGGATGAGCTGAGAGGATGGGGGGGCGGGGGGTAAGATATGTAAAAAAAAGGTCAGGTACTATTATTTAACTGATCTACAAATAAATTGTTAAAAATCAGAATTCTTGGTAATATCCTCACAGCACCTAATGAATAAATATTGAGTAAATCAATCTATTTGGGCACTCAAGAGTGGGATTAAAAAGTATTATGCACAGTGGTAAATAGAGAGCTGGGAAATCCGCCCACTGGACCTGGAGGGACAGAACATGTTTCATCCATTTTTTCAAGTAGTTTAAGCAATGGAGAGAGTCTTGGAAGAATTCATATAACCAGGCAGGAAATAAGTCTCCAGTATATAATTGGCAGAATCCTCCACTGGTGTTCTTATGTCAGATTGCAATTTTTATTTATTCTTTCAAATGAGTTTTATTTGCTCTTTTCCTTTCTCTTGGACTTTTGGGGTGTTGAAATATCCACTCTTTGTTAGGATTGTGACAACCATGCACATGTATGGACTAGCCAGTGGTCAGCAAACTGCGGCTCGCGAGCCACATGCGGCTCTTTGGCCCCTCGAGTGTGGCTCTTCCACAAAATACTGACTTCTGCGCATGGGCCACGAAGTTTCAATCGCACTGTACATGTGCGCCCACACGTGGTGCGCCCACACGTGGTATTTTGTGGAAGAGCCACACTCAAGGGGCCAAAGAGCCGCATGTGGCTCGCGAGCCGCAGTTTGCCGACCGCTGGACTAGACATTCAATTCTCAGCAAGGACCTGAGCAGCTCAGGACAACTAGCCCAAGGTAACACAGTGAAAAAGCTTGCAGCCTGGCCAGCATGGCTCAATGGCTGAGTGTCGACCCATGGACCAGGAGCTCACAGTTTGATTCCTGTTCAGACCACATGCCCAGGAGCTCGATCCCCAATGTGGGCATGCAGGAGGCAGCTGATCAATGATTCTCTCTCATCATTGATGTTTCTATCTCTCCCTCTCTGGAAGAGATACACACACACACACACACATATATATATATTTAAAAATTGTTTGGAGGAGAACTGGGGTCAAATAACTACTTAATGACAGAAGCATTAACTTTTAATGTCAATGGAGTAGAAATCAGTAGACTAAAGCTAACCATTTCATTTCTTCTTCACAGCAACCCTGTGAGGGTAAAATAGCCCTGATTTCCTGACCACAAATGGGAATTCTAAGAGGTCAAGTCATTTGTTCAAGTCATACAGCAAGAAAACTGATAATACCCACAGTAAGCTCACAGTGGAAGCTATAAATTGGCAGAATTCTTTTGGGAAGAAACTTTGGTGACATGTATCAAAGATCTTAAAAATGTGCTTTAATCTAGGAAGCTACCAGAAATATACACAAGTATTTATAGTCACAGATTTGTCATAATATTATTTATAATAGTAAAAAAAATAGAAATCAACAATAGAAACTATTATGACAATGGAATATTATGAAGGTATCAAAAAGTATGTTTTCAAGGAACATGTAATGAACAGGAAAAGGTGCACAATATGTCCATAAATGACTGTGAAATTTCACTGGTAAAATGAGAGGCTTGCTAACCAGCATAATGAATGTTAGAAATGGACTCTTATTAATTTAATTAGTGTGACTTAAGATATGGGGATTAGCTCTAAATTCTAGAGACACACCCATCCTTGCAAAATCAGACTGTTAGACTCTAGCAAGCCCTTCACCCTCGAACTTTAGGCATGCCGCTCATAATGCCACATGTCTAAATGGTCCTGGGCCAGCCGCTGGGTCAGAAGATTCTGGCTGCCTGGTGCTATCTGTAAAACCTCCTCTGAATCTTGCCTTTGGAATACTGTCAGCTCTAGCTTCAGAGGACAGTTCATGCGGTTCATGGTCAGAGTACCCAAAAGGACAGACTTAACAGAACTTACACAACAGATAAGCTATTTCATGCCAACTTGGAAAAAAAATGATTAATGAAATGTCTGTGTGTGTTGCAGCTGACCCTCATCAACCTCAAATGATCATCAATTCGCAATATGGACCAAAAAGAACTGAACACTTGTGTATACAACTCAGTATACACAATTGGCTCAGGTCAGCATGGCAGGCAGTTCTGACATAGTGCCCAGTGATCCCTGCCTCCTCATACTTATGCCCTTGTAAATACATATGCATATATATACAAGTATGTTCAGGCTCAGGGAGTTACCTGACACTACTAAGATAGATTTTTGTAAGGCTCAAATAAGCACACGCCCCAAGGAAGCATGTTCAAATCTCTTCAGCTATAGCATGTCTAGACCAGACCTTCTTCAAAGGCGAAGTTCAAATTGTTTGACTTGTCTACATTGCTTCAGTGACAAATATTTCACCTGCTGTTGCATTCAATCTTTCTCTGCTTCATCCTCCCGATCAACACAATAAGAATAATGACGGAACTAATAATGGGGCTTTGCCAGGAGAGTGGCTGAAATAACAAATTATTTTATTACACGTTGAAAATGCATTTCCCAAACTTAATAAAAAAAAAAAAAAGAAACAAGCTTCTATGCGAGTGCATAATGAGAACTGTGCATTTTCCAGGGTTTGTAGCCGGCTCTAATCACTCAGACAAGTGGGTGAAAAATGACACTTGCATGACAAGGTTAACCCCCAGGATATATCTTTTTTAAAGTTTCTATAAATTTTTCAATTACAGTTGATATCCAATATTATTTTGTATTAGTTTCGTGTGTACAGCACAGTGGTCAGACAATCATATACTACAAAGTGCTCCCCCTGATATTTCCAGTACCCAGCTGACACCATACATAGAGATTACAATATTACTGACTATATTTCCTATGCTGTACTTTACTATTTTGTAACTACCAATCTGTACTTCTCAATCTCTTCACCTTTTTCATGCAGTTCCCCAACCTCTCTCCCTCTGGCAGCCATCAGTCTGTTCTCTGTATCTAACCCATGGTATCTCTTGAGCCACTCCCAGAAAAGTAAAACATGGGACTTGCAAGAACCACACAGAGTTCACCTAAAAGTTCTTTTGATTTTGGTTTGGAAGTTTTTTGGGGGGTTAGGAGGGTGGAGGGTTAATGTTTTGCTTTGAGTTGGAGAAATGGAGGCCAAAACGCCAAAAGATAGTTATACCCAACGCAGCATAAAGTATGCTTTCTCAATGGGGAGATATCGAAACAAGGTGACAATTTGTTTGTGTAAATGAAAAATATCTAACACTTTTTGTGTATAGAGCAAAGACATCATAAAGCATATAAACAGATAATCAATATATCTATGGTATTAAAAATTCATGGGGGAGGGGGGATTAGGAAAAAAATGTCTTTGAAGGCTCCTAGGAAGAGGGGGTGATAATGAAAAAAATGCTGAGCAACACTGGTCTAAAAAATGCCTTCCCAAAACTGAGAAGCACCTGCAGAGCCATGCCTGCCCCAGGAAATGTCTTGATCTCCATTTCCTTTTCCGAGGATCCCTGAGGTCAGACTTGATTCTGGCCTACTTCCTCCCCTCCCGGCTTCCCAGTTGCTGGCCATTCCCCTGAGCTGCAGAAATGTGTGTGAAGCCTTCCAGGTGTCCCAGACTGCCACCTTACCTACTCTCCTTCCCATCTTCCTCCCTTCCCCTGATCTGCTGGAATGTGCTTGCTTATCTCAGGGCATATTAAAATGCACGTTTGGCACCCAGAGTGCTACTTGTGTGTGGTGGCACTTTTTCAACACTTCCAGCCCATCTTCTGTTGGCCACCCTGGGTTAAAACTGTCCACCAGAAGATGAAATGAGGACAGAGAGACAGATTCTGTGATGAGTCAGGAGACAGACGAATGCCTCTGAGACTGGGGAAAGGCGCTGTCGGGCACACTCAGAAGTGTCAGCAGCCGGGAGTGGAGTATGTAAAGCACTCTCTTCTGTACAGCCTTGAGAAAAATACGCGGTCATGGTACGTCCCATTGCTGGCATGGGCAAAGATAGATGGCTATCCTAGAAACAAACTTTCAAGCAGTTACTCAAAAAAAATTAAATATAGAATTACCATATAACCCAGCAAAAGAACTGAACACAGAGATGTAAACAGATGTCTATATACTGTGTTCATAGCAGCATTATTCACAATAGCCAAAAGGTGGAAGCAGCCCAAGTGTCCGTCAATGGATGAGCAGATCAACAAAATGGGGTATATACACACACAGCAGAATATTATTCAGACTTAAAAAGAAAGGAAATTCTGGCACATGGTACGACATGGATCAACCTTGAAAACATGAGGCTAAGTGAAATAAGCCAGACACAGAAGGACAAATATTGTAGGATTCTACTTTTGTGAAGTACCTGGAGTAGGCAAATTCATAGAGACAAAAAGTAGAATGGTGGCTCTGGCCAGTGGCTCAGTTGATTAGAGTATCATCCTGTACACCCAAAGGTTGCAGGTTCAATTTCAGGTTCAATCCCCACTCAGGGGCGTGTATAGGAAGCAACTGATTGGTGTTTCTCTCTTACATTGATATCTCTCTCTCTCTCTCTCTCTCTCTCTCTCTCTCTCTGTCTCTCTCTGTCTCTCACTTACTTCCTCTCTCTCTAAAATCAACAAAAAGACACATCCTTGTGTGACAATTAAAATAAAATAGAATGATGGTTGCCAGGAGCTTGGAGGAGAAAGCAATGGGGAGTTATTATTTAACTAGAGGTCCAGTGCACAAAAATTCATACACTCCGGGGGGTGGAGGGGGTGGTCCCTCAGCCCAACCTGTGCCCTCTTGCAGACCAAGAGCCCTCGGGGGATGTCCAACTGATGACTATGGCCTCCCTCTGCGGGAGGTGACCCGCGGGCTGATCAGGGGACAGCGCTGGCTGGTGAGTGACCTGCCCCACCATCACCCCCTCCCCCTGATTGCCCCTCTGACACTCCCAGTGGCCACTGCTCCCCGCACCCATCACTGTCCCCTCCCTTTGCCTGCTGGCATCGGCCTTAGTGCCGCCCACTCCCCAGTGTTGTGGTTGCACAACACTGAATATACTTTGTGACACTAGACTGTACACTTAGGAATGATTAAGATGGTGAATTTTATGTCATGTATATTTTACCATGATAAAAAAATTAATACACATTTTAATCTTTCTTAATATAAAGATATTTTCAAAACAAGAAGCACAACACATCCGTAATCCATGGAAAATCAGAAAAAGGATATGTCATTATAGTAAAAATGCCAGAAATGCCAGCTAAACACACCCTCAACAGCATTTAGGCATCTGGAGTCTGGGGGCTCTGAACAGAAGGAGGTCACTCTGTAGCCAATCAAGGGCCCTTGCAAGTAACATCATCATGGCCCCTCACTCCTCTGGTCAACTGTAAGTTCTTCCGCGGTGACTGAGCTCCTTGCTTCTGTGGGCCCTGCCCCATGCTTAATGGACACCGCACATCTCCTCACACATCTTGCCCCACACAAGCGGCTGGACTGCAGAGCCCATGGATACGGCATAGACATTCCATCCCACCTTTACCACCACTCAACAGGCGTGGTGTAGTTGCCAAGAGCACACTCTAGTCAGACAAGCTTATGCCTGCCTCAGCTGACACCCAAAGTGTTTGTGAAACTGGACTTCTGAGTTTAAAATCTATTGTGTGTGCACATGAATTTGAGGAGTAAAAGCAAAGCAAGACAAAACATGTAATCATAAAAATAAAGTATGAAAAAGAAGTGAGTAGGATTCTTTTTAATTTGTAAGAACAAAGAGAATACCTTATGTATATTTGACCCATGTTCTTCAATACTGAAAATTTTCAAGCATTACTTTCACACCTCTCTGTGAGAATGAGTTAAAATTCCCACATGTGGACAACTAAACATAGGATCAGAGAGGTGAAGCAACTTGTGCTACATCACAAAGACAGTGGGCTTTGTTGGGCTGGGAGTTCAGAACTGCTTCCATTTGTTGACCTGAGTACAAAGGAGCAATCCCCATTCTCCTACCCACATATTCACACTCCAAGAGCACAGTGGGGACTGAATCATGCATGAAAGTCAGCATTGGTGTCAGGAAGGCCCCTGAATGGCAGGTCACCTGAGGAGAGAGAAGAGAAAAGCAACCAACAAGCCCCCAGAGGCACAGAAACACAAGTGACCTCGGCTTAGGGGTCTGTGTCCAGGGCTGGCTTTTAATTTACAAACACAGGGATATAAACACTCCGAGTGTCTAGCTTTGCTCTTTCTGGGGGGAAAAAAAGAAGATATCAGATCCCACCTTTACCACCACTCAACAGCCTTAGGAATAAAGTTCTAAAGTGAAAATAAAGTCACCTGAAATATTCATGGTGACCTCCGCAGAAGCCACTTATGCAGGCTCAGCTGTGAAGGCTTTATCGGGAAATCAGGCTGACACCGGAAAATATCACCACTTGAATAAAAGGTAAAAGACACTCAGGCATGAGTGGCTCCTACACTTGAAAAGCTATCTAATTAAACGAGGCTTCTTAAAACAAAAAAAAAAAAAAGAAAGAAAAACTTGGAAAAGGCAAAAGCCGGCAGAAAAGAATATAGTCATGCTTCTGAGCATAATGAGTGAGATTACAGAGGAATCACTTGGCTTCCTCACTTCAAAATTGGTGTCCCCTGATTATTTCCAGACAGTAGTCATCGGAAACCAACTGGAACACTACTCATTTCCATGGAAATGTACAGAGCGCTGTCCGTGGTACTACGTGTTGGAAGGAATTAGAACTAAGGTTAATAAAATCCCCCTCTCTGCTATCAAGAGCATAAAACGTACTGTGAGGCCAGAAACCTGTGCGAGTGCAGGTATTCCCCACTCCTCTAAAGCCTGCACTTTGCCACTTCTGATAAAGTGGCAAAGGGTAAAACTTATTGATAAAAGATGGGGATTTGAGTCCAGACTCCACCCCCTGCTAGACCTATGATCTTGAGGAGATCCATTTAGCCCACACGTAACACAGTGCCTAGCACAACGCAGGTATTCAATATGTACTTGTAAAAGGAAGGAAGGCGGGCAAGCAGCCATGCACATATTGGGTGCACTTATCTCTTCAAGACATTGCTCATCAATAAAATGAAAATAATAACGCCTACTTTATGTATCTCACAGGATCAAAATGTACAACCACTGTCTGCCTAAGTAATTACTAGGTTCAGAATGATGGACAGATCAAATACAGACCCATTTGGATTAATCAAACAATATTTACTTATCCAAAGCAAAGATTGGCAAACTATAGTCCACGATAGTCCACAAGCTAAATCCAGCCCATTACCTGTGTTTGTAGGGTTCACAAGATAAGAACGGTCTTTACAAATAAACATTTACAACCAATTTGATAGTAGGAAAAACTAATTTTTTATTCCAGATCAGCTAAATGTTTATCTCCCCCCGTCAAAAAAAAACATTATTCCATTCTTCTAATAATTATATTCTTAGTAGACCTATATTACCAAAAAGTATACTCCATTGCTGTTATCATATTTTTAATAAAATGTGTGCAATTTGGTTTCACTCTTGTTATAAAATACCTACAAAATAGCTCAATTTTGCCTCTTGGCCCACAAAGTCTAACTTCATCTGACTCTTTACAGAAAAAGTTTGCCACTCCTGACCTAAACAACATACAAGAAATCAACTCAAGCAGGGACATGACACCAAAATTATTTTTCTCATCATCCTTATTATTTTTAAGAGTGTAATTTTGTGCAACATGGGGCTTTTTTGAAAATGCATATTTTGCAATACAGCCAGTAAACCTGCCTACTAGGTAACATATGCACAGGTTTTTCAATATTTTGAAAAACCTGCAATAATTTCTGAATGAGTAATGGTCAGACCTTCCAGAATCTCAACTACCTGCTTCATGCCCAGGCTGAAACAGGCTAGGCCAGTCTGGATACGTGCTAATCTGGGCCAGGAGCACATCATAATCTCAGCAGGATGTCTATGGATACAGCTCAGCACCAAACACTCATTCATCCCTCTCAGTCTTCCATACATCATGGTTCAGGCTCATTCTTGAACCTAGGCTTACAAACTAAACACAAAGGTCCAAGGTCCAGAATATCTCTGGGGGTCATAACAATAGTCCTTAGACCAGCGAGTAAACCTGCCTACTAGGTAACATATGCACAAGTCCTGAGTAAATCCTGGGAATAAGTGATTATGCTCATAATTACAATTAAAAACAACAATAATAATATCACAAATAACACACTATAAATAAAATAAATATTAAATAATTCAAAACCACTGCAGAACACCTGCAATAGGCATATGAAGATGCATAAGAGTTAGACTTTGCCCTAGGCAAGAACACAGGACATATGAGTCTCATGTGATATACCATATTGGACTAAAAACTAAATTGCTCTACTTAAAACAGGCTACATAAGAACCTTAAACGCCAAGGTGGCCTCTGAATCACCTTCCTGAAGCTTAGGCTCCCCAGTTATGGAGTTTGAAAACCACAGTAATGAACAACCAGGAGCTCTGGATACCTATGTCTTCTTCATCCCTAATATCAGGACAAAATTACAGCTTTCTCAAAGGTTTGTAAGGAATAAATAAGATAAGTAAAAATTCTTTTTTACAGTGAGTAGCACACAGTAAGCACTCAATAAATATTAGTTATTATCTTTTTAATTAAATAGTTGTCATCATATCATATATACAATAAATATAATTATTCTTTCTAATTATTTCTCTTAATTAGACTATAAGTATTCTCCATATCATCACATACTCTTCATTGGTATATTTTTAATTTAATGGGGCACAAAGAGTATTTTAGTTTTACTTTGATTTGTGTTTAGATAATAACTAGAGGCCCAGTGCACAGATTTGTGCACTGGTGGGGTCCTTCAGCCTGGCCTGTGGACATCGGGCTGAAACCAGTTCTCCGACATCCCCCGAGGGGTCCCAGATTGCGAGAGGGTGCAGGGCGGGCCAAGGGACCCCACTGGTGCATGATTGGGGCCAGGGAAGGGATGCGGGAGGGCTCCAAGGTGTGTCCAGCCCATTTTGCCCAGTCCCACTCAGCCAGACTCCAGCAGCAAGCTAACCTACCAGTCAGAGCATCTGCCCCTGGTGGTTAGTGCACGTCATAGCGACTGGTTTAACTGTCAAATGGTTGGACACTTAGCATACTAGGCTTTTGTTATATAGGATTAGTGAGGGTGATTATTTTGGCATATATTTGTTTATGAACTGTATTTTTTTCTTCATATGCATGTATATGGAGCTTTATTCAAGAGTCCAATGGGAATATCCATGGTTTCTTAAAATTATTAATGTTGGTTCCAAATGAAAACAAGCTTACCTTTTGGGCTCCCTGTCTTAAGAATGTGCTGGCAAAAGTTTCCAAAATGCAGTTGAGAAAGCCAGCCCCTGTGATTGAAATCCTGCCTCTTTGAACGAACTCTGTCCTGCAAAAAACAAAAATATAATCTTTGATGTCATTCTACATTGAGATATTTAAACCACAGAGATTTCCAAAGCCTAATTACCACTTATAATCACCACAAAATTATATCCATAGTAATTCAATAATTGCCTGTTACAACAAAAGGTTTCATTAGAGACTTACAAATTATATAACAGAAGCAACAGTCTTATTCAAACTAGAGAATACTGTTTCAAGTTGCTAGGAGAGTAGATTTTAAAAGTTCTCACCACAAAAAATAAAAAATGTAACTATGGGAGGTGATGGAACCTTAACTAACCTCATTGCCATAATCATTTTGCATTATGTACATATATCAAATCATTACATTGTACATCTTAAACTTATACAATGTTATATGTCAGCTGCATCTCAATAAGGTGGGAAGAAGTGAAAATGTATGGGTGCATTATTCTAACAACTGCAGAACACAGGATTTGTAGTCATGCCTAGTAAATAATTCCATGATAGGATAGTCAATCTTTAAAAAGTTGCTCTACTTGACCCACAATAAATAAATTTAACTAATTCTAAATTATTAATTCTAAATAGAATAATTTCATGCTATAAAATGGCCTTTAAAAATTGAGTCTGAGACAATGATCAGCTGTGCGACCGAGAGTAAATTACTTATTCTCTTACCTCAGTGTCCTCATGAGTAAATTGGGAACAATCCTAGTCTCTTCCAACTACTATGAGAAGTAGATGAGCTCATGCATATCACGGGAACATGGACAGCTCCTGACTTGCAATGAGCATTCATTAAACGTTAACCCCATTACTAAAGAGAGACAGACAGACGGGAAAGTCCGAAGCCTGGAATGACTTCTTACCCTATTTAAATTCTACCAATATTAATGATCTCCAATTCATAAAGCAGACATGTGGATCACACTTGCCGGGGAAGTCAGAAAGATGGCAGAACGGGAAGGCACAGGCCCTCGCTCCTCCTTGGAGACACTGACTGAACAACAATAGAAGGACCCAATTGCCTTTGTAAAAATTCCATAAACCAGTTAAGAGGTTGCAGCACCCGCCCTGTGAGTGCAAAGCCACGCAGAACTGCATCAAAGTGAATAAGAAAGTTGGTTGCATTTACCTGTCATGGCCCCCATCCACCCAGCACAGTGCACACCATCAGGAGAAAACTCCCAGCTCCTGGCTGCTCCATTGGGAGAAAGAAAGAAGAATGAAAGGTACGGCCAACACTGGTTTTACATGGCGGCTGCCCAAGAACTTCTTTCTGTCCCACCAATTCAGAATGCTGAAGGGGAAGGCAGTCCCCTTATGCTTTGGACGCTGGGAGGCTGCTAGAACAAAGGCAGGCATGACGGCTTATTACAGCACCACAGTCTGCAGACAGACACCAGCAAGTGAGTGTCCTATCAGCCAATGCAGGCAGAGCGTTCACCACAGGAAAACCACTAGGACCCAGGCAGAAACAGGGCTAAGGACTCGCTACTTTTCTGAAAGGCCCCAATAGTTAGTTGAGTCTTTTTGATTGTAAAGAAGTCGAATTCTCCCCGTAGGAATGACTGGAGATGGTGGGCATGGGAGCTGTCAGGAGATGAGACAACTGAGGACCACACTGCAAATAGTCTGCTCAGGCTGAGGAGGTAAGACTTTATCCTGGAGGCAACAAGGACTTCTCCTCTAAGGCCACCAAGTAATAGTTACAGAGGAACAGTTACCTGTGCATCACTGACTAAAAGGCTTGTTGTCACTACTTATGCTTTTAGACAATCTCCTCTCCCCCATTTTCAGCACAGTGCCTACCTCAATGAGTTCAAGGAGCATTTGCATATATAAGCACATTTACTGACACTAAGAAAAATGTTCAGAGAAAATTATGGATCCAAAAAGCTGTGATTTTTGTAACAATAGTTGTCTAACTTAATTAATTAGACCTTTTCTCCAATCCCAATAGTTATCTAATAATTAATTAGACCTTCTTTCCAATCCTCTTAAATTAGTAGACTCTACATTTAGATCATACACACAGAAGAACAAAGCCTTCAGAACACAGTCTCTTCTCTCTTTGACTTTGACTCCTTTGACTCTCTCTTCCTCTCTCTCTCTCTCTCTCTCTCACACACACACACACGGAGTTATTCTAGCCAATCCAATATAAATGGTAGGACTACCAGGAGTGGGCAAACTTTTTGACTCGAGGGCCACAATGGGTTCTTAAACTGGACCGGAGGGCCAGAACAAAAGCATGGATGGAGTGTTTGTGTGAACTAATATAAATTCAAAGTAAACATCATTACATAAAAAGGCACGGTCTTTTTTTTTTTTAGTTTTATTCATTTCAAAGGGGCTGGATCCAGCCCGCGGGGCCGTAGTTTGCCCACGGCTGGACTAGACTATAGGCCAGTGATTCCCAAAGTGGGCGCTACCGCCCCCTGGTGGGCGCTGCAGCGATCCAGGGGGGCGGTGATGGCCACAGGTGCATTTGGGGGCGATGAGTAACTGCTATTAAAATTTTAAAAAATTAATTTCCAGGGGCTGAGTAATATTTTTTCTGGAAAGAGGGCGGTAGGCCAAATGAGTTTGGGAACCACTGCTCTAGGCAAATAGTTATAAGCTAGGCAAAGCAGCTTCCACCTCTTAGATTTAAGCCTATTTAAAATGATTTGCTCATGTGACACTAATCTTTCCTGTCTTTATTCCTGATTAGTCAGAGTAGAATTTAACAGTGATTTTAATATTTAAAAATGAAACGTTAAGCAGTCTTACCCTCTTGGGATAGATGCACTCTTCAGTCCTCAAGGCAATTATAGGTGAGGGATTAATAAAAGTGTCTCTCACATCATATTCTAAGCAATATTTCTTTTCACCCATTTTAGGAGAAGTGTGCGCTCAGAAAAGCATGCTCAGGATTTTCCCACATATGGGACAATAACAGGACAGTGAAGCGGGGTCCTGCCCTTGCCATCAACGAGTTTATTCCATTATATTTCAAGATTGCCAGGAAGAAAATGTTGCACTTTCCCTAAATAACTCACTGACAAAGCGCATCAGATACTGTATTTGCTTCTTACTGCACAGAGCTAACCTAAATCCCTCATGTTAGAGAAGCCTCCATGTAAGTTCCTGTGCAGGTTGCACAACAATATACAGTTTAATTTCAGCCCTTTTTGAAGAAGAAGGAGGA
Source organism: Myotis yumanensis (assembly GCF_028538775.1). Taxonomy (NCBI): domain Eukaryota; kingdom Metazoa; phylum Chordata; class Mammalia; order Chiroptera; family Vespertilionidae; genus Myotis; species Myotis yumanensis. The sequence continues at coordinate 24,803,137 of NW_027223756.1, read as the reverse complement.
GGAGGAGGAGGAGGAGGAGGGGGAAGGGGAGAAGGAAGAGAAGGAGGAGAAAGAGGAGGAGAGGGGAGAAAGAGGAGGAAGAGGAGGAGGAGGAGGAGGGGGAGAAGGATGGATGAATAGATCGATGAATGCATGAACAAATAGACAGCTAGGCCCTGATGATCATTTTTATATAAAAACTAGAGTCCTGGTGCACAAAAATTTGTGCACTTGGGAAGGTCCCTCAGTCCGGCCCGTGCCCTCTTGTAGTCTGGGACCCCTTGGGGGATGACCACCTGCTGGCTTAGGCCCACTCCCTGGGGGGATTGGGCCTAAGCTGGCAGTCAGACATCCCTCTGGCAGCCTGGGAGCCCTCGGGGGATGTCCACTTTCCAGCGGGGAGCAGGCCTAAGCTGCAGTCGGACATCCTTAGCGCTGCTGAGGAGGCGGGAGAGGCTCCCACCACCACCGCTATACTGGCAGCCGTCAGCCTGGCTTGTGGTTGAGCAGAGCTCCCCCTGTGGGAGTGCACTGACCATCAGGGGGCAGCTCCTGCATTGAGCATCTGCCCCCTGGTGGTCAGTGTGTGTCATAGTGACCAGTCATTCCCAGTCATTCTGCTGTTAGGGTCAATTTGCATATTACCCTTTTATTATATAGGAGTGCCTGGCCAGCCTGGGTGAGGGGCTGAGGGCCATTTGCAGGCTGGCTAAGCCCCCAGCGGGGACCCTCACCCCATGAGGGTGTGGCCATCCTGGGTGAGAGGCTGATGGCTGTTTGCAGGCTGGCCACGGCCCCCAGCCACCCAAGCTCCCAGTGGAGGCTGGCTGGAAGCAGGTATCTGGGGTTTGTTTATCTTCTATAATTGAAACTTTGTTGCCATGAGCGGAGGCCACAGCCGACTCAGGGCTGAAGGGAAGCTTGGCTTCCTCCATTGCCCGAGCAAACAAGCCTCCTACTTGCTCCAGCTCCGTGGCTGCCGGCCGCCATCTTGGTTGAATTAATTTGCATATAGTCGCTCTGATTGGCTGGCGGGTGTGGCTTGGGGCATAGCGAAGGTACAGTCAATTAGCATCTTTGTCTTTTATTAGTGTAGATTATTCTTTAAAGGCTCTGTGCTACCAAGAACCATTTTCAACACAGGAGTATGCTAACTTCTGGTTTATCCTTCACTTAAAGTCTCATTAGTCACCTGATGGCTTCCCTTTTCCCACACTATGTAACCTTAGTTCTTTGTGCCTTTTGCCCTAAGACTTTCTCCCATGCCCAAGCTTGCCCTGTTCTGTTCCCCTAAAGAGACATAGGAGATTCAAGTTTTCTTAAACCTGTCTTTTATCTGTTAAGTCTAAAGAAAGGACTGCATCTCCTTTATGATGTAATATACCTAAGTCACACCGACTCTTCAAAAAAATGCATTATAACAGTGTATATTTTCTATCAGACATTATATTACCTTCTAAGGTTGTTACTCTAAAATTTGTTCTATCTCTTACTAAGAAAACTATGGTAAAGAGAAGCCAAAGAACTTGCCGAAGGTCATATAACTTGAAGTCATACACATTCATTTTCTACTGAAACCACAAAACTCCAGTCCTGCTCATACCTCAGTTAATGACACAAGCATCCTCCTAGTCTATGACCTTAGAAATCTCAGCAACATGTTATATGGTTCTTTTTCCAATTGATCCATGCAATCAACTGACAGGTTGTGTTTGTTTTCTTTCTAACATCTCTCAACAGTCAATGTCATTCTCTCCCTTGTGACTGCTAATGGCTGAGTTTCAACAAATAGACAGCTAAAATATTAACAAGAAAATTTATGGGTGAATTATAGGCGTTATTTACTTTGTTCTTCTTACTAATTTTCTATAATAAGTATGTATTACTTGCCAATCACCAAAAATATTAATAACTAGAGGCCCGGCATATGAAATTCGTACACAGGTACAGTCCCTAGACCTGGCCTGCGGTCATGGCCATCTTCCCTGGCTGCCCACAGCCGGCCCCACCCCACACCACCACCCACCCCCGGTTCCCTGTTCACTATCGGGTGATCAATGCCTGATGGCCGGGGAAAGGGACCAAAAGGTTGGCTGTTCCCACCCTCTCACCGGCCCCACCCCCACCACAGGTCACCCTCTATGTATGGGGAACTGGCGGGGCGGGGGCCTTGGCCTGGTGCTACCTGCATCCCCTGCCACCCACCCCCAGTTCCTCATTCACCATCAGGAGATCAGAGCCTGCTGGCCGGGGAAAGAGACCAAGAGGTGGTCATCAGTGCGCCTCATAGTGACTGGACCAGTGGTCGTTCTGCTGTTAGGGTCAATTTGCATATTACCCTTTTATTATATAGAATAAGACCCTGATTATCATTTTTATATAAATAAAAATTATTCTTTAAAGGCTCTGTGCTACCAAGAACCATTTTCCACACAGGACTATGCTAACTTCTGGCTTATTCTTCAGTTAAAGTCTCATTAATTACCTGATGGCTTTCTCTCCCCAGGACCCCCACACTGCCTCCCAATGGGGTCCCTGTCTCCAGCAGGAACTGTACCACCCACACTGCTCAGAGTCAGTGTCCTACACACACACTGATGTCGTCTCTGGCTGTTTACTAAGGTAGAGAATAAAGCCCATGTCCTCAGCTAAGATTCATCCATAGTATTGCATGTAGCTATTGTTTATTCATTTTCATTGCTGCATAGTGTTCTATTGTTTGAAAATTCTCCAAATTATATATCCACTCTACTGAAGATGGACATTTAGAATGGACCCAGTTTGGAGCTATTATCAATGGTGCTATAATGAAAATATATGCATAATACATCCAGGTATATATGTGCACAAGAGTCTCTAGAGCAGCGGTTCTCAACCTGTGGGTCGTGACCCCTTTGGGGGTCGAATGACCCTTTCACAGGGGTCGCCTAAGACCATCAGAAAACACATATATCACTACGGTGTCGGGTGAATTTCCCGCCAAAATATAAGATGGCGGTTCGCATACGCAGGTAGGTATCTTTGTGAACGGCAAACAAACAAATATTTGGTAATACGCAGTTACAATCGGCCCAAGTTTACACGTTTCCCGCACTCCACCGCAAATCTATATGAACCGAGTTAAGAAAGCTCCCGCGGAGTACGCGCAATTCACGCGAGCCGACTTAACTCGTTTCCCACAATCCAAGTGATATAATTACATATTGTTTTTGTGATTAATCACTATGCTTTAAGTATGTTCAATTTGTAACAATGAAAATATATCCTGCATATCAGATATTTACACTACGATTCATAACAGTAGCAAAATTAGTTATGAAGTAGCAACGAAAATAATTTTATGGTTGGGGATCACCACAACATGAGGAACTGTATTAAAGGGTCGCGGCATTAGGAAGGTTGAGAACCACTGCTCTAGAGTATCTAGCAATTAAATATCTTGGCCACAGGACAGGCACACTTTCTTTTTTAATAGATTTATGCCAAATGTTTTTCTGAATGGTTGTACCTGTATTTTTTCTTCTTCATTGCATCAATGCCAATTGCAATGACTAGCATATGGTAGAAAATCAATAATGCATTAGGAACACAAGGATGGAGCAAAGAAGAGAGGGTAGGGGAAAAGAAGGAAAGAAGCAAAAGAAGGGGAGAAAGTGATAGTATATCTCAGTACTTATGTCAGGGGAATTGAACCAAATGTCTTAAGAGTTCCACCTGCTGAAGTCAGTAGGGGACAGCCTTCACCTGGTGAGAGATAAGCCCCACAGTAACCGGACAATTATGTAAAAAGAGGAGGCTCATTCACTCATTCACTGTGGACCAACCGGACATAATTCAACAGGGGACACAATGGAATCACAACAAAGACAGCACAGCTCAAATTTCGAACACCCTTTCGAAAGTGAATGGCAGTTTATACCATCGGTCTCCTACTTTGGGGTCATTTAAAATTCTGGTTCCTTCTGGATTGGGGAAAATAACACAGTTCAGAGGAAATATGTATCAGGAACTAATTCCCAGAGCATGGAATCACCAGCTCCGAATCCTAAATACAGCAGTTTACAGGAAAACAAGAGCTGTTAGTAAGAGCCTGTCCTTGAGGTATTGACTGGTTAGGTGTGGCAAACCTTGCCTAATTGTCTTCACTATGGAATTTAATCAAAGTGTCCGAGGGGAAATGAAGGTTCCACACATATTTATTGTGGTGACATCTCCTGCAGTCTGTGAACTGGTCTGGTAGGAGGTGTCGGGATATTGGTCCCACCGGTGAATGCCTCGCTTCCAGGGCTGGCTTCCAGGATGTGTGATCCATGTGGCCGCACAGGCACAGCTGTCAAAAGGGCTGCCCTCCTATCACTATTTTGAAATTCTTAACCATTTTTGAACAAGGGACTCTGGATTTTCGTTTTGCACTGGGCCCTGGAAATGTAGGTCTGCACAACACTATCAACTGCCATGCCCTGGGGAGTTGTCTGAGATGCTTAAGAATGCATGTGCAGTTTAGCAACATCTAATAAAAGCCTCAAATATACGCAAACCCTTGGACACATAACACCTACCTCTAACAATATTGCCTAAGCAAATAATCTTAGAGGAGGACTTAGGCCAGCCCATAAAGACATTCACCACATCATTATTTATAACAGTAAATCATGTAAATATTGCAAATACCCCCAAATTAGGATAATAAAGCACACTAAAATATTTTATCCAATAAGTACATGTAATCAGCCACAAATAAATCATTTTTTAAAAATGGCATATTTAATAAGAAAAGATGGTCCCAAATGTAATGATCAATTAACGTAAAGTCAGAATACCACATACAGGATGATTTCATGTTGGTAAAAATGAGTAAATAAATTGCTCCAACTATAGTATGCTCCCACAGTGGAATGCTACACAGCAATGGGATAAGAACAAACTATCAGTCCATATAAGATGATGCTCACAGACATGATGCTGAGCAAAAGAAAACTGAAACAACAGAGCACAGAGTGTACGGTTCCGTCCCTGTGAAGAGCAACCCCAGGCAGAACTAATCTATAAGGATGGAGGTCAGAATATGGTTTTCTTTAGGGTCACTGACCAGAAAGAGCACATACCTGAAGAGGGCATGAACATGTTATGTTCTTTTTTCTTATGTGTATTTTGTAACGGTTCTACTATGAACATGGAAGACACGTGAAAAAAAAGAGGAAGCATTCTATTTCAATGTAATGAAGAATACTTAGAGCAAGATTCATCCAATCTTGACCTATGTGAGGGCTGGAGGGTTTTCCTAACTTCAGACATGAGGCCGCTGAGTCATCCCAGAGCAGAGGGGAGAATCAAACAGAACAAGCTAGGAATGACCACTCCTCAGTTCCTCTCACCGCTACAACCCTCTTGAGGTCAGATGCATATTCAATGCAGCAGCCTCCACCTCCAGCACAGAAAATCCCTAAAATGCCTCCAGCAGAGAGCATTCCAGCCATAAATGCAAACCAGGAAACTGAACTCAGCTTGTCAGTTTTATTTTCCATCTCTTTGCTTAGCTACTAATACTAGTCGTGCTTAGAAAGATGGAGAAGGCAGAGCCTTAAACTAACTAGACTGTCATCGGGTTCTGTCTATTGTCTCATGACCTCTAAGTTGTTCTGCATGGGATCCTTGCCTGGTTAATAAAATACTGTAATTTTTTTTGTTAATCCTCACCAAGGATATTTTTTCCATTGATTGAGTGAAAGGAAGGGAGGGAGGGAGAAAAAGAAACATCGATGCAAGAGAGACACATTGATTGATTGCCTCCTGCACACACCCCAACTGGGGATTAAAACCCCAATCCAGATATGCACCCTGGACCAGGAATTGAACCCACGACCCTTTGGTGCACAGGCCAACACTCTAACCACTGAGAAACACCAGCCAGGACTAAAATATAATTTTTAATACTGAAACTTTTTATTTACTACAGATGCAAGAAACTTAAAAAAAAAAAAAGGAAGGAAGGAAGGAAGGAAAGAAGGAAGGAATGGAGGAAAGAAAGGAAGGAAGGGTAAAATGGCATCTGCTCCATAAGAAAACATAACACATTTTGGCATGAATCCAACTCAAGCCTCCCTTCTTCATCCTTACTTCCACTGATTATTCCTCTCTTGCATAAATTCAAGAGGACCCTAATCTGAGTTTTGCTACTTTCTAATAGGGTGTTTCTGCTGAAAAGTGTTCACTGTTTGCTGGAGAGCCAGATGATCAGCTGCTCATGCTTTATGAGATTGGCAGGAATGTTGCACAAAAGGGAGCTCCAAAAGGGCTGCCAGCTAGATGCTTGCTCACCCCGGTGCCCACAGGGTACAGACAGGTGATCCGGGGCTTTCAAACTGAGCTGCTCAACAGATTTACCTGGAGGACTTTTTTTGTTTTATCCTCACTTGAGGATATATATATATATATATATATATATATATATATATTGATTTCAGAGAGGAAGGGAGAGGGAGAGAGAGATAGAAACATCAATGATGAGAGAGAATCATTGATTGGCTGCCTCCTTCACAGCCCCTACTGGGGATAGAGCCCGCAATCTGGGCATGTGCTCCTGACTGGAATCGAACCTGGGACCCTTTAGTCTGAAGGCTGACGCTCTATCTACTGAGCCAAACTGGCTAGGGCTGGAGGACTTTTTTAAGACAGTGATTTCCAGGAGCCAGCCCAAGCCCCCAGGACTAGAATTATCTCCAGGCTTACCCTTCTCCCTGAGCCCTGCATTAATACACAACTCAAAAAAAAAAAAAAAAAAAGGATAGGAGGATGAAAAAATATCCAGAGGCATTCACTAAAATATTTCAAAAGCTCTTACTTGGAAATGGCACAGAATGCTCTCTTGGCTGAACATCATTGTTTCCAGTTCAATCATCACCAGCCTTTGCAATAAAACAGCTTCCTCCATTTTTCAAAGTTAGTACTTTAAGGAATCATCCCACTTTGAACACAGCATTTATATTCACCATTAGTTCCAACAACAACTTTCATTTATCTAGTGCTTTATACCCTCCAAGTGAGGCACATCTCCATTTATTATCTTATTAAACCTTTACATCGCTCTGTGAGGGAGCTCGGCCAGCTTTATCCCTTTTGCCCAGAGTCAAACAGCATGCCAGCATCCAAGCAGCAACACCATTACTAGGTCTCCATATGAATGGTTCCAGATTCCCTCTACATCGAATTTCCTACCAAATCCTATTGGACTTTCCCCAATTGCACTTGCCCCTCCTGCTGGTTCCATCCTTTTTCACGTCCCTCCCTTCGTGCCCACTTTAGCCCATTATCTGTAACTCCTTGAGCAGATGGTCATTCGTCAGTCATTCAACAAATGGCCACGGAGCCTCTAGGAGCCGAGTGCTAGGTATACCTTCAGTGTACAGCAGAATGGGAAAACAGAGACCTGTTACATGAGCACAAACATAAAAGGCAAGCATCTTTTGGAGAGCAGTCTTACTGAGCCAAAAAGAAGGCTCCTGGCCAGATGTCATATTTATACGGAAAAGGCCTGGAAATCCAGGTCAATGTGAGCACAGGGAGTCATTTTTGGGACAAATACAGTGATACTTATTCAGGCTATTAGATAATTATACTCTCAAGCTCTTTATCACCAGGATTAGAGATTAGAAATAATACTGAAGTAAAGTTAACAGAGCCAGAATATTTTCATATCGCAGTGAAAGCAGGTTTGGCAGTCAACTAAAAAGACCAGTGCTAAACACATGACAGTTAACAAAATGTCCAATTTACTCCTGGAAACAAACAAAAAACTTCAGAGTAAGAAAAAAATAGACACACAAGGAAAAATGCCCCAAAATTAGGCCCTTGAAACACGCACATTATACTATTTGTGATTCACCAGATGAAAATTCGAAACTTGGGATGTTTTAATCCAGGAGTTGAAAAACAAAAATTTCTAAATGTTACCTACCTTATTTGTTAGAATGAAGACTATTCATACGAGTAACTTCAATTATAAGGGAAATTCACTGAACTAAGAATAGTTGCTCATCCCATTCATTTAATCTGTGTGTAAAGTTTGACTTTGGCTTGTTTCTTTCACTGTATTTCAGGAGAAATGTCTTTTTGATATTTTACAAAATTGAATCAACATATCAGATGTGATTAATACATACTCTACTAGGCTGAGCACTTTGAAATCTCAGAAATCAGATCTGTAAGCAACAATGGATAACCAGAAACTCTTAAGACATGGGAAGGTGAAGACATTGGCATTAGAATGCTCAATGCTGAGTATGGAAGAATGGTCCTGCTACTCAAAAGCAAAACCCCCAGCTCACAACATCATAAACAGAGTGAGTCTCCACTGATGGTGACAGCTTCAACCTTGCTTCAAGATAAGAGAAACCTTATTACTTATCACAAAAACCCAAACAGCTACGGTGAAAGAGCAACACCCAAGAAAATGCTTTTATAAGATGATTGTCTTTTAGAATTGCATTACTTGGATAAGGTAAATGTCCATTATTAAAGACAGATCAAATGCATATCCATTATATTCCCACACAGTCCAATAAAAACTAACAAAAGAATAAGAAACTAACATATATTTTAAAGAAGGGAAGCAAACCCCAGATCCTAAATGAATAAGCTTATTTCAGAATGTAGGGTTTCAGAGGGCAGAAACCACAACTTTGCCTTCTGAGAAATTAACACATTGTATACGGGAAACGTATTTATACGTTCTACCAGGGTAGTAGAGCGCGGGACACTTATTAATACGTTTTTTTATAGACTAGCGGTAGAATGCGGGTAACGTATAAATACGTAAACTAAAGTTATCGTAATTTTATGGAACGTTGCCATTTGCGCAAAAAATTAGCAAAAATGGCCCACGCCACCTGTTAGCGCGCGATAAAAACTACCCGCAAACAATGTGTTAAAACAATGTACTCCATTCTCCACTAGCAATAGCAAATGCCTGTGTCCTGTTCCACATCTACACTAATAAAAGAAAAACATGCAAATTGGTGTCACTCCGCTACACCCACCAGCCAATCAGGGTGAGTATGCAAATTAACCCAACAAAGATGGCAGTTGATTTGCATATACAGGTGCAGAGCAAAGACTGAAGACAACTGAAGATGACTGAAGACTGAAGACGACTGAAGACTGAAGAGGCTTGGCTTCTCCGCTGCGGCCAGACCAAAGGCCTGGGTCCTGGGTGCCAGAGGAAAACCGGTGCCAGCAGCCAGGGGAAGGAAGGCCTATTGCGCGAATTTTCGTGCAATGGGCCTCTAGTATTAAATAAAGCACATTCCTACAAGGGCTGGCTGTCAATTTTTTATTTTTTTATTTCTATTCTCCAATTTGGGACAAGCGTCCAAGGGAAAGCCGTGCATTGGCCCAACATCTCTGACTCCGGAAACAGGCAGCTCCTCAGAGCTCTGGCAGCTACAGTCACGGCACCGACTAGGAAGAAAACCAGAACACAGGGGATTTGGTCCCTGCTAAATGCTTGCATTAACTCTGGATGTTGTCCCTCCAGTGCTCAAATCTCACGCTGAACCTAAAATGGAAGGGTCCCTCCCCCCGATGCCTCTTGGATTGAGGAGCTCCTATCCCCGAGACGGTGCACTGAAGAAACTCAAAGTCACAACACAGAGCATCTTCCTGCAGCCTAATGGAAAAAATTATAAACAGTAAGATAATACATGCTAAAGATGAGACTCATGTGGATTTTTAAGATTCTGATAATAGCAACAATAAAGGTAGTAATACTAGACAGTAACATTTATTGACTACTCTCATTTGACTGTCACAGCAACCCCCAGAGATAGGGATATATTATCCCCTTCATATTGATGAGGAAACTGAGGCTTAGAGAAGTGGAGTAAATTGTGCAAAGGCATATAATTATAGTTCAGAGGTGGGATTCTACCCAAGATCTAGCCAGTTACTGTGGCATGTTTGAGAACCTATAGAAGTCTAGAGGAGCCAGGTGGGCTGTGTGAATAAAGCAGGCTGCAGACTGTTAGACAACTGAGCCAGGTATAGAAAGACAAGAGACCATGAGGCTGCCTTTGTTTCTGCTAGCTTTCCACCTGGTTCCTATTCCATGGGAGGCCCCTCATGGATAGAGAGATCCCTGTATTCATTTGCATTGGTAAGTTTCTATTGCTTCCAAAGCATGACAAAAACAATGGGCACCGAGGTGAAGAGGGAAAAGGTCTGTAGTACCTCCTCCTCGCTAGTATACTCCAACTATTTTTATCTAGGTGCTCCTCCCTCCCATGCAATCCTTTTGTTTCAGGATATCCCTTCCATTGATTTTTAGAGAGTGGAAGGGAAGGAGAAGGAGAAGGAGAAGGAGAAGGAGAAGGAGAAGGAAAGAGAGAGAGAGAGAGAGAGAGAGAGAGAGAGAGAGAGAGAGAGAAAGAAACATGAAACATCAATTGGTTGCCCCCACATATGCCCTGACCGAGGCCAGGGAGCGAACCTGCAACCGAGATGCATGCCCTTGGCTGGGAATCAAACCCCATGACCCTTCAGTCCACAGGCCAACACTCTAATCACTGAGCCAAACCAGCCAGGGCAAGAATAAATTTTATTATATGTAAATAATATCTCGATAAACCTGAGAACTAAAATTTCTCCTTTAGAGAAACATTCACATATGGCATTTATGAGGATCATATGCCTTACCAATATTGCAGTACTGTTTATAATAAAGAAAACTGGAAACCACCAGAACATCTGTCAAAAAGGAAAAAGCTAAATAGAATACAGTGTAATCATAAGGTGGAAGTTGATACAATAGTTCAAGGGAATATGGCATATATATACGTATATATTTATACGTTATGGATAAAGCTTAGAAACATTCTAATTAAGCAAAAAAGATAAGGGCACAACGGTTCACACAGAATGAAAGCATGTATGTAAAAGCAGATATATGAGACCATACTATGCAGGCTTTGTGAGTACACAGGTAGGTACCTAAAGGGATCTCTTCAAAGTCTAGAAAAATACTCAGCTCAGTGATGACACTCATTGCCTCTGGAGAAGGCAAAGACACCAGGATTGAACAGGGTGGCCAGAAAGGAGGTGAGCTCTGCCGTTTTCCCTCCATAGGGAAATCTACTCATTAAATACCTGTGTGATTAAAAATTAATAATGTGTAATTTATGTGAGAAGTAAACAGAGGTTATAAGTATGAAATCATAGGTGCTTTTTATTAAATTTATTGGGGTGACATTGGTTAATAAGATCATATAGGTTGCAAGTGTACATTATAGCTTTTTAATACATGTGCTCATTTATGCAACCCTGCACCCAACCTACATGTACACAAACACACACACACATACACAAACACACGCAAACACACACAGAGGTGATCTTACCAATTTGGATTTTCCATACTTTCCCGGAAGACAGACTCTTCCTTCATGGATGCATACTGTGTCCACGTAAGGCAGTGACTCTGGATAGCCATGCTTCTTTTCTGGGGATTGAGCCACGATTCCTCTTCTAACTGGATATTGGGTATCTTTAAAATGCTCACCTGTTCAACAGAGGGAGGACAGCTTTCTCAATTTTGGAAGAGCAGGCTACATAAAGACTGCACCCAGAAGTGCTCTCAGTCTTGGATAATTAAGAGGAGAAATGATCCTAATATGTGGCTGTAAGTCCTTGATAATCAAACATACTATGACCTTACTAAGTGCTGGTGAGGATGTGCAAACGGCCCGGGATTTATGCAGGCCGTTCAGTCCTTGGCCTGATTTCCCTAACTGCTAAGCACTAAGCAAATTATCACCCTCCTCCGCGTCTCCTCTAGGGCTGGTTATGGCCTTCTTAAATTGACGGATTCTAACTGGGCCCACAATGGGCTCATGAGCAGGACGATACAGGTAAAATATTTTCTTCATTTTAAACTCTGTCTATGCCTAGGAATGTCTGCTTTCCTAAGTGGAGGAGACATGGAAAACGGCAAAGGCAGAACTGTACAAGTCAGAGGTGTCCTTAAATTATTTAAGAACTGAGATACAACACAAAGTTGAATGCCTTTTTAAATAATAGATTCAAAGCATGTATATAGGTCAAAGGCAGGCAGGGCACGCACTTGGCGGGAAAAGCCAGTAAGAATTTGCTGCACAAATTGCAACACATTTTACCACCTGGAAAATAAAAGAAAGCTCATTTTCATTGTCATATCACCCTTCTTTCCACTAAAGAATGTGACAGAAGTGATAGAAGCCGCCATTTTTCCTGCAGATGGCACAGCGATGTCATTTCCAAGCTCGTGGGCAGGAGCCCAGCTGGGCTCCACGTCACACACAGAATCACTTCCGGGCTGAAACAACCATCTGAGACATTTTTAAAACTGTGAATCAGGATGCTCTCCCCGTATTTCCTAATGATTCTAAAAAGGCTCTTGTCGCTAATTCCTCTACAGTTTGAGCAATGTGATTTAAAATTTCCACTTACCTTTTTTTCCAACAATCACCAGTGTGCTGAAGGATTTCAAGGAGAGAAAACAATTTGCTATCATGAAGATTTCATCATCAACACCATCACTTTACAGAAACATACACAAAAAGGCTTACGGAGAGCACCGAGAACATCTGCTCCCTGAAATGACGGTCCTCCCTGAGAGTGAAACAGAACTGAAGCTTTTACCTCTCCCACTAAAGATCTGACAACATGTCTACCGTCTGCCCACCTCTGATCACTCTTACTTAAGAGTCACAGCTAACCATGGACAGATAAGGAAAGATGGTCACTTGATGTCAAATGTCCAAGGTATCTTTAAAATAAGTGCAGACCAGCTCTATGTCCACTAAGAGTCATCCACAAAAGAGAAAGACACAGAACCAGACAGGAAAAAAACTATCTCCAGGGGCATCTGCCAAAACTGAGGCTGGCCCTGGCTGGTGTGGATCAGTTGGTTGGGGTCATCCCATGCACTGAAAGGTGGCTGGTGAGATTCCAGGTTGGGGCACATGCCCAGGTTGCAGTCTCCTGTAGGGAGCGTGCAGGAGGCAGCCGGTCAATGTTTCGCTCTCACGTTGATGTTTCTCTCTCCCTCCCTCTTCCTTGCTTTCTCTATGAAACCAATAAAAAATCTTTTTTTAAGCATTATTTCTCATGCCTGACCTCAGACTGGTTTCTAAGGCAGTGAAAATGGCTCCAGGCAGCAGGCCCTCAGGGGTTCATGAAAAGGAGGAGGTAAAAACTGAGGCTGGATATAACAGTCCTTTCTTCTCTGAAGGGCTATGAGGCAAGAGAACTGGAAAAGTTCTAAAGCTCCTTTCCATCAGAAAATGCTCTTTTCACGACTATTAGAAAATTACCCAATGTTACACCAAAGCTGCTAACATTTTGAAATGAATTTACCTTCCTTAAAATTTCTGGAACCACATTCCGACAGATTGCAATCCTCTTTCTATAGATGATCCCTGTTGACACATCTAGAAACAGAAAAATTTTACACTCAAAAGAATATTTAAGGAAATGTATGCTTGTCTTATGATCAATAAAACTTTGAATGTCAATCTCCATTTCCTATATGTAGAATTTAAAAAACAAACAAAACATTTAACTCAAAACTTAGGGTCTCTGACCACTTTTCTGGGCCAAATTATTCCAAATACACTTATCTGTGATCATGGAATATGTGTAAACAGCTACTCACAAGTGCACATTCTAAAGAGTCAAGGATAAAAGATCACAAATTGTTCACTGCTGTGAACTGTCAATGTCAACACTCCAATGACAATGGCCAGTGAGCCTCCTGCTCAAATCCAACAAAGAGAATAGTTTAACAAAAAAAAAAAGTGGAGAATCTGATTCTACCATCTTCTGCACCAAACATGTTTTCAAGCCCAGATTTCTGGCTACAAAATTTAAACTTATAATTAATTTTATTCGGCATACCTTTCTCTCAAAGGGGAGCAGACTCCCTGAGACTGGAACTACTGTTTTGGAAGGAAGTTTCCAGAACACCAGGAATGTGAAAAAAAAAAAAGAAAAGAAAAGAAATGAAATGAAAAAAAAGAATGAAACCACTCAATAAATGTGAGTTCAGAAAAAGTTAGAGAAAAAGATAAACTTTGAAGCACTGTCGTTTGCGCTGTGAATTCCTGTGACTAGGCCACACTCCCAGGAGGTTTCTCACGGCTCTGGCTACAGGAGCCCTGAACCTTGGTGCAAACAAGCTTCTGACGGTGCAAACAAGCTTCTGACGGGAAGCTGATGACAGGAGAAGAGACTGATTTGTCTTCTCTGCCGATCAGCACTCCTCCTGCCATCTCATCCAATGTTTGCAGCACACATACTGAAATGGATTAGCCACTCCTACAGGCAAAGATGCCCTGGTCGATGGTGGAAATTATAATTAATGTTCCTTTGCCACTCTGGAATATGCACATTGTTCTCTCATTTGATCTTCACAACAACCTAAAAGCAGGTTTATTATTTTCCCATTGAATGATGAAGAGCCTGAGCCTCCAAGAAGTTAGGTTATAGTAACAAAATCAGGACTTGAAATCAGGACTTGCCAAATAACAAGTTTCTCCCACACTGAGTGCAGGTACCTGAGAAAATGTGTGTTTTTTGATATTTTTATAAAAGTTGTGGAAGTGCAGAAAATAACCTCACAAGCAAAAGAGAGTTTTCTGTTCACCGAGCACAGAGGCCTCAGCGTCATATAATGGAAAGTACCATCATACATTTACTCCAAAGGCTCTGGAACATGTCACATTGGGGGCCAAGTGTCTCCAAAGGTTTAGAGATGGATTGTGCCCATCATTATAGTTCCCTGCAGTGCCCAGGTCTCAAGTTCAAATACCGAGAGAGAAAATGCTTCCACAGGAGATATGAGGGACAGAGAAAAGACTCTTACACTCTAGTCCAGGGTCAGTAAACATTTTCTGTAAAGGGCCAGGTGGTTTTAGGTTTTGTGAGCCTTGCAGTCTCTGTTGCAAAAACTCAACTAGGCTGTTGTCACCAGGAAGCAGCCATAGATAAAATATAAACAAACAGGCATGGCTGAGTACCAATAAAACTTTATTGACAACAACAGGCCACACAAGCATAATATATCATCACTTGCTCTTGTCAATACTGAAACACAGTAAGTACAGTTATGGTGCCATAATCGATCACTTTACAGTCACATCTCACACACATGCTATTAACCATTTGCCATCTCTAAAATGATATATGAATATGTTACAGAATATAATCATGCAAACTTGGACAAGTTATTTCTCTCTCTCTCTACCTTGGTTTCTTCATTCATTAAATAGAAGTAACCATAATTCCTACCCCATACATTGTTTTGAAGATTACATGAGTTAATAAAAGAAAATGTGGCTGGCACATATTAAGTGCTCTAAAATGTTAGATGTTATAATTGTCATCAGTGAATTATTAACTGAGAAAGTGGCAAGAGCATAGTAGGCAAGCCTTCTACTGCTAGAAGTGCTCAGTGCTCTCTTCTCTCGGTCACCTCAAATATAGAATTACACCTGTTTAAAACGTAGCAGGCTATACACACACCACAAACAAACACACATCTTTACAAAAATCAGGATCAATGAAGTGACGTAAATTCAGAGAACTTACCTCTTTTTTCCTCCACAGTGTTTACCGCGATGACATTTTTATCCATGGGGTTGGGATACTAAAAGAAAGCACATAGAGAAGAATTAGCATCCATCTTTCACCAAGGTGAACTCTTCTGTAGTAACCACAGTTATGTGCGGGAACAGTAAATATTCTCCAAGCAATGTCTAAGGCCCGTTTTCAATCAAGGGCCTTCATTTTACTACTTCAGCCCAGCTAAGTGAGAGGCTAAAAACAGCTGGGCCTGAATGAACTCTAGGAGGAAGCTTTCTTAGACCCAACCTAGCCCTGGATGCAGAGGGGGAGGTTAGGTTAAGCTAATCAATAATTAATACTAGCAATATTGAACCAGCCTTAAATCAAGAGTGCTAAAGGCTTTACTCGCACTGTCTTGTTTCAATCCCCTAGCAGCCTCTTTGTTGTGATTGGTGCTGTGATGTCATTATCCCACCTTTCAGAAATGGAAACTGAATAAAGGTCAAAGAGCTTAGGGTCACCAGCTAGTGCGTGGAGAGCCAGGGAATTCAACCAGGCCTAACACAGAGTGAATTCCTTCACCACTGTCCTATACCACTGCCTGGTAGCTGGGTTAGCATCATAGGAATATAATCCTAGGAGTAGTCTATGCCAGGTCCTCAATAAACAGTTTACTGATGGACTACATTCCCCCGAAGGACAGTTTGGATATAATAAGGCTACTAGTAGCTACCATTTTTGTCCTAGGCAGTGCATATATTTTCAGTTTAATTCTCAAACCTATCCCATGATATACATGCTGTTTTTCCCCTTTCACAAGTGAGAATTAAGACTTGGATAAAGTAAGTAATTTTCTCAAAATCAGCCTGCTAATGAGCACTAAGAGTGTAATGTACCCACAGATGCTCTGTTGCCTTCAATGTCCATGTCCACTTAACCTACACCCAAATCAGTTACTCAAATCCAACCCTTTCCATTGCTCAGATGCAAAAAGAGAGATTTAGGGAGCGGAAGTGACCTCTTCAAAGCCACAGGACAGGCTGGCAGCTGACTCAGGCCTGCTGAGCACCCCTTGGACTCTTTTCCCAGAGGTTTACTGCTTTATCATGTGACTAAATCTGAAAAGAAAAGTACAGGAAGTCTTATCCAAGACATCATAAGGGGGAGGTGAGAGCAGCAAAGAGGCTGGAGGGCAAAAGAAAAGGGTCCTCCACCTGGCAAACTTGGACTATAAGTCTTCTGAACCTCAGGAAAGAGTAGGCAAAACGCAGTGAGTGTGGGTCTCCCCCACCATGCACAGCTGGGTGCGTGCGTGCTTGTGAGGGTGAGTGTGTGTGTGTGTGTGTGTGTGTAAGAGGCTCATTGATTGACTGACTTTGAGTTTATCGAAAAGGTCCTTCACACATTCTTTAAGATACCTGTGGCCCCAAAGGACACTGGATTAGAACAGAGGCTGAGAGCAGGAACATGGTCTGTCCCGGCCACTCCTGTATCTCTACCACCTGCACAGTGTCTGGCGCCAGTGGACACTCAAATATTCGCTGAATGAAGGAATGATTTGGCAGATAAACCTGACTGACCTCAGGGATCAATTTGAAAAATACACCTTACTTCTTGTTTGGGAACCAATCTGAGAAAAGCAATCCTAGTCCTCAGCAGCCTCACACCTCGTCATGCCCGGTGCCACAAACTGTCATTCACACTTCCATCCTGGCAACTACAATCCTGATAACTAATCAAAAGCGGCTTTTTGAATAGTTATTCATTCTTTCATTCATTTTTGCTCTGGGAAGAAAATGCTCAAAATTATGATGACTGCTTTCTCAAAATTTAGCCTTCAGTATTTCCTGAAGATAATGTCCACTACAAATGGTTGGGTTTAGCTGTTCTGTTCCTCAGCCAGGGACCTCACATCATCTACACAGCACCCGTGAAGCAAAGGCAATATCCGAGATACACAGATGCCCTGCATTGTGTGTGTGTGTGTGTGTGTGTGTGTGTGTACTAGAACTTTCACACTAATGTAAAGTGAGAGTACTTCCTTTACTACAGTCCTAGTTTGCTCATTTTTTACTCATCAGTACATCCTGACCAAATATTGTACATACAATGTAAGTTGTAGGAAGATTACTGAACTAAATTATGAAAGAGATTGCACATATAATCACTAGAGAAGGGCAGTGATCAAGGTCCTTATTACTTATTACTTCAGTCCTTATTACTTCACTTAGTTATCAGGGAAATTCCTAGAGTATAATAAACTCAGAAACGTCACACTTTTACATAATTCTTATATTTGCTTACTAAGTCAAAGGGTTTCAGTTTAAATAATAGAGAAAACTCTATTTATTCTTCATTCAGCAGTTTTTTAAGTAACTGCCATGCCAGGCACTGTTCCAGACACTGAGAATATAGTAATAAAATAAACAAAATTGTAGCCACTTAGAAAGTTCACATGTTAGTTGGGGGAACAAATGACACACACACACACACACACACACACACACACACAGGAAGAAAATAAATCAGACTAAGGAATAAGAGGGGAATAAAAATTGTGGAGAGAGGCCACTGTAAAATAAATATGTGGTCACCCATTAGATAATGATTGTGAATAACAAAAGTAAAATGGAAGTTTTATTAACCAAACACAAAAGATACTGAACTATTCATTCCAGTAAAATCATCTGCAAGATTCGAGTCATTTTCCTATGCAACTACTTTTGGAGTTGGATAGTCATGAGCCTCACGCTTACAGATGAGAATGGGAAAAAACATCAGAGGTTTGTTGACAACAGCTAAACACCATGACATAAAAGGAAAGTGTTTGAACTTGTTTAAAAGTAAGGATTTATTGTGCTGAGGCTCCCCCTACCTGGCATTACTTGAAATGATCTGACATCATCTTGTGGTAACTTGACTATTCATGATTTAATTCACAGAAATGTATCTGAAGTCAGATAAGAGGTTGAGAGAGGGAAAGCTGCTCAGAGAGGTGACAGTGGAATGGATCGAGCTAGGTTAGCAGCAGCCCACTGAAGACTTACTGAGCATCTACTGTGGCCCTGCAGGGTGCTGCATTAGAGACTCCTATATGTACTATCTCATTTAGTCACCTCCAAAACAGTAAACCTATTAACAAGTGTCAAGATAAGGAGTTTTTGTGTTAAAAGCACAATGGGATGGTGTAAAACCTGCACACAGCAAGGGCAGGCTTGGATTTTCCAGTCCCCACTCCACACTAGAAACTCTCATGAAAGCACAGTGGTCTGATGACCCAGATCTCTTCCAAAAACCCTGCCACCCTTGGACTTGGCTCAGGGGATCACAAACTGCAGTGGCATAAAAATTACTGCATGGGCTTGTGCACCTTCGCCACGCATGCCATATTTTCTGGGTGACTTAAGAGATTTTTTAAGGTATATTTAACTTCATTTTGAACTTAGGATTTTCACTTTCTTCACAGAATGCATAAACTAACTCCTTTCCCCAAGATACCGATCTATTGCAAATAATCACTGTATGCATTAGATGCATGTAACATCTAAGAGTAAAATGTAGACTCTCCCATATTGGCATAAAAATGTTGCTTTCATTTATTTTTTACATATTAAAAGGTAAGAGGCCGAAAACTTGCAAAATACTGGGTAAAAGCAAAATATACATGAAAACAAACACACAGCTATGAAAGTGAGTGGCCAAGAAATTGAGTCCATCTAATTACAGGGAAAACACTCAATACACGTGTGAGAGGATCTTCATGAAGATATAGTATTTACCTTTCCTATTTATAGGAGGAAAAAAATATCCTATCTAATAAAGATGGAATATGCAAATTGACTGTGACTCTGCGACAGAGATGGTGGCACCCACAGCCAATAAGGAGGGAATGTGCAAATTGATGCGACAAGGCGAGAGGCGAAAGGTGGCTCCAGCCGGAGCGAAGTCAGTGCCGGCAGCTAGGGGAAGGAAGGCCTATTCTTCCCCAAATCTTCATGCATCAGGCCTCTAGTGCATATATATATAAGCTTTCATAAAGCCTCCCCTTAAGATAGTAAGGAGTTAGTAAAGTATCAACTTTCCTAAAACCTCAGAAGTCAATACACTCCTCACCCCACTCCACCTCCCAAAAAAGTCAATGACCTCAAAAGGAGTCATTGTTTACCAACTTCCAAATGGCATGATCCAAGAGAGCACAGGAGGCAGCTGAGCTGACAGATCTGTATGATCAGTTCTGCAAAGACAACTAAAAAAAAAATCTGATATATTAACATCCCTGTTAAGCACTAAAGGAATCCTTGCTACCTAGGCTGCTGAAAAGAGATTTGGTGTATAGCTACACAAAGAAATCACTATGGACTAGGCCAAATTCCCTTTACAAGCTACATACAATAGTCTACCTTAAAGGAAAAGCCAAGTTAATTTTATACCAATATCAATGGGGTCGTTGATTAATCAAAATTTCAATGATAAAATAACTAACAGTGGTGAAGTGAATAGATATTCTGAATGGCTGTTCATTGGCCTTCCAGGCCAGTAGGATGATGAAGTAGAAAGAACAAAGGACCAGGAGCTAAGACATGCAGACCACAATGCTGCCATCTGAGAAGCCAGGGTAGGGGACCACCAGATGACCCTCAAAGCCCCTCTGGCTGGGAAGTTATCATGCTACACAAAGGCCAATCACCGTCACATTTCCCTCATTCATTCAAAACTGTCCTAATAATTGGGAATGACATAAAGAAGTTCTTTGAAAGAAATAGTTTATAATTGGGATACAAAGGAAAATCCTCTTATCTCAACATGAAATGCATTTATAAACCCAATGCATTAAAGATACAATCAAAGTCTCCAAAATTACTGACCAGTACTCTTCACAGCGCCATGGTTTGAAAGACTAATGAACTCTCCCACATCAGAGGAGACTAAGACATGAAAACTAAATGCAATGTGGGGTCCTGGATTGGGTCCTATTCTGGAAAAACAGTATTAGTGGACAACGGCCAAAGTCTGAATAAGGTTTGTAGATTAGTTAACATTGTATCAATGTTATTTCCATGGTTTTAAAAATTATACATGGTTTGGGGAAGCTGGGTAAAGAGCATATTGGAATTCTTTGCTGTTTTTGTGACATTTAATAAGTTAAATTACTTCTAAATTCACAATTAAGAAATAAATAACAAAATTAAAATGAAGTCACAAAGTGTTGAAACAGAATGAGTTTTAGAATACAAGAGACCTCAGTTTGAAGCCCATCTGTGGGAGTCTTGGGCAAATTACTTTAATCTCAGTCTGACTTAGTTTCTTCATCTGTAAAATTAGACAAAAATACCTATCTCCAAGAGTAGTTATATGAATTAAAGAAAATAATTTTATATAAAGTATAGCATCTGGCACCATGCAGGTCCTCAATGAACAGTAGCTGGTTTTGCTACTAAAGAATGAATCAACATTTTTTGATACTTAATTTCAAGGCTTCAAGAGATCAACCGAAGGACTTGTATGCATGCATATAAGCATAACCAATGGACACAAGACACTGGGGGGTAGGGGAGGCCGGGGGGGGGGGGGAATATCAAGGGGGGAAAAAAAAGGAGACATATGTAATACTTTGTAATACTTTAAGCAATAAAACAAAATTTTTTTAAAAAGGCTTCAGTCTTTATCTTGCAATTTACTGTGGCGTGGCATTAAGTATATTACTGGTATCCATCTGTAATCCAAATATAGTTAAATGATGGTTTAAAACTATGGGAAGATATTTCTTCCTTTCCTAGACTAGTAAAACCTCACAAGCTATGCTTTAGCAATTCAGAATTTGTATAAGATACAAGTCTTCCCTGACACACCCCTCCCCACTAGAATTAGCGAAAGCACCACATTGGAGAAGTAAGAGTAGTAGAGAGAAGATTTACTTTATTAAAAAGGCATCAAACTCTAAATATCCTAAAAGTTCTCTCAGATTTATAATTAAACTACAAACCTTGCCTCACACTGCATGCCTGTGCTATGTCCCTGAGAAAATACTTATCGCAGAAAATCAATATATTTCCCTCTGTCCCCCTTCACAGTGAGCCCCTTGAGGCCAGGGCCATGTTTTAGTTACCTTCTCACCTCCCAGGGCACACACTTATTATGGATATCTATTAGTAGACATATAATGAATGTTTAACTACTAGTACTTGGATAGTTTAAAATCTCCTGTCTTTTGTGCACTGATTAAGCTAAAGCATCCCTGAGATAAGTTACCAAGTGTACTTTAATGTTCTATAAATGACATTTAAAAAATAAGTCATGATTCAAATATGCAACTTTATTCATGCTCACTCTATCCTTTATTACTCCAAGTTAGTAAAGATGTCTGCAGATTACTTCTCTAGGCTTTTAATTTTTAGGTTCATGAAATAGTGTGATAAATTAATAGTAGTAGTAGTAGTAGCATTACTATCATAATGTATAACAAGTACTTTTAAAGCACCTACTGTGTGCCAACATTAAGCTATGCATATGTATGTGCATTATCGAATTTATTTCCCCCAATTCCAGATGATAGCTTTTTATTCTTCTGATTTTGCAAACTGAGGCATAGAAAAATGAACTGACTTGCCTAAGCTCACACAACTACAAGCACTCTGGACCCCTATCTGATGTCAGAGCCCATGCTCCTCATGTCTGTACCATTCCCCTCCACATCGTGCCTAATCTTCTAGTAGAATTGAGGATAAGAAGGTAAAAGGGAACAAACACTATTACAGTGTGAGCCAAAAGAATAACAGCCATTATGTTAAACTAGGCCTTATCATTTGTCACATCATTTATTCTGGAAATGTGGATTCATCCCAAATATTTCAGGAGCTCTGCAGAGGGAGACATTCCAGACAAGTGTCAGATTTGCAAGGGGGAAGAGATAGGATCAGGAATGGAAACGTTATTAATTACCCAATCAACTTTCTACTCTAAATGGAAATAGCATTCATAAATCCCCTTTATGAGTTTAAGGGAAAACACTCAAAAGCATTTTGTTTAGCACATCAGACTGCTGGCTAGAATAAATAAAACTGTTGAAGCAAAGAAATTATTTTAATCTGTCCAGTTTATTACAGTCCACAAAGTAAGGGCATGTTACTAAATCCCACACTGACTTGGACTGAAATTATATAAGGCTAAATCCCAAAAGAGTGTTTCATTCATTCATTCAATAAGGATTTGTTGAGTACATACTATGTTCCAGGATCTCTTTGGGTACTTGGGATACATCAGGAAGAAGTGACAGAATCCCTGCCCATGAAGCTTACCCTCTATCCACTCTTTTGACTGTAGCATAGAAAGAAAATCAACCGATCAACTCTATGGTAAGAAAAACTGTAACTTCTGCAGCCTCGTTTGAGGATCAACAAGAAAATCCAGTCAAATGACTTTAAATTTCTGGTGTACAAAATTTAAGAAGTCTTTGAATCCAGCTCATGAAAGGTAAGCCCATTAAACAGACCCGTGTGGGCTTCCAGAGATGAGTGAGCTTCTGGACTGCTACGTTCCTCTATGCAACTTTGGGTTTACTTGTCATGCAAAGACAGAACACAATATACACTATCAAGTGCATTGACACTATAGTTCATGGACAGCACAGCTCAGCATTGGATGAATAAACCATTTCGGGTTTCAGAGTATTCCTCCACGAAGAGTTCGTTGAGAAACACTATACACATTTCATGAACAAAGGGTGCTGTGCTGTTTGTTTTCAAGGTGCCACTTAGCTTTGAAAGCATGTAGCTAATATTTTGCCTGTGGTACCCAACAGGCAGGTGTAAGAGCAAACACTTCTCAGGCTTTAAAAATAGTAGTATATAATAACTTGGAAGGCAAGTCCTAACATACCAAAAGCCACAGATCAGGAGACTCTATTTAAAATAGAACCTCCTTGGCGCTGAAGAGGCCTCAAACATACCATTGTGCAAAATCAGATCCAAGGCTTCCCAGAGATCCTCATGTGATTGTCCCTTCTGCCAAGTGCTTTCCTTTGAAAACACTATAAGACGACTAAAAAGGAAGTGTATTATGCCAAAAAAAAATCATTCAGACAACTTTTAGGCTTATAAAAAGCTTATGCTTGTCAAACTGCTACGCATTTGGTCTTCTCACAATCCTGGGAGATAGGTGGGGTACCTGGCGTTCACAGGTGAGAAATTAAGATGGTAGGGTTACCTTCGATGGCCGTGCATGGAGCTCCCTGCACAAGGGCTGCCTGCCCTAGGGCTGCAGCCACCTGGAGGAAGGAGCACCCTTTTGTAATTTGCATAAACAGACCCTTTACTTTCCTCTAGCCCTGTTTACTGTGAGCTTGTGGAATAAGAACCCTAGGCGATGCCTCTTTCTAATTTGCACAAGGGCACAGCATAGGCTGGTGGAACTGTTTCCCAAAGCCACCTGAAAACTGCTTTTTTTTTTTAATTTATTGATTTCAGAGAGGAGAGAGGGGGAGACAGATAGAAACATCAATGATGAGAGAGAATCATTGATCGGCTGCCTCCTGCACACCCCGTAACTGGAGATCGAGCCCGCAACCTGGGCATGTGCCCTTTGCCGGAATCGAACCTGGGACCCTTTAGTCCGCAGGCCGACGCTCTATCCACTGAGCCAAACCGACTAGGGCTGAAAACTGCTTTTAACAGGGACAGCACAATGACTGAGTCCAGGTCTACTGACTTCCGGTTCATGGCTTTGTGGTAGGCAGTTGGACAGACATGAGCAGAGCAAGGACGATGGGCCAGGAATAGAAGGTCACCAGGCAGAAAACAAGGACCTCACCCCCACTCCCCGGGGTAATCTTTCCTTCCCAGGATATTGCTGGTCATGTGGGTTAGACCCCCTGACTTTTCATATCGCTGGTCATGAGGTTCAGACCTTCCCCTGACCTTTCCTCCCCTGACATGTCGCTCGTCATGAGGGTCAGACCCCCTGAGAGGGGGGGATGAACAAGGGGGCCAGAGAACAGCCCTTAAACATTAAGCCCCCAGGACAGTGAGGTTCTGACCTGCATCAAACACATCTAGGCTTTAGTTGTGCTTGGGATCCAGGCCCAGAAAAGCAGCAAAACCAGACAAGCACACCACAGCTGACCTCAGGACCAGCAGCACTGACTAATGATCCCTGCCCTGGCGCCAACCAATCGGTGGGACCACAACCCTGAAAGGACACACCTGGAAAGCTGCTGTTAAGATCCTCCCCTGGGACCTCCCCTAAAATCGGAGCCTTAAAACCCCTTAGGACAGAGGACCTTTCCCCTCCCCATCCTCCTCCTCTGCCCCCACACCCTCAGCAACATCACCTTTACCCTTCTCTCTAAGATCCAAGGGCCGCCTCTTTTGCCTCCGAAACTTGTTTCCTAAGCTCATTTCTTCTACCACTCACTTCTCCTTCCTCTGTGACTTTCTTCATAAACTTCCTCTTACGGTTTGAGTCTTGGCTCTGAATTCTTTCCTAGCCAGAACTCAAGTACTGAGGTGGCTGAACCAAGGTCCAGTCTGACCCCACCGGTCTAACTCCACTGGTCTAACACCTGGTGTCATTCTCGCCACCACCAACAGCTTTAAATAACATAAGATGAAGATTCTCACAGCCATTGGATTTACCAATGTCTCAGAACTAGTCACATAGCCCCTCCCAGGGATCTGTGAAGATTGCTTCTGAATAGAAACAACCGAAGTGTCATGTTGTCCATAGTGTTGACACTGTCCCATCACTAGGCCTTTTCTGAAAAACGTTCTCCTTCCCTTTCCCTGCCCCTACCTTCCAAAATGTCCTCCTCGGTCTTCATTTACTATGTGCCAGGCAGTTTGCTAAGTATTTTATAAGAATTCTTCTAGGTCCTAACTGAATGCAGCTATATAGGTGACCTCAGGTTACAACACATGGCACACAAAACCTCTCAGCTGAGCCCAGTCAACCAGAGAATCGTGAGAATCCTATCATTGGTGTAAGCCTCTGAATAACAGGGGTGATTTGTTACACTGCAGCAGGTAACTGAAACACTGTATTTTCTCACCCTATCACACAGCCAAGCCATACCCTTATAGCAGGCACCAAAGGTCCACCCAGATGAATAAACCCCCAGAGAAGACTGTGGACAACAGGAAACTGAGATTAGATAGAGAGCATAGAAGAGTTGATTCAGAAACATTTTACTACATCAGTACAATCAGTTCTCTGTGTCCAACCAACCATGGATTGAAAATAGTTGGGGGGCGGGAGGGGGGCTCGGAATCCCAGGACATTCCAATAAGCAAAACTTGAATTTGCCACGCAATGAGCACTACATTGAATCCACACAAATGAAGTTATGTATAGGCACACCCTACTGTAGCCTACATACAAACACAGGTTATGGGCAAATGCTACACCATTTTATGTATGAGACTTGAGCATCCTTGGATTTTGGTATCTGAGGGGGGACGGGGGTCTAGAAACTAATCCCAAAGGATACTGAGGGACGACTATAATCATCTGTGTTCTTACTGGGTACAAGCAGCATAGGCTAGTGATCAGGGTTGTGGGTTTTGGATTCAGAAATGTTGAAATCCTGGCTCTCCCACCTGCTAGCTCTGGGCACTTGGAAGAGATGCTTAAACTTCTCCAAACCACAACTTTTCCAGACTGTGAAATGGAAGTCAATCATAATTACTTCCTGAAGCTGCTGGGAGAAGTAAACATGGTAATGCATGAAAGCCCGTCCTCCCCTCTCCCTTCTTGCCTGGGAAATTCCTATTCGCGCTTCACCCACTATTTCACAAATGCCACTCTTTCTAGGAAGCCTTTCCTAATGGCCAGCAGGATTCCACAGGCCTCCCTGCTATATTCAGTCACAGCACCACGAACTTGCCCTGTATAAATACGCATCACGAATTGAAACTGTGTTCATTCTGTTAATCATTTGTTAACGTCACTCTCGCCCAGGAGAAACCATCAGCTCCACAGAGCCTAGCACACAGAGGAAAGTATTTCTAAACACCTGTTCAATGAAAATAAAGAGAAAAAAATAACACATTTAGCCCAGAATCTTGACAAGCGCCAAGTGCTTTAGATGAGAGCTCAGCACTGTGCTATGTGCTTCTTCAAGAGTACGCACAGCCGAAGTGCATCGTCTAATGAGGGTGAAAGTATGTGCAGAAGTAACTGCCCAACACTGTAGACAATGGTCACAGTGCCCCTCCAGTTCTGACAAGGCAGAGATCACCTCCTGATGAGGACAATCCAGAAAGGCTTTCCAAGGAGCCCTGGCATTAGAGAATCCACCCTCCAGCGTGCCAATCCTAACAACAAAAAAGGGTGTTTGCTACTTCTCTTTTGGACCCAGAAGCCTGGCCTAAGACAAAGACTACATCAGGTCACTAATTCGGGCTTCATTCATCATTCCTCAGAATTTTTTATTGAGCACCTAGTAGGTGCAATGAACAAGCTGGCATCTCCCCCCACCTCCCCAAACAGGCCTCCATGGTGACAACATGTTCACCAGCATCCTACTCTCTCCTTTGTGACCTGGGCCCCCAACTTCATAATCTCCTCTAATGAAAGTCAGGTCTTATCACTAAAAAAATTACCACCTTCCCCCTCCAGCACCTCCCTTAGGTGTGCTCCCACGCAGCACATGGAGCGCACTGCCTGGCGGCTGCTGCTTAACACACCTTGGGGAGATCTTCCTTAAGAATGTGAAAGCTGGAGGGACACCTGGAAGGTCTCTGGTACAACGCTCAGCTGAGACGCAGACATGAGGCCTGCAGAGAAGATGCCCTTTGACCAAGGTCGTCAAGTGAACTACCCAAAGGTAAAGCCAGACTAGAGTCCACGGCCCCACCCCCAGGCCTGGGTGCTTTTGATTTTTCAAAGAAATTTCCATCATCCTATTGCCAGGAACCTCGGTCCTCCTCGGAGGAGCCCTTGGCATAAAGAGGGCCACTGAGTACTGAGGCCAGGGTGCTCCGATATAGGAGTACAAACAGCAGCATTTTAGAGGCACCGGTCACTGGGATAAGCACTTTACAGGAATTATCTCACTTGATTCCTCACAACCAACCGTGGGAGCTGATACAATTGTTTCCCCCATTTCACATAGATTACGAAACCACTATTGTTGTCCCCATTTCACAGATTAGGAAACTAAGGCACAGGGAGCGTAAGCCATCTGCCCCAAGTCCCACAGCTGTTGGAGTAAAAGAGAAGGTGGGCAGGCGATGGAAAGAATGCGGAGAAAACTTAAGAGGATGGCTTCAGGGACCCCCCACTCGCTTTTAAGGGGTCCTTGATGTTCTAGAAAGACGACAATTCCTACCCAACATCCATGGGGCCCTGGAACCTGGGTTTCCCGTAACCTTCCCCAGGAGCCTCTCCTTCCGCTGCAGCAGAGAGTGAACGTGAGGCCGCGCACGGAGCCTCCCCGCGGCCGGAGGGGGGAGCCTTCGAGGAAACCTCCAGCCTCGCCCAGCACAGCCCGGAGGCAGCACCGCAGCGGCAGCGGGGATGGTGGGTGCGGACTCTGGCGTGGGGAGCGGAGGGGGGACGAAAGGGGACACGGGGGATAAAGAGGACAAGGGAGGGGGAGGGACAGCTGCAGAAGCGGGCGCCAGGGCGCAGACAGCTGGCGGCAGAGAAGGCGCGGGAGAACCGGAGCCCCAGACCGGAGCCGGGCGGGTACCTTTCGGAGGAAGCTGGCGACCACCTGCTCGAAGGGATACTTGTACACCTGGTTCACCTCCACCGTGACCCCCATCCCCGCGGCCGCCACACCTCCGCGAGCGCAGGGCCACCGAGCTCCACCGGACTGCAGGCCGCCACACGAGGGCGACCCAAGGGGCGTGGGGTTTTTCCTCCTCTTTCAAACTTTGAAACTTTATTGTCCGCTCGGAGAAATAGACAGGCGATCACGTCCCCGCCCGTCCCCGCCCTCTTCCGCCAACGTCCTCTGTGGACGGCGGAGCGGGGGAGGCGCACCCGGCCCTCTGGGGCCCCGCCTCTCCGCCTGGAGGCGCCGGGAGCGGCCGGGACCCTCCTCCCCCCGGGGCCTGCGGACCGCAGTTTCCAGGCCCGGAGCTGCCCGCCAGGCCTTGGAGCCTCGGACTTTGGGACTTGTGCCTTTGTGTCATCACTTGGTCTGGAGCCACAGGGTAAACCGTAAACCGCTGATGGAGACCCTGAAAGAGGAATAAACACCGTAAACAGCCATCCTCCGCGCCTAGGAGCTGTCATATCACCCTCCTTGTTAGTATGGTGAGACAGGGCCCGGGCGGCTGCCTCCCAGGCTTGACTTTGGGTCTCAAGTACAGAAGCTGGCTCCCAAAATTCCTTTGCTTCTTAAAGATTAAACACCACAGAGAAAAAAACAAGGAGTTAGAAAAAGAATTGTGCGTGTTCTTCACTCGGACTGTGCACATTGGATGAGAAGGAGCAAGTGATCCATTCATTCAATAAGTTCTTCACCATACTACTTACTGAAGACCTACTATGCACCAAGCACTGTGGTAGCACTGGATTCAGCGGTAAATAAAGCACAGTCAGTAGGAGTGGTAAGCCCGGTGACTTAACCAATTAACCAAATGGGAAAATAAACAGGATAATGGATTAAAGTTGCAGGAATGGTAGGTAGTAAATGATGTTAGCTAGAATGAATAAGGAAGGTCTGTGAGGCGATGGCTTTTACGTGTATAATTGTATCATCTCACTTGCCCCTGACACATGGTCACACTGGTCGCAAAAGCCTAGCCTTGGATAAAGCCAGCTGTCCAGTCAGTCACTGCTTCATCCAAGCTGCTGAACAAGGGAGATATACATCCACTGCTATCAGGCCTCTGTTTTGTTCTGTTAATCCTCACCAGAGTATGTTGTTTCCATTGCTTTTCAGAGAGAGTGCAAAGGAGGGAAAGAGAGGGAGAGAGGAGAGAGAGAGAGAGAGAGAGAGGGAGAGAGGTGAGAGAGACACATCAACTAGTTGCCTCCTGCACGCCTTCTCCCCTGCCCCCACGACCACCATCAGGGGTGACCAGGGGTGGGGAGGGAACCACAACCCAGGTATGCAACCTTGACAGAAATCGAACTAGAGACCCTAGGGCAGGGGTGGGCAAACTTTTTGACTGGAGGGCCACAATGGGTTCTTAAACTGGACCGGAGGGCCGGAACAAAAGCATGGATGGAGTGTTTGTGTGAACTAATATAAATTCAAAGTAATCATCATTACATAAAAGGGTACGGTCTTTTTTTTTTTTTTTTTTAGTTTTATTCATTTCAAATGGGCCGAATCCGGCCTGAGGGCTGTAGTTTGCCCACGGCTGCCCTAGGGTGTGCAGGCTGATACTCTAACCACTCAGGCACTCCAGCCAGGACTATCAGGCCTCTTTTGAATTCATAACTACTAATGTTGTAATGTACCCCGCGAATCACACAAGGACGCCTCAAGAAGTCGAATTAAAGAGTCACACTTATTGCAAATCCGGGACAATGAGGGGGCATTTTGCTCTCCCAGATCTCATAGTATCCGCCCCAGCCACAACACCAGATTTGTATAGGCAAAGATCACGAAGGTGTTGATTACATCCCAAGGTTTGGAATGAGGAACCTGGTTTGCAAAAAAGCAGTTTACAGAAGCAGACTTAGCATGTTATCTCAATTACAGTTTTTGGGTCTCCGGATCACTGAGTCAACAGGGACACGTTAACTGGAGCCCTCTGACCTTGGGATAATTGTGCTGTCCTTCCCAGGTAAAGGAAAATGTGCTTTCTAAGACCAGTATGACCACAACCAATGGGATTTCACATTACAACCAATAGGGTATTTAATCGAATGGGGTGATTTATTTAATTCAGAAAATTAAAATAACTTTTCTATTATTTTAGCAAGAAAATAAGTATAGAAACCAAACAGCAGGGTTAGAGTTAAACTACAGTTTCTACCTGAGATGACTGCTCCCATACTTCACTAACTTCAAGGGGCCTTTAATGATGCCAGATGAAAACGCTACATTTCTCTAATCCAGTGGTTCTCAACCTTTCTAATGCCGCGACCCTTTAATACAGTTCCTCATGTTGTGGTGACCCCCAACCATAAAATTATTTTCATTGCAACTTCATAACTGTAATTTTGCTACTGTTATGAATTGTAGTGGAAATATCTGATATGCAGGATGTATTTTCATTGTTCGCGACCCACAGGTTGAGAACCCAATTAGATTAGAGCAGGGGGTCCTCAAACTACAGCCCGCAGGCCACATGCAAATACAAATATTGTATTTGTTCCCGTTTTGTTTTTTGTTTTTTTACTTCAAAATAAGATATGTGCAGTGTGCATAGGAATTTGTTCATAGTTTTTTTTTAAACTATAGTCCGGCCCTCCAACGGTCTGAGGGACAGTGAACTGGCCCCCTGTTTAAAAAGTTTGAGAACCCCTGGATTAGAGTCTAATCCATTTAGTGTGCCACACTCCTCCCACTCTAACCTCCACCACTTCCCTCCCAGCCTTATTCTGGGGTGCTTTACCTGGCTTCCTTTTTCACTTAGTAAATAGGAAACCTCTCTTTTCCACATCTACCCACCCACCTGTCCAAATGCCCCGCCTTCTCGCCTGTTCTTCTGGATGAACTATGGGCACTGACCTGAGGGCCAGTCTCTCCGCTTGTCCACTGAATCCAGCGATGAGTTGTCAAATGGTTAACAAACAGCTCTCAAGCCCTGATTTCTAACGCTTATGACTTCTGTGGTGTAAATGCTCCCACTGTGGCCAATGTCAGGCTACCACGGTGATGTCACTAAGTGTGGCATTGGGAGAACAAGCACAGGAGTGCACCATTGGGTGGCATTTCCACCATGCACGGACGACAGACAGAACCACGGGAACATAGATGACGGTAAATGTAGTGACATAATTAGGAAGGGATGGGTTTTGAAGACCTATTACCTTTTAAAATATAGTTTAATTATAAATTTATAAAATTTAGTAATAGCTGTACTTAACCAGCAGACAGGGTTCAGAACACAGTACTCCAAAATATGGCATACTGAATATTTTAAGCTGATGGAGTTTGAGAAAACAGCAGCAACAGAAAGTTCTCACTGACCTCCCCTTCTCCCCTGAAGCAGGTCATGGACCTGGGTGTGGGAAGTGCCCTCCCTATACCTGGAGGAAAGGAGCATACTTGTCTCCAGGATGGAGGGTTCCTGGGAAGAATTTGAGCAAACAGGACTTGCCAAGTTTCCCGTTTACTACATTTACCTCATACTCTTTGTTCTATCCTATTGCGAGGTCCACTTTTCATCAAACCTGGCATAAAAACACCATTTTTACCGTCTTTCTTTCTTTATGAAGGCTCCCTGTCATATGAAACTTACGGGAAGTAAATGAACATGCTTTTCTCCTGTTTATATGTCTTCGTCAGTTTAATTTTCAGACCCAGCCAGGAACCCTAAGAGGGACCAGAGAATTTTTTTTTCTCCCCTGCATAGCAACACGGCATCACTGAAAGTTCCTTGTCCTCTTTCTTTTTTAAAAAATATATTTTATTGATTTTTACAGAGAGGAAGGGAGAGGGACAGAGAGATAGAAACATCGATCAGAGGGTAACATCAATTAGCTGCCTCCTGAACGCCCCCTACTGGGGATGTGCCTGCAACCAAAGTACATGCCCTTGACCAGAATCAAACCTGGGACCCTTCAGTCCACAGGCAGACACTCTATCCACTGAGCCAAACCAGTTAGGGCCCTTGTCCTCTTTCTTATTCAAGGACATCTTTCCAGTAATATCTCCCCCTCTGTCATGCATCATCAGTTTTGCCTCTACTAGATCATTCCAAATAGCACACAAGTAAGTATACCATGATTTCTTCCATCTTAAAAACATCCACTCTTAACCGCCTATCTTCCTCCAGCTCTATTCCAGTTCTCTGCTCCATTTTGGCACCTCAGAAAGCTTGCCTCTGAGTTCGAACCTCTCGAACTCGTGAAGTTTGGGCCCCTGCCACTCTACTGAAACTACTGTTGTCAACATCACCAATTGCTAAATTACTAAATCCAATACAGTCATACACCACTAGAAGAGAGGGACATGTTCTCAGAAATGCATCCTTAAGCAATTTTGTCGTGCAAACATTGTAGAGTTCACGTACACCACCCTAGATGGGATAACCTACTACATACCTGGACTATATGGCATAGCCTCTTGCTCTCTGGCTACAATCAGTACAAAACAACACGAGATTAAAATCAAGCACAAGAAAAATGATGCAATCAAGAGATGTGGTAAACATGAGATGCACAAGGCTTCTGCCGGAATTACACAGCATACTGTTGTACAGCAAACTTATTTTATATAGCTAGAAAGAGTACACTCTAAAATAAGGATTAAAAGTATAGTCAATACACAAACCAGTAACAGTTGATTATTATCATTGTCAAATATTATGTGCTGTACATAATTGTATGTTATGCTTTTATAGGACTGGCAGCATAATAGATTTGTTTACACTAGCATCATCACAAACACGTGAGTGATGCGTTGTGCTAAGACGTTATGATGGCAAAGAATCACTGGGCAATAGGAATTTTTCAGCTCCATTATAATCTATGGGACCATCACTGTAAATGCGATCCACTGTTGACAGAAATATTGTTAATGGGTACATGGCTGTAATTAATTCTTAAACCCCACCTTTCTAAACCTATGGGCAGTATTTCTTTGAAATACTGGATGAGGAGGGGGTGGAGCTTTAGGGGCCAAAGCCATTACATGTTGAATGTCTGTATAAAGCATTTCTACTATATCACCAACCCCTCCTTATGGTGGGGGCGGGGGGAGTCTCCTGAGGAGACTGCGTGGGCTCATACAGGAGAGAGAATTCACTCGCATGAGTTTAAGGGGTCCCGTATCTGACTGCTACTCTCAATGTTGGACACTGAGTGTGAAACAGAAGCCCCCTGCCAGGCTGGGCCCTGGGCCCCTGCTCCACTGTCACCACTGATTTCTTCCAGAATGGGAAGCTGCTAGCCAACTCCTAATTAACTGGCCACAAAATGCCAAGGTTGTGTCCTGCAAGATTAAAGGACCTAGCACCTGTTGGCTGTACTTGAGCTGGCTGGCTGAACAACTTTTGTAAGAACAAATGCCACTTACTCATTCCAAGGACATCAGGGCACTCTGAAGGTGGAAATGTATTGCATTTAAGAGGTTGTCCCTGTTTTATAAGGACACCAATCATACTGAATTAAGACCCACCCAGTTCTAGTCTCTGAATCCCACAAGTTGCCCTACTTCCTGCATCTCCTTCTTGAATTTTCTGAGCTCCTCCAGGTCCTTCCATTAATTCCCCTTTTGTGCTTAACTTGAGTTGAGTTTTTTATCACTTTCTACTGAGACTCCTAGCTAATATGATGTGGAAGAAAAATGTTGCTGTTATGAGTACTGGGCCAGAGGAAAGAGAGAAAAGAAAAAGAACCATTTACTGCCAGGTCTTTTTCCATTTCCAATCAACCCCGCTCCTGAGACCTTTGAAATTTGAGTTGCCTTTCACATTTATATTTTTGACTCTCTGTTTTTTCTCTTTTTACCTTGATTGCTTAGAAAGAATTTTATTCATTTTGTTTGCTTGGTAAAATTGCATCATCTAAGGCCAATTCAGCTCACACTATTAGTATAAAAGGGAAAATTTTCTTTGTAATAGCAGTAGCAATTAATGCATGCATTTTTAAATAATCTATTTATACTTCCTATATGGGAAGACAAATGTTAAAAGACTGATCTCACACCAGACTGAAGACCAGAAATGAGTGAGGGGCAATTGTGGCCATAATTCAAAGATGAATAATAATGAAACCAAAGGCACACAGAGAGAATTTCAAATGACATGTAACTTAGAAAGGTAAGGGGTATCATATTCAGCCTCAATGTGAATAAGTTTGCCAAGTCTTTTCCCGTCCCACATTATTTTTCTAGGGGAAGAAAGTGGGAGCAGAAAGATAATGGAAGGTTGGAACGCGTCCAGGGGAAGCAAGGAGAAGAGAAGGGACAGGGGAGGAGGCACTATGAAGGCACGAGGGCAAAGGAAGGGGAAGTTGAAGCACAAATAACAAACAACAGAACTTAACTTTGCCTTGAACTAGTTATTACATTATTTTTTTCAAAGGACACTCTGATTGATGAGATCAGACAGAAGTGAGAACCTTCCAGTCAATGGCATACCACCCAAGAATAAGGATAGCCATCAAATATTAAGTCCATTCCCAACTCCAAAGGGATTGCTCTCCAAAGGGCTTTATATATTCAATCTTAGCAACAATCTGAAGAAGTAGCATTTCTTTTAGATTGAGTTCTCCAGAAACAGACTATGAGACAAGAAGTTATGTACAGGAGAACTGGAGATGATTTAGGGACATATACCCATAAGGAAATGAAGAATGAAGGATTGGGCAAAGAGATCATCTGTCTGTCACAAAATTTGGTCCCAGTTGAGCCCAGCCAATCCTAGGAAGCTCTAGTGCTGGGTAACTCCCATTAAGGTGAGGGGATTGGGTGAGGCAATTCCCTTGTAGTGGAGGTCACTCCCAGTAACTTTTGCTATAGGGAGCACAGGCCCTGATGAGGGAATCTGGGTGGAGCACTACCACATCCATTGCCATGATTATCTACAGTTTACAGGCGAAAAACTAAAGCTTCCAAAGACAATAGAATCCAGTCTCTCCAGATTTTTATCTGCAAAGGTATAAACTAACAGGTACAAAGTCACTGGAAGAAAACTGAAATGATTTGAAGGCAGAACACATAAGAGTGTCCAGACTTAAGGCACCTATGTTTCTACAGAAAGAATAAGCCCATCAAAAGAGGTATTGATGACTTATGAGCGCAGGAGAAAATAAAATTCAAGAGGTAAACACAGATACTGGAGAAATTAGCCCATAAGTAATGTAGGACTTTGAATAAGTCTTTCCTCCTTGGGAAAAAAATACTGTTTTCCCAAAATGGTCACATCAAGATTAACCTCAATGGTCGGCAAACTGCGGCTCAGCAAACTGCAGCTCACAAGCCACAGCGGCTCATTGGCCCCTTGAGTGTGGCTCTTCCACAAAATACCAACTTCTGCGCATGGGCCACGAAGTATCAATCGCACTGTACATGCGCGCCCACACATGGTATTTTGTGGAAGAGCCACACTCAAGAGGCCAAAGAGCCGCAGTTTGCCGACCACGGACCAAGGTCATCAAGCAACTGCCTGATTTCTATCTTTGCTCAGGAAGCAGGATGATTTTACCAATAAGAGCATTTCTAAGTGGTGAGTTAGTGACATGGCAAGGTATAAAGCAGTTCCTAGTTTTGCTTTTAGCTTCCCAATTGCTCAAGTGATAATATTATGCAGTGGTTGTGTGTACTTGGTTACCCCAAGATATCCCTAAGACATCGACACTCCCTTAGAGACGAGCTAAAACAGATGCTGAGCATGCAGGTCAAAGGGTTAATTCAAGGGCTGTAACAAATATACCTATGTCACACGCATCCTAACATTATCCTTACATGAGACCAGGCATAACAGACTTGATTTTTGTTATAGCTATTATTACCATTGTGATACATATGGTGACTAGGCCAATCTAGTTTCTGCATGAAAAAAAACAGTCCAGTGATGCTCTCAGACTCTCCCTGGGATAACCTATTAAACAAAGGATGGGGAGATCATCCTTAGTCCTCCCAAAATGCTAATTAGTCCATCAACAGCTGCTTCCCTAACCTCAGAGTTAGAATAAAGAGGAAGCTTAAATTCCAATTTCTGTGGGTGCAAATCTTAAGACTGACTCATCTGCCACAACATATGATACAACCAGCCAAAAGATGCCCCAAGACCTGGGAATGAATGGACAAATAGCACAGCTTATAATTACTCAGTGATGGGTACCAAAAGAGAAGACCATTAAACAAGGAAAAACTGGTTGTGCTAGTTCCTGGGACAAGCATTTCTAGGACTCTGGAAGCTTAAGTAAGGTGAATAAATAATTCTTTGTTCGGTCTATTTACTATCCATTCTTTCCTTTAGTATGTACTAAGCATCTTCTCTGTACCAGGCACAGAATGTATTAGAACAGAAGTAAAAGGAAGATGTGGTTCCCCCTTCAAAGGGTAGACTGGGAATTGTTGGCTGTTTACCCCACTCCCAGCTTCAGAGGTGGGCCTGATTGGTCTAGGAGTGATCTTCATTGCCAGTGATGGGCAATAGAATGGGCATCTGACCCTAGTCTGGACATGAAGAGAGGTTAACTGGGTCCTTCTGTTAATTAGCTCCTCCTCCCCTGGATCTGAACAAGGAAGCGTCTCTATATCCAGCTAGTGGACGTCCTGTGGGTAGGCAGCCTTGGTTTGGCACCATCCCTGTGATGACAGGAGCCAACAGATGGGAAAATCTGGGCCTTCGGTGAACACTGTGGGGACCCTGACCAACCACCCCCAAATACCACACTATTTTCATTGCCCCGTACATGAGCTAACAAACCCACTTTGTGGTTCAAGTCAGTTTGAGTTGGATTCTGTTCCTTTCAAGCTAGAGAATCCTGACTGGAAAAGAGCTAACAGTCTAAATTTAGCTCCGCTGAAACGCAGTCTCTAAAATCAAGCCACAGGATGAAATACTCTGCTGGAATGAGATTGCAAATTTCTTAAAGATGAGACTGGGTTTAATATTTCTTTGTATCTCTGGCACCCCACAGACACTAAATGCTGAATCTCTCATACATTCAGATAAGATAATATATAAAGAAGTTCTCTGGTGGAGAATATTGCTGTTCAGATAAAATAATAAAGGAAATAAGGCGCTAATACAAGCTCTTCATAATAATACATAACATTTCTTGGGCACTTAATATGTGCCAGGCGCTGTTCCTCGTGTGAGTACGTTGAATAATTTGCATGTGTTGACTTGCTTAAGCCTCACCACAATCGCCAGGTCCTGTTATTAATCCGCGGTTTACAGGGGCAGAAGCCGAGGCACCATGTGTTTGCTCAGATAGGTATAAGGAAGTTTTCCTGTTTAAGATGAAAATTCTCAGTAGTTAAATAACTAATGACGAATGAAACTAAAACCAAGTCTCCATGCTTCAACCAGTAGGACTTAACTAAGCCAGCTCATAACAGGACTGTACTTCATCTAGACAGGATGAGGGGGTGAACAGTATAGATTTGCTTAGTTTTTTCACTAACACTTTAATATGCTCTGTTGATTTATAGATTCTTGGAAACTTGTTTGTTTTTTCCATTTTCCTGCAATGTAAAGGTTATTGTAGAAGCATTTGATAAAGCATGCTACTAGTCCAATCTGTTATCTGCACCGTCTTACTATAAAAGGTATCTACTTGTTAACCTAAACATACCAGGCCAAGTATCTTTAAGCCAAAAAAACAAAAAACAAAATTCTGCTCCATATCTTTATCTGCAAACCATTAAATATCCAAAGTGCAGTATTTGCTGTAACTTCTTTCAATACATTTTTTTGGGGGGGAGCCCACCATATGCTAGGCAGTTTCTAGATACTAAGGAAACATCAATAAACAAAACAGATATAGTTACTGCCCTCAAGGAGCTCACCTTCTTGTGAGGGAAATGGATATTAACCAAAGCAGCACACAGATGAATACAAAAGTACATGTTTTGCCTTGAAAGAAAAGGAGAGGGACTGCATAGAGATGATAAAAGAAGTGTCTAATTCAGTTTGTGTCTATGTCAAAGGAAGCCCTCCTAAGGAAGGGACATGAAACATGAGACCTAAGGAAAAGAGCAGTCAATCTCTTTTGTTATTTTCTTACCCAGCATCCATTACCATGCTTCTATAACAGTGGTTCTCAACCTTCCTAATGCCACACGCAACCCTTTAATACAGTTCCTCATGTTGTGGTGACCCCCAACCATAAAATTATTTCTTTGCTACTTCATAACTGTAATTTTGCTACTGTTATGAATCCTAATGTAAATATCTGATATGCAGGATGTATTTTCACTGTTACAAATTGAATATAATTAAAGCATAGTGATTAATCACAAAAAACAATATGTAATTATATACGTGTTTTCCGATGGTCTTAGGAGACCCCTGTGAAAGGGTCGCGACCCACAGGTTGAGAACCGCTGTTCTATAACCACAGCGAAAGCCTTCTGGAGAGTATCTGCACATCCTTCCCAAACTCATTGCAGTGAACTTTGAAGACATTCCTGTCACCCCTCACTGCCTAAGGTGGGCCCAAGACCTAGGCTAAGGCAATCAGTGTATCCTACCTCCCTGGCCAGCAGTACTTTTAGTTGGGTCAGAGATGAGCACATAACATCTGTTAGGACAGTCACAGCAGCAAGGCTCCATCTAGGGGCTTTGGTTTGTGCCATCTTATTCACTGCACTAAGTGTTGTGAAGCTATGACCTTGAAATTAAAGGAGGGGGATGACCTATAACCGAGAGATAACTAGATAAAGGAATCGATCGTCTTGACATCATTGGAGCTCTAATCTAAGCAGCACCTGAGTGTATCCACCCATGAACTGTTCAGCTAGGAGTCACAGCACATTCCTTTCTGGCTAAAGCCAGTGCGGGTGGTAGTCATTAGTGTTAGTCTTTTTTCTTTCCTGGTTCTGCTCCTGCTGGACATATGGTAGGACTGTATTTTTTTTTTTTTATTGCTTAAAGTATTACAAAGAGTATTACATATGTCTCTTTCTTTTCCCCCCTTGACATTCCCCTGGCCTCCCCTACCCCCCAGTGTCTTGTGTCCATTGGTTATGCTTATATGCATGCATACAAGTCCTTCGGTTGAGCTCTTACCCCCGCCACCAACCCTCCCCGGGCTTCCCACTATAGTTTGACAGTCTGTTCAATGCTGCTCTGCCTCTGTATCTATTTTTGTTCAGTTTATAATGGTCTTTATTATCCATAAATGAGTGAGATCATGTGGTATTTTTCTTTCATTGACTGGCTTATTTCACTTAGCATAATGCTCTTCAGTTCCATCCACGCTGTTACAAATGGTAAGAATTCCTTCTTTTTTACAGCAGCATAGTATTCCATCGTGTAGATGTACCACAGTTTTCTAATCCATTCATCTGCTGATGGGCACTTAGACTGTTTCCAGATCTTAGCTATGGTAAATTGTGCTGCTATGAACATAGGGGTGCATATATCCTTCCTGATTGGTGTTTCTGGTTTCTTGGGATAAATTCCTAGAAGTGGGATCACTGGGTCAAATGGGAGTTCCATTTTTAACTTTTTGAGGAAACTCCATACTGTCTTCCATAGTGGCTTAGTTCTAGCAGCTTTGGCTAAGGTTTTTAATAGTCGCTGCCCGAATTCACTTCTTTATATGCTCCTGAATTACAGAATCTGAGGCGTGTTTTCAATGTACCAGATTAAAACAATTTTGTAATTACAAAAAAAGGGGCCTCTCTGCCCCGATCCTGGAGCTGATCCTGCAGCTGCTGGTGCTGGAGCTGTTCCTGACCATCCTGCCCGGGAGCTGCAGGCCTGGGCACAGGAGCACTGTCCAGAGAGTGCTGAAGAGGCTGTCCCTCTCCTGGAAGACCTGGAGCAAGAACTGGATGAACCAGGACAGCAGGTTTCACCTCCTCCAAATGAACAATAACAGGCATGGGAGAAGATGTCCTCTTTAGGAGCAGAATTTTTTAAAAGATGAAAATTGATATGTTAACAGATGGGATAAAATAGAATCATATGCAATGCTCAAATGAAACCAGAAAAAGAGGGGGAAAAGAGGTGAATAAAGAAAAAAGGGCAAGTTAACAAATAGAAAACAATTCCAGAGACATAGAAGCATGGAACAGACTGACAAATCTCAGAGGGAAGGTAGGGGTGGGTGTTGTGGGAAGAGATTAAGCAAAGAATTTATATGTATATATGCATAATCCATTGACATAGGCAATAGTGTGGTAAAGGCCTGGGAGGGGATGAGAATGGGGTGGATGAGGTAAATGGGGAATATAAGAGGGACGTCTGTAATATTTTCAACAATAAAGACAAATTAAAATAAAAGTAAAGTGATGGAAAAGGATATACCATGCTAACACTTATCAAAAGAAAGTGGGCAGAGCTATATTAATTTCAGACAAAGGGGGCTACAGAAAAAGAAAATTATCAGGAGTAAATTGGGGCACTACAAAAAAGATAATGGGGTCAGTTCCCAGGAATACATAACAATCCAACATATAGGCACCTAACACAAGCATCAAAATAAGGGATGCTGAAATCATGGCAGAAAGAGGCATCCTTCTCTTCAGAACCAGTTTGTTGAAAGTGCAGCACAATCAAGATATGGGGATAAAGCAACTACATTTCTTCCTCTTGTTCCTACAGACCTTCTCTATGGAAATAGGTCTTCTTCCCTTGTCCTCTGTCACTTTTTACAGCCCTA
The DNA here is from genome assembly GCF_028538775.1 of Myotis yumanensis. Classification (NCBI taxonomy): domain Eukaryota; kingdom Metazoa; phylum Chordata; class Mammalia; order Chiroptera; family Vespertilionidae; genus Myotis; species Myotis yumanensis. Next base: position 24,762,151 of record NW_027223756.1, on the reverse strand, counting down.
AAGAGTGAAAGGGCGAGGGCTAGGCCCTCCACCTTGCCCCAGGGTAAGGGCTACGTCCTCCATCTTACCTTGGCCACGTGCTTGGCAAGGAGCTTCTTCCCAGAAGTCTAAGACTCTGCTAGCCACACCCAGGAACAAGACATCGACTTGCGCCTGGCCAATCGGCAGAGCACAGTCCTTTCTCCTCCCTTTACTCCAACCCCCCCTTTAAAACCCGTCTCTAGGCGGGGTTCTGTCTCTCAGCCACTTGGTTTGCCGTTGTGTCAGTGAGTCTTGTGGAGGGGAGCTCAAGCTAGCTTGAAATACAGATTCTTATGCTTTTGCATCGGATTGGCTGGCTCCCTGATGTGGTTTCTTGGGAATCTTGAAATCTGGGCATAACAAAGAGTAAATAATATGTCCACCCAGGGAAATAATAAAAGCTCTGAAATTTAAAGATGTTTGGAGGTTTCCAGGCCTGACCTTCTGCATCTGAGAAGCCTGCAGTGGGACAAGGACTCAGCCAACGTTTCTCCCTGCCCGTGTGTGGTTTCTGACATCTCCGTGGTTGGAGATGAGAAGACAGAAGTATGGAAACAGAAGGCTCTCTCTCTCTTGACTGGCACTGAATGTACATTGGCTTTTACATGTATATTCCAGTGTGCATTTGCATGTACACGTCTAGGGCTGTAGGAGGGGTTTTGTGAATGCGATGGTTAATTTTATGCCTCAACTTGGCTAGGTCACTGTACCCAGATATTTGGTCAAATAGTCTGGATGTTGCTGTGAATGTAATTTTTAATGAGATCAACATTTAAGTCCATATACCTCGAGTAAGGCAGAGTAACCTCCATTCAATTAGTTCCAAACATTAAGAGAAAAAAGACTGGCATGGCCCCAAGGAAGAGGGAATTCTGCCTCCAGACTGTCTTCAGACTCAAGCTGCAACATAAACTTTTTTTCTGGGTCTTCAAACTGCCAGCCTACCCTAAAGATTTTGGATTTGCCAGCTTCCACATAAGCCAATTTCTTCAACTGCATATATATGTTCTCTCTATCTCTCTCTCTCTCTCTCTCTCTCTCTCTCTCTCTCTCGGCTAAAAGGGACTAATTCAAATGTAACCCTGATATTTTGGGGGCTAGCAATTGGAATCCATGCCAGCAAGCTAACCTATAATTAAGTCATTACCTCCTTCCCAGAAACTGGTCTTGCAGAACCTGTTACAGAGGCCATAAAACTGTAAACAGTTCACTGTCCCTGGAGGGAGGGTTATTAATGCTGGTGCCAGGCCAAACCATCAGATATGGCCTGGAGACCCCCAACACTTGGGGGCCTTCTTGCAAGGCCCACGAAAAGGACCAGAAGCATAATCCATATTTGCGGGACAAAGACCACAGGGAGATATAAAAAGAAGCCCCCTGCATGTTTCGGCACTAAGATTTGGAAAGCTATTCCCTGCGTCCGCTGGCGTAATTAAACAGTGTCCCTCCATTTCTTTAAAGTGTCACTTGGTTTTCTCCGGCCTTCTGCAACATCTCTACTTTTTCTGTTGTTCCCGAGAATTCTGCCTAATACAGTGGGATTTTCTGACATAGGCCCTTTGTGAGGATCCCCCACCTCTGGTTCACTGGCAAGGGTGATACATGTCTGCAGGGCCCCTTAAACCAGCCTCCTCAGTTGCTGCTTTTCAGTGTCCCTGTCTGAGCATCAGTCTGGATAAAGTTCCTTTAAGAAAAATAACTCTAAGTTTGTTTGGTTGATATCCAGCTAGCTCTTCCCCCAAAAGACACACACACACACACACACACACACACACACACACACACACCAGATTAATAGGAAAAGTCCACATGGACAGGATAAAACACTAACAACATCACAATTTATACTTCGCTGGTACAGTCTGCTGCAGGCAGAATCTCATCCTTTATTTTTCTCAGGCCTGTGTCCCCCAAGCTGTGGGGGACACATATGAAGTCATCAGAAAAATCCCCTTGGAGCACCATCTCTCTCACACAGACCTCAGGATAGGTGACACATCTCATAACATACTGCTTCTTCTACATAAACCATGTCCTAACCTCTAACTCCTGCATCTGTCTCCACACTCTTTTATAGCCTGGAAGTTGATGGCTACAAACTCTCTCATCTAAGACCCCCTTTGCAAATCAGCTTCAGTCAGTCTACCCTTCACAGTATTTGGCACTTTGTCCCAAGGCTTCAGAAAAAAAGAAAAAAAAAATGGAAAAGTACAAACACAGATGGCTCTAGGTATTGATTTTCTTTCAATTCCTGACTTGGTCTGGGCCCTTTTCTCTCTCTCAAATCTTAATCAATCATGCTGCTGCCTCTGCCATGCCATTGCCTCCATTGCATTGGGTAACTCCTATTTTGTTTTAGGTCTCAGTTTACATGTTATTCCACCAGAAAACTATCTCTAAACCTCCTACTGGTCTCCCCACTAATAGTAACTTAGTTTCCCCCGATAAGTACTCATAAGCATCCTTCTCCAATTGTATGTTTAACTGTTTGTCATCTTAACTGACATATGTATAGCTTAAGGACAGACTTCACATATATCTAGCTCAAAGTTGTGTACTCAGAGCCTAGCACAATGACAAAGTGCATAGGCACCCAACAAACATGTATTAATTAACCATTTGATTTATGCTTGGCACTCATTATTAGGAAAAATTAAATCATGTGAAATTTGGTCACATGAAAAAGGATCTAGTAGTATTTGAGATAAATAGGAATTGGGCTGTGCTTTAAGACAGTAGAATTCTTCATGGTTGCTGAAAATAATATGTTAAAGATTATTTTATATGTAACCAGCCAGGGAGTAAAGAACTCTGGCATGCAGAGCTCTGATGATTCTGTGTATGTGTGTAGAAGGGTGTTAATGTAGAAAGTTAAGAGGAGCATTGTTTACGGGAAATTTTAACTGCAATGCTTTTATGAGCATATTTCTCTATAGGAAGGATGTACAAAATTATACCACAACTATAAGCTTCTAGGAAGTGTAAGACATTCATTTATAAGATGTACATTGGAGCTGCCAAGTATTAAACAAGATAAAGAGATCCCCACCCACCAGATATGCTGAGACTGTAGGACATGGATGTGGACGGCAAGCTTTCAAAACTGCCAGAGAGTGTCCAGAGAGCGGAGAAGTTCTGTACCTGGGTCTGGGGGTGGAGGGCAAGAACAGGCACTCTCAATGCTCCCACACTCCTTGAGGTAACAGCCCCATAAAAGAGAAATTCCGTGGAGCATTTTAGAGAAATCTGCCTTCTTTTCCCTGTGTACTTCCAGGGAGGGTGACTGAATAAGTGTTCCTAGGTACCTGGGAAATGATCAAATATGTACATTGGGGTCTACACATATGCTTGTGTGAGCATGTGTAGTACACATGCGTGTATGTGTGAGTTATGTAGGTTAAAAAAAAAAACAGAAACAAGAAAATAAATGAAGTTGCCAGGTAAACATAAAAATCGATGCCCTGGATCCTAAGATTACAAAAGATATTCATCATTTGATTTGGTTCTAGGTGCTATAATTGCAGCTATGCTCTGTGTTTGGGTTACTTACAGAGAAATTCTTGAATCTCAGAAAATGATGCTTCCCTTTTTGTTTTCCCTTTCATCTTTCTAGCATCTGCATCAATGGAGTCACTTCTGGATTCCACAATGAAGTTCACATAAGAAAAACATTCTGAAAATACTCTTCATCTTTATCTCTGCACAATAGCTCAGTTTTGAGTCCCTTTTTATGTGTGACAGTCTATAGAGGAGCTCTTCTGTGAAATTTCACATTGATCCCAACATTACAACTTATCTGACACTTTACACTTTTATCTTCTTGAAGGAAGAATACACTGTCACCAAATAAACTTGTTAATAAAGTGACTGCTAGTTTATCTCCTGCATGGTATCTATGGGTTAAATCTTTCTATCTTATCCATAGGCAGGAAAATTCATTCTACATTTCATAAACCAAAGAGTGAGAACAAAACAGACATTCTAAAATAACACCTAACAATTCTTTTTTTAATATATTCTTATTCATTTCAGACAGAAAGTGAGAGGGGAAAAAGAGAGAAAAACATCAATGATAAGAGAGAACTACTGATTGATTGGCTGCCTCCTGCACACCCCCCACTGGGGATCAAACCCACAACCCAGGCATGTGCCCCGATTGGAATTGAACTGTGACCTCCTGGTTCATTGATCATTGAACTGTGACCTCCTGGTTCATTGACCAACGCTCAACCACTGAACCACGACAGCCAGGCTGCATCTGACAATTCTTAAAGACAGGTTCTCTATTGCATTTTAGATTATATTCCTATATACTATAGAAAATATGTAGACAATTATCCAAAATGTTATCTATCCTCTGATTCACATCTCTCCCCCAAAAATATAGGAAGAGGACAACTTGAAGATTATAGACACTGTTTGGGTGAAGAAAACACCACTTGAATTTTAAAGTACATTTCCTTAATGCTAATTTTGACCATAAAAAAAAGATAAGGGAGAATTATATCAGTCAAGACAGACTAGGTTATGGTGCTGTAATAAACAGTCTCAAGCCTCAAATGGCTTAAAATAGTATATTCATTTTCTATTGCTGCTCTAGCAAATTACTACAAACTTAGTGGCTTAAAATAACACAGTTTTATTATTTTAGTGTTCAGGAGGTCAGAGGTGTGCAATGACTTTCACTGGGCTGAACTCCTTCAGGAGGCTCAAGGGGAAAATCTACTTCCTTCCCTTTTCCAGTTTCTAGAAGCCACCTGAATCCCTTGGCCTCATCCTATAGCTTCGAAGCCAGCAATCACACCATTCTAACCTTTGCTCCATTAACATTTCAAGGACCCTTTCGAATACAATAGGCCAACCCAGATAATCCAAGATAATATGTAACCCAGTCTCAAGGTCCTTAACTTGACCGTATCTGCAAAATCTCTTTAGCTAGGTAGAGAACAGGTTCCAGGAATTAGGACATGGACATCTTTGGGAAGACATTATTCTGTCTACCAAAAACAGCTCCTATTTGTTTCCTGCTTATGCCACATGCAGGGCTCATGGTAATCAGTCAGCCAACCAAGCTTCAGAGCAGCAACTCTCTTGAGCAACACCAGCTACAACAGGGGGGAAAAGAGAACTCTCAAAAGCAATCAAATGCTTGGTCCTCAAGTCATACAAATCGTTTTGTTTACAATTCATTGCTCGGAACCAATCACATTGTCTCACATGATTTCAAAGTGTCACCCCACCATGTGAAAGGAGGCAGAACCTGAAATACTCAATGAACGGGATTCCTATCACAGACCTCCTCTCATACCCAAATCCTCTGATCACCCACATTACCCATGCAAATTGTATTTTTTCTGCATCAAGAGAAACTGTGCTTGTCATTAGTGCTCTTCACCATTCAAATTACCATTTAGATGCTTGTCATGATCAGACTAATGCAGAGCCACACATAGAAAGGAAATTTAAAAGATGTTCTAGATATCTTCTACATGATGAGGAAACCCTAAGAGAGGTGGACAGTAGTAGTGAATAACCCGATAAGTCTAAGGTGTTTGAACAAAAATGCCCTCATTGCATGCTTATTATAAACGGTCTTGTAATCATGATATCCAATATCAAAACAAATTTAGTAGATTGATATTATCAGTCTGAGGTGCTGGAAAAGTCTTATTTCTGGCTCTGAATGTTTGTTTCTTGGGTTTTCACTTTATAGTTATTCAGCCACATGTATTTTATTCATTTTTCTGTATGTAACAGTTTACAATAAATGAAGAAAAGTTATTAAGCTCAAAGATAGTACATTCTATGCATAGCCTACATTATTTCAATTTAGGGAACTCAAATTATAATCTTTCCGAAGTCAAGCTATCTTTCAGAAAAGCTATCTTCTGCACAGTCCGTTGCATAGAGAAGTTAGTAGCGTTCTGATGCATTTGTACTGCTGACGACCAAGTCCAATCAGAAATGATGGACTTTCATTTATCTTCAGCGGATGTAGCCAGAAGCAAAATATTTGAATGCTGTGCTTTGAGTAGCCAATGACATGGCAGCAGTTACTACTGCCCCCACTCAGCTCTTGATTCTCTTCAGGAGAAGAGATGTCTTATCATCACTCTTCCCAAATCAGGTGATTATATCTAAAAGAGGGTACAGTTATGAGATCTCCTCTGCCATTTAGCAAATCTGCCGATTAAAGCTGCAGGTGTGAATTCCCTCATGGGCACTGTGCCTCAGCTGGACACATGACAGAAATACTTGATAAAGAATGACTCTAGGTGTAAGAGCAAATTGTAGGAGAGCAGATTGATTTTTTATTTCATAAGTTCAGGCTACTGACTCTACTTTCAGTGTTGTAAACTGAGACTCAGAAAGGGTTGCTAGGTGGCCTAAGGTTTCATGTCCAGTGAAGAGAGAAGATGAATCTGGATTCCTGTCGCCCAACACCCTGACGGATGTTTTTCCTTTCATGCTACCTGTACTCCCTGCACCCAAATTTGGAGGCTCTTGTGCTCATTGCTGTCTTTATTTTTCCCCTGTTGTTTTAAACCACATGCGTTACAGTTTATCCCACTTATATCACCATTTGAATTACACAGAGTTAGTTCTTTCAGGGGTCAGAGTCCTCAATGGAAGTGAAAAAAAAAAAAACATTTTCAGAAGGAAATGGATATAAAATGTTAAGTGTTAGTATATACTACTAGCTATGAAAATCCAGCTTAATTTCTTAGTACTGGATTAGCACTTTTAAACTGTTCCTGACAGTTAAATAGCCCAAAGATTAAAAAGCAAGCAGCCTTATTACAACTCCTGATTAGCTCATTTGAAAAATTTATGAAAATGCAATGGGACCTTTTTAATGGCATTTGTTACCCATTGTCTTTCCTGTATTTGACTGCTAACTTCATAGAAAATGAAAATGATAAATTTAATGAAGTATTTCAAAACAGCAACCAGTACAGTCTACATTTTACCTCTCTCCCCAGCAGCAGAGTATCTGTTATGCGCAGTTGGACAAACCACTGGGTCCCCAAATACAGAGAATAGTGCTCCTATCTCCCTGTGAATCATGCATTGAGAATGATAACAGCAACATTATATACAGTGTGCATTCAGAAGTTATGTCTGGATATAATCAATTAAATATTGAGTAGAAATCGCCGAAACCGGTTTGGCTCAGTGGATAGAGGGTCGGCCTGCGGACTGAAAGGTCCCAGGTTCGATTCCGGTCAGGGGCATGTACCTGGGTTGCGGGCACATCCCCAGTAGGAGATGTGCAGGAGGCAGCTGATCGATGTTTCTCTCTCATCGATGTTTCTAACTCTCTATCTCTCTCCCTTCCTCTCTGTAAAAAATCAATAAAATATATTTAAAAAAAAAAAAAAAAAGAAATGTTGTTGGGGTCCAACCCCAGCAGGTCCAGGGGTCCCCAAAGGTGTGGACGGAGTCAGCGAAGAAGGAATGACACAGAGACAGCGTTCAGTTGACCAGCAGCCTAGCCAGGATCTCTAGCCTGGATCTCCAGCCAAGTTCTGTCTTTTATTGTCTTGTTACATCTGTATTTATACCAGTTGATTTTAATCCTGTCAATTTCTATTCCAAAGGTTAGGGCGTTTCTTATCTCCATTCTAGGGAGTAAAGATTATGTAGCTTAAGGGTGATCCTTCGTAGTTAAAGTGATTAACTACCCGCCTGGCATTTAGTTAAGGGGTTTTATTCCCTCCCTAACTTCAGGGAAAAATTCCTACCTGGGGAAACAACCTTTCTCGGAGAGGTGACCTAGGTTAAAACACATTGCACCAAGAAGGTGAGCAAACATATTAAGAACAGTATGCCATATACGCCAGGTCCCTTGAAACATATGCTGTGCAGATGTTTCTTCCCTGCAGTGACTGTGTCAAGCAGCAAGGATGGACCAGCTTCCGGCAAATTCCCCCTTTTTTATTTTTTAAATGATAGTGCATGTAAATCAACGGCTACCTCTCAGATTGGGTTGTTTAAGACTCGGAAGAAGACTGACAAGCAATGATAGTGAGCATAGCTATAAACATAGTTGATGGAGTGCACAAAGGAGCCTTGTTCCTGATGAAGGTTGCTAGCCTCTTCAGTCAAGGGATTTCAGCTATACCCAAGTCGGTGGTTTGGTTAAAATAAATTTAAGAGTTTAACCTTTAAATATAAATCAGGCAAACTCTTTCCTTTCCTGGTAATAAAACTGGCCACAGGTGGAGAAAAAAGACCAGGCAAAATTACATCTCTGTTTTCTTTTTCAAGACCCTTTACTAATCAGAGGAATTAATAATTAACAATTTCCCTACTAACTGAACGTTAATTTGTCAAAAACATTTTAAATATATTTAACAGCTGTATCAAGTTAAGTGAAATCATGCACTTCTCAAAATAGTTCACAGAAAACTGTTTTGCGTCATAGATATTGAAGAATAGCCAACTAGCTGGGCTTTGTGAGAACAAAGAACATGAACTACTGTCCTGAACAGTCAGTGTATGTAGTGACCATGTTTCCTCTGCGCTGAGTGACAATCCTGCAGTGCTTGCTAGATCCATGGAATCTATTCTCAGGGTGCCGGCCAGTGGGGTCAAAGCCACTGAAAGAGAACATCTTCTCCATGTCTTCAAACACGTCATCAAACAGTCCCCCTCCAAAAGAAAACTCCTGGAAGCGATGCCTCTGTCTACTAGAGGCATCCTGGCGTGTCTGGAAGTGATTTTCAAAGTGCTTCTTAGACCGAGTGTCATCGAAATTGAAGTTAAATGACTGCTCGAATGGACTTCCACTACCTCTTTGTCCTTTGCCATTAGTGAAAGCACTGTGTCCAAGAGAGTCATACTCTTTTCTCCTATTAGCATCTGACAGTGTTTCATAGGCTTCGGCAATCTCCCTGAATTTTGCTTCTGCATCAGGGCTCTTATTTTTGTCAGGATGGTACTTCATGGCCAATTTGTGAAAGGCCTTCTTGATTTGGCGCTCCGATGCCGATTTTGGCAAACCTAAGATATCATAGTTGCTTTTGAAGGCCAGAATTAATTCCGTTATCATTAAAATGCAGATGGCAAAAGTGAAAACCGACTGGGGAGTAGCCATTTCCAATATCCTCGCCCTCCTGCCTTCACCGCCGCTGCGTTCCCTCTCCGCCGGCTCCTGTGTGCCAGACGTTGGGGTCCAACCCCAGCAGATTCAGGGGTCCCCAAAGGTGTGGATGGAGTCGACGAAGAATGGAATGACACGGAGACAGCGTTCAGTTGATCAGCAGCCTAGCCAGGATCTCTAGCCAAGTTCTGTCTAGGATCTCCAGCCAAGTTCTGTCTTTTATTGTCTTGTTACATCTGTATTTATACCAGTTGATTTTAATCCTGTCAATTTCTATTCCAAAGGTTAAGGCATTTCTTAACTCCATTCCAGGGAGTAAAGATTATGTAGCTTAAGGGTGATCCTTCGTAGTTAAAGTGATTAACTACCCGCCTGGCATTTAGTTAAGGGGTTTTATTCCCTCCCTAACTTCAGGGAAAAATTCCTACCTGGGGAAACAACCTTTCTCGGAGAGGTGACCTAGGTTAAAACACATAGCACCAAGAAGGTGAGCAAACATACTAAGAACAGTATGCCATATACGCCAGGTCCCTTGAAACATATGCTGTGCAGATGTTTCTTCCCTGCAGTGACTGTGTCAAGCAGCAAGGATGGACCAGCCTCCAGCAAAATATGAGTACTGAACATGGAAATGTCAGATGCATTTAAATGGACTCTAGAAATTCACATAGAAAAAATATTTTCTTCAGGATTCATCTCATTCTTGAAATAGGGCCCTCATGTATAAAACTAAAGTTTACTTTTTACTATATTTTCTCCATCCTCACTACTTTTCCCACTCCATAAAACCATTTTCTGTATAAAACCTTGTTAATTATCTGTAAAGACCTTACACTTGGATGTAAGCTCCCTGTGGTGTATTGAAGAAGCCACCCATGATGGTCTTTCTGTGTAATTCTTCAGAATTTTAGAATGTACCTGGAGCTCTTCTTATTGAATAAGAGCTACATACCTACACAAGACAATTGAACTAAAATCTATGTTTCATTTTAAAATGAAATGGGCTTTACACCATGGCCAGTGTTCTCTGTAGTTAGAGCACTGCCCTGTGCATGGAAGGGTCATGAGTTTGATTCACAGTCAAAGGCAGGTACTTGGGTTGCAGGTGCGATTGTCCGCCCTAGTTGGGCCGGCAACCAATTGTTGTGTCTCTCTCCCCTCCTTCTGCCCTCCCCTGCACTCTCCCTAAAAATCAGTGGAAAATATATCCTCAGTTGAGGAGTAACAAAAGAAAAGAAAAGAAAAGAAAGAAATAGGTTTTAAATGCAGCATGCTTCACAATAGACAAGATATGGAAATGGCGTGTCAATGAATGAGTAAATAAAAAGGATATGATATATATATATTACACACATTATTTGATACACATACACACATACAATGATACAATGGAATACTTTTTCAGCTCTTAGAACAAAAAAATACTATCATTTGCAACAATATGGATGGAACTTGAGGTGATTATGCTAAGTGAGATAAGCCAGACAGAGAAAGACAAATGCTGTATGATCTCTTATACATAGAATCTAAAAAGAATGGAACTCAAAGAAACAGGGTGGAATGGTGGTTACCAGGGGCTGGGGAGTGGGAGATCTAATACACAACACAGTAATTACAGAAAATACAACTGTATTATCATCAAACTTGCTAAGAGAATAGATCTTAAATGTTCCCACCACTAGAAGAAATTAATATCCGACATGACAGAGGGGTTAGCTAATGCTACAGCAGCAATCATACTGCAATATAAATGTATCAAATCATGTGTTGTACCCTTAGATTTCACAACGTTAGATGTTAATTATAGCCAAATAAAAATTGATCTATAAATAAACTCCTCTCTTGGTAGCAAATGGGTACCACACTTATAAACACCATTAATGGGTTTACAAACATTTCTCAAAATGCATTACCTAAGTGCTATCTAAAAAATAGTAAGATAAAGAATTGAAAGAACAACCATCTAATTCACTTCTAGATTAATAATTGTGAAACACTTTTAATAGGCAGAGCTATTTAGAAGCAGTTGCGCTTCAGTTAAAAAAGCAAACTATAGCATTTACACTTTTAAATGCCAATAGAAACTATTCTGAATAAAGGCTAACTGTTGGTAACATCTTATTGCTTAGAATAAATGTGTTTTATTCTCAGAGTAGTGAGGATGTTTTGTTTTGTTTTTTGTTTTTTGAGATAAATTATGGTTTAGTTGCTTGCTCTGTGGCAAATACTTATTAAAACAAATTTTAGGAAGACATTTCATATGACCTGAAACACTTAATGTCAACGTTATTCTTACACAAATTAACATCGCAGGCTTTAAATCCACAGAAAAGAGAATTTATAATGGAAAATGCAATGGCACTGTCACTCTGGCAGAAGTGACAAATCTGTTATAATTGAAGTCATAGTGCTTCATTAATTCAAATGCAAAAATAGCAGATGAGTAGGCAACATGAAAGGAAATGAACTGCATGTAAGTAAAGCCATTATCAAATCTTTCTATTTTGCCGAAACCGGTTTGGCTCGGTGGGGCCTGCGGACTGAAAGGTGCCCGGTTCGATTCCGGTCAAGGGCATGTACCTTGGTTGCGGGCACATACCCAGTGGGGAGTGTGCAAGAGGCAGCTGATCGATGTTTCTCTCTCATCGATGCTTCTAACTCTCTATCCCTCTCCCTTCCTCTCTGTAAAAAAAAAAAAAAAAAAGTAATCATTGAATAGTTTTATTTCTAGCATAAGACCTAATATCCCCACGAAAATAACAAAATGTGTGGAATAAAATTATAAAAAACATTATGAATGTTGGCATGAGATGGCAATACAGTGAGGAAATAGGGACGGCAAATGAGCCAAGGTAGAGACCCAGAGAGGGGCGTGAAATACCTGAAGTTGCCCTTGTGCTTCTGAGCATTTTCCAAAACCAGTGAACTTGACCTTCCACAGGGTTCAGGGACAGGAAAATTAATTCAGCCTCACTTTATCCTTCTAAGATAGTGGTTCTCAACCTTGGCTGCACATTAGAATCACCTGGGTAAGTGTCTGTACCCGAAAGCTCCTATGAACTAGATACTAGGCTCTAGAAAGGCACAAGCCACAGAGGCCGGAGAGGCTGCCCCTCTACGCACTCCTCTCCTGCCAGCACTCTTCAGCTCTTTACTGACTGTGGACCCAAATCTAGAATCCCCTGCGAGGGGGGAAAGGCTTCAAGGGACGCGGCCCAAGCCAGTGCTCTGTGGGTTCCCTCTGATCCTCAGAGTTCTGACCGATTATCCTTCCCAGAGCCTTAACTTTACCTTTCGCCAGGAGTCCTCTGCCTTTCCCGGCTGCAAACTGTCTCCCAGCTGAATCTCCTCTGCCAATTCGGGTGTATGTTATTCGTTTCGGCTGCTCACCCTATCTGCTCCGGGATAAGGCACGGGATACATCCGTCTATACCGCTGCCATTTTTCCCTCCTCCTCAGGACTGTACTTTTTCACTCTTCTAAGTTAGACATGAGACTGATTTGACCAATAAAATATGCGCAGGCTTAATGCATGTCACTTCTGGGCAGAAGTCTTTAAGAGCCTGTATACAACCCACCATGTTTTCTTTTCCTACCAGGGCAATCAAATACACTCTAAATAGTAAAGACTCTGCCAACCTCAGATCCTGACTGAGCATCACGGGAAGCAGAGATGATAGTATTTGCTGTAACTTCTTTCATAAGTATTTTTCACGAGCCCACCACATGCGAGGCAGTGGTAATTACACTGATGGAGTGCCTGGTATTATCCACGGTTTACAGAACCAAGACGGAGAAATGAAAGCACTGATATTTTGGAGTTGTTCTTTATTGCAGCATAACTTAGCCCAAACTAACTTATAGCCACCACTTTGAATTATGACTTTCTGTCCTTGTAATAGAAATAGCCCTAAATAATACAATGAGTATAAGGAAAGTGGTGAAAAATAAAAATTAAAGCATGCCAGTGAAAAAGTCACATGAACTGGAGGTTGAAATGGGGAGGACTTGTTTTGAGATGATTGCAGTGATCCAGGCAGAAGGTGGTGTTGATTGGCCTGTGGTGATGGTATGGGATGTGGAAAAGAATGGAGAGATTCGAAATGTATTTTAGAGACAGAAAATGATAGGAAACCATTTTTCTCTGCCGAGACCAATTGCTTTCTCATTTTGACTTGGTTTTAAAGGCCCAGGGGCAACATAAAAAAAATACATGAGCTGAGAATTAGGAAACCCCAATTCTGGGATTGTCAGTTAATAAACAGGATGTGAACTTGAACAAATCCTTTACCTTCACTTCACCATCTCTATAAAAGGAAGGGGTAGTTCGATAGGGTGTCTCCACTTTTTCATTCAAGCACTGACAGTCAATGCATTCTGATCATAGGAAGCTACAATATCAAAATAGTTGAACGGGAGAAGTGTTCCTGACATGTTAAGGAAATCAAGAATGAAAACCCATGAGATTTTGCCCTAGGATAGCCATTTTGTGAATGGCGAGGGTTAAATAACACCCAGTGGCACAAAGAGGGCTGGAAATAACTTTTTTTAATTATAATTTTGCAGCGAGAAGTTTACTTAACACAAGCATCTGGAAAATGGCCAAGATAGTATATGTGGAACATTGTCAATATGACTCACTCTGATTTGGATTCAGACAGACTCTCTTACATCAAATCTGTTCTTCCGAATCAAAAGATGCAGAAAGGTACCCAAGCAATATTGGACAGGTGAACTTCACAGGCCCTGTATCGTAACATTGTTCACTTCCGCAGGATTTCCCAAGAGGTTGTACATAGACGCTTTGCCTTGAGACATGGACAAACATGTATTTTAAGTAGTTATTTCCCCTGACTCTGTGTTTTATTTACAGAAATATCCATTAGCTTAATGTTTCCGGCCCTTCTCAGCTTCCATACCCACTCCTGCCCAATTGGTAAGTTTTGGGGAAAAACTAAGTATGGTAGCTCAGTCTTTCTCGCCTTTATCCTTTTATAACTATTTCCTTCAGGGAGGACAGCTGAGCAATCCTCGACTGTGGGGTAGGTTGCTGGGGTCCAGCCCCAGCAGGTCCGGGGGTCCCCAAAGGTGTGGACGGAGTCGGCGAAGAAGGAATGACATGGAGACAGCATTCAGTTGATCAGAAGCCTAGCCAGGATCTCTAGCCAAGTTCTGTCCAGAATCTCTAGCCAAGTTCTGTGTCCATGTTCTCTCGCTAGGTTCTGTCTCTAGGTTCTGTAGTCAGGTTCTGTTGCAAGGTTCTCCTGCCACACAGAACCTAGAGAAAAGGAAGGCTATGCAAGGGACTGAGGTGCCAACATGGGGTCAGCTGAAGAAGTTAACAACTGAGGCCCAACAGATGGTAGAAAAGCAAGAAGTGGAAGCTACTCTCTCAGCCAAGTCCGAGGACTCTGAGTAAATCAGCAAAAGAAACTTTCATTTAGCAGAAACTCACTTATTTCTTGTCAGTCTTCTTCCTTGACTAAAAAGGCCAGCAACCTTCTACAGGAACAAGGCTCCTTGTGCGCTTCATCCACTATGTTTATAGCTATGCTTATTATCATTGCTTGCCAATCTTCTTCCGAGTCTTTAAACAGCCCAATCTGAGAGGTGGCCGCTGATTTGCATGCGCTATCATTTAAAAAATAAAAAAGGGGGAATTTGCCGGAAGCTGGTCCATCCTTGCTGCTTGACACAGTCGCTGCAGGAAAGGAACATCTGCACAGCATATGTTTCAAGGGACCTGGCATATATAGCATATGTTTGCTCTCCTTAGCGCCATGTGTTTTAACCAAGGTCACCTCTCTGAGAAAGGTTGTTTCCCCAGGTGGGGATTTTTCCCTGAGGTTAGGGAGGGGGTACAACCCCTTAATTAAGTGCCAGGCGGGTAGTTAAGCTACATAATCTTTACTCCCTGGAATGGAGATAAGAAACGCCCTAACCTTGGTAATAGAAATTGACAGGATTAAAATCGGCTGGTATAAATACGGATGTAACAAGACAATAAACATCAGATCCTCATCAGTTCCTAACCAGAACTCCGACCAGAACTTTGGCTGGAGATCCTGGCTAGAGGTCCTGACTAGGCTGCTGATCAACTGAACGCTGTCTCCATGTCATTCCTTCTTCGCCGACTCCGTCCACACCTTTGGGGACCCCTGGACACGCTGGGATTGGACCCCAGAAGTAGGTGGGGCCACACTGTGGGGAAGGCCTGCCAGTGGATATGGCTGTCCAAGCCTGGGGTTCACACTGAGGAAGCCCAAATTGTCCAGCACCCAAGCAACATCTCCCTCTGCAGCTTTTATTGGTAATGACCTTGATATTTTGAGCTCCGTTTTCCTGATTCTTGTCTGTCTTTCAGGTGGTGCTAGACTTGAGTGAGGGAAAGTGATGTTACTGAGTCCTCTGAAATTCTAACACATGTATCCATCCATCTTAATGGATTCTGGAAATATATATGGCCGATTAATTAAATCCTATGAATCCACAAATATTGCTTAATATGAATATAATCCTTTTAATGGGGGTCAGTGTAATGTAGATTAAACAAAATATTAATAAAACAATAATAACCCTAGCCTGGGGACTGAAGGGTCCCGGGTTTGATTCCGGTCAAGGGCATATGCCCGGGTTGTTGGCTCAATACCCAGTAGGAGGCAGTCAATCAATGATTCTCTCTCATCATTGATGTTTCTATCTCTCTCTCCTTCTCCCTCTCTGAAAGCAATAAAAAGTAAAAAAAAGAAAATAAATAAAAAGTAAAGGCATGAAATTTTTAAAAAAGAAAATAATAGTAGTACAAAATTATGAGTTTGGCAAATATGCAAAAAAAATATGAATTATGGGAATGACAGAATTTTGAAAATTACTGTACCAAAAAGGATATAAGGCATGTCTTAGCTCCATCCAGGAGTTTCATCATACCAAAAAGATTGTCAATTTCAGGAGAAAGGTTTGGAGTTGATGAAACAAACCTTATATAAGTACTAGAGGCCCAAGGCACGAAGATTCGTGCAAGAATGGGCCTTCCTTCCCCTGGCTGCTGACACTGACTTCGCTCTGGCCTGGAGCCACCTTTTCGCCTTCCCACACTGCCCAGAGGCCCAGAGGCCCAGAGCGGCTGGGGTGGTGCGAAACGCCCCTGGCCACGCCTTTGTATGCAAATTAACCCACCATCTTTGTTGTGTTAATTTGCATACTCACTCCTGATTTGCTGGTGGGCATCACAAAGGTACGGTCAATGTGCATCTTTCTCTTTTACTAGTGTAGATGGAGTAGCAATATAGTAAGTTAAATTAGGAATACCATTGTGAAATAATAACCTTAACAAGTATGTTTTCAGCTCTGACCCAGCAGCAACATCAGTGTACTCTTGCTTACTATGTATTCTCATGTGTTCCTGAGTCCAGGGCCTGGTCTTTGTAATTATTTCCTTTTAAAAGGAAACAGAATCCCTTAGAAAATAGTTAATCCCATTATTTAGGGCAATAAAAAAATTAGAACATTTCTCTAACATCTTCTTGTTGCCAAAAAGCAAGAATGTTTGCAAGAATGTCAGAGGACAATGTAATAAATGATAAAGGAGTCAACATAAAGGGCCTCTACTGACTATATGGTGACAATTTTTTAAATAAAAACTTCATTATAAAAATAAAGCACGCACGTACACACACACACACACACACACACACACACACACATTAAATATACCTAGTATGCCAAGGTAAAAAAAATAGAACTTCTTCACCCCTCCCATTAGATCCTTCTATAAGCATCATTCCCACCTCACCCCCTTCCCTTTCTGCATATCCTTTCATAATAATGACTTCCTTGTATTATTTTTTTTGGTCTTATCACTCCAATGTGCATCCCTAGACACTATCAGTAGTCTTCTCCATAAAATAATAAATAAATAAAATAAAAAGATATGGCTCTTAAGTGGAAACTACAATTTTAGCATCAAAATCACTATCATAATCATCCTCATCACTACTATCAACATGGCTTACAGGGCAAAATCAGTCTTGTAAAAGACCATAAATTCAAAATTATTTAAAACAAAAAATTCAATATGAAGTTCTTCCAAACGGTCATTGTAATAGAAAGCAATGAATATAATAAACCATGTTTATATTTTATTGATTTTAATAATTATGAGGGTTTGATATTTCTTCTCTTAATTTTATATGTTATGAAAACACAATCATATGCCTATTTCTATCTGTTTAAGGAGCATAAATATTGGATACTGTAAGCCCAATAGTCCCAGCAACAGTAAAGGCTAAGAACCAGAAGGACCAGTTGAGTGGGTACCCACAATAACCAACCAGAGAAAGGGTTCCACAGTGTTTGCCAATGAAATATATTAGCCAGATGACCTACAAAGGAACACAAATTACACAAACTCAACATCTCAACTCCTAGGAGACTAAATCTCAATGCTAAGAAAGAAGATGTAAATTTTTAATGCTAAGAAACCAAATCAATATTTGATTATGACAGGATAATAGTTTATATAACAATGGCCAAGTGATAATTTAAGAAAACAATTTCAGAGGTGGATACTAGGTTGCAAAATTAAGCCCTTGGCATAAGATAAGGTCTGAAATAGTCTCACTAACTCTACAAATATCATTTAACTATAGAAAAGCTCACTATAAAAAGGTAGTTTGGGTTAGAATCACCTTGGGAGAAACAAACAATTCTGACCAAGAATTAATCAGTCAATAAACCAGGTCCTGCAAACTAGGCTGCTTTGATAAGGTAAGCTTTTCTTTAGGATCTGCTAAGAATTTTGTGACACAAGGAGAAGAGTAAAAATAATAATACTGAAACCCTGAGGATATATATATATATTTTAAAAAGCATAGAAAATCAAGAACAGAAATAAGAAAGGCATTAAATCCAAGATACTGATGCTTTAGAGTAGATAGAAGTGAAACTATAGCGATAAACTCTGTAATCTTTATATGTTTATGAATTAAGGTTTTGAAGTGTTTAAAAGGATCAGTCATTCTAAATACATAAATGGCATTTCGTTTAAGTTGTTTAAATGATACGTTTAATAAATTTGAGGTCAATGTTTAAAGGCCTCAAGAAAAATTGGTTTTTAGTTTGGGGTATTTGACGCATGAGCTTAATAAATTAAGCCTTAAACAAAGAACTAATGGTTGTGAGTACTCCTCTCCATGGAAAAACGCTTTGGATGTAAAAGGATCTATCAGTAAGGACCTGGCCAGAAGGTAGTCTTACCTGTGTTAGTTATCTATCTCCATGTCACAAATGGTCCCCAACATTTAAACAACATTTATTATCTCACAGTTTATCAACCCACAAGTGACGGATCAGGGAGGGCTTAGAGGGGTGGCTCTGGCTCCAGGTTCTCACAGGCTGCAATTATGATGTCAGCTGTGGCTGAGTCTCAAGCTCAACTAGGAAAGGAGCCCCTTCCAAGCTCACTCCTGTGGTTGCTGGTGGATTCAATTCCTAGTGGGTTGCTGGACTGAAGGCTTCAGCTCCTCCCTGGCTGTTGGCCGTCAGCCACCCTCTGTTCCTCGCCATGTGGGCCTCTCCATAAAGCAGCTGATAACATGGCAGCTGGCGTCATCGGTTGAGCAAGCAAGAAAGGCCAGCGAAAGCATCATAGCCTTTTATAACCTGATCTCAGAGGTGATATCCCATGTTTGCTTATCCTCTTGTTAAAAGCACGTCCCTAAGTCTAGTTCACATGAAGGGGATGGCACAAGGACCGAATTCCAGGAGGTGAGGATCACTGAGAGCTATTTAGAAGTTGTCTACCTGGGAACTTTCCCCAAGACCCTAGCCCATAAGACACTGAGGGCTCTGTGTGTGCGACCAAATGTCATGTCTCTGCAAACACCAAATCACCAAATACATGAGTCAAATACCCCAACACCTATGCACTGGGCACTGTGGTAGATGCTGGGGATACAATAACAGACGAGGCATACTTCCTAACCTTAAGGAGCTCATAGCTGAATGAAGGAGACCAACAATTAAAGGAGATTTAACCACTCACTTCTCTTCCTATGGCACCTATCATTTTATTTTGCAAATATTCATTTAAATCTCCGATTCCCTGTGAGACTATCATGTCCCTGAGAGAAGGTAGGATGTCTGTTTCATCTTCTGGCTCCTTGTGTCTTGCACATGGCCTGGCTCACAGGAGGCCTTCAAAAATATAACATTTTGAACTTAAAAAACAAACATGGTAAATAATCTATTAGCCATTCACGTTAGTGCAAATGTATGGCCCCAATCTTCTGAGAAATAATCATTAACAGGGGAAGTACTTAGGAGTTAGATAAAAGTGATACTTAAGGGAACTGTACAAAGAGGAATCTAGTGTTAAAAAAAGATAAACATTGACTCTAGTTTCATCAAGGCCTGATTTAACCGCCCCATTCCTACCTCTTTCCCCCCAGACCCCTACCCGCAAGCAATGAGGAAATTCTACTGTATTATGGGTCCAGGTCTTTTCGTCTCTGGGTTTTACATGTTCTTTAACGCAGGCAGTAATTATATTTCTCTCACACATAATTGCATGAATGTGAACTCTCTATAATTACTGTGTTTAAGTAGAAAATGAGGCGATCCAACTAATGAGGACAGGTGATAAAAACAACTGCGAACATTTCTTTCAAATTTATCATAAAATCCACTCAGAGTAAGCTCTAGTGAACTACAGAAGTTTTTTATAAATGTCACTGGCACGCATTTCCATGAATATATTAGCAGAGCAATTCACATCTGTTCAAGACTTAGAGCAAAGACAACATCCTCTTTCCTACAAACTTAAGCTTAATTGATAGCTTTGGTCCATTTAATTTGGAAAGGGAAATTATGGGTAACAAAGTTAATGCTTGATGTGGATTTCAAAAATTGAATGTGCAGCTCCCTCTTCAAAAGGGATCTTACCTGAAAGCCAAAATAAAAAAACAGAAAAAAGTAGAGTTGTTCTAGGAGCAAAGGTGTATGAACTCTGTCCTCCTCACCCCTAGGCAGGCAGGGAGGGGAAGATACAGCCATTTCAAACCACAGTGTCTTCCAAGAAGGTGGGCTCCACAAAAGGAAACCTTTAGCCCCACAGATTTTCAGTGTGTAAAGGAGTAGAGAGGCCTTGAGACTAAGCCCAGGCGGGAGTAGAGTCCCACCAGAGTAAGAAGAATAGAGGGCAAACTGGGATGGAAAGGTAGAAAAGAAAGCGGACACCAGCAGGATGGTTCTAAGTGGCCAGCACTGTCAGCAAAAGAAATCTTGCTAAGTTGTCTCATTACTATCATATAATAATACCAGCCACCTAAGCATCTCCCCCAGCTCCTGCACAGTTTGTCCCTTTCACAAAGGCCTGATAGGGCAAGATGTTTTCAAGCATCACAGAAAGGGCCTGCATGTTTACAGTCTGAGGTGTGTGACGTGGAAAGGATGGAACAACGCACCCTTGGGATTAAGAGATGATCAATACGCTGAATTAATTCGACTGTTAAGATGATTGAAGGAGTTAGTGGCAAGTGCTCAGAACAGTGTCCTGCACACAGTGCAGCCGATACATACTTGTTAAAACAAATAAATAAACAAATTCTGCAATAGAGCCCCGACCGACGGCTGGCCCAGCCCACCTGGCCAAGCAGAGGAACCGCTTGTCACTGGAGTAAGCGGCCGAGGGGAGCAACAGTGACCTCCCCACGTCGTGAGGTCAAACTCGTGTTATGCTGACTAGAGGCCCAAGAGTATTCTCTCATTAACGATAACTACTAAGTGTGTTTCCCTCTGTGTATCAGAGGACCTGGCACAAATGCCTAGAACATAGTAGACGTCCAGAGAACATGTGCTCAATGAATAAATGGATAGGTGTTTTTTAAAACATGTATTCATTTAAATTTTTTTTTTGAGTTTTCAAAGGATATAGCATTATTTTAATCACCGCATCACTATATTATTTAACTTTCATATTTGTTCCTAGCTCTGAAGGAGTTCTTAGTCTTAGGAGTACCAGTGGGCCAGCCTTGCCCTAAACTTATCCTGATCCTGCCCAAACCACTGACAATCAGGAAGTGGATATTTCAGTGCAAACTTATCTCCACTAGTAGGCAAAGAACTCAGATATGTTTTGCATACAGTAGGTCAGAAGCAATATTTCTGGGTCCAAAGGGCAGTAGGCAGACCCTATGGCTCTACCTTGAAAATATATCTACAATCTGACCACTTTTACTACTCTCACTGACACCACATTGGCCCAGGCCACCCTAAGCTTACACCAGGATCCTTTCAATGGTCCCCAAGCTGGGCTCCCACTTCCACTTTTGTCCCATAGTGTCTTCTCTCACCACGGCAGCCAGAATGGCTTGTTAAAATGTAGATCATAACCTGACCCTCCTCTGCTCAAAGCATTTGTATCAACTGGCATCCAATCGGGAAACCAATATTTCAAAGAGAGGGAGTATTTATTATAGGGAGTTGATTACAAACATTAGTAATAGCAGGAAGCCACTACCCCCCTTAGGCTGGAGGAACAAGAGAGAAAATGGTGGCATGAACCTGCAGTCAGAGCCTCTGAAATGACCGCTGTTGGAACCGAGCTGCCTGAGCCAGCGTTCCCAGCTGCTGCTGCCACTCATGTAGCTGCCACGTGGGCAAGGCTGCCAGCATCCTCATTGGGGAGGGGAGGGAAGTAAAGACTCTTCTGATTCTGCCAGTACCTTTCAGTGGCAGAAACTAACAGGAAGTCAGCATGCAAGGGAGTCTGGGAAATGCAGTTTGCAAGTCTCTGGCCCTAGCAGTAGAGAAGGGTACAGAAGGAGGGGTGTGGGGTTGACAGAAGACCCCATCCAGAGCAGCACCTCACTCACAGTAAAACCCAAGTTTACAATGACCTCCCAGGAAAGCACCCCCTCACCCCAAACACATATGCACCTTCTCTCTGCCCCCATTCCCCGCCACCTGTCATCTTACTGCGCTCCAGCCACGCCGGCTTCTCTGCTGCTCATCACACCTGCCGGACCCTCCTTCCTCGGGGTCTAGCATTTGCTGTCTCCTCTGCCTGGGATAATCATACCCCAGATACTTTCACAAGTCACTCCCTCATCTCCTGTGGGCCTTTATTTTAAGGATACCTTCTCAATGACGCCTCCTTGAAAACTAATTTAAAATTGCAATCCCTCCTAATTCCCAGCCCCCTTTATTATTTTAGTTTTCATCACAGCATTTATCCTTTTCTAACACATTATCATATACAGATATATTTTTATTCTGTATTATGTATTTTTAGTTGTCCCCTAGATAGGTAAATAGATAGATGATAGATAGATAGATAGATAGATAGTCAATATTTCTCCCCACCACCACCAAAAGGTAAGCTCCCTGGCTTTTTTCTACTGATATAGTCCCAGTGCTCAATAAATACTTACTGAGTAAATAAATGTAATCATTCGTAAATGCATTTTTTTATGGGATGAAAAATATTAAAAGCCTGTGGGAAGGAAAAGAAATATTGTGACACCTCTTCCCCTTCTGACCCCACTCGGGCTCCATTCAGTGTCCCTTCTGCATGCTTCTACCGTTCCCTGAAATTCCCCCAACGCAGAACTTGTCACACCACATTGTAATAACATGTTTACGTAGCTGTCTCTGCCACTGAAACTGTAAGGCCCATGAGATGCCAAAGGGGTGGTGCCCGCCTGGGAAGCTCCGCACACCCAGCACCTGGCCGTACCGTCCTGCACGTCCCGTATGCAGGGCTCAAACAGCAGCTGCGGTCGGATGTTCCCACCACAAAGCAAAAGGCTACACTTAAAGGTCTCTCAACACCACCCCTGCCTCTGAAACTCTGGAAAGATGTAAGAGTCAACAGCTGTGAGAAAACAGAGCCAGGAAATAGTTAAGTGCAGAAGCAAAGAAAGTCGGCAGCAGCTCTACTGCTCTGGCTAAGTGAGGAGAAGCAGAATGACCACGGCTCTGGAGAATATTTTAATCTTTTTATTAGAAGTGTTATTATAGTGCCTGAAAAGTACTGTTCCACTGGTGAGTTTTAATAGCTGGATATCACAGGCTGACAAACAAATCCTGAAAAAAATTGTTATGAAAATCCAAATAATTATCATAGAAAAGCAACGCATCTCAATAGATAACATTTTACAGTGTTATTTCAAGGGGATTGGGCCACAAAGTCCATTAACAAAAGCATTTTTCTAATTTTATACCAACTTTAAGAGGAAAGATTGACCCTTTGTACGTGTATTCACAGACAGCAGAAAGATCATTGCTAAAAAATCGGCCTTGGTTGGCTTTTCTTTTCCAGGTTTCCAGTAGATGCCTAGAGAACATCCAGAGTCTTCTACGAGGAGATTGTGGCTGCATCTTACACTTAAAATAGATTTATTTGGGAATAATTCAGAGGCTGGAAGAAGTGATATCACACACAAGTACTAAAGCACCAAATTTATCACAGAAAGCTTTGACTTGGCTTCTATCCTCAGTAGTTTGGAGGCACACAGACATGTTTGGTCTCATCTTGTCCTAAGGGGCACTGCTGTCACCTGCATGGGAGTCACCCCCGCCCATCACACAGGAGGGACTGGGGCCTTGAAAGAAATGCCTCCTCGGCCAGCCTATCTTCAGCACGAAGCACGTAACTGCTGTTTTGTTTTCAGTGGCCTGCTAAGTGCCCTGGGACAGTGGGCATCCCTCCCTTCTGCTGCTTAATTAAAATTTCAATTTGACCAATGACGCTTTGAAATGCATTCTAAGCAACAGGAATTCAGTCCCTCAGACACCTGCCTTTTTCTTTCCCTTCTCGCTGCAAAAGTTTGCAAAATCACTCCCAGCCAGAAAATGACTTCACCCTGCTGCCTGGAAGGGACCTTTATCAGTTCGCTAGCGCAAGGAGGAAACTGAGCTAAGTCAAGGGAGATGCACGTACACATTCCTGGAAGGATAATTTTAGAACCAGTTTCAAAGCCGACTCTAATTCGAAAATGCCTCTGCCACTTAGACCCACATGGAGAGGTTATCAGCCTCGTGAAATGTCATCAAGTAGCTGAGGGTGGTTGTGTTTTGCCAGCGGTGGAAGCGAGCGCAGCCACTGTGGCTTCCTCGCTGGGAGAGGGAGGGTGGGGGCAGTTTATTAGAAATAACGTTAGAGAGGATGCGATAAAGGCAGACATTCAAAGCCGCGGGCTATTGATTGCAAATCTGGCAGGGCTGCAGGCCATTCTCGTTGCAGGCAGGGCATCGCAGGGCCCGATAGGACTCCTTAAACCTGTTGGCCAGCATGGAGAACTTGCTGCCGTGGCACAGAGAGCAGGTGGCACTGCCCGAGCCTCGGCAGTGAAAACAGTTGTCATCTGGAAGCTCCCCTTCCTGCAAGAGAGGTCAGTGTTTAGTAACAAGAGCAGTTTGAGTTGATTGATCACATGCAGGTGAAAATACCCTTGGGCTGCGCAGAGGCTGGGGCAGAATAAGAGGAAAATGCTTCCCACAAATGCACTGAGGGAACTGGTCAGAGGCACCGAATAATCACAGCAAGTTTATCGAAGAGGGTTTCCCTGGTGGACATCTCTCAGGCAGCATCCCCCGCCACCACGCCTCACGTCCCAAGACTTCAGGCTTTTCATCGCCCTTGTCACCATCATCTGACATGTCATTTCTGTATGTTCCATGAGAGCAAAGATTTGGGTTTCCTCATTGCCAAATACTGAGAGTGCACATTTGTAGCATGACTTGTAGGTGCCAGGCGCTGTTCTAAAAGCGTCTGTTCATATATCAATCCATCTAATCCCACAACAATCCCCTGAGACAGTGTAAGGGTTACCATCCCCATGCTACAGATGGGAAAATGAGACACAGAAATTCAGTTATTCACCAATTGTCACGCAGCTTGAAGAAGAGGCAGGTTTTGATTTGAGCAGCTGAGCACCAGAGTTTATGCTCCTATTGACTACGTACACAGCCCCTCATTGTAGTTGTCTGAAGTAGATGCTCAAGACAGATTGTTTTGTGGAGACTAAGCGGACAAATGAATTGATGGTACAATCCTTGGAAGCTTAGCTCTGAATTTTTGCAATACTTTATCCTCATTCTCTCTGAGAACTGTGATAAGGCCCCAGGATTCAGAGCTCCGCTCTGGACTCAGGAGCCTGGCTCTGACATCAAGAATGCACTTTGGACAGTTCCCTTAATCTCTAAATCTCCATTTCTTTCCCTCTGAAATGGGAGTGATAATGCTTACCTCTCTGAGTATGGCAGCTAGAATATTACGTGACAGAGTACATGAAAATACCATTTTATGTTATCTGGCATATTATGGGTTTTCCATGAGAGTTTATTCACTTCTAAGCCTTGCTAATTAAGTCTCCAGTACTCGATTCCCACCCTGCAGAAAAATGCCCTTTGTCTACTGTTGTGTTCTTCCCCTAAAACATCTCAAGAAAACTGGCAATCTTTGGATTCTGTGCAAAGGTCATACATAGACCTATAACCTTCCAAGAAATAAGGGGCAATACCAAATCTATACCAGGCGGATCAGGCACAAAATCCTGTTCATTTCACCTTCAAACCCATCCAATTTTTTTCCACCCCACAATCACAACCCTAGTCCGACATCTACCAGCTCCAGCAGGAATTCAGTGTGGATGCCTGCTGCCAGTCTGGTGGCTGTTCTCCCCACTGATGCCAATTTTCCTAAGTTGCCTGCAATTGTGACTACCACGGAGCACTCAAGAAACCTTTTAATGAACACTTGCCTTCCAGATAAACTTCTGATTAAAACCAAACTCCTCAGAGGCTTTAAATGCTTAGTTACGTTTTTCATCAGGCTCTTGTCCTTAGATCTCTCTCCAGCTGGTCTCCAGGAACCTGTGTCTACTCCCAACCCAGCCAGTTCCCATGTTCTCAAGTGTCAGTAAGCCTTGCCTACCCAACCTCTGGACCAGGATGGCAGGTTTCTCACTCTGCTGAAAGCTCCTGGGAACTAGACAGGAAGCTCTCTGTGTGGTCCCTTTCACCGTCACTTCCTGGACATCTAGTGTGGAGCCAGGAAAATATCTGCTGTTCAGATATTTGCCAAATGAACAAACAAAACAATGTTGTCTAGAGAATCCTTCCCATTCTTAATCCTAGGAACTACCAACACAGCTGGAGTCCAGTGGGAGGCTCCACCCAGCTAACAGCTTTCTTTTATAACCTAATAAAAATAATCTCTGAAAAGGGAGGCATTAGTTCTGTAAGTAGCTTTGTTGTGCTGCACAGTGCCCAAGGAGGTATTACACTTTATTCATTCTAGATTTAGGGAATAGAAATGATTTCCAACTGACGAAAATCTAAATCATGTCTGTGCACCCTTTTGTTAATATTTTATTGATTCGTGCCATACTTTCATATATTAACAATGCAGAAATGTGTTTTCTTCCCTTAAAGTATTCAAAATAAATTTATTTGCCAAAATGTTCTTAAAGCAAGTTGCCACAGTCCATTTTTCTGCCAAATCCACACATTTTAATGTTTTAGACTTGATCCCAGTGAGATTTTAATGGTATAAGTCAATGTTGTCAAAGAAAGTACAGTAAAATCCTAACATAATAGAATGCCAGGTCAGATAGTGAAAGATTAACAAAATGGCCTGGTGAGCTTGCTGTAGAGAACAAAGCCAAACCATCAATCAAATTTTACCTGATGCATATTGGAGTTTCTTTTTTTAAAAAAAAATATATTTCAGAGAGAAAGGGAGAGGTAGAGAGAGAGAGAGAGAAATATCGATGAGAGAGTTATTGATTAGCTGCCTCCTGCATGCCCCACACTGGGGATTGAGCCGGCAACCTGGGCATGTGCCCCAACAGGGAATTGAACCATGACCTCCTGGTTCATAGGTCAACACTCAACTACTGAGCCACGCCACCTGGGCACTGGAGTTTCTTTCCTTAATTTGAGTTGCCACCCTTTCCAACTACTCACCTCAACATGTTCATTTAATTATTTAATGATTCACTAAATCAAGTATTTACTGAGTCTCTACTCTGTCTTTCATTCTCACTATTTTTTAAAATTCTTCTCAAAAAACATTTAGTAAGAGGATTTAGAACATAGTTGTACAACATAGTGCAGGTTATAAAACCAACAAACCTCCCAAACCACCTCCCACCAGCTCCATGACCAAGGAAAGGGGCCTGGGCTTTCACTGCGGGATCAAAGCTTGTTAGCCCTGAAGAGGGTAACCAGCGCCAATCCGGTTAGCTAAATGGTTATGATCATGATTCATGAGATTGGCAGTCAGGTGGACCTGGGCTTGACTACTGACTCTGATGACCTCTGGTAAGCTACGTAACTTCTCTGAGCCTACTTTCCCCAGCTCCAAAAGGAGACCACCAGAGATATCTACCTCAGAGTCTTCGTGAACATGACATGGACTCTGGCATGGAAAGCATTGGGCATGGTACCAGGTTATCATGGGCCCGGCCCTCAATAAACTGTAGCTATTATTACTATTATTTCTTTTTCATTATTGTTATTTCAAAGGCAAGATCAGGTGAAGCATAAAGGAGCCTAGATGATCTGTGGTTTCAAATCCGTTGAACCCAGGGCCAGGTTTCCTCCCTTCCATGTTTCACCGTGGCTCGATTCAATGATCCCTCTCCTTTGCTCTTATAGTTACTACAGGGGTGCAGCGTGGCCTGGCAGTTAGCCTTTCCCTGCCCTTTCATCACTGTCCCCACCGCTTCCCTTGGTCAGGAGGGGCTCCTTGGTGTTCTCTGACCCTTTTCTAGAATAATCTTGTCCGGGCATTTACTTCATGAGAGATTGGGCAAACAAACGGCCATTTAAAACAGAGTTTAAAGGACAGGCCAAGTAAAGTATAACCTTTCACAGCAATTTTCTGCTGCACACCTTTGTGCTGGCGTATGGCATTCCAGCTAAGAAACATGGCTCTGTCCGTACTGAATTGAAAGACAATTGTCATGTCGGGCCTGTTGTTGCTTTTGCATTCAGGGCTTCAGTGGGACTTGCATGCCAGCTTTTCTGGCTCTCTTCTGAAAATATATGCCCCTACAAGTTGTAATATGGTGTGAAAAAGAATAGAATGAATGGGTGTTACAGTGGGGAGGGAATGCCTTGGATGGCAATGTCTGGCTGTCTGCCTACTGCTACGCCGAGTTCTGAGTAGGGCTATCTAGAGAAGGCAGAGGCAGAACACTTCTTACCAGCTAGCACTTGGTCCCAAATGCCAATCCTCTTTCCACAAACAATTACTATTTATTGAGCACCTATAATATGGCAGGCTCTATTATGGGAGGCAATATACACATGGCCCCTGCCCTCATGGAGACTAAACCTTATGCGCGAGAACAAACATTAACCAAATAAGTATAAGACTGCAACTGTGAGGAGGGGTGTGAGCTGCTCTGAGGGGTCTCTTCTTGGAAATGTTATCCTCATGGAAGCCAGGGAGGCCCCTCTGAGGAAAGGATGCCTCCACTCAGATCTCAGGGGCTGAGGAAAAGGGGGCAGGGAATCTGGAGAATAGCCTAGGCCAGGGAAGTTGCCCCTTGTAAGAAAAAGCAAAGAACACATGATAGGCAGTGTTTCTGGGGTGAAGAGAATGAGGAGAGATGTGGTAAGAGATGAGGCTGAAGAGGCCAAGAGTGGCCAGGCACACAGTGCTTTCTAGAACAAGTGAGGAGTTTGGGTTTTATCCCAAGTGAAGAGAAGCCATTGAAAGTTTTGGGTGAAGGGAGGGGGGTGATGAAGGGATGACACAATCAGATTTGTATTGCAAAAATCTCTCAATGAGTGATCAGATTAGAAAGAGACACTAGAGGTTGTGAGCAGAACTTTTAACGAGACCCTCTTGTTGCTGTCCCCTAAGCCTCCCAGGGTGGGGACATCACTCAGGGGCAAGGAAGCCAACAAATGGGAGGGGAGAGTGCGCCCCACAGAAAGCTTTAAGTCCCAAGAGAGAGAAGCTAAAGAGGAAAAAACATTCACTTCTGCTGCCACCCAAGCTTTTACTCTCTTAGCTTAATGTCATCAAAATTGCTTTTCCCACCCCACCCCACCTTGAGAACTAATGAATACTATCAGCTATCAGTCTTCCCCCTCATCTGAGCATGTCTGAGCAATGGTTTCCAAGGTGGGGAGCTATTTATATTTTTATCTAGAGGTGACAAGAAGTTAAGCTTTAGTAATATTTTCAAAAGAAACTGTTATCCTAATTTTTAATAAACTAGTTGACACTGGTGCCCTCACTAAGAGTGGCAGTCACTACAATAATGTACCCAAAGGGACCCTGGAATAAGCATGATGTAAAGGGACCCCACTTTATGTAAAGTGGCAATGGTGGCCCGGCTCATTCATTCACTTTCCACATATGGCAACATTTTGCGGTTTACTTGTGCCTGGCCTAGTGGGTTTACAAATGATACTGTTTATTTTTAACTAAACTCAACTCCACAAAATCTAAGGACCTGCAGCTTTATTAAGTTTCTTCAAGGAAACTACGGATTGAGGATCCCAATAATAGAAGCACAAGGGAATCCATAAGAAAAGGGCAGAGGTAATTTTTCCCATGTCTACAGCAAGATGTTCTAAAGCCACACTGCAAAGTGAAAACAATAGATACCTAATCGGATCTCAAAAGAAGCCACCCAAAAAATTAAAATTAGGAGTGTTTGAAATATGGACTTATAACCATTATTGCTAACAATGTACCATTAAAATATAATAAAATCCCTGGCAGCTTTAATATTTAGACATCTTACGTAGCCATATTTGAAAGTTTTACTGAAGCAGTGCACAACCAAGACCATTTGGAGACCACTGCAGCAGGGCCCTCCTGGGGGGACAGTGACCCGCTGACGCACCTGGGGGTACTGGTTGTGGGGGAACGTGCTTTCCGTCTCCGCCAAAGGCCCGTCGTTCTGGTCGCTGTCTCCATAGATTTCCTCTTTGCTCATCAGAGACTCTTCCTCAATCTCCCCTTCCTTCTGGAGAATTTTCCTCATGAAGTCTCTCTTGTCCATTGGGGTTCGAATGATTTTCAGGTTATTCGTGTAGATGATTATCTTTCCAAAATCTATAATGGGTGGGGACTAGAGAAATGGAGAATGAGCATGGAACCTCCACCAACAGTCACCAAATAAATCCTGGGCTGCAGAACCTGCTCACCGTCCCGGAAAATAGGACAGGAGGGACTTCTACTCTCCAGCACTTGTGACCCCATCAGACCACAAAGCTCCAGTTCAGTTCATTCCCTAGTCTGTTTGCTTTCTCTGAAAACCATGGCAACCATCTCCCTTCTTCCTGTTGATGGTAGCCGACCGAAGCTACACTTGTCATATAACTAGAGTGTAGGGCTCTGCAGGGTAGGGTCCAGAGTATCTATTTCAACCACATACCACAGCAGCTGATGTAGGGCCAGGCATAATGAGGGCTTAAGAAACACAAAGGAATGCTTTTTAAAAAATAAGTGTCACTCAAATTTGTTTCTGTGCATAAATAATAGTATATACAATTCATTGAGCATTTATTGTTATTATTATGATGACAGACATTGTGCTAAGCATTTTACAAACATGACCTCACTTCTCCCCTGAACATCCCTATGAGGTAGATGCTATGATTTCCACATTCTACAGATGAAGGGACCAAGCCTCAGGGGGGTTAAGTGTGTCTCAAGGTCACAAAGTTACTCAGGGTCTCTGGCTGGAATTCAAATCCAACTCTGTCTCACTCTAAATCCATATTCTTAGCACCTACACTAAACTATTCACAATCACTTTCCCAAGATCATTATATTTTTTATATATTAACATATATATATATATATATATATATATATATATTCTGTTGTAACTTGTTTTTGTTCTTTGTCTATGAAAATCTTTTTATGTCAATAAATATACTTTAACAGCATCATTATCAATAGCTCCTGTTCCCTTGCTGGATTTCTCATGTGTGCCTTAACCATTTACTGAGGAATCATCTGGACAGTAGAGCAGCAGGGGAGTAAATGTTTAGGGATTACTCAGCTAAGAACACGCATTTCTTCCCAGAGCTAGGACAGCTCGCAGGGAAACGTTGGATCCCAATCCCACTGTTCGCCAACTGTGAGACAGAGGAGAGTCATTTGGCCTCCCAGAGCCTCGGTGTGCCCATCTGTAAATGGACTGCCATCTCTCTAGCATGCACTAACCACCAGAGACAAACTCATTATTAAAACACAGAAATGCTTCTACACTGGCTGGTAAACAGCTGTCCTGAGACTCCTGAGTGTTCTCCTGCTACTCCAGCCTCTCTCCAGGGAGCCTCTCACATCCCCCAACCAGTCATGTAAAAGTTGACTTAGGACCTCGGGTGTTAGGACCCTGCCCCAACCCTTCGCTGGCTTCTGGGGTGATTAAGCAATTAAATATTTGTACTCTCTTCCCTGAGGCTAATCATGTCATCTTCCAGGGATGGCGGTCCTATGAAGAGGATATCAAACAGGGATTGCAAAAGCTGAAGGTACCATGCACAGGGTAGGCACTGTTACTGCTGTTATTATTCAGAACTGTTCTTTTGGTCATTAGCGCATGCGCAATCATGCTACGCAACCACATGCCTCGGCAGGAAATGTTCTGCCTTGCTTTTGCAGAACTGTATCAGCCAATCTATTTAGATGCTCCACCGAAGCAGTCTCAATCTGACTTGAGCCAGAGTTCAATATTCAGGTCCCCTTCCTTGAGACATCCACGGGGTTTTCAATAATTATTTATGAAGCCACAAGCTTCCTACCCAGCCCTGGTTTCCCTCCCTCTCTTCTAGGGATCGTGTGGCAGCTTCCATTTCCTACTGCTTGATGCGCGCAGGGTTCCTGTTTCGCACTCCGGACTATCAGTTTCTGAACATCAGCAGATAAAGATGGTGGCACTTTTGGAAGGTTCCATTTCCACTTCCAGTAAAAGCCGAAGAGGCTCAATTACGAGGGAGCTTTCTTCACATCTACGGCTGGTTTCTTTTTTCCAGGCAAAACTCTCAATATACTGAAAAAACTCTGCAGCCCTCTGGTTCGACCTCCTGCCTCTAAGCTGGTCAGTATCTGAGACACCCAGGCGAGTGTTTTGGAATACATTTGTTTTTAATGTATTCCAAAGGTGGACGGTCCCAAGTCACCCTGCAGGTGTGTTTAAGTTTCAGTCACCCTGACAGCCAAGCTCTTCCTGGTGTCTAAGGAAACTCTCCGGGTGTAACTAAACTTCACATGATCTGGTTGCATCCAATTGCCTGTGAGGAACACCCTCTCGTACATTATAGAGGGCCGGGATGGAGCCAGGAATTTTATGTTTCCTTCCACGGTGCCCAGAATGGTAACCTATGTGATTGAGCCACATAAATATCCCAATGTCAATGGCAGCGACTGAGGCTGCTATTCGGTCACCATGACACCCCTCGGCTGCTCCAGGTTTAAACACATCACCGGGGACAAGGAAAGGCAATGGGCTTTGCGGGCAGGCAGACCTGAGTTCAAATTGCATTCAAATGTTATCTGACAGTTGTGTGAGAGGTGCAACTTATTGAGCCCCTATGAACTTCTTTTTTTCCAATTTGTAAAATTCTTTCTCATAAAATGATTGTAAAGCTGAATTTATGCATTCTGTATAAAGTGGGTGTTCAGTGGATGTTACTTCTCTTCCTTCCCCTTCCATTTTTTATGAACCTTGTAAGCTTCCATCAGTTTCAATTCCTTAAAATATTTGATTGTTTATAACCACTTTCTCTATCTACCACATAAAATTTTTAAAAGCCTCAGTGTTTCTTTCATAAGAACCTGGTCATTATTGCACTGGTAGGTAACATTTACAGAGCATATACAATGTGCCAGGCACAATGCCAAGGGCTTCTTATCTGTTATCTCTCTTTAATCACAACAATCTTTGTAAGCAGGTACCCTCATATCACAGATTATGACGTTGAAGCTCAGCAAGTTTAAATGGCTTTGCCCGAGCTCACATGGGTAAGTGGGTAGAATGGACATCAAGCCCTGGTTTAACTGACATCAGAGCCCTTGTTTTGTTTAAAACACACACACACACACACACACACACACACACCAACACACATTATTTTTGATGTGGTAAATATACATAACATAAAATTTACCATTTCTAAGTGGATAGTTCAGTGGCATTAAGTACTTGAACACTATGGTGTAATTATCACCGTCATCCATCTCCAGAACTTTTCCTTAGTCCCAAACTGAAACTCTGTACCCATTAAACAATAACTCCTCCTTCTCCCCTCCCCCACCCCCAGCCCCTGGCAACCACCACTCTCCTTTCTATCTCTATAAACCTGACTACTCGTATAAGTGGAATCATATGATTGTCCTTTTGTGACTTATTTCACTTAGCATAATGTCTTCTGATTCCATGTATGTTGTAGCACGTGTCAGAACTTCCTTCCCCTTTTCTAAGATCGAATAATATTCTATTGTGTGTGTATCTACAACACTTTGACTGTCCACTCACCTATTGATGGACATTTGGGTTGCTTTCACCTTTGGGCAATTGTGAAAAAATCTGCTATAAACCTGGGTTATACAGATATCTATTCAAGTTCAGAACCTCTACTTTTAATTACTGTGCTTACCTACTACCCAATGTTGCCTCACAGCCAATATTTACTAGGGGTTATTTTACAATTGGGCTCACTATTGAAAAATCATGACTTCCCAGCTCTCATTTCCTTATTTTTCATATACACCACATTGACAACCTGTTTCAGTGGGTGCAGGTGCATGAATCCATCCTGACCACTCCTATACGAAAAGGCTGTCTAGATTGGGATGTGGCATTTGATCGGGCAACAAAGAAAACAAGGATAACTGGACCATGCAGGAATCTAACTCTGAACATGGCTTCTAGAGTCTGGTGTTTAAATCTACTGTGCCATGCCTGGTTTTATAAATCCGTGCCTAATCATACATGTACATGAATGCCAAGTTTGGCATACTGACTGATGAAGGGTAAGCAGTCCAGTACTAGCTACTGTGGCCTTGTATAAGGTATTGAATAAACTACAGCTTTGTAAATTCTAAACATATGAATAAGATTTAGGTAAAATGAGGTACTTTAAGTACAAGACAGCTATGTACCTAGGATATAATAAGCATTCAGTAAATGGTACCTATTATTATTATCATCAACATTATTGGTAGTGACCTACCAATAATATTCCAAAAAGGAATATTCCATAGGGCAAAGAGTACGGGGAATCAGAAGACCTGGGTTCTTACTCTGACTCTGTACCTATGACCATATTGGGTGAATCCCTTAACAACTTGGCACTCAGTGTTCCTCATCTGCAAAATGGGAGTGATCATACTCGGCCTTTCTCCTCAAGATTGTCCTGAAGACCTAATGCGATAGTATGTGATAGTGCAATGCAATGCATAAGCCACTCCAGGAACATGAGGGGCTGTTCATTCCAGTCCCCTTTCAAACCAAAAAGAAACCAGTACTATCTTTGATAAATGTGGACATGCCCCTAATTATACTCTTATCAGTGCTAGCAAGGCCCATACATTTGTCTGCTACAGATGTAGTATTTGTTCCCTTAGGAAACTAATAAAAATGATTAGAGAGTAATTATCTGAATTTCACACTTTAAAGAGGAGTACAAATCCTACTCATAACACTATTTATTAATAACCTGGTACATTACATAACTGTATTTACTCTTTTTAAAGAAACACATTCATAGTCCCACTGGCAGAGAGCATATCCACATCTCCTATGAGATTCTAGAAATCAGGGACTGCCTTTCCAGGCTCTTCTAACTTAAAAAGAAAAACCATGCATGGACGTTTGATTATCCATGCTACTGGGGAAGATCACTGAAATTCACAAATAAATACATGTTTCAAATGAACTTATTAGCTCACACTTCTTCCCCGTGTAACATTTCCTCTGGTTGATTTGCTCTTCACCATCTCTTCCCAGGACTCCACCTACCCAGAGTTCATGCTAATGAGCAATGAAAAGGCAACATAAATAAACTAACAGACAGACATTGTTTGAAAGCAGGCAGCAAGAGGGAGATGGGGAGAAAAACCACCAAATTATGGATAAACCACATGCTGAATAACTGCCTGGAGTAAAATGAGCACCTCCAAACACTTAGCTGTTTTAGGAAACAAGACAACCAGTCGCTGCATCATTTTCTAAACCAGCATCGGGCAACCTGAAAACCACAGCACCTCTATTTAATTTACTTACTGAGATAACCCAGCCAAAGACCCAGTGCAATTTCTTTTTACCCTGAATGGAATCTGAATACTATCGTGCTTATTGCACTTTCTAATAACGAATTCACAAGCATGTGATTGTTGTCCCAGAAATATTATCCTAAGAGCGACTTCCCATTTGGTGCACCTACAGGCCTGGTTGGTACAGGAACATGAGCGTAATACAAATTTGAAACATTCAGGTGCTTCTCTAAACGCACTTTAGTCCTTAATGCTTATCCCCCACATGCAATACCCACCTTATGGTCATTTGTCTTGTAATCGTTGAAGAAAGGCTGGCTGCCCGCCAACGTATAGGCATTGCCCTCTCTGAACACGCTGATCCTTTGAGCAGTCAGCTTAGGGGAGTAGGATCGGGGCTTGGGGGCTTCCCCAGACCCATAAACACCATCCATGGGTTCCAGGGACTCTTGGAGAAAACTGTGAGGGTATTCCTCCTTTGGCGATTCTAATTCCTGCCCATCTTCGAAGACCTGCTTCAACACTCGGCCACTGTAGGAGGAAGAGATTTTGAATCGTACTTTCCGGGGTTTGCCGTCACTCTTCTGGTTCAGCTTCTTCTCAGGGTCCTCCATCAGCAGGCACGTCCCTCTGTGGTTTCCAGGCCTCAGTGCAGCCAGTGGAACTCGGAGCTCTGAGAAAAAGGCACTTTATTTTCTCTCCTCCTGCACATAATTAATTCAAGTCGCTGCTGGGATATACTCAGTTTACAGCAACTGACACCCACACATTAAATATTGATAGACCCTCATGCAAAGGCAGGCGATTGCGGGTTTATGGAGTGGAGGGAGCATAAGACAAGATTGGGTCCCCTCTGAATCCCAGACTCGCCCAGAAATTCACCCCAACCCTGGCTTTTCTTAATCTGAGTAAGTTTATTTAGCCTGAACAAGTACCAGTTCAATACGGATCAATTACTCAATGAGTTAGCAAATGTCTTGTTATTCTTACCAACAGCCAGGACCTAATAAGCATTTAATAAGTGCCAGAGATTTTTACATACATTAGCTTACTTCACCCTCACAATAACCCTACAGTGAAAGTACTATTGTCCCTTGTTTACAGAGTGGAAAGTGGGGCTCAGAGCAGTTTCCCCATTTATCTGCTGGATTACAGCTAAGCAAGTAAAGGGCAGGGATTTGAACTCAGTTCTCTCTGACTCCAAAACCCATGACCAGTCCACCAAGTCAAATGTCTTCCAATTGTGTCTCAAGGAATCCTAGAAAAGAGGGAGCCATAGGTCCTGGACTATGGGCCTTCTGCCTCTGTGTGAACCAGATAAGTTCCACTTTATGTCTATTTTATGCAGGCAGTTTATTGCACGTCAATTATACTTCAATAAACTTTTCTTTTTTAAAGACAAAAATTTTTTTCCTTTTCAAGCACAGCGCTTGGCACCACTGCCTATTGCAGACAGCACCTGGTAAATGCCTAACCCTGTGAGCCCGTCATTGGAATGACTATCAGAGAAGCAGGAAAACGGGCTTGAGAATGACAGTCCTACAACCTGGTTTAGGAAACAGACCTAACACATAAATAGCCTCCTGTTTAGGGAGCAAACAGTCCACCGCTGACTCACAGCATAGCTCTTCTGGGAAGAAAGTGGTCCCTGAGGGGACAAGGATGGAAGAAGAAGGCTTGTAAAGGAAAGGGCCCTTGGGCTGGGTCTAAAAGGATGGGTTGGATTTGAAGAGCTGGAATGGTGGGGGTTACCCTTTCCACCCTGTTTTTGCTAATGATATCAGTTACTGCATTGTCCAAGCTGACTTCTGATGCTCCTGTGGCCATTCCTAGGAATTCTCTCAGCACTCCTTCTTTCACCCACCCCAGCACCCTAGCCCTAGGTCAAGTCCTCATCGCTTCTGTTTGCAAAGTTGCAGCAGCCTTCTAATGACTGTCCCATCCATCCGCAAGTCCATCCTCCACCCTGATGCCAGAGCGGTTTCCAAAACACAACTCTGCGAATGTCAGTCTCCCGCATAACAAGTCCTAACCCTTCCTTTCAGCGGGCAAGGTTCCTCAAAACCTAACCCTACCTTCCTTCCCAGCCTGGTCCTCTCCACTCTTCCAAGTGCTTCCTGGAATTGGCGTTCCGGGCACACGGACAAGCTCATCTGTTTCTCAAAACCACCAGTTTCTGCCTTTTATCCAGTACTCCGATTCCTCATTGAAATGTCAAACTTCCCCTCCTCCTTGAAGTCACAACCCAAATGTCACCACTTCTGGGAAGCCCTCCTTCCTGCCTCAGGGAGAATGCCATGGAACGCCGGACCTACCACCATCGTGTGCTTGTTTTCTTTACCATTCTTGTGGTTCCCTCCTCCTCCCCCACCCCACTAAGCTGTGAGCTTCATAGAGTCAGAAGCTGCCTTTACCATTTCTCTATCCCCAGTATTTACCAAAGTGCCTGGTACATAATAGAACTCAGGTAAGAATTGTTGTATGAATGACTTCTAGGTGAGAGAAATCAAATAAATAAAACTTTTGGAAGAGGAGTTACACGTATTTTGTGGACAATAGTGAAGAGGTAGGATCAGAAAGTTGTCAAGAAAAATACCTATATTTCTACTAAATAGGAGGGGTTTCACTATGATAAAGCCCCCGTGTAATCAATACAAGAAATAGGTTAAACACACACACACACACAGAAACAGCATCTCTAAAAAAAACCACAAAGGTATGCTCTTCATAACGTCAGAAGATACATTCTGCTAGGTTCCCTAGGAAGCAGGGCCAGCCCTGATGTACCATGAACGCTTTACAAGAGACTGGATCCTGTATCCCTCAGCGCTTAGGACAACCAAGTGGGCATAAAGGCTTCCAGGCAGTCAGTCACCTGTGACTACATCAGCCTTATTCGTTTATTCTAGTGTATAGAACAAATATTGTCATTTGCTATGCATGCCACGCCATGAAAAAGATTGGGAAGCCCTAAAAAAGAGAATATTTTCTTCTATTCATCCCAGAAACCGGTATGAATACGTGACCAATAGTCTATCTTCATCTGGAAGGATCAGTGAGCTGACTTCCATTCACAGCTACCTGCCAAACAGGCATTTTCAATTGCCCAAGAAATGAACACCATTAACAAAGGTAGCCTTTCAGAAGAGTAGACTTCAACCAGAGCCTGTGCACTGATACATTTGCACAATCATGCTTCTGCCACCTTGAAAATTGTAACGTTAAAATTAAGTTAGAAATATCGACACAACTGAATTAAATGGGATCCTGACTATGAAAAAAGAATCATTTAATTATCTGAAGAAAGCAAAAGGTGGAAATGAGTTTTCCAAGTAACATTTGTTCTATAGTTTTTTTGGGCCTTGTCCTATGTTCACAACAGACTCTGAGTAAGCCAGACCAAAATCATGGAAAGTTCTGAAAGAATCATACTTCTGGTTATTTTTTAGATTTTAGTGTTTTCAGAATAGTCCCAGAAGGAAGATATAATTGATAAATTGAAAGCAACTCTGGTAGCATGATGAAAAGCCTTAAAAATGTTCATTTCTTGAACCTTACAAAGACAGAAAAAACTGCATAAATCAGAAGAAATAATGTCAAAACATTAACACTGATTGCAATGGGTGAAAGTGTTAGGGGCAGGAAGAGAATACTAGGGACTAGCTACAATTATAAGAAATACTAATCATGCTTTGTTAATAACTGTGATGGTTCTGTTCTGATTAGAGAAAGCACATTCTAACCTGGCTGGCAGTTGTACGCCCTGGGACATGGGAGCTAACATCGGAATGCAGTCCAGCCTCTGTCCCGAGAACTGCATATCATTATGGAAAGATTTACAACCTCGTGGCTGAAACAATCTAGTCCTGGAGGCACCCGCCCTTTACAACCCCCAGCCTCTATTGTAGTGGTCCTCAACCTTCCTAATGCCGCGACCCTTTAATACAGTTCCTCATGTTGTGGTGACCCCCAATTTCATTGTTACAAATTGAACATAATTAAAGCATAGTGATTAATCACAAAAACAATATGTAATTATATATGTGTTTTCCGATGGTCTTAGGCGACCCCTGTGAAAGGGTCGTTCGACCCACAGGTTGAGAACCGCTGCTCTATTGTAATCTGGTCCCAGGGTGCCCGGAGGAGCCCCTCTCTGTGACCCCTGCCAGCCCACATGACTTGTAACCTGTAATGCTTATCCCGTGCCTGCTTCTCCATGCCTGTAAATCCTACTTTCCCATGTCATCTTTGTCCTTCTACCCAATATAAGCAGCTGGCTTATGGGGAGAGGCAGAGCAGATTTTTGTGGATGACCTGCTGCTCTCCCACGCTGCCGGCATGGTTGGAATAAATGCTCGCATATGATTCAGCCCTGTCTCTACTTAATTGGCTGCAGTAGTGACAGGCAGCCAGACCCCTTGGTTGTCCAGTTACCAACGGTACTGAATTTTTTCTTTCCCAGTTTCATTCAATTTTTAATTGTCTATGATAAGCTTATCTTACTTTGATAATCAAGGAAAAAATAAATGAAAAAAATCCATCCCTTGCAACCCAATAATTTCTCTTAAGGAGATTTTTCTTTTTCCATTTTAAGAGTTTGTTTGAGCAAAAATTGATTCAGATTGGGCAGCACCAAACCAGAGGTGGTTAGGAGTGCTCTCTCAGCAGCGAAAAAGGGATGCAAAATAAGGAAATTATTGGTTGGCTATAGTTTAAAGCCTAGTTGGCTATTAGTGATGGGTTATTCTTAGCATTGTGATTTTGTAACCATGAGGTACCTACAGGCCTAGATTTGAGTTTGCCAAAATCAAAATTTTAAGATTTTGGTAGATCGCCATGGCATTAGAGCCACATCAGTTTAATGGCCTCCTTCTTTAATTAATTTAATAACCCTCCCCCCTTTTTTTGTCATCCTCTCCTACATGAGAGATGGTCCAAAAATTTGGTATTAGTGCCACTCTCAGTCACCATCAGAGTGAAGGTGTTCTTGTCTCATTGGGAAATGCATAGGGTATGATGTCAGGTCTTTGGAAAAATTGTTCTTGCTGTTCAACTCATTATTTAAGTTATTTCTGTTTCTCCAAGAGCAGTGAGACCACCTGTGTACTGCTCATGGCTGCAAAATATGCGCTTGAGACCTCTGAGAGACTACAGCATACTAGGGAGACTACAATAACTATTAGGCAGAGAATGCCAAAAGACTTAAGGATACTCCTTAGCCAGGGCCCCCCCAGGAACCAAACTAGTTCGTAGCAAATAAATAAAAAAATGTAAAAAGAAAAAGTGTACCTGACAGGGCATCAATCCTGTCCATTTATAAACTTTTATCTTACCTGCATCCATTTAATTTCATTGTTTTGTTTGTTTGTTCGTTCGTTTGTTTGTTTTGTTAATCCTCACCCAATGATATTTTTCCATTGATTTTTAGGGAGAGTGGAAGAGAGAGAGAAAGACAGAGAGAAGCATTGATATGAGAAAAACACATCGATTAGTTGCCTCCTGCACGAACCTCGACCAGGGCCCAGACCAGGGAGGAAGGAGCCTGCAACCAAGGTATGTGCCCTTGTCCTGAATAGAACCTGGGACCCTTTGGTCCACAGGCCGATGCTCTATCCACTGAGCAAAACCAGGTAGGGCTCCTTGTTCTTAACAATTCTGCTTAGATTACTCATGAAAATTTGTTCAGGCCAGGCCAAGGGACCCCACCCATGCACGATCAGGGACGGGGAGGGTCATGGAAGGTTGGCCAGCTGGGGAGGGACCTCGGGAGGGCTCCAGGGCATGTCCAGCCTGTCTTGCTCAGTCCCAATTGGCCGGACTCCAGCAGCAAGCTAACCTATTGGTTGAAGCATCTGCCCCCTGTGGTCAGTGCACATCATACTGACTGGTCAACTGGCCAACTGTCTTCCCCCTGGTGGTCAGTGCATGTCATAGCAAGTGGTTGAGCAGCCTTAGCATATCATTAGCATATTATGCTCTGATTGGTTAAACGGCTGACCAGACGACCAGACACTTAGCATATTAGGCTTTTATTATATAGGATGATTTATCCTAGATCACATGCACTTGAAAAACAGTTGGGTTAGTTTCCATATTTCTAAGAGTATATTTGACTTACGTACATTGCTTGTTTGTCTTAAAGCCAATTAAATAGAGTTCTCTACAAATTAATTTTGGCAATACCACCTGGAGGTAGAAAATATCACACATCTATGACATCCATACATAGGCATACATAAACATACACACAGGAGGAGAGATCTTACAGCTTTTGTTTTTAAACTTTAGCCAAGAGATAGGTGTGATAGCGCAGAACTTGTTTATGAAACAACAGTTTTATTCCAATTGTGTTTCTGGTGGATAGAACAAGTTAAGATAGCTAAAGCTTCTAGCAACATTTGTGGAAAAACTTTTAAGATTTTTCATTCACCTAATTTTTAAATAGCTTCTTATTGTTGTTTTCTTTTTATGATCAGAATTATATCCCTGAAGTTTGCATTTCAAGAAATGGCTCTGTGTTCCGAGAGAAGACCAGGTAGAACATTTGCATCTCAAAGACACAGAGAAAGGATATACAGTAATCTCTCCAAGAAGGCCTCCCCACCACCACCCCGAAATCCGGGTCTACAGTATTTGCTAGCCTTTGAGATGAACAGAGGAGAGTTGGGGGTTACTAAAAAGAATAGGTGAGCTCTGGATTCTTTCTAGAGCCAAATTTCTGTTTTTATAAAGACTCGATTTGTAAGCCAAGTGTAATTGTTTTTAATTCCTTGAAGGATTGGGTTGCAGCCTGAATGACATCAAGAGGCTGACCCAGACATCCAACTACAATTGTCCTCAGTTCGCTTCTTTATACCAGGGAGATCACCAACTAATGGAAATCCAAAGAGGGTCAAAGATATGGTGCTGGAGGGAGACTAGACTATGGGTGGTGAGCACACAATGCAATATACAGATGATATGTTATAGAACTATACACTTTACACTTATTCTGTGTTATTAAGCAATGTCAGCCTAATAAATTTAATTTTAAAAAATGATTCCTATGATCTAGATTTACAGCTGTGTTTCTTTGGAATATTTTAGTAAAGCCTTCCATAATGGCTTCAGAATGTTTTTTTTCCCTCTAGGTACACAGTTGTATTTTAGCTTAGGGGAGAAGGTTTTAAAAAGAAGTTCCTATCAGGCTCTGAGTATCAGCATCCAATTTGACCAATGTCTGACCATAGAGCTACTTAAAAAAAAATCTTTTCCATTATCTTGTCAGGTTTCACCGGGACAAACAGTAAACATTCCTCGCATTATTGAACAACCCCATAGACACAAAAGGCATCTCCAAAGAGGGTGTAAAAGATGCCACCTGCTTAAGACCCAGAGCCACTCCCAAAGATAAGCACAAGGAAGAAGGAAAGACTTGGACA
The DNA here is from genome assembly GCF_028538775.1 of Myotis yumanensis. NCBI lineage: Eukaryota > Metazoa > Chordata > Mammalia > Chiroptera > Vespertilionidae > Myotis > Myotis yumanensis. Next base: position 24,719,346 of record NW_027223756.1, on the reverse strand, counting down.
ATTCCTCTGAGAGCTGCAATAGTCGGTAGGACCCTAGCCTAAAATGGAGTGCAACCCACATTTCTGTCCAGCTGTATTTGGGGGGCACCCAACCTGACGGCTGCCAGGCAAAGTACTGAGGTCACAAAATGAGATAAACAAGAAGGCAAGAGCTGTCCCTGGGAGAAAGGATCAATAACTAATGTTTTTCCTGCCAATCGGAACTTGGAAAGGAAGGGACATGAGACTTCCCCTTCTTCTCTCACCCAAGCACCACCATGGAGATCTGGGCGAGCTGACTTGGGTGAGAATTCTTGACCTTTGCTGGCTTCTGCCAGTTTCCCCAGGAAACTGTCTGCAGACTCTGGAGAGAGTGGGGTGGCCCAGCAGGTCTCACACTAGCCACCAAACACTGAGGCCTCACACTGGACCTGTCCAGTTTAAGTTGGAACCAGTCCAACCCGGGACCCAGTTCGGTTTCTAAGTCGGATCCAATCAAACTCTGACAAAAAGGGATGCTCAAATAAAGTCTAAAAGCTCATAACTCAAAAGCGGCAGAGTAGGATCCAGGGTCTCAGGGGCTTACACACAACCGCCAGTAGAGCAAGAGAACACTAACTCGGGCTCAGTGGCACCTACATCTGGTTGCTAATTGCTCCTGGGCTGTTGGGTCCCCTCTGCTGACACCAGAACTGTTAAAAGATAGAAGAAGGAATGTTAAAAATTTGAAGAGTTTATTGGACCAAAAATTGATCAAATCAGGCAGTGTCAAACCAGAAGTGGTTAGGAGCACTCCCAAGGAAATAAGTTCAAATGGCAAAAAACATTTATATAGATAAACTAGAGGCCCGGTGCACAAAAATTTGTGCACTGGGGGGGGGGGGGGGGCGGAGGTTTCCCCAGCCCGGCCTGTGCCCTCTCACAGTCTGGGACCCCTCGGGAGATAACGACCTGCTGGCTTAGGCCTGCTCCCGGGTGGCAGAGGGCAGGCCCAATCCCTAGGTGCAGCCCCTGGTCAGGCTCAGAGCTGGGCTGATTGGGGAGTTGGGGCGCCGCCCCGTCATGCACAGAGCAGGGCAGATCGGGAGGTTGCAATGCCACCCTCAGTTACACTCAGGGTAGACTGATTGGGGGGTTGGGGCACCACCCCCTGTTACACTCAAGGCAGGGTCGATGGGGAGGTTGCGGCGCCACCCCCTGTCACGCACAAAGCAGGGCCGATCAGGGGGTTGGGGCGCTGCCCCCTGTCATGCACAGAGCAGGGCCAATCAGGGGGTTGGGGCGCTGCCCCCGTCACTCACAGAGCAGGGCCGATCAGGGGGTTGAGGAGCTCCCCCCTGTCACTCACAGAGTAGGGCCGATAGGGGAGTTGGGGCACCGCCCCCTGTCACACACAGAGCAGGGCCGATCAGGGAGTTGGGGCGCTGCACCCTTGTCACACTCAGGACAGGGCCAATGGGGAGGTTATGGCTCTACCCTGTCACACACAGAGCAAGGCCCGTGGAGGGGGGTTGGGGCGCCACCCTCTATTACCCACAGAGCAGGACCGATCAGGGAGTTGGGGCACCGCCACTGTCAAACTCAGGGCAGGTCCAATGGAGAGGTTATGGCTCTACCCTGTCACACACAGAACAGGGCCCGTGGGGGCGGGGGGGTGGGGCGCCGCACCCTGTCACACACAGAGCAGAGCCGATCAGGGGGTTGGTGCGCTGCACCCTGTCACACACAGAGCCTCAGGGCAGTCGGGGGATTGGGGAGCTCCCCCCGTATCAGGCACAGAGCAGGGCTGATCAGGGGGTTTGGGCGCTGCCCCTGTCACGCTGATCCCAGTGCCGGGAGGCATATTATCCTTTTACTATATAGGATAGAGGCCTGGTGCATGGGTAGGAGCCGGCTGGTTTGCCCTGAAGGGTGTCCTGGATCAGGGTGGGGGTCCCCACTGGGGTGCCTGGCCAGGCTGGCTGAGGGGCTGAGGGCTGTTTTCCCGCTGGCAGTTGACTAAAAGCTTCCAACCGCTCCTCGTTTTCTTTTTTTTTTTTATTCTGGGCCAGCTTTAGCTCTGAGGCCTCGCTGCTGAAAACATGGATACAATGTTGCGGTCCGGGGCTGACTGAAAGCCGGTTTTGTTTAGCTTATTTGCAACATAGTAATAGTTGCTTAGAGTTGCAGTTGAGAGGCGGCGGGGACGTTGGAATCTGCAGTCCCTGGAGGAAGCAAGCCTCCCTGCTCGCTTCAGTGCATGGCTGCCAGCCGCCATCTTGGCTGACAGTTAATTTGCATAAGGATATGCTGATTAGCCAATGGGAAGGGTAGCGGTCGTATGCCAATTACCATGTTTCTCTTTTATTAGTTTAGATATGTTCTCCAGAACATTATTCATAATAGGAAAAACATTGAAAAAAACTTCAATGTTCAACAGTAGGAAATTTACAATGTAAAATATTCCATAGTCATTTTTTAAAGATTCACAACAAGTTTGAAATAATATGCAAAAATATTTATATACAAATTAAGTGGGGAAAGGTATAACACAATTTTTTAGTCCTGTGATTTAGAATTCAGTATGTAAAACTGTATAGGAGAAAAAGACTCAAATTTAAATACATTAAAATGTTAACAATGTGTCTAAATAGGTGGTGATTTTTATTTTTTCATACTTTTATATATATTTCTAAATGTCTGATAATGAGCTAATATTGATTTTAATATTAGAAAACACAATATTTTTAAAGTAAACTGTACTTAACATTTTAAAGTACAGATGAATTTATGCAATTTGCTGGAGAAAATTAAATCTTCAAACTTCTACCATTTTTCCTCTGGCTGAGTTCAAACAATAAGAAATCATACTTTTTATTAAAAACATATTTTTCAGTCCATTTAAATACAAAAAGAAGGGACTTTGACTTAAATCAAACTTAAGGTAAAATCACTTACTCAGGACTGTGCCCAATTGCAGAAAATTTTGATGGGTCATTGAAAGTAGAAATTACTTACACAAGCATGTCAAACTCACAGCCCGCGGGTCACCTGTAGCCCACAATGAATATTTTTGCGGCCCAGCCAGTATAACAGTATGTAAGAAATATTTTAATAAAAATTTCATAACTTAATTTTTACAATATCCTGTTATACATAATTATTAATAAAGAACTACAACATTCGCTAATGACTGATTAATATAATCGTGTTGCATTCATTTCCCTTACATGCCTTACATGCAGGCGCACCATTTCTCTCCACTAATACTAGCAGCTAATATTTTAGCAGCCAATTGCCATGTCATTAGTCTTGGGCTGACTTGTTTGGTATGCGCAACACGAAATATTTCACTTTCAGAGAACAAGAAAAATAGGTTTATTTGTGTTATGCTTATTAAGTTGTGCAGTTATTCAGTGTCTAATAAGTTAATATTCAAGAAAAAATATTAATTTTTATTAAAATGTTCTATTATTTTATGTTAACAATTACTCATTTATTTCAGCCCATTGTATTCAGCATGTCTCCATCGAAATAAACCTACGTTTCTATGAAAATTGAAACTTTTGTTTTTTTGCGGCCCACATAAACTTAAACCTTGTTTATTTAGCCCGTGTTAGCTTTTGAGTTTGACATGCCTGACTTACATAAACAAAATCACTCAATTTATAAGCTCATTATGGGGCTCATTACTTTTTAAAAATTTTATCTTTATTGTTGAAAGTATTACAGATGTGTCCTCTCCCTCCCCCCACTGATCCCCTTTACCCTGCTCCCATCCCTCCCCAGGCCTTCCCCACACCATTGTCTGTCGATGGGATATATATATGTATATATTCATTGGTTAATTTCTTCTCATCCCCCTTCCCTCTGAGATACGTCAGTCTGTTGCATGCTTCAATGTCTCTAGAGCTTTTTTAATAAAAGCGCTCATTTCATGGACATCTAGCCCAGTGATTAGACTTAGTCTCCCTGATGATGGGACAAACTGACATTCTGTGTGATGCTTCATTTACAGATGGGGTATCCGACCAGGACATTCTTGATGATGAAAGACACTGTTTACAGTTAAACTGGGACAGGAGGTAAACAGGAATAAATAATAAACTATTAGTGGGGTGTTCTGGCCAAAAATGTTTAATATTTATCTAATTAAGACGTTAGACCTTTTACTTGACAGAAAGCACAGGGAGTTAGAAGAATGAGCTAAATAACCCCAAGAGGAAACAATGAGATGGATGAACAAAGCCACTATGTAGACAACCTACAAGACAACAGGTCTCACCAAAAGTCAATATCCTGGGGGAAAATGTTGAGATGAGGGGAACATTCAAGCTTTAAAGAGATATAAACAAATATAATATATGAACCTTGATTGATTCCTAGAAAAACTGACTCTAGAGTTAGTATCAGATACAAATAGAGAATTATTGTTAATTTTTTTAGGCAAAACAATGCTATGTGAGAGAATATCCTTTCTGTAGGAACTACACACTGAAATATTTAAGATGAGGTGTCATGATGCCTGCAATTTATTATGAAAAAATTACGTATGCATATATATGAAGTAAAAATAGAAAAATGTTAACAATTCTTGATGGTTGTTTATTATACTATTTTTCCTTTTTAACATTTGAAATGTTTGTAATAAAAATTGGAGGCACATAATGCATTACAAAAATATTCACAGATATCTAGGTTTGCTTCTATACATTTTGACTTACACTCTAGTGCAATGGTCGGCAAACTGTGGCTCACGAGCCACATGCGGCTCTTTGGCCCCTTGAGTGTGGCTCTTCCACAAAATACCACGTGCAGGCGCGCACGTACAGTGCAATTGAAACTTCGTGGCCCATGCGCAGAAGTCGGTATTTTGTGGAAGAGTCACACTCAAGGGGCCAAAGAACTGCATGTGGCTTGCGAGCCACAGTTTGCCGACCACTACCCTACTGTATTCTGAATCTTCTTAGAAGTAAAATTTGTATCCTATCCCTTCTGAGGTCATTTACTGGACTGTCTTTTTATGTGTACTTTGGGATTTGAGAAATTACATTAGATATGTGTCTTGATGAAAGAAATGTGCAATTATTGCAAATTGAGTATGAACATTATCCTTTAGCGATCTTTCCACATCTATCATTTCTAATCAGAGTAAGGCTTATAAATTAAACATATCCTTTTAATCTGCTCATACATTACTGTACAGAGAGAGTGCACATGTATATGAGTGTGTGTGTGTGTGTGTGTGTGTGTATTTAAACCCCAGTCTGGCGTTTCCTTTTGAAATATTGTTATGGCAGAAAATTATTTTAATTATTGATCATTTGTAGAGAGTTGTGAGAGTTCATGGGACTTTATACAAAAACATGAAAAACAAAATCGAAATTTACCATCCCTCCCACCTATTCCACCACCAATCAAAATAGAAATTACAAGCCAATGGTTTAAGAGACTGTCATATCCCATGTCACCACCATTTTCCCCCAAGATTGCTTGAACTCCTTCGGGAGTGGGTTTTTCATTATGGACTTAGGTGATATGGGAGAGTCTGGTGGCTTGTCCAACTTATATCCCCCCGCCCCCCCCCCCAGGTCACATGACAATGTGATGACGAGTCAGCCCATTCAAAGTGTGGGATCAAGGAGCTCTGACTAGAAGGTAGGACATTTTTTCTTGTGCCATCATTTCCCAAAGTATGGCCCACACGGCTAATAGTTATTTCTTGAAAAAATCCTATTAAAATAAGTTTGGGAAATGTTGGGTTACGCTAAGTTAAACTGATTTCTTTGTTGCAAGACTTCCCAGAATGTTAAGTATGCTAATGTACTTTGTCATTCTTGACTTGGGGATACACCATGTCCAAAAAGCAGTAGAGGTGACTTACAAAAAAAACCTGTTTTTATTGTTGGAATTCTATTTCATAGGATCAGGGTTCTGAGAAACATAGTCTTGGAGATGCTGTCCTAAGATGCTTGCCTGCTTAATAGTTCTCCCCACCTCCCACTCTCACCCGCTTCTTAGTGAAAAACAGCTGCTGCTATTGAGATTTGCTATATATGAGAAAGGTGTTTTATCGGTAGGAAGACTAGAAACTGATGCTCAGAGAAGTTATCTGCCCAGGGTCCCACAGCCATGAAATGTCAGTTGTTATCCTTGCCCAGTTCTGAGCCCAAAGTTCATGCTTCTCACCATTAATAATGCTTCACTCACACCATCAATTTGACCACTTGGGAATAATAGTCGATTCCTTAAAAGTGGGACAGAAAATGCTTTTAATCAGTCTAGCTATAATGTGGATCCCATAACAGACTTCTGAATATGTGAGGCCTCTCCATGGCTGGGTTGTAACTTAGCTACCAGTGAGGCTGGTTCTCTATGCTATGCCTCAGAGGAGACCCCACAGATAGCTTTGAAATTTAACCACCTGCATTATCTGTAAATCACTGGAATGGAGAGATAAGCCATCTTCCTTGTACTTTGAAATGCCTTTTCCTCATTGCCTCCGAGCTGAGCTGGCACAAGTCTTTGTATCACAGGCCAAATCTCCCACGTCAGAATGTAAAGGGCAGGTTCCCAGAGGACCCAGCAGAGGGTGAGGGTAGTGGAAAAACATCAACCGTGCCAGCTACCACAGGCCAAAATCTGGGACTCCATTAAATAATAATCACTTGGGATAATTCTACCATCACAAAGACCCAGTCCCTGCAGCCCCTGGTGTGCCGGCTAGAGAATAAGAAACTAATTTTTCTAACTCCTCTCTCACTTCTGACAGAAAGAACGAAGAGGCCCCAGAGGCTGTGAAACTTTGGTCCTGAGTTTTCTCTCCTCCGGCACTCTCCAATAGAAAAATATCCATATATATATATATATACATATATATATATATATGTATATATATATATATAAATTTCCAGAAACAACATTAAAAAGGCAAAAAGAACCAAGTGAAATTCATTTTAATAACATTTAATCCAATCTAGCCAAACCTTTCTCATTTCAACATGTAATCCAACATAACCATGGTATTTATATGGTATTCTGTATTCTTTTTTGCCTACTCAATCTTCAAACTCCTATTTATCTTTTACACTTAGAGCATCTCAATTAGGTCACTGAACTTTCTATTAGAAATATTTGATCTGCATTCAGATTTCATGAAATTTATCATTGACAAAGTAGATTCACATACCCAAGTTGTTCCAATCATACTTAAAAGTTTTCCAGTAACTGAATTGAACATCAGTTTAAAATGTGTATGTAAATTAAATCAAAAGTTTAGTTCTTCAGTTGCACTAGCCACATTTCAAGGCTCAGTAGCCACAATGACTTGTGGCTGCCCAATTAGCACAGCTAGTGCAAAAGTTCTTAATGGGGTCGATAGCGCCCCCTACAGGGCATTATGGCCATGTGTGGAAACATTTTTCAGTACTGTTCTCACAATGAAGGAACACCACAGACATTAGTGGTGAGACACCAGGGATGTGGACATCCTGCAACATGCAGGACAGTACAGCAAACAAATTATCCCACACCTCTGACTCTCCCATAGGTAAAACACCTGTTTGTAATTATCTGAGCCTAGAATCTGTTGGTTGGTTGGTTGGTTGGTTGTTTTATTGGTGCAATTAAGGCACTTGTCTTTAGTATACATTTGAGGGGACTGAAAATGCATATCTATTAAGGGAGTTTATACTTACATTTATTCAGAACTCTACCAAGAATTGTCTACCATTCTGGACAATTACTTCACGGCTAAAATGCTGCTGCTGCATCAGACAGCATCTGTAGTTGTCGTGTTCACAGGGGACCTAGACATAGGCACAGCATCTGACTAGTTCATGGTATCTCCTAGGGAAATCACACCCAAGCATTTGCTATGAAAATATGTGTTTTATTATCAATGACTTGCCCTTTATTTCTATTTACATTAGAGCAAGGATGTTGTATGGTTTTTGAAGTTATATTTGTAGGTGGACTATTTAATCTATTATTCCAGAATAATAAAGAGGTGTTATGAAATTGCTGTTACTAAAACCATGCATTGTGTCTGATGGGTTGAGAACCACTACCTCAGAAAGCAGCAAGGCTAGTTCAAGCCGTTGAATACTGCCACCTGCAGGGAAGAGAGAGAACTGAGGCTGCATCCCACAACGAACTAGAAATGGGCTGAATGACTTCAGAGGACAGGAAAGAGCTGCTTCAATGAAACAAATATGTACTTTGCACCTCCTAATTTCTAAGCACTGTGCTAGAAGGTAGGGCTATAGCTTTAACCCAAACAAGTATGGCTCTGCTCCCAAGGAGCTCACAGTCTAGTTTGGGAAAGTCTGTGGGTCTGGGGAGGTGCGGATCAGGTCAAGTGGGCAAGGACAATCAGCTGGTCAGAGACTTTAATGGCCAGCTGGTCAAGCCTCTCTCCTAGCAGCTTGTCCAGGTTAGTGGGAAAATGCAACAAGAGTGCTAGATTTTCTGCGCATATATTTACTTATTTTTTCAAAATGTATACGAACTAAAAAACCTATATAAAAACTTATACAAGCAATAAATGAATATAGCCTTGTATTAAACTTGTGGGATAAATTTCTGGGCCTCTGTTTCCTCATCTCTAAAATCATCAGTTGACCAAACAAACTGGAAAGTCTCTCTCAGAAATGAAAATTCTCTCTCTCTCTCTCTCTCTCTCTCTCTCTCTCTTTCAGTGAGGGGAAGGCAGAGAATGATGCACACAGTGAACAGGAAGAATCTGGCCTCCTACCTAGATTTATTGATTTGCAGAGGCCACAATTGACTCTCAACTGTTGCTCATGCAGGGAAAGCCATTTTTTGCCTGAGGAAACAAAATGTTCTGGGAAATTTCACAAAAATTGCTCTTAAATTGCCAAAAGAGCCACAAATTCAGATCAAGCAGAGCATTACATGAAACCAGAGGTCTCAGATGTTGTCTGTAAGTACCTCTCCCTTATGAAAATTTTGTAAAAGTTCAGAGACATGTGCTGGGCTGCCTGGTTTCAACAACCAAAGGCCAAGGAGCATGTGTGACTGGAGCCGAGTTCAGTCTGATTCCAAACCCAGGGAGCAAACTGTGTGCAAACATGGGTCTCTGCCCAGAGTCTCAGTCCAAAGAAAAAGTCTGAAGTTATAAATCTGCACCAAGCCCAGAGAAAGGTCACAGAGAGCTCCAGCCTCATCAACGACCAGGGTGAGGTTGCTCTTGCTGCTCTGTGTGTCTTCTGTCCCGTCCTCTTCCTCCCATGGGTAACTAATTGCTTTCAAGGCAGTGAGCTCAGATGTGTTTTCCTCCAGTCACAGAGTTGACTCTGTATTCTAACAATCTTATCCAAGAAAAAATTTTTTTAAAGTTTTTCAACTTTAAAGTTCAGCTCAAGAAATCCAAGAGGGTAGGAATGACCATGGTAAAAAAAAAAAAAACACAAAAACTCACTCACTAGGAACTAAGTTTGCTACCTGAGAAGTCTCGGGGAAGAGAAGTCTCCCGGAAACCTGGAAATTCCTGGAATGGGCACAAGGAGGAGCAACACAGGCACAGAGAGTGAACCTGGGGCCACAGGTGGCTGAGGAGGTGTCAATTCAGAATCCTGGTGGGTTTCAAGATGAATACTGAAATGTTCTGACAATTTTTTCTGCTCGAAATAGGAACAATGAATATGGAGGGAGGTTTTAAATGTTAATAGAAGCAGTATTAAGAAAGAAAATTGAACCTATTGTTTTGCACACAGCTGGATCTACTGAAGGAAATTCAGCGTGTATTTCTGAGGGTTCCTTTCAAAATATGCTTACTTCTAATAAGCAAAAACTCCAGGGAGTCACAGTGTAGGGAAAAGACCTAAGGATTGGGGATCAGAAGAACTGGCTTCCAGCTCCAGCTCTACAGCAAATCATTGATTTCCAAATGTCACATTCTAAAATACAGAGTCTAAGATCGCCCACAGTTGCTAGGGAGTGGAAGAAAGACAATGTGAGTGATAATGGCAGACCCGGAAGCATGGAGAGCTGCCACGCACAGGGCTGGGCCAAGGCTCCTGCCGGGGCCCTGTTCTAAGGCTTGTGCCTCTGGAAGATGTAGGGTAAGGCTGAGGGCTTTGGAAGAGAGCTTCTGGATTCAAAACCCAACTCTGGGTGACCCTGAGCAACCTACTTACCCTCTCTGCACTCAGTGATCTTATCTGCAAAATGGGGATTATAATGTTTCTTGCCTTATTAGGAAGGTTATCAAGAAGGTTAAATAAGGTATTAGATATGCAGCACTTAGCATGGTGCCCTGTATATAATAAGTACTTGATAGTTACTAGCATGCATTGCTATCATGTGTAATTCTCATAACAAGGCTGCGAGGTGTGTAGTCCTTGTTGCTGCTGTGTTATAGCTGTCAAATTAGAGTGATTGATAACCTGTCCAAGGTCACACTGCTGGTACATAATGAGCATCACTGGTGAGTAGTAAAGAATGTGGAAATGTTAATTATTTGCATTTTCCTGTTTGGAAGGGAATGAAGGGTCTTTGGGGTTGTTTCCGAATGTTGAGCTCATTTCAGGAGCAGGGCCTCCCTGTTCTGGCCCTCGGCTTGAGAGGCTATTAACATCCATCTCTGTGCAGCTACCTCCACCCAAACAGCCACTTTTCATTCCCATTTCCCATTTTCAGAGACATCTTTCCTGACCACCAGCCTAAAACAGTCCCCACCACCCCACCAGAGTAGCTGCCTATGACATTGCCCTGTTCCATTTTCTTTGCAGAAGTAATTGATTAACTTGCTCATTAGGTTACTGTCTTTCTCTTCCCACCAGAATGTAAGTTCCTTGAGGATAAGGACTCTGGCTTCTGCCCCACTCAACCCCCAATGCCTGGAATAGAGTCTCGCACACAGTAGATGCTCAATAAATGGAAGATGAAGGCCTGAGTAATAACAATTCTCTCTGCCTAGCTGAGCCTTCTGACCATGACCTCACTTTACTCCTATAAATCTTTCTCAATAGTCTTCTGTCTTAGATCTATCCGCAAATGATAAAGGAGTTGGGGTAAATATTCCGGCTCCCCTATCAATTTCCCTCTCCTGCGCATTTACAAGGCTAAATACAGGACAGGATGATCAGACGTGATCGTCTCTTCTCCTGGAGGCTGGTGCTAAATTGTGAGGATTAACGAGATTCCCATTGCTCTTACTCATTCTAAGTAACACGTCATGGCTGAACCAATATTGGGACTCATATTGTACATCGAAGTTCATTTCATTCCTTTGCAATTGTACCTACAAGCAAGTCTCTGTCAAGTTTGTTTGAATAACAGCATTCCAGAGGGAAAATGCCAACTGAGTTCATTACTAAAATAAATCGAAATTACACAAGAGGTGTCCAACTTTATCTTCTGAAACTGGGAAGCTGACCATAAAGTAACAACCATTGAAACACATGCCGTCTCTCGCTGGAAGATAAGACTCTCTTGCCCAGCACCTCCACACCGCAGCTTGACCTTTGTGAATCTAAGTCACCCTCCCCACTAACCAAGCAAAGAGGGCCTTGTTGCTCCTCCTTTCCAATAACTTCCCCACTTTCCATAAAAGTAATATAAGTATTAATAATGAAACAATAATATATCAACTCTATACTCTCCACTGTTGCCATGTCGGGAATACATGGTGACAAGTAACTATACTTCCTACCTACAGTCTAATGGGGCAGACAACACAAAACTCATATAAATCAATTCATTGTAAATTGTGAAAAGTGCTATGAAGGAAACTTGTACAGGGCTGAGGCCCTCGGACCTACTTTAGATAAAGCAGTTAAGATTTAAACTAAGTTTGAAATGATAGTACGGTCAGCTATGTGAAATATGTGTGTACACCTATATGTGCATCCACCTGTCCATCAAAAGCCACATCTCCATTCTGTGGATGAGGAAACCAAGGCTCTGGGAGGTTCCTCAAATTTGCCCTACATTTTCTCATTTTTCTGTGAGAAAAGGGAAATTTTATGTGGCCTTACACTGGTCCAGCCCAAAGAGTCTCCTTTGGGGACAACTGCCTCAAAAAAAAAATCATTGTGGATTCACAAAATTATGATTACTTACCCAACCGACAAACATTTACTGAGCACCTTCTATGTAGCAGGCTCTATGCTATTCTCTCCAGATAGATGTGCTTCCTGTCCTAGCAGAGTCTACATGGGCATCGGAAGAGTTGGTTTTAGAAGCATGCCAGGGACCAAGGAAAATCAAGGGATTGACTGCACAACAGACCTGTTCAGAGGTTTGTTACTAACCTGATGGAGCTAGTGATTACGGGCAAGCTGACATTGAACAGCAATTCAATTGAGCGTAAAGACTGGGAGTGCCACACAGGAGATCATATCTGAGACAGGATGGGTGGCCACTCCTCTTCTTGGGTGGGGGGAGCTTTCTATGGGAGGTGGGGCTTCCAGCATAATTTAATCAGAGGAAACTAAGTTTTGGAGCAACTTCAGCTGTGTCAACACCTAAACAAGCAGCACTCCCTATGGCCTGTCTTTAGTGTTGTATCTCTTCCCTCCTTTTTCCTAATCATTTCAGTTGGTCTAAATGGGGAATCTCTTGGTAGGAGATCTTAGACCTAAAGATAAAGATCTTGATTCTAGGTAAGAAGATTTTAAAATAATAACAAATGTTATGGAGCTCCTACAATTAGCTCAGCAGATGAGATGCTCAGCTCCTGGGCGGCATCCTCCACAGCAGCAGAGGTAAAGAGCAAAGGGCGATAGCGAGCGGATGATTCTGGGGTCACGGGATTACGGTTATGCGCCTGGCCATCTGTGAGAGACTGCCAAGGCCAAGGCAGCCCTGACCAGCTGGCGCTTTTGGCTTCCTTGTCCAATGCTACAGTCTGAGAAGCAGTGGTTATTTATTTATTTATTTGTGTTTTTATTGATTTTAGAGAGAGAAGAAGGGAGAAGCAGAGAGAGAGAGAGAGAGAGAAAGAGAAACATTGATGAGCAAGATCCATAGATTGGTTGCCTCCTGCACACCCTCTACTATGGATCCAGCCATCAACCTGGGCATGTGCCCTGACCAGGAATCGGACCAGCGACCTCTTGATGCAGTGGACAACAACGCTCAACCAAATGAGCCGCACCAGCCAGGGCAAAGCAGTGGTTACTTTTAAATAGTGCCTAGGAGACTTCTTGCATTTGGATCTCCAAAGGTGCTTGGTAAAAATAAAAACCCCAAGTCCCTCTCCCAGGCCTCTTAAATCAGAATTTCCAGAATATGTATTTTAGATAAGTTTCCTAAGTAATCCCGACCTACCTGAATCTTAAGAACTGCTATCCTAAGGGCTCCCCTCCTCTCTGGGAAAGGCCATGATAAGAGGGAATTGTGGGATAGATGCACATGACAGGGAGGAGGTCTTGCAGGAGGTGACAGATGGAGGCAAAGGGCCATTTCCCTCGGCCATTCCTGAGCTCTCCTTATAGGCAGAGAATGGTCAGTCGGTGTGGGTCATCTTAAAGGTCTGTGGATGTTTTGTAAACCTGTCTAGTTACTCTCATTGCTTGGCTTGAACTTTCCTGAGGTTATTGTCCACCTTGATTCTCTAGGCTCTTTTGGTCAGAAATTATGCTCAACACTCTCCAATTTTCACACAGAAGTTTCCAGAACAACCTCAAGCCAGTGAGTCCTGCTGGTTAAGGAGACAGTCTCTAGAATCTAGACACTAGAAGGTTATATGCCTTTGGACATCTCCTTGTGCCTCAGTTTCCTCATCCGTACAATGGGTTTACCACCAGGACCCATCTCACCCAGGTGAGGTAAGGAGCTAATGAGATAATCCGTTCAAAACTCTCAGCACATGTCCAGAACAGAGTTAATGCATGATAAATGTTAGTTCAGACAGACAACCAGTCAAAAATACCCACCCCCACGCGTAAGTGCCTACAGCATGCCTGGCTGACACAAGAGTCACCAAGGAGGGGTGGGGGGAAAGCAGGAGAGCTTATTCACAGAGAAGCAGATGATGCTCTACAGAGAACACGAAGAGCTGTGCGTGGCTGTGTGGGAGGCGAGGGGCAGAGGAAAGCGGGGAGGCTGCTCAGAGCCCCTGCTTATGCTGCGATGGGAGTCATGTGTGACAGCCCCGGAAAAGAAAAGAAGGGAAAGAAACTCACAGTGCGCGTGTCTGTCATGCTGGATGAGCAACAGAGATCATAAGAACTCTCAAGACTGGGCTGTCGTTAGATGAAGAATTAGAAAGCTTATTATTAGGGGAAATTGATGCTCTGTGAAACCAGAGCTTGTAGAACAAAGGGAATCCGACTGACATCTTGTGAGGCTGGGGAAGCGTGTTTCATTCATGATCAGTTTCAGGCCTTGGGGTCTTTTGTTTTCTTGTCCCATTTCCATGCCCAGGCCCCAGGTTGAACCCTGAGCAGAGTCTAAGAAAAAGCCTTTGAAGGGAGGTGCCGCTGGGAGGGGGGAGGATTTCTTGTCACAGAAATACACATGATCTGTATTTTGAAGTGCTTTATTTGAACTGCTTAGAAAATACTTCAGAGGCAGGTCTGTACAATCTCATCATAAACTCTGCCTTTTTCTCCAAGGAGGCAGTTCAGGGGTGGAGAAGGGCATGGATATAGCTATCAGGCCTGGATTCAAACACAGTTCAAATTAAGGTGACTGTGTTACCTTGGGGAAATCCCTTAAACCCTTCGAGCCTCAGTTTCTTCACCTGTAAAATGGGGTCAAGCTTATGACTGACCTTACAGAGTTGTGAGAAATAAGACACAGCACGGGTGGGGTGGCATAGAGCAAGCCCTCAGAGAAAGGGCACTGTCCTCATTGATGTCAGTTGTCACTGTTCCTAAGGTTATGGGAGCAACAGTGGAAACCAACAAACGACCAAGAAGTTCCCTGGCTTAGGATCATAATAGCATTCAGAAAAAACATAGATTACATGTTTTGACCCTAACAACAGAAGCCATCACTAGATTGATTTGGTAAGTTCCCTGTCCTTTTGAAAATGCAATTATTCCAGGGCCGGAAGTACAAAGGGTCCACATCTCCTGTAAGACAGAATGGTATTGTTGTGTCAAGATTGACAAATTCTCCACCAAATTTGCCCATTGCCCCCACCCCACTCCATCACCAGCAACCAACTCCCAAGTTTCCTTTCTTGCCCATGGTTTATCCCCAAAGCACAAATGGCTCAGGAAGGAAAGCAATTCCTCCTGTTCTTTCTCACGTTTTCTAGACCCACGAATGTGTGTTTCCATGTTCCAGTCACCCCAGAGCTGTGGATATTTTACAAACAAACAACAAACCCGCACTGCCTCCCACTCACTCTGAATCCTTCCGTAAACCCGAATAGAATCCCTACTGTGTGGCAGGCCCTATGCTGGGAGCTGAACATCAAAGAGAAGAGAACACGGTCTTTGAGCTAGAAGCTCACGGCGTGGATGGCAGACGGAGGTAAAGGACCACTTCAGTGGAGAGAAGAGGGGCTGCTGTTGCATCCTCAGGATTGGCCCAATGACGCCTTCTAATCAGATTACTGGGCCAGCCTCTGGAGCAGGTAGTGAACTCCCAGGGAAACCCCCAAATACTCCCCTCCCTTCACCTGTCTCCATGCCTGTCTTTCATTAGTCTTCATTTTGAAATAAGGGACCATCCCTTGGTTGAATGCCAGTAGTCCTAGGAGACGTAGGTCATCATTAGCCATGCCCAAACCACTTTCCTAACAGAACTTTACAGTTTATAAAACATTTCTCCATTTATTATCTGGTGGTAGGGCAGGCAGTTTTGTCCCTGCTTTACAGATGAGGAAGTTAAAAAATCAGCCTGTGCCCTCACAGCTCAAAGGTCACAGAGCTGGGACTTGATTGAAACAGGTCTTCGGAGTCCAAGTCTGGAGCTCAGCGAAACCAGCCAGCATCATCACTACCTTTTAGTACCTAAGGCGTAAGTTACTTTCTTATCAAAAGTAGATATTTAGAGGTTCTGTTGGAGAAAGAGACCAGTATAGGGTTAACCTCCTACTCTGCCTTCTTCAGAAAGTCCCATGGAAGAAGGGGCTGAGAGTTTTCATGTTCTTTAAGACTCAAAGCAGAGATTGCCTGTTCCATGAGCAGGGGGGACGGTCAGGGTGTCAGGAAACAGCCAGTAATAACGGCCAGTTCCTGGGTGCTTACCACCTGCACGGCAGCTACATCACCTAGGTTTCCCGGCTCCCACCTGTGTCACTGCAGACCCTCCCACTCCCATTATTCAGGGATTTCTCTCCATGAAGAGAGATAACCTCAAGAAGAAGCCCTCTCATGTTCTTCATTAAGATGTACTATCCACCCACAAGTCTCTGTGGAAATTACCTTGTCGCCTCCGTGGATGCTGTGGCTGTGTTCAAACACTGCTTCCCTGCCCAGGATGCTGCCTCCTGGGACCTCAAACCCCCTGACACCGTGCGTAAACCCTTCCCAACTCTGCATTTCTTTGGTCTCCTTGGCCTCTGAGCCACTGAGTGTCCCACATCACCTGGAGAGAACAGGTCCTTCTTTTTCTAACCTCCGCTTATGGCTCTAACCTCTGCCCCACAGGGGCTGAGAATCACTTCTTGGAATCAAGCAGGGTCAGACTCCTCATACACCTTCCACTGTCCCTGTGTCCCCATTTCATTCCCAGGCCCCATGCAACAGGCTCAATCCTTCCCTTTCAGTCCAAAGCCATAAAAACTAATTGAGGAAGTGGAGAATCTAGGCCCCACCATCCAACTGATCACTGCTGGGCAGTTCTGGAAAAATGACAGCTCATACGGGAGGCCATACGGGAGAAGGTTCTAACCCTAACCTCTTAAAAAGTCCCCCATGGTAACAAGAGCTGTCATTGAGTCTTCACATGCTTATCTAATTAGGCCTCACAAAATCTCTTTGGAATAAGTACTCTTACTGCCCTCAATTTAGATAAGAGAATGGGAGTTTAGAAGGTCACTGGCTGAGGTCACACTCTCCGTGATAGGAAGTGAGGAGATGGGCCCCATCTCTCTGACCCCAGAACCTGAACTCTTAATCCTAAGGCAACACTGAGTCCCACCCCTGGCTGTGTTCAAAGGCTAACATTTCTTGTGACTCAGTTGCTCTGAGAAACAATGCCAATGGTGAGTTTAAGTATTGGGTGTGTGGGTGGGAGGGAGAAGGAGAAGGTGTTAATTTTCCATCTGCAATTCAGACTGCTCATTAAGTGACAGAGGTGTCACCCACCGGGCCCCTTATCTTTGCCATCCACCTTCTAATTTCCTCAGAGGGAAGAGCCATCCTTTATATACTTAAAATCCCTGGGGACAATGGGACTTTTACAAGTCACCAAAGGAGCATCTGGCCTATGGAAGTCTCCTGTCATTTCCCCCAATTTCCCCCAAAAATGCCCTCAACATCCAATAGAGTATTGTGTGACAGGAGAACGTTCCAGAAATTGGTTTTTTAATTCAAACATGCTTCAATGGGGCCAGGCTGATACAACTGTATAGGGACCTGATCTGCCTGGGGCCCTCATTCCTGTGTCTGGGTCACACAGATGTCCTCAGCAGTAATGACTTGTGGATTCTAACCCCCTAGAACACTGAATTCCTCCTGAGCCTCACTGCCTATATTAGTTCTACATAAATTGAAAATTAAGCAATTATTTGATATAGCTAAAGTCAGAGCCCTAAAGTTAGGATGATAGCCAGGTGGTGGTGGTAACTATAATGTTATCACTGCCCCGAAAGACAAGGCACTAGTAGCTCACATCCATCTGGTGTTCCCTGTGTGCCAGGCACTAGGACCACTGTGTCAGCAGCGCCTGGAATTGGTTAGAAATGCAAAATCGCAGTCCCCCTGAGGTTGGACTCCAGCAATCTGTTTGAACAAACTGTCTGGGTGATGCTGGGGCATTCTCAAGTTTGAGAACCCTGCCTTCCTTCACTGAATCCTCACAGTGCCTGTGGGAGGTACAGGAATTATTAGGCAATGCTGCTCCCATTTTACAGAGAAGGAACCTAAGTCTCAAGAATACTGAGTCACCTGTTCAAAGTCAGTAGGAACCCCAGGATTGGAATGCAGGTCATTCTGCTACCCAAGTCACCGCTTCTCTTAACATGTGCTTCTTTACTGGTGAAAAGGAAGCCTGAGATTCAGGGAGACAAATGGCTATTCCCCTGGAAACCAATTAAGGGTAGCTTCAGTCCAGGGTCAAGAAAGAAATTAACATCTATTGCACATCAGTTCTGTGCAAGTCACTCTACATAACCATCTTATCTCCTTTAATTCTCAACAAAGCCCACGCCAAGTAGACATCCGAAAATCAGATCTGGTAGGGTAAGCAACTTGTCCAGTCTCTCACAGCTAAGCACATTGCAGCGTAAAATTTGAATTCTTCTCTAAATTCCTCACTGCATATACACGTGTCCTCGTGGCAAAAAGACCAGAAAACCAGGGATGAATGGATAGCAGCAGCAAATGAGGTCACCTGCTCCAGGGGTGAAAAACGACCTCGACAGCAATTGTGGGGCTTTCACAGCCTCACCAGTCACCCCAGTCGGCTCCTCCCTCCCCACCCTTCTTTCTCTCTCAAAAACCACCAACTTTTCCCTTTTCCTTGGAAGACAGGGAAGTCAAGTTCTTACCAAACTGAACATGTTCAGTCTCTTCCCATTAATTGAGTATTCACCTACTTTTTCGGGGAAACAAGGCCCTTGTGGGTAATGATACCCGGAAGGGGATGGATTGCCAGTTGGAACCCTAGCAATATTCACTGAGGATTATCATAATGTTATGGATGCCTTTAACCAACTCCCCACACAGAACACAAACACACCCTCGAAACTGGCTTGGAATTTACCAGCAACCTTCCAAGTCCATGGCTTAATTGACTTGCCCGCTGTGTATGGCATGTCATGAAATATCTCTAAAATCAAGCAATGTGGGAAAGTACAAAACCTAAATATGTTTTAATAGTAACTAGAGTTTGTCAGCCATCATTTTGTAGAGCTTTTTAAAAATAAGTTGCTGCTTCTTTCCACTTAAAAATACAGCATCCCCCCCCCCCCCCCCGGCTTTGTTAATAGAATCAATGAATTATAAAATGAAAACTCTGGATGAAAATATTTGTTTACATAAATATATAAAACAGCCCCAAAACTCCCTAGCTTAAAACCTGCTGTTGCCCTGGCCAGTTTGGCTCAGTGCATAGAGCATTGGCCTACAGACCAGAGTCCCAGGTTCAATTCCAGTCAAAAGCACATACTTTGGTTGCAGGCTCCTCCCTGGCCTGGGGGCCTGGTTGGGGCTCATTCAGGAGGCAACCAATTGATGTGTTTCTCACATCGATGTTTCTCTCTGTCTTTCCTTCTCTCTTCCACTCTCGGTAAAAATCAATGGAAAAATATCCTCCCGTGAGGATTAACAACAACAACAAAAACTGTTGTTGTTGACGCTCAGGCTCTTTGAGGATGGAGCCCAGGTGCCCCTGCCTGCTCTACCAAGCACTTGTGGTCAGGTGGCTGCCTGCACTCCAGCCCCAAAGCCTGCCCCTCCCTGCCACACACACTCAGTGCCCAGGCTCTGCAGAGTACAGACAGTTCCCAGAAAGTCCCAGGTCCTCTCCTGCCTTCATTCCTTTCTTTGCACCCGTGTGTCTCTCAGCCTGGAATTCCCCTCCCATTTCTTTACGGGGCTAACTCCTCCTGCTCATCCCTCAACGCTCACCTCCTCAGGAAGTCTTCCCTGACTTCTGGTGGGGTCTCCCGAGGCACCATGGGCGAGCCTCATCACACTCCTTTTCATACTATTTTGTGAGAGTCTGTTTACTTTGGGTCACCTCCAAAGCCAGGAACGCACTGAACGTACCTGTGTCATCAGGGTCTAACACAGGACCAGGCACACAGTAAGCACTCAAAACACCGCTGCTGCCTGAGTGAATAAATGAATGATGATCACTTATTCATTTTCCCACAAGCTCAGGGTACACCATGGAAATGAGATATATGATAGTTCTTTCCCAACACCCTTCAAATGTTGCTTCCAGTCCTGGCCCATATGCTCAGTTGGTTGGAGCATCCTCCCGCATACAGAAAGGTCATGGGTTTGATTCTCGGTCAGGCCACGTATGATATCCTGTCAGGACGGGTGTGGGAGGCAACTGATCATGTTTCACTTTCACATCCATGTTTCTCTCTCTATCTCTCTCTTCCTTCCTCTCTCTCTAAAATCAATAAAGGCATGTCCTCAGGTGAGGATTAAAAAAAATAATAAAATATAATACTGCTTCCTTTCCCCAGGGACTCATATGATCCAACATGGCCAGAAATATCTCCAGGCTGCAGAAACCCTAATCCAAAACATCATCTACATGAGCCCCTGGTGTCCACCAAACTCACGGTTCTTGAGATGAGTAACAACCGGAGCGAGGCCCAAATCCTGAAACCAGATCCAGTCGAAATGGGCGGGAAACTCAATTGGTTCAGACCTTCCTAGCATAAGGCCAGTGCAAGTAGGTTTGGGTATTTTTTAATTATAAAAGCAGTGGACAGAAAGCCCTTCTGCTCTTAAGCTGACGGGAACGGGGGAGGGAGGCTGCTGCATCGTTATTTCCAGGGTCACCTGAACCCCGAAGATGGGCGGCCCAGCACCCTGTGCACTCCAGTCCTCCACACTGGACCACGGAACCCCAAGGCCGAGGAACCTACCCTGCCTGGTGTCGCAGGGGACCCGGAGCAGCTGGGAGCTGCAGGCACTTCCACCTGCGCAGATTTTCGGCATTTTCCAGGCCCAGGGCCAGGCCAGCGGTGCCCACACTCCAGAGAGAATAAAACCACGTGCCAACTTGAAGAGGAAGTTCCGGTTCACTCTGAACGGAAGAAAATGTTGTGTGTGGCCCAAGTATGGAGCGAGGACCCCCACGGGGGACACGAGACCCATGAGTTTGTGACCTCAGGAGCTGGGGACCTTCCTGCTCTGGATACCTCTCAGACACCAATGCCCAGAAAACATCTAGATAAGTCGCTCAGTGACATGGTCTTGGCCCCATCCCAGATGGGGGCCCTTGAGCCTGGCTGTGGCCCCTGAGCACCTCTTCAGCTTTTGCTGAGCCCCAACTTAGACACCCCTGCTCCCTGTGCAAACTAGGAGCCCCCTGATCACCCACTGAGGTGCCCGGGGAAGGTTAAGTGCCAGAGCGGGTGGGAGATGCCGAGGCTGCGCTCTGGGTCCCCTTACAGTCTCTCAATCTCCCCCTTCACATCGCTGTTGCAGCTGCAGAGACAGGGAGGCTGGGGCCACCAAGTATTCCAGCAGAGTGTCTGCCTAGTGGGGTCAGAATCCGGGGGCAGGACAATGCCCAGGGCATGACAGTGCTTTCCGGGGTGTAAGGTACGGGGAGGGGCGGGTGTGGGACTAGCTGTGAAGGGAGGGGCAGTGGCTCTGCGCCCAGGGGTTGGAACACTGCTGCAGGGACTGGTCCTGGGCGAGGAGCTCCTCCCTGACAGTGGTCATGGGCCCCATGGTGAGGTCACCAAGGACAAGAAAGGAGTCGGGTTGCACCGGGGCCCTCAGTGGCAGATCTGATCATCTTCGCCAAAGGAAGTGATAGTTACCATGCTACACCCTCTGGGGGAGTCGTGGCCCCAGGACCAGCAGTGGATCAAGTGGCTCTTGACAATCAAGATTGTTCCCATGTACCTCAGGGCCCTGCTGACTGGCCGGTTAGGGGTGCCTCCTCACTGGAGAACAGTGTGAACTTGTACATTTCCAACAGTCACCCACTTTCCTTCACCTTGGATCAGTAAAAGGCCAACAACCTCCAGGATCTGGTCCAGGATGTGGATTTCTAGGTCACTCGCCCTCATTCCTCATGGGTGTAGGCCCCTCACCTCTCACCTCACCTCCACCAATAAACTGGTACGTGCCACGGTCAAGAAAACAACAACCTCAAACATAAACCAATGTACAGTATAGACCAGTGATGGCGAACCTTTTGAGCTCGGTGTGTCAGCATTTTGAAAAACCCTAACTTAACTCTGGTGCCGTGTCACATATAGAAATTTTTTGATATTTGCAACCATAGTAAAACAAAGACTTATATTTTTGATATTTATTTTATATATTTAAATGCCATTTAACAAAGAAAAATCAACCAAAAAAATGAGTTCGCGTGTCACCTCTGACACGCATGTCATAGGCTCGCCATCACTGGTATAGACACTGTAAGACCACACTCTGATATTGGCCATAATATGATTCTCCAGAGATAGCTACTGCGAAGCGTATTGATATGCAATGAGCCTGCAAGACAAGTCCAGTTCATAGATGAACAAATAAAATACATTTTTAAAAATATTTTTATTAGTTGCCACAAAATAAAGATCAAACGATTCATATAAGAAATATTTTCATGAGCTTTGAAGGTAACACACAAGTAAATAGACTATCACAAAGAAGCATAAAAAATATTGTGATTTACAGCTTTTCTTGGAAAATCCAAAGATCTGCCACCCCATTAGCAATGATGAGTTGAAGCTGAGTGATTGATGCCAGTTGCTGTCACATAGGGTGTTCTCTCAAGGTTGTCATAGTCCCTACCTGACCCAGTTATAAAACCAGTCTGGTCCCCACATGCATTTGAGTTGGCAATCATTGATGTCTATCCTTACAAATCCCTTTCATGGGTATTATCAGCACTGCCTACAATCTCCTCTTTTCCATTATATCCATGTTAATACATACAACTATACCTATTTATTCCTCTGTATGACTACATTATGGTATATATAAAACCAATCCCTTTCTGATGGATATTTAGGTTAGCTTCATTTATCTTCAATTACAAACAATATAACAGTAAAAGCCCTTATATATACTTCGTGTGCATTCCTCTCACAGACTAAATGTGAAAGTACTGAGTAAATGGAAATATACATTTAATATTTCAATAGACAATGCTAGTGTTGGTTAAGAGCCCAAGTCATTTTTAGCCCTAACTAAGGGGCAAGGAGTGGTTGAGGTTGGAGAGTGGCATCAAGAAATGAACTGTCCATTATTTGAGCCCTCTTCTTCAACAACCATACTCCTATCCTCCTAGTGCACCCATAGCTGATTACCACAAAGATAACATTGCAAATGGAAGAGCTAGACCTAGCAGGACAAATATATTTCAGAATTCTAGCTGAAAAATTAACTCAGTCATAAATTTGGTACAAAAACAAAATGAGATAACAATTCCAGTTATATTTATGGGATTCTCCTTTTGTTATTAAAAAACAAAGGAATTTTATGTAAATATATTGACTAGTCTTTCTTTAGTTTTCTGGCATTTCTCGTTATTTTATACTCCCTCCCTTTCTCTTCCAGGTATATTTTTCTTTCTGTTTCTTGTAGATTAACCTGATGTTACTGTGTGAAGGCTGCTTATGTTTCTGAGGTTTGGGTTCTACTGAATGGAACTAAAGATGAAAATCTGGGATCAAAATTGCAATAAGGTATTGAGTAAAATAGACTCCTGTTTATATAATAAATGCAGCAAATGATTAAGAGTGTAGACTGCTTTGGCTTAAGTCCTGACTTCTCCAGGCACTAGCTGGAACAAAACATAACCTCTCTAAGCCTCTATCTCCTCATCTGTTAAGATGAGGGTAATAATAAGGTTATAGTTCTTTGCACAGAGTATGACACAAAATAAAGTTAATTGCTGTTACTTTTTCTAACATAATAGCCAACCCTACCCGCTCTTAAAGTTCTACAGGATGCTGCAATGTCCAAGACCACATAAACCTCTGGGCAGCTAGTCTGTGAGTTGATAGTTATAAAATGGCTGAATCAAAATGAGTAAGTCCTTCAGGAAACGAAGCCAGGAGTTGGGCTCAGTTTTAAACTGTACTTTAGATGCAATACAATCTGTATATATAAAAGCCTAAGCGATCGGCTGACTGGTCAACCAGCCAACCAGCCGGTAGCTATGACGTGCACTAACCACCAGGGGGCAGATGCTCAATGCAGTAGCTGCCAAGTGACAGCAACTTTGCAGAGTACCCTCTCACACTTGGGGACCCCTCAGGGGATGTCGGACTGCTGGTTTCAGCCTGATCCCTGCAGGCCAGGCCGAGGAACCCCACCTACTGGAGGGACCCCACTCACTCCACAGATGACCTTCGAGCCTTGGTGCTGCCGCAGGTGCAGCTGGCTGGGGAGGGACTGTGAGAGGTTGGCTCCAGGGCATGTCCGGAGCGTCTCGCCTAGTCCCGCCCCACTGGCCACCTTCTAATCAATGTGCATGAATCCGTGCACCAGGCCTCTAGTAGATAATAAGAGGCCTGGTAGAAGCTTCTGGCTAACCTTTACTGAGCACTTACTCTGTGTCACAGTCTTTGAATAATTTTATATGCACCTTCTCAGTGTAGGCTCACAATAATCCTATGGAGTAAGTGCTATTACTAGTATTATCATTCCCATTTTACAGATGAACAAGTACAGAGTGTCTCATCAACTTGATCTAGGTCACACTCTTATTTGCTAAAATGGCACAGGCCTTCTGACCCCAGAGCTTATGGTCTCAACCACTATAGTAATTTAGAAACAATGGCAGAAAGAGGTCAATTACAGCTAGGACAAAAAGAGGAATTCAGATATTGCCAACTCATATCTTTCAAGCAACTTCTATGCACTAGACACTGTTCTAAGTGCTACCAACATGTATTAGAAAGTGTATTCTTTATGGCAAGCCAAGAAGTACATATTACTGGTAGTACTTTTATGGGTGGGACTTAGAGCTATTGAGCACCCACAGTTGCAGCGCTGTTAGTGGTAAAGGTGAGTTTCCAAAGGATGTCCAAAATTCCAAGACCCAAGTTTTCTCCCTAGGAATACAGTAAGAATTCGAACACAAATGAGTTATCCTCATCACTCAGCAAATATTTATCAAGTACTGTACTTACTTGTGTCAGGCACCAATGAACAACACAGATATGGCACAGAGATTATGTGGAAGAGAGAGACGATGTATAAGGACAAGTGAGTGAACACATATAACATTATATAATTAATATATAATTAGCACCATTACAGAGCCCCAAAAATGTTCCATTGATTTGACAAGTTCATTTACAGTTAGTTTTAGGAAAATAATTCTAATTCCTAAAAATTAAGGAGGAAGACATTTATTTCTCATGTATTTCATATGATCCTAGAAGACCTACCTATGAAGAGACACTCCTGGGACTACTCAGGGTATTTAAGGAATTACTGAGTTTTGCAATGTCCCCACCTGTGATCAAAAGTACAAGACTGTGGTTACCAAATACCCTAGGCAAATTTTCAGCTTTTGCACAGACTTGCCCTGAGTTTAAGAAGAATTAAGGTTGTATCCTGCTCCTGGTTTTGAATCAAAACATTTACTGATTTCATCAGAAAGGACACAGTAAAGAAAGAGGAAGGAGACCGGTTAGGAGAAAAGTGACTGATCACAGCCCTTTTCTTTGGGAAGGCACAGTATCTTTTACGGATTAACATCTACTTATAGCAGTTTCAGAGCTTTGCAACTTAGTTTTCTTTTCAGTGGATGTATTTTCAATTGTAATGCATAGGCTATTAGTGTTCAGGATATAACTCCTCCTTTGTCAATGTTTCATTCAACCTATAATAAGCTATTTTTATCTTTAAAATTTTCTTACACCAATAAGATCTTTATTGTAGAAAAATTCCAAATACACATGAGCAAAGTGAAAAAAAAATAAAATCAACTAATAAATCTAGGGATCAGAAATAACTGTTGCTAAAATTTTGGCATGCATTTTTCTAGTCTCAATATTATATATCTATGTATCATTCCTAAATAACCTGGGCTCATATGGCTTGTAAGTTTCTATATTCACTTAATTGTGAATGTCCCTCATGTTATTAAATATACATCTCCTCTATAATTTTTAATAGTGTATTTAATATATATATATATATATATACACACACACACACACACACACACACACACACACAGTGGGGCAAAAGTGGGTTTACAGTTGTAAGTACACGAAACAGTTTACTCTTATGTTATTATTTATTATTTATTGTATTATTTTCCATATGAACAACTGTAAACCTACTTTTGTTCCACCCTGCATATATCTCACCATTTATTTACCCACTCCCATATTGTTGGACATTAAGGATTTTTCACACTTTTCACTATTGTAAGTAATCATATGAGAAACATACTTGGCTGTATATCTGTTAATTAGTATAAATTTCTAGGAGTGGTGTTTCAGGGTAAGGATATATTTATAAGGCTTTGGCTACACATATATTTTACTGGTTTCTTTTTCTTTTTACTTATTATTTCAAAATAATTACAGACTCACAAGAAGTTGCAAAAATGGTACAGAGACGTCCCTTGCACCTTTCCCCAATCTTTCCTCAATGATAGCATTTATGATGCATTATCCTATATAATAAAAGGGC
This sequence comes from Myotis yumanensis, assembly GCF_028538775.1. Classification (NCBI taxonomy): domain Eukaryota; kingdom Metazoa; phylum Chordata; class Mammalia; order Chiroptera; family Vespertilionidae; genus Myotis; species Myotis yumanensis. Next base: position 24,692,932 of record NW_027223756.1, on the reverse strand, counting down.
AATATGCAAATAGACCAAACGGCAGAACAACCTGTTGCTATGATGCACGCTGAAGACCAGGGGGCAGACACTCAATGCAGAAGCTGCCCCCTGGTGGTCAGTGCACTGCCACAGCAGGCGCGCCTCTCAGCCAGAAGCCAGGCTGATGGTTGGTGAGCGCAGCAGTGGTGGCAGAAGCCTCTCTTGCCTCAGTGGCAGCTTTAAGGATGTCCAACTGCCGGCTTTGGGACATCCCCTGAGAGCTCCTGGACTGTGAGAGGGTGCAGGCTGAGCTGAGGAACCCCCCACCCCACCCCCAGTGCACCAATGTCGTGCACTGGGCCTCTAGTATAACTATAATACATTATAAGTAGAAAATTGACAGTGGCACAATAACCAGACTACAAACTTTACTTGGGTTTGACCAGCTGAATTATTTTTTAATATTAATAGGATGATAAGATGCATTCTTACTTTTCTACTTTCCCCTCTCATATTCACTTTAGAACTTCCTTCTAATCTTCTGTAGAGGAGGGAATACAACTGTATTTACTAGACTGCTGTCTTTATTGAAAATCAAGAGTAAGAAATGCAAGTCAGAACCTCTCACCAAAACCTCTCCACCAGTTCTGGAGCAGAAAATGAGTTGGTTCTTCCTTCCTTTTGATTCTTCGCAGACATCCCACCTCCTCTCTGAACAGTTTCCCAAAGCCGAGGGTATCCAAACACAAAATGAAGAACATGGAGTTGCACAATAAGAAAGTTCCTCATTTCTCCTCCACTCCTCTGATTACATCATGGAGAAAGCCTCATCTTAGGACTAGTCTTTAATGCCCTTCTAACATTTGCTAACCATTTCTTTGTAACAAATTGCTTAGGCCTCAAGTTCAGGTCTAAGCAGGTAGTAGAATTTAACTAGAATTCAATGGCATTGTACTATTTTAATTAAGTGTGCATTTACTTTCTGCCTTCAAATTGCAGCAAATTAAACTAGTGTTCCATTTACTGATGCACATCTGCCCGGATACAATTTTGTAAGAACACAATTTATTCATTTATAAACCAATTCAAAATCATTGATTAAGCATCACTGCCTGCCAGTCACTGTGGTAACTATGAGGGACAGAGCAGTGACAAGACACATAAGAGCCTTGCTCTCTTAGAGCTTACAGTCTGTTTGGGGGAAACCAAGCATTAAATAAATTATTGTAACTTAGTTACTGAATTACAATTGTGACACCTGTTAGGAAGGAGAAGGGTTGGATTAAAAACTAGTCATGAGAATCAAGAAAGGCTTCCCTGCTCAACTGGTGTGGCTCAGTGGTTGAGTGTCAACCTATAAACCAGGAGGTCATGTTTCGATTCCCAGTCAGGGCTCATGCCCGGGTAGCAGGCTCAATCCCCAGTGGGAGGCGGGGGGGGGGGGGGGGGGGGTGCATGCAGGAGGCAGCCAATCAATGATTCTGTCTCATCACTGATGTTTCTCTCTCTCCCTCTCCTTTCCTCTCTGAAATCAGTAAAAATAAATTTTAAAAAAAGAAACGCTTCCCTGAGGAAATGGCATTTAAGCTAAAATTTGGAGGGGAGGGGATGAAGAAAATGAAGGTGTGGTGAGGGGAGTGCCCAGAAGATAGGAGGAGAAAGAGTATAACTGGATAGTATATTGCACACAGAAAGAAAAACATAAACAAAAACCCTGTGGCAGAGAAGTATAAACGGCCCTGAGTAAAGAGAGCAAGCCAGTGGAATGGAGTGAGTGGGTGAGTAGCGGGGAGATGTGGGGTAAGTGAAGGCAGGAGAGGTAGGCCTGTTAGGTGAGAAGAAGGATCTAGATGTTATCCTATGGTCAATGGGAACCCACAGAAGGGGAACAATAGGATCAGCTTTGCCTTTTTTTTTTTTTAAACATATATCAAGATACATTTGTAAATACAAGCAGCAGAAGCTCTTAAATGTCACACACGTATTTTTTTTAAAGCACAGTGTGTAATCACTACATAACAGTGCAAATATAAACACGAGTGTTGATGGGGTGGGAGCAGCGGGTTGGTGGGCCGAGCTGGAGTCTGGGAAGGCATGCGTAAGTTGCCTTTCTGTTTGTTTCTGAGGACTAATGTTCATCTGATTTGACGCCAAGGTAGCATTTGGATAAGCCAGGATAAAATCCCCATTTAAAACACGCCCCCTTCTTCAGAAGCTTCAAAAGAAAATTTCTCAAATTTCCACCAAGACGAACCTCACATGTGGGTGGTGTTGGGGACCACCCACAAGGTGTGATCTTCGAAGTGCTGGAAGACCACTCCTGTTCGGTGTAAATTCTCCCCTCCAGTGGTGCCTAAGATGCTACCATCACGATTCTGTTCTGCCGAATCTTCCTTCAGTTACCAAATATGCTAGCACAGAGCAGCCCTCTGGGTCCATCCTGCCTTCCTGGGACAGAATGCATTGTTTCTGTTTCCTCAGGGATGGGAGGGTTTGAAGCTTTTTCAGACCACTAACCACAGAGAGCATGGAGGGGCCAGGAGACTGGGCAGGGTCCAGAGAGTGACCGTCAAAGGAGCCCAAGTTCCTTTGACATCATCCCTTCGTTTGGGGCTGGCCCTTTGATCAGCTGGTGTGTACGCTATGGACATAGGTATAAATGTGTGTGCATTTATACAGCACAGGTATATGGATATACTTAGGGGGGATGTTCATGACTTTATAACATGGGAAGCCATCATGGGAAGCAACACAGGTCCCACCTGGATTGGACCCACCTGGGTTCAGATCACAAGCTCTGTAACCCTAGGAAAGTCACAGGACCTATCGTATGGGGCGGTTGGGAGGATGTAGAGATAATCTGTTTGAAGTCTTGGCACTGGTCCATGGCATACAGCAAGTGCCACACAGAAGTTACTGTTAGGGTTATGCGTGTGCTTGTCTCTGTGCAAGCATACATGTGCATGTGCATGCAGGTGCAGATTTGGGCGTCTAAGGGAGTGTGTTTAAGAACAAGAGAGGAAAGGAGGGAGAATGTTGCCCGCCTGCGCCCGCAGCAGTTCAGGCACCAGAGCAGACCTGTGTGTGTGTGTGGGGGGGGGGGGGGGGGGGGGGCGGGGGGCAGCTCCCAGAGAAAAGAGCTCAGCTTTGCCCAGTGGGAATGAGGAGGGATAGCAAAGGGCCTCAGCCTGCCAGAGGCTTCCTGATGCGCACAGGATCTATCTATAAAAGTAGAGGGATGAGAAGATGTTGAAGCTCAAAAAAACCCTCTATAAAAAGAGATTTTTTTTAAAGGAGTTAAAAATGGTCTCTAAAATTGACACGTATCCAAATTAGGCCTCTAATTTGCGCCAACCTGAAGCTCTCCCCTATCTTGAGCTTCATTTATGTTTCCTTTTTCAAAACTGATTTGGAAGAACTTTGGAAAATGTGAACCACTACAATCTGTTCTCAGGCCTCTCGTTCCCCTCTTAAGATTTGCCCAAGGAGCTGTATCTAAGTGCTTTCTGCATCATAAAGATAGGCCGTCCTATGTTGAGAGAGAAGACCCAGGAAAAAGCAACACCCAGTTTTTAGTCCAGGTTCTGCCCTTAACTCACTGGGCAACTTCAAGGAATCTCTTGATCTCTCTGAGTGTGGCTGCTTCATCTGCAAAAGGTGTTGATTGGTCCATTTGGGTAATTATCTTTTGACTTCCTGACATAGCAGAGGAGGGTTAGCCCCCTTCAAATATCTCTCCTCCCCTTAAAGCTGTATCACCATATGACATCGTAGTTAAGAGTGCAGACCACCTGCCTCCTGCTAGCTGTGACTCCTGGGATGAGCTATTTAATCTCTCTGTGTCTTAGTTTTGTCCTTTGTAAAAGAGGGTAAAGAAGAGAGTAGTGTATCATCGAGTTGTTAAAAGGATGAAATGAGTTGATAGAAGTGAAATATTTAGAACAGTGCTCGGCACAGGTAAGGACGACTCTAGTTTTGAGTAATATTATTATTATTTACTTTATGAAATAACTTTAACTTTACATGAAACAATGTCATTGATAAATCAAAAAATAAAAGATAAGCATTATTTGGGGCTATGAAAAGTCTCTAGGGGGTCGAGGGAGAGCTGGGACCCTTGCTTTTTCTTTTTTAAAACCCTATTGTGCTTTGATTTTTGAAGGATGTGTATGTACTACCATGACACTTTTTTTTTCAATTTAAAGAGATTAAACAAAAAGATCACGGAAGTCCCTCTCAAATCTCTAAATTCAAGAACTGGCTACAATTATTAAGAAGCAGTACTTTTTGGGTGGCCAGCTTATCTCTGTTATGAAAGCTACCATCCATATGTTTGGCCTTTTCAAGAACTTCTTATAAAGGTTTTAAATAAGCACAATCACCTTGTGTTTATAACTGAACCTGTTTCCACTTCTTGGATAGGAGAGAAACTGCGAAAGGTGAAAACATAAAATGTGAATACTAGGCCTTCGGGGCTGACCTAGACTTTGCCCCTTAGAATCTTTTCCCAGAAATTGACCCAGTTACAGAAAGGAAGGATCAGTAGCAGAGAACGAACTCAAAGAAAACCTGCTGCTGGCCACCCAGCGGTGAAAGGGTTAACTGGGCTGGGCAAGGCGATCCCTTGATATGAGTAAGACTCAGAGTTGTTAAAGTTTTCAAAGCAGAGGCAGCCCGGCAGGCAGCGGCCAGCGTGGCTCCTGGCTCCGGGGAAAAGCGAGTTGGAGGGAGCCTGACAGAGCAGACCGAGGATCAGGATCCAGCTGAGCTAAACTCAGCTGGGGTTACAAGCTCAAGGTTAGTGGCTGCCGCACACCTCCCCAGCGCTGACATCTTTGGGGAGTTGTCTCGGGAATGCGAGGCGCCATCTCTCATCCTGGTGTGTCAGGTCTGCTCTGCTTCCTAGAGCGCCCCCCCCCCCCACCCCCCACCTCCTGCCCAACCTCCCCGCTGCTGCCTTCACCCAAGCCTAGGCAACGGCAACAGTGAGGGACAGCTGACCTATTCCCAGGAGGCTTTTCTAAAGGAAACTTTCTGGAAAACACACACACACACACACACCTGTATACTCTGCTCCGTCTTGTTATTTACGCAATCCAGAATTGCTATCTGCTTCAGTTGAAACTGAGAACAACTGTCAAAGTAACTAAACAGGCTGCTTGACTTACTTTATCTTGTGGGAGGAATACTGCCTCTGAGGCTATGGTCTCTGTCTTTGAAAACCGGTTTCTAGTTGCTTTTCTTGTACCTTTGCTAGAACAGAGTGCAGGGGGAAGATGCACTGTGAAGGAAATATTTCTGCATCTATCTGCATGAGCTTCAGATAAATGTATCCACGTAACCTTAACTTACCTGCATGTGCTGCAGATGATAAACTTAAACCTCGGGGAGGGAGGACGGGGAGATAGTAGCAGCTCCACACACATTGCATTCTGAGGGCGCTCTGAATGACAGCTGAGACTGCCCGTCTGGAGGGGTAAAGGACCCCCTTCGAGCCTGGCTGGGAGAGGGCATGGGGGTGCCACTTCCTAGGCCAGTGTTGTCTCCATACTCTCGCCTTGCACATGGGAGGCAGTGAGTAAGTTGTCGCTGAGCTGAATGCTCCCTCGGATCCTCCAGCAGCAGGAGTTGGTCTTGTACCTGCCAGCACTGAATCAGAATGAGTCACTGAAACTTGGGTGCTGGCACAAAGTGCTCGCAAACTGCCTGGTGAGACACTGCCTCCATGTAGGTGGAATCTCTCTCTCTCTCTCTCCCTGAGCACTCACATTTCTCCTCTCTTCCTCTCTCCCTCAAACAGGCAGGAGTTTAGACGCTCTCAAGAGCTCGTCTCTGCTCCCTTGGCTCGGCTGACCCTACCATGTGGACTCTGCCCCTCCGGGTCAGGACTAGAGTTTTAAAATAAGATGGATGATTTGACGTTACTTGATCTCCTGGAGTGCCCCGTGTGCTTGGAAAAGCTCGATGTCACAGCCAAAGTCCTCCCTTGCCAGCACACCTTCTGCAAACCATGTCTCCAGAGGATCTCCAAGGCCCACAAGGGGCTGCGCTGCCCCGAATGCAGAACCCTGGTGTTTGGCAGCATCGAGGCGCTGCCGGCCAACCTGCTGCTCGTGCGCCTTCTGGACGGCGTGCGCTCGGGGCCGAGCTCCGGGAGAGGGGGCTCCTTCCGCAGGCCTGGCGTGCTGGCCTTGCAGGACGGCAGGAAGAGCAGGACTCACCCCAGAGGTCTGCAGGCCAGCCCGTTCCGACTCGTGCCCAACATCAGAATCCACATGGATGGGGTAAGCAAGATCTCCTTTGTTCTTTCGTGTCCACCTGGAGGTTGGATTTGTGTGTGCCAGCAGTTAGGGTTTATCGCTTTCACTTACGTTTCAAAAGCGGTGCCGCCAGGATTCCTGAGAGATAAGTTTCTGTGGGCAGTGATCCTTCGACTGAAATTTGGTGGGATCCTGACCTATCTAATCCTTCCTGTGATTCTTAGAATTGTGAAAGCTTCCTGGTCCCTCGTGCAGACGGTAGTAGGATAAGGAAAGCCTCCTTGATTATATTGTTGGTCTTTCACTTCTGTCCTGAGGCCAACCCAGTGCCTGGAAAAGGCACGAAGGATGGGGAAGAGAGGGGAAAACAAATCCAACTGCTTGTTGCTTTGGGGAATCTCTGAGAAGTTTCCAAATGTCAGGTTCTGTTTGCATGCTACCCAAATCCATCTTCCCGCCCCCGCCCCCACCCCCACCCGGCCATAAAGTGCTATTATGACAGTGTTCATTCACAATCCATTCAAAGCTACCAAGACTCTTGCGGCCCGGAGGTGGTGCAGGAGGGAGCGTCTGTGTGGGTGGACTGACTGACAGGAAGGCTGGGGAGTACAACGGATGTGTCTTACTTTACAAAATGAACAAAACACATAAAATGCACGTCAGTGGCTGCAGTATAAAAGCAAACGGAGCCAGTAGCCATGTAGGATATGACCCAAGGATGCTTTTGGTGTTTGGACAGTGTGACCGCTTTGTCCAGCCGGGCAGGCGCATCCCGGGGACTTTGTCCGACCTGGCTGGGAGCCTTGTTGGGGGAAGCTGTGCTAGGGCACATCTCTCAAGAAGGATGTGGTCCTTGCCAGTCCAGCAGGACAATTTGCACTGTCACCCCAGCAGTCAGTGTGCCAGAGTGGACTTGGCAAGCTGTGGCCTGAGTCGCTGGCATACTTAGAAAGTCAAAGCTGCGTGCTGTGATGTCTCACCTAAAGCGAGCTTTCATACTGGCCGCTGAGTCCCAGGACTCCCCGCGGGGAAGAGTAGCAGTGGGAGGGAGTGTCTTCCCGATTCCTTCCCAGCCAAGAGCAGGCTAGTGCTGTGCATTCAAACAGTTTTCTAAACTATTTCTTGTAACAGCTCACCCCTCCTTTGCTTCATGGCGCCTTCAAGCCCCCGGGCAGTAGGAGAGTGTGGGAACATTCAAAAGTGTGAGCGGGAAGAAGCGGGCATTGGCATGAATTCATCACTGCAGACTTTTCATCGCCACTGTGCCTGTGTGTGTGAAACACATTCCAGAAGAGGGCCTGGCACCCTTCTTGGAGGCTCCCCACTAGGCCTAGCCATCCGTCAGCATCCACGGGCTTGGGAAAGGCGGGGTGGGGGTGGTTTATAGAGAATCTCATAGAGAATGGGCTCTATCTCCAGCGGCAAAACTCCCTTTGAATTCCTAAGACCCAGCAACCTCTCCCCTCCCCCACGCTGCAGAGTTGGACTTGCCTCTTGGCAGAGCGTCATTACTCACTTAGAACAACGTGTTGCCAGACTGGGAGGAGGCAGGTCCCTTATCGCCGCTGAATGTGTTTGTTCATGTTTTTGTCTTTTTCCATGTGGCTATATTGCTAAGAAAAGGTAGCAACGAACGGATCCACAGCTGCCAAGTTGTTCTGCCCTAGAGGATTCCAGGCCCCTCCTGGCAGAGGGAGTTGTGGGGATCAGGGCTGGTCCTACGTAAGAGACAGCCGCTAAGATACTGCATGTCCCTGGAACTCTTTCACAGGGACTTGTAACATCAGAGCAAGGTGCCAGAGACAGCCCCTCCCCCACGTCTCACCAGACCAAGTCCTGCCCGTGAGGCTGAAACAAGGAACCAAGCCCTTTCAGCAAGGACCTGGTTTCCTAAGGATGCCAGCGAGCAGGGCTGGCAGCCACCCCATCCACGCCTTTTCTTCGTTTTCTTGAGCCTGCCTTTCCTACCTTTGCCACACCTCATCCCTGTAGCCTCACTCAGTGGAGACATGAACAGACTCATTCCTGGATGTAACGATGGCTGTCATTCTGCAACCTGTTCTCCCAAAATACAGCTTTCTTTCCTGTATGTGTGAGAGCAGCCATGCCTCCCTCAGTTCAGAGAATTGAGGATGGTCGGGGCTGCCCCACTCTGTTCTGAGAGTCAGCAGAGTGGGCTTGTATCCTCACCCAGGAGACTCACCCTCTGGCCTGTTTACCCAACCTAGTCTCAGCAATTAATAACACTCGCTACCCACCTGCTTCCACATACTGAGATCACCTTAGAAAACATTCGCTATGGAATGCATATGCATGACATGAAATGCAAAGCATCGTTTTTATCATTAATTTAAACTTACTGCATGACTTCAGGCAAGCCACTTAAATTTGCTGGGTCTCAATTTAAATTTCTGTAAAATAGGAAAATGTGCCCTAACTGGTTTGGCTCAGTGGATAGAGCGTCGGCCTGCGGACTCAAGGGTCCCAGGTTCGATTCCAGTCAAGGGCATGTACCTTGGTTGCGGGCATATCCCCAGTAGGGGGTGTGCAGGAGGCAGCTGATCGATGCTTCTCTCTCATCAATGTTTCTAACTCTCTATCCCTCTCCCTTCTTCTCTGTAAAAAATCAATAAAATATATTTTTTTAAAAAATAGGAAAATGCATTGTAAAAACAGAGAGCTATCCCTAGACCTAACTAATTAGTGTTTACCAAGAACTTTGAGATCCTTAGATGAAAGGCATTTGGAAGATCGTTATCATAGTAAACATTGTTATTGACTGTCTATTGTGCCCTGCTGTGCATGAGGCATTCTACAAAACACAGAAGGAGTGATAGCCCTTGCTGGAGAGCATCATAAGTGTTGTTATTGAAGTTGAGTCCATGATGAGTCCAGACCAGGGTGATACTAAGTATAAAGTGCCTCCTCTACGGGGACATAAATGACCTGTTGTCACAGGTACCACTTTGTAAAACACCTCTTCCAGAGGCCCTCATGTCAGCCGGTACTCTGAAGGAGCAAGTTTCACTTCCTGTCCGTGAGCTCTCAAGTCCAAAGTCTTCCCTGCTCACTCTAGTGAACATAGGCTCCTCTGATGAACAAGCTCATCAAGATCTTTTGGTGTGGTGCTCCTTGTGCCAGCCAGCATGCGAGGGTGGAACCAGCAGTCCCACTTCACGGTGCCAGCCCAAGACAGAAAAAACGGCCCATTGTGCCTACCTGTCTAAAACCCTCCCAAGCCTATTGTGTAAAAAGGAAACTTGAGAAATGGCTGTAGGTTTCTACAGCATGCAATTATTTCAGACCAGCAGGTAAGATCAACAGACTCCTGGGAGGCCCGTGACTAGAAACCCCACTGGTTCCTATTCCTTCCCAGACTGCCATCAAGCCAAAGGTCCTTTGCAAGCCTTTGAGAAGATTTTGGGCTCCTGAGTAGCTGATCTCTCTTCCTCCTCACTCTGATACCCTTTAATAGTATTTCTGAATTAAGATGGGCAAGAAGGTGATGAAGCGAAGTGTTTGCGAGCTTAGGTTTGAAAATACCAGCATTCAAATCTTGCTGCTTCTCCTCAATGGTATAATTTCAGTGAGTCACAGAAACCTCAGGGCCTCCAATTCTCCATCCGTAAATTGGAGGTAATAGTAATACCTGCTTCAGAGTGTTGTTGTGAGAAATAAATGAGATGATTCATGTCACCTAGCTCTTAGCACAGTGACTGGCTCAGATTAAGTGCCCCATAAGTGTTACCTGTTGTTATTGAAGTGACTCAACACTTTCCACTCTAAATTACACGCCCTCTTTCACCCCGTAAGTGTTAACTAGGTGTCTTCCAGAGACGGTTCTTGGTACCCTGACTTCTGGCTTGTTTTGTCTCCAAATGATCCATGGCCATGAATCAGGTGTGTGATTCTTCCCGCATATGCTGACTTGGCAGCTCGCTTCCAAGACCCTTTAGGAGCTAGGAGTTGATTCTAGGAGGACATTTGCCAGCTAACATCACTTCTGCAAACAGCAAGCTCAAAGGAACACCATATGCAGGGCAAGACCCTGGTCCACTTCCCAGAATCACCCATTCTTCATTAACTTCCATCTTTCCCCTGCTTCCCACTACCCACAACACAACGGTTGCCGCCCTGGGTCTGGCAGGGCCGGACTTTCTCCCTTCTTTGTTGAGCAGCATGCCAACCACACACATTCCTGTCTCACTTGCCCTACCTCAGCGAGAACACACCTGCCACCTCCAGCACACAGACCAGGTGACTGTCTCCCAGAAACTTTTTCAGCTGGTGTTGCAAGCAACCGAGGGGAAAAATGAGGTCAGAGAGCACACGGGGGAATTGGGGCTGGTAGAAACCAGAAGGAAACCAGCCCCCATTTCTGAGTCTCAGCTGTTGTGTCCGGCAGCAAAGCCATGACACAGACAGTGGTTTTTGCTACATTTTCAAAGGGACTGAACCATCCCAGGCCCCTACAAACAGCAGGCAGGTGCCACCTGGGTCAGCAGGGACCACATGGGGTAGATGGAGGGAGACAAAGGCAAGAACTGGGGCTGAGAATTCAGGAGATGGAGATGGCTGTCCAGCTTCACACACATTTGCAAACCTTTGGAAAGACCACATGGCCCCATATTGACTCTGCCCACAAAATCTCTTGACATACCTCCTTGCTAGTTACAACTCCCTCCCTTTAATTCCTTACTGTAGTGTTTAAGGATTGTGGTCAAATGGAGCAGGGTCTGTGCTGGGATTCAATTATTTGTTAGCTGTGAGGCCTTAGGCAAGTCACTTAACCTCTCTGACCATCAGTTTCCATTTTTGTATAATGGAAATAACAATAGCATACATATATCATAAGGCTATTATAAGATTAAAATGAGATAATGTATGTAAAAAGCTTAGTACACATGCCTGGTACATAATAGATGCTAATAAATGTTAGCAACAGCAAATAACAATAATAATAGAGGAGGAAGTCTGCTGGCATTGGATCTGGAGTTCTTTGCACCCACATATAAACATGCAGATATTGCCATTAAAATTTTAAGGAAAGGGAATAGCAAAAGTAAAGGGAGTTCTCAAAAAGACAAAACTGTAGTGATGGGAAACTGGTTTTCAGGGGTTGCCAGGGGTTATGGGTTAGGAGAGGATGTGACTCTATAAAGGGACAGCATCAGGGAGATGAAACTATTCTGTATCTTATTTGTGGTGGCAGCTAAATGAGTCTATATATGTGTTAAAATTCATAGAAATATATACCACAGGGAAAAAGTCAATTTTACTGTAGGATAGATAATGTTTAAAATAGTTTTTAAAAGGGAGCTCATGAACATTTCCTTTCGTCTCTGCCTGATTTTCACCTAGCCCACCGATTTCCTTTCATCTCTGCGGGTATTGGGCCAATGCTATTTCTGAGAAGGACTTGGCCATCATTTACATGGTCAGGGTCATCTCTGTATGTGGGTTCCTTTCTGTGTTCACAAGCCATTCTGTTACCTGCTTCAGCTTTCCCATCAGTTAAAGGTGTCTGGCCAAACAGTGGACGAACACAACAGCTCGTTCCCCAGGGGATGGCCTAGTCAGATGAGGAGGGCAGGAGGTTCTCCCTGCTCAACCTCAATTATCCACCACGTGCAACTGGGGGCATGTCACCTCAGGCATTAGGCAACGCATATTTTTTGTGTTGTTTTCACTTCCTCTTATAAAAGGTTGCATGCCACATGTCCCTTCATACTCTAAAGAGATTATGGAATGAGGGAAAGTGCTTGTTTCGCCCTTGACTGGAGAAGAGCATCCACATCCACCCCTTCCAGACGCCACTGCATAGCTGTGGGCTTAGCTGGGACCAGCTCAAATACAGCTCTCTTCAGTGTCTTCATCTTCTCTCTTTCTCTCTCATTTTAATTCATGCTTACATATTAGACCTGTCTTTCATAAGTGTATACTGTATGCTACTAATGGATGTTCCATAGAGCTCCAGGGTCAAGAATATAACAGACTTAAATATCATTATTACTTTTTGCTGCAGGACTTTCCAGAACTTTTAGCATGACTTGTGAATGTCTCACCGGTAAATTATAATAAGAAATGTTTCCCAAATTTCTGTGGCAGTGGCACCCCCGTCCACCCTTTTATTAGCACCTTGAGTAATATTAATTGTCCATGGAACAAACTTTGGGAAATGTTGTCTCATACTAATGCAGAGATAGCTGAGCCCCAAAGAGAACTCTTATTATAATAGTTACAGATATTGACTCATTCCAAGAGGAGGTTTCGGTAAGTTCCTGCCATTAGAAGATATTTTTGGAAAACTGTTTGGAACTCCTTATCACCACCTTCTGCAGTATTTATTTAGCTCCCATAAGAAGTTTCTGGCCATAGGCAATGCGGGAATCTACACAGCAAGGTCAAGATTCTTACCTTCCAGTGTTTACTGTCTAATGGTAAAAACAACCAATCAGTACACATCTATGTATGTATACACACAGATGTGCACACACATGCATACTATAGTATATTTGACTTAAAGATATTATCCATTGTAAGATATATTATTTAGTTATAGCTCTTAAACACTATCATGTTAGATATTCACTGTTAAGATACATCCAATTTTAGAAGCAGTAAAATATGAAAAAATAAGTATCTTACTAAAGAGTACATATTGTCTGATTCCATTTATATAAAATTTTAGAAATGGCAAAACTATAAACTATAGTGATTTGGGAGGTAATGCAAATGTTTTATATGATGGTACGTAGGTTTGTCTAAATTCATCAAACTGTACACTTAAAAAGAGTGCATTTTTGTATGTAAATTGCAACTCAATAAGGTTCATTAAGGCAAAGAAGCCTTAGACTATAGAAATGATGATCTACGAAAATGTCAGACAGTTTGAGGGAATGAAGCGTGGCCAATGAAAAGAAGCTTCCTAGAAACAATAGGTGTTTTAATGGTCAGGAAGGACATAGTCAAAGGACAAAGAGGCAGGGTCCATTCTGGACATGTGGGTGCCAGGAAAGGCAGGACAGGACCTATCCAACAGAATGATGGCTGAAAGAGAGGGAGAAGGAAACAAACAGAGAAGAGACTGGGTGACTGGACGCCTGCTTCAAAACCACCACTAGGAAGGCACATGTCAATTACTCTGTAATAGTCTCTCCACAGCCCACTGGTCACATGCCATCACATGGCCCATGGGCTGTATTTGCCTGATGGATGCCATGCAGCCAAACAAGGTATTTCTGCTCCAAGTGGATGGCTAGGTAAGTGAGGAGCAGTCTCCACTTCACCGGCAGACAGTCATTCTTTTCCATAGAAATGGTCAGGTGTCCTGCTAACCCTCGCATGCAGGAACACCAACCAGCAATGCCAAAGTAAGTGGTAAAACACAGGAAAGCAAAGACAAACCCCATCCTACATGAGCAGCTTCCTGCAACTTGGTTCAGTGTCAGCCCCCAGGGTCACACCACTTCAGATCCCTGGCTCAGAAGCCAGGGCATTCAATAGACTGCTCCTAAGCACTTACTCTGTGCTAGGCTCTGCCTTGAAAGCTCACACCATCAAAAGCTCATTCCAGAGATGCTCACAGGCTCAGACTCCAGGACTCAAATAGTAGCTGAGTTCACCTCTGAGCTCTCTCATTTCTCCAGTCTTTTTTACAAGCACAAGGAGAACAGGCAAGTTGTCTTATCTTTCAATACTGTGCTCAGAGCAGCCAGCCTACAGCTTGGCTCATATCAGGAGCCTCAAAATATTTTTGGAACAGGTGAATAAATGCATGGTACACTTCATGGCATCAAGAATGACTCCTCCTGATACAGAAATGATCACTTCCTGAGTCAGGCCATTACAGAGCTGTGTGAGGAGTGCACAGCACGTTATGTTAGGCATAAAGTCATGTGGAGACAGAAATAGTCTAGATGTGGGTTACCCAACTATGTACCTTTTTCGTGACAAATAGTACTCTCCTGAAAACACAGTGGGCCAGGTTCAAAACCACTTAGCTCATGAGTTGCTAACCCTTAGAAGACAGGAAATGGCATTCCATATATGGCTAAACTTCTGCATCAGACACCACAGATTTCATGTGCTCCTTTGATCTTGGGGGAACACTTGATCTTGACTTAATTGACACTTACGTCACAGGGATACCAGTGACAGAAAGGAAGAGTCTCTAAAAGATTTTGCTGTTGAATTAGGCGCTAAATTGACTTGAACTATAGGAAGGGAAGATAGCATTTCAGGTAGGAACGTGGCCCCTATACCTCTCATGCTGCACAACCTACATCATATCTGTATATATAGAACACACAGAGCATATTTGCCATTTTAGCCATTTGTATGTGTATAGTTCAGTGGCATTAAGTACATGTACATTGTTGTGCAATCCTCACCACTCTCCATCTCCACAAGTTTTTCACCATCCGGTCCTGGCTCTCTGTACCCAGTAAACAATAACCCTCCCCCCACCATTGTCCCTGGTACAAAACTTCTTTCTGGATAAGAGGAATCATGTTTTAGTGTCATATTTAAAACATGTATTCCAATTTTCTGCTGCTTCTGCCCTTAGACTTCCAATAAGATCAGAAAACAAGGTAACACTATGATTCAGAATAAAGGCTCTCCGTTTGTGTGTCCTGGCCGTGTGCTTCTGGGCAAGTTACGGAGCAACTCTGGACATCGTTGCTGTAAAATGGAAAGAGGAAGCTCACCTCACAGGGTTACTGGGAGGATCTAACGAGGTGATACCTATAAAGACAGGGTCTGGGCAAAGCAAGCTCCTAGTGAAGGTTAACTGTCTACCCGCACTCACCCCGGTCGGCTAAACTTTTAAAGTGCCAACACACAGACTGAGCTGCTGCTTTACTGCGTGTAGACTTGGGGGTAAGAGTGACCACAGCATCATACGGAGCATAAACCAAGAGCATCCTTGTGACGTTCTTAGCACAGAGCATAACACTGCCAGCTCAGCGGCAATAAATGTGGGCATCTTTATTTTCATTTTCGGTGTCTTACTGTTTCATCAGACGTGTAGGGGATACCTTTCATGTGTAAGACCCTTTGCTGGGTCCCAATGAAGAACAAAAGCAAGTAATACAGGACCCTTGTCCTCAAAGAGCTCCTGGTCTTTTGGGAGACGGCCACATAGACTAGTAATTATGATGCTCTTGATAAATCTTAAACAAAGGACTTACTGTGCGTCAGGCGCTGGGTCAAACAGTGTACCTACAGAATCTCGCTTCACTCCTATAACTCGCTGAGATGGATGCCACTGTTTTCGCTACACATAAGAAGTCTGTGCTCAATAGTGTTACAGATCAAAATGTAAACGTTCCAAAGGGTAGTTATTGAGGTTGCACTTTTTAAACATGCAGATGATCTGAGTCCTGTCATGCAGGCACTCACAGAAACCCATGGCCCCGAGGTCTGCAAACCTCAGAATAACTGAGAGTCCTGCCACTGTGGTCCTGATGCTGCTAGTTTTGGGAAATGTGCCTTTCAGCCTCCACTCCCAGGCACGACATGGAGAGCCAGGAGAAGAGGTGAGAGAACTTGGATCACTTGCTGTTACCCTTCCCAAAAAGGCTAATAGGAAAACTTTAGCCTGGAGATGGGAGAAATGGGCAAACACCCCTAGGGGTGCCTGAAGCAAACCACCCCAGCTGAGGTGTCAGCCAGACTGCCCAGAATGAAACCATCCATCCAACGGGGACACTGGCCCATGTGGCTGACGTCAACCCGTCCTCAGGTCTCAATGTAGCCTTCGCTCCTCCAGGAAGTCAGCCCTCTGTCCCACATCCCAAGCCGGGGGCCATAGCTCCTCCTCGAGTTCCCAGAGTTCCC
The DNA here is from genome assembly GCF_028538775.1 of Myotis yumanensis. Lineage (NCBI taxonomy): Eukaryota > Metazoa > Chordata > Mammalia > Chiroptera > Vespertilionidae > Myotis > Myotis yumanensis. Next base: position 24,676,868 of record NW_027223756.1, on the reverse strand, counting down.
AGTGCTACCCCCTGGCCTTCACAGCACGCATAAGCTCCATGCGGTTAAGGAGGTGTTGTTTCTCCTCTGTACCTGGCATAGTACCTGAGCAGCCAGCGTTCAGTAAATGTTTAATTATTGAATGCATCACGTTCCCTGTATTGTAAGAAACTGTAGTTAGATACAGCAGCTTCATGGCTCAGGAGCTCCTGGTGTCTCTCCTGAGGCCAGAGGAAGGGAGACAGACCGGCCATTTTGTCCCCAGGATCCCTTCCAACCCCTGTCCTGTGGACAGGGGTGTTTCTTGACTTAAGGCCAGGTGTGTTAGCAATGGCATGTAGGTGCTCGCAGGGGATTCAGAGGTAATTGGGAGGTGAAAAAAAGAAGCCAAACCAGAATGCAGAACACCATCCACAGACTGGCATGCCACAGCCCTCCGAGCAGGTTGCCCTGGTTTTGCAGAATTAAGGACGATATCAACACACACACACAGCAGTATTTTAATTGGTTGCCAAGGCAATGCAGCCGATCAGTGGCATGGAGCAGGAACAGAACTCTGCAGAGCTGTGTTCAGGAAGGTTGTTCGGCTGTGATATTAATAAGCACTTGGGTATGAGAAAAACAAGGCTGCAATAAAGCTTGTTGGGGACTTTTGCTTAATAAACAGGAATGGCAGAGAGATGGAGGGACAGAAGGGAAAACTTCCCTTCCTGGCTCTCTGGAGAAGCAGGAGAGATCCTCCTCTGGATTTTAACTGTCTCTTTGGAGTGGTTCCATGTTCGAAGGAAGGAGGAATAGGGTGATTGAAGGAGTGAAGGAGATGGCAGGGGTCTCTTCCTCTTGAGAGATTATAACAAGGTTCTAGGATGCAGGACATTCTAGCAAAAAGAACATTTCCCATCTCCTCCTTTTATTTCCCTTTGTATTGGAAAAGAATTAGCAATGAAACCTTTTTTGTTTTGTTTTGTTTTTGTTTCCTGAAATTCTGAAACACTAGGATTTTTATTTTGATAATCATAAAACTTTGTGGTTAAGGCATGTTCTGGATTTCCTAACTTCTCCGTGCCACTCTGTATCCCAAGGCCTAAAGAATCAAACAAACTTCATCACCTGATGTGTTTGTCCTGATTGCGTGGACAAGGAGGGAGGGACCAGGAAAGGGAGAAGCGGGAGAGGAGGTGGACAGGTTATTAATCAACACCTTAATAACTACGACCCTCACATGGCACACACCATGTGCCAGACACTGGGACAAATAAGCTAGGTGTCCTTGAATCCTCCCAACAACCCTTAGAGGTCCGAGGTATTATCCTAGTTGACAGATGCAGAAACTGCTAAGAAGTGGCGGAGCCAAGATTTGAACCAGGTCTACCTGCATGCAGGGGTGGGCACACTTTTTGACTCGAGGGCCACAATAGGTTCTTAAACTGGACCGGAGGGCTGGAACAAAAGCATGAATGGAGTGTTTGTGTGAACTAATATAAATTCAAAGTAAACATCATTACATAAAAGGGTACGGTCTTTTTTTTTTTTAGTTTTATTCATTTCAAACAGGCCGGATCCGGCCCACTGGCCGTAGTTTGCCCACGGCTGATAGAGTCTGGGCTCTTAACCAGGTCAGTCGGGGTTAAGACAAACCCATTGTTCCCTTGGAGCCGCATAGAGCCCTGCACCATCTGCGGTTGCCGGTGAGTTCCCATTGGCTCCAATGCCACCATTCTAATGTTGATAAGCTTCTGGAGCATGATGTAATCCATGGCCAGTCCAGCTCCATGTTGATGATAATGCTATGTCTTAACCAGGTACCACGTGGTCAGAAATTTAAGACTTTAGTACAAGTGAGTCTAGGTGACTGGAGAGGGGGAAATGGATTCAGAGAAAAGAGGAGGGTAGGGCATGGGAAAGGCAGAAAAGGCACATGTAAGATCTAGATGGGCAACAGAAACCAAGAAGGAATAAGGAGGAAGGGAGGTAAGCTGCAGGGGGGGGAAGCAAGTGTGCAAGGGAGGGCTACTTGGAAGACACGACCAGCTCTGATCCAGAACTTGTCTGCTTTTCCTGAAATGTAAACAGAGTCAGGACAAAATATCTCTGCCCCATTTATTTCAGAAACCTGTCATCTGGATAGACATCATGGTCCATCAAAGGTGGGGAAAATAAGAGCCTGAAATTCAGGAAAGGCAGCTTCTAATCCTTTCTTAGCTGAGAATCAACCAGGTGACTCCACCTATAGCTGAGTGTTTAATAAACGTTAGCAATTCCTACAGTTAGAGAAAAAGTCCCAGAGTCTCTGAGTCTCAGGATTCCATCAACTCAATTTTAAAATTTGTCCTTTTTACATTTTACAGAATATGCAAATGATACAGAAGTGTCTGCATTTATGTTTTTAAGAATAACATATATAAATTTAAAGGATTTACAGAAAAATAGCTACCATTTTTAGAGTTTCCAAAGGCCTGTGCCAAATATTTTACCTACAAAGCTTATTTAATCCCCAGAGCTGTTAAGACTCATCTTCTATCTTTTACAGATAAGGAAACTGAGGCTCGGGGGTACTGAGTAGCTTGCCCAAAGTTTCCCGTGTAGACTAACTCCCAGCCCACATTCTTAACCATCATGTTATGCTGGTTCACAGTGGCTCTGGCCTCCCTTATGCAAAGAGGCTACAGAGCACATTCCTCTTTTTATTTATTAACATGACATTATTCAAATAAACTTCCCTCAAGTCACATTAGCTGTGTATAGTAGATCTGGTCTCTCCAGAATTGCATAGTATCCACCACATGTGCAGGACTGAGTGACTCTTCTAATTCCTTTGTATTCTAGAATGTCACACCTCAAAATGCAGTTTCTAAAGACCCAGGGGAAAGGACAAGAAACAAGCTATACGGAGAGACAGACAATAAAACTAAGGCAGCAATGAAAGAAAAATATTTCAAGTGTAAAGCAAAAGGTCTGAAAAATTTGATGATGGAATTGGAAGAAGGTGGGTCCAACTTCAGGGATATTGTTATCTAGAAGCACTTCCATATGCAAGCATTTGCTCAATCCCATCCACCATTTTTGTTTTGGTTTTTAATACTTTCAATTATTTCCAAAGAATAGAAAAAGTAATTACTGGGTCAAAGGGGATGAATCTTTTTGAGATTCCTGATACACCATATTCATTTACTTTCATCTGTGTTTGCCAGAACTCTTAGTTGCAAGTGATAGAAACCCACCTCTGACTAGCTCAGGCCAAAGTGGGAATTTGTTAGTCATAGAATGGGAAGTTCAGAGTTCGAGCTGGTCTCGGGGCCCCTAAGAACCCAGACTGTCCTGTCAGATCGCTCTCCTCTGCCTTGACTCCGCTCTTTCTATATATTGGTGTCACATTCTCCAATTGCAAATGGCATTCTCCATAAATTTATTTTTTTAATATATTTTTATTGATTTCAGAGAGGAAGGGAGGAGAGAGAGATAGAAACATCAATGAAGAGAGAAAATCATTGATTGGCTGCCTCCTGCATGCCCCTACTAGGGATCGAGCCCACAACCCAGGCATGTGCTCTTGACCAGAATTGAACCCAGGACCCTTCATTCCACAGGCCGACACTCTACCCACTGAGCCAAACCACTAGGGCAAATTCTCCATAAATTTAATTGCAGAAGGTGAGTCCCCCAGGTTTCTTAGTCATAAATAATAGAATCCGCTGCATAAAAAGATTGAAGAAGAAGCAGGATTAATAAAAAAGGATATTAGGTAGTTCACAGAATTTCTGGGAGGGACACAAAACCTAACTTGAAGCCACCTTAACAAGAACAGACTGAGTGCTGACTTCTAGGGTAGACCCTGATGGCCCTGAACACTGAGGCCTCCCTTGGTCCCGCTTCCTGTGGCTGCGGTCGGAGGTCAACCTTGATGTAAGCCTCCACCACCTTCCCACAGAGGTGGAAACAAGTCTTTCCTGGTCCCCTCCTTGTGTCACTAACTGCCAACTTGAAGTTCAAGTCAGGTCCCTATCACTGACAACGCCTCGATCCCTGGCTGAAAGCAATATTGATAAAGCTGGAGTTTGCAACTTCTTAATATTGAGGCAGTTTCTGCCACCCACCAAAATTCATAAGGTAGGTGAGTTCCCGAACATAGAAAGGGGGTTCAGAAGCAGGGCATTCAAATCACAAATATGTACAATGAGAAACACGGCAACAGACAGCTCAGATTTACATCTTTCCAGCTCTATCTACTACCCCAGAAAAAGGGAAAGTCACGCCACCTAGCCCAGTGCCTCGCCCTTAGTAAACACCTCCTGGACAGAATCCAGAAGCTTTGATAGATAAGGCCTGATTCCAAGTCCTGGCTTCTGTGTAGGACCGACAACATATTTACAGTATTTTCAATTCTCAATAAACACTTGAGCTTTGTTATGGGAAGAAAAGATGAAACTAAAGTCCTCTGTCCTTCTATTTAAAATATTTGTTCCCTGAACTCTTGATTAAAGATGGGCAGGCTGACCGACCTCACTTGTGTTTAACTTCTGTGACTGTCTAATTTCTTTTCAATGGGCGGAAGGGGACATACTGTTTCTGATAAATGGAAAGCTGGCGTTTTTACCAGTGGACGTCCACTGAAATACAAAATGAGATTCTTATGTAGGAACAATATGGTAACAGGATGTAAAATTGCTATTGGCACTTAAAGATACATTAGCAGGATCAAAAGTGGGATCAAGAAGAACCCAAAAGACAAGGCAGATGGCAAATACAATCCTTAGTTTCATCAAAAAACAGGGCAGGAAGTTACAATGCATTCCACCGAGAATGTGGTAACTGAGAGCAGCAAGCAACCAGTGGAATTTTTATACAGATGCTGCAATTTGCTTTGCTAACACATACTCCTACAGTGAGCACCTCTGGCTTTGATTTCTGCAGAGAGAAAAGAAGAGGGGACATTGATAACAAGTTTGAAGATAGTAGGATTTTTCAGGAGCCACTGCATTCCTACATAATTATTATTATTAATTATTATTTTTTTGCCTCATGCCAGTTCCAAAGAGTTTGTAGAGGGGAAAACTCCTGAGAGGCAGGTCATCTTCTGTTGTCACTGGTGACCGTCTCCCTAATTTGGTGGTAGAATAAAGACATATTGACTCATTAGAATTTTCTTATTTCTCAGGAAAGCACCACCCCTGCCTCTTTCTGGTCTGGGGCGAAGGGCGAAAGCCAGAGAGAGAGATAACATTGCAGGTGTGGATGAAATAACACTCATGGCATTCTAGGTGCAGATAGGAAACTATTTCAGGATTCCAAAGAATGAAAGAACTCAAATTCCTAAAATATAAGAAAAAAAAATCATGGCGAATAATGGTTAGAAGAATTTTGGAGCTTTGTTCTAAAAAATAGAAGTCCTGAATGCACTTGGCCATGTGCTATAATCACAATGGTTTTATCATTTTAACTGAAGTTGCTGATTGAGGTCATCAGTTCAGCAAGAAAGAAAAGTTGGCCAAGCCAGATATTAACTTGAAGTGTCAATTTTTATCAATACTTAAGATGAACTTAGCCCAGAAAATTCCCCTTGTGTTAACACAGTTTATCAACTCTATGTGTGAGAACTTTTTAGTGGTACTTGGTAAAATTCTTTGTCAAACTGACGCAAGAAAAAAGGAAGTGGGTGGGAGGAGAAAGTGACTAGGGTTGGTAATTTCACAGAGATTTAAAGAGGTGATCTTAGGGTGGCAGATGACCTATGGGTTCATAGTCATCTGAATTCTGTATTTCTGTCTCTCAGCTCAGCTTTCTGCTGCGTTCTTCATCCTCAGAAAGGTTCTATGAGAAAAATACTGGCAGCCAAAGCCTACCTCATTCTTAAAGCTCTTAATCTTACAGAAATTTAGGGTGTCTTCCATGACAGCTCTGCCAAGGAGACTCCAATTAGCTCACTGTAGGTCCTGTGTGCATCTCTGAGCACTGGCTGCACGTGGGATTTAAGAAATACTCTGATTGGTCAGGACTAAGTCACATGACCACCCCTGAAGCCAGAGGGCAGGGCAGGGTCAGCCCACCTGCACCCCTGAGACTGAGCATAATTAGTGGGGAATAAAAGACACGTGGTTCACAAAAGGAGAGATTCTTTGCAGACGGATGTCTCAGTAAGAATGCATTTAAATCATGGGTACATTTTGGAGATTTTTAATTTTTTATACTCAGCAGTTAAAAGCAAATAGAAACGAAAATTCAAAGAACTTCCCAATGCCTGATTATTTCTCTGAACCCTCTGACTTTCTATCTTACTCTTCATCACCCCAAAAATCACTCCATCAAAATTTTGCCCACACTTTGTAAGGACCTATTCAAATGCTGCCTCTTTATTCTGTTAGTCTCCCTCTGAGACTGTCTCCCTCTTCAGTCCCTGTAGCCACACTCACCTGCACTTATCTTGTCCTGCCTTCGTAGGTCTTATACATGCATGGTTTTGCCTTATGACTGCTGCCCACCCCCCCCGCCCCCACCACCACCACTAGTCTAAAACTCAGAAAATAAGGAGGCAAGAAAAGAAGAAAGGAAGGAAGGAAGGAAGGAAGGAAGGAAGGAAGGAAGGAAGGAAGGAAGGAAGGAAGGAAGGAAGAGCTATGTAAGTCAGGACGCTCACTGATCCATACTTCCCCCAACATAACACTTATCTCCCTCTATTGACATGTATTTCTTATCTGTTTCTCTTCAGGATTTAGTTCCTTGAGAACAATAATTTTATGTTATTCAACCATTTCTTTTTTTTACAGCTTGTACAAAATAAATACTGGATGCTTGGATGGATGGATGGATGGATGGATGGATGGATGACTTTATAGAGTTGGTTGTAAGTGACATGAACTTCCCCCTTATCCCAATACGAAAGAGTTCTGAAGAATGAAGGGATTAAGATCAGCTAAGTGAGCAACCAAAAACTTTATAGTGGAAAGTATCAAAACTGCATTAGGGGATGAGGACACATTTGTAATACCTTAACTAATAAAGAGTTTAAAAAAAACTGCATTGAAAACAAATGGGACACAATGCATTTAAACGATGGCACAAGAGGATTTGGTTTAATATAAGAAAAACCACTTCCTGCCAGGTTGATTAAACACCAAAACCGTCCTATCATCACTTGCAACTGCTTAAGTTCCATGAGGACAGAGGCTAGATGAAATGACATCAGGGGACTTTCTGCAACCCTATCCCTTCCCCCCCAGCACTGATTCTTGGAGTTCCCCTTAATTGTTTTGGGTTTTTAAAAAATATATTTTTATTTATTTCAGAGAGGAAGGAAGAAGGAGAGAGAGATAGAAACATCAATGATCTGGAATCGAACCGTGACTTCCTGGTTCATAGGTCGATGCTCAACCACTGAGCCACGCCAGCCGGGTTGTTTGAGATTTTATTGCTGCCTCTTCCTATTACCAGAAAGTCCAAAAACTGCAGTTCCAGTTAAGTTCTATTTACAGCAAAAACAAGAGCTGAGCATGTTGTAGAGACCTCCCCTTGTCAATTTTGGCTGTGGATCCTTCTCAGTGATCCCCTTCAAAGTTCCACTTGGTTCTCACAAAAAATACTCTAAGAGAAAGACATTTTCTTATATGTTCTGAGAATAAATGAAGCGGCAAACTCATTTTGGAGGCTTTTGTTATATCTGACAAGGCTGTTCGAAAAGCAAAAACTGGAAAAACCCTTATCCAATTGCAATTTTTCTGTTTTCCTCCTAGAAATGGCACTGCCTTGTGTTTTTTGTTGTTGCTGTTTTTTGTTTTTTTTTCCGGTGGTTACCCTCAGGTTAGGTCTGGTTCTGATGTAGCCATCAAGGAAAGAGTGATACAAGTTCACGTGTTTACCTAGGATATATTAGCCCCATAATAACCAATGATCAATTGATATGCTCTGTTATAAATTATCTTAAAACTATTCCAAGTAATCATTATTTTGCTATCTAGAGCCAATGCCTTCTTGGACTAGGGTGATGGCAGCCTTCTCTTAAATTAAGAGAAGAAAAAGAAAGTGGAAGCTCAATTGTATTCTTCTCAACAAACATTGCCTTTTGCACAGAGAGCATCAGATGGCATTGTGGGGGTTTGCAAGCTGAAAAGAACTAAAGTCATCAGTGTACACTAACTACTCTAAGCATCAGTTCATCCTTTCAACAAACATTTATTTATCAGCCACGCAGATGACTAGGCCTAGAGGGGACGCAGTGGAGGAAAAGGTAGAGGCAGTTTCTGCTCTTAAGGAGTATGTAGTCTCATCAGAAAAATGTTAAATAGTAAAACACAAAGAAATATATTATTTTTTAAAATGTACTTGTATTGATTTCAGAGAGGAAGAGAGAGATAGAAATATCAATGATGACAGAGAATCATTGATTGGCTGCCTCCTGCACGCCCCCTATTGGGGATCGAGCCCACAACCTGGGCATGTGCCCTTATCTGGAATAGAATCCAGGAGCCTTCCGTCCACCGACCGATGCCCTATCCACTGAGCAAAACTGGCTAGGGCAGAAATATATTATTTTAAAGTGTGATTGGAAAGTAAGGAAAAAGGCCTTAAAGCTCTGACCTATTCTTGAAGAGGGAGGCATAATTAAAAGTGTACTTTCTGAGGAAGTGAAGTATAAGTTGGAATAAGCCAACTAAAGAGTTTGGCAAGAGTATTTGAGGCAAAGGAGTAGCTTGTACAAAAGTCCTGAGGTGGGAGAATGAGCTATTAGAAGTTGGGACCTCAGGCCTAGTGAAGAATGGGAGAGGAGTCACAGGGGAGAGGTAAGGGAGGCAGGGGCCCAATCAGCTTTTAAGGACAATGCGAAGCCACCAAAAAGTTTTAAATGGGAATGGTATGATCTAGTTTATGTTTCTAAAGATCATTCCGGCTGCCTTGGTGAGAAGGACTGAGTGAGGGCTAAGTGGTAATGGAGGCCTAATAGGAGAGGATGGCAAAGAGAGATGATGGTGACCGTGGAGACAGAGAAGTGACATATTTGAGATCTATTTTGGAGACTCAATTCCCTCAACACTAAAGTGGAATCAGTAACACTTATTTCATGGGGTTGGGAGAATAAAGGAAGACAATGCGTGTGATGAGTTTATAACAATGCTGAACACATTGTAAATGCTCAATAAATGTTAGCTGTTGTTGTTTTCATTATTTTCAGACCAATGGGAGTGATTTGAATAAAAACTCTCTTCTCTAGACAGGGGTTCTAGTGCACAAGAATTAAAATACACATTCTGTATTCAGTACTGTACCAAATGCTGGGGGAACACAAGAGAAAGATGAGATATAATTCTGGCACTCAAAACAATCCAAATTCTATGGGTGGAAATGAAGAAGTGATAAGATGGGTAGTCATGAAACAAAAAGAAGTAATTACTTTATAAATAAAAACCCTTCAACGGAATAAGAATGCTTCAGCTTTTATACTTAGGGTGAAAATCTGCAGTTGGAACAATGATATTGGAACAGCAGCCTTAGTTTGTGCTGAATACTGTTTAAGATTCCTGTTTGAGCGACTGGCTCAAAACAAAATGAACAAAGAAAGTTGCAGAACATGTACTACATACATATTTTTGTTAGAATTATTTACATATGTGTTTGTGCATGTAAATGGGTTTGCTTATGCATAAAAAAATTTAGAACATTTTTCCAATAAAAATATGGTATGAGCCACACATATAATTTAAAATTTTAGTAGCCACATTAAATAAAGAGAAAACTGAAATTAATTTTTAATATTGATATTGAGTCCAATTTATCAAAATGTTATTTCAACTCATACTCAATATAAAAATATTAATGAGATATTTTACATTCTTTTTTCATACTAGGCCTTTGAAATCCAGTGAATTATTTTATTTAAAGCACAATATAATTGGACTTGCCAGCTAGTGGCTACAGTATTGGATAGTACAAATCCGGAAGCACATATATCAAACTGCAGATGGAGATTGTATTGACCAGGAAATGGGATAGAAGGGAGAACAAAAAAAGAGGCTATATTTTCCTCTTACTCCTATAGTGTCTAGATTTTTTAATAGAGAAGATATATTTCTGTTTTGTTTTGTTTTTTTTCCTCTTTTTTTTTATTTTTATTTTTTTTCGCTTAAAGTATTACAAAGGGTATTACATAAGTGTCCTTTTTTCCCCCCCACCCTTGACAAGCCCCTGCCCTCCCTTACCCCCCAGTGTCTTATGTCCATTAGTTATGGTTATATGGGTGCATACAAGTCCTTCGGTTGATCTCTTACTCCCCTCCCTCCTGTCCCCCAACCCTCCCTGGCCTTCCCACTGCAGTCCGACAATCAGTTTGAGGCAGCTCTGCCAGTGTATTTATTATTGTTCAAAAGTTTGTAATGGTCTTAATTATCCATGAATGAGTGAGATCGAGAAGATATATTTCTTTTTTACTTTTTAACTACATATATTTTTTAAAACTGTTAGGTGCAACATACAGGTTCCTGAATTTGCTTCTCAGTTCTAGCCAGATAACCCACCCAGGTTAGAACATCCTTTATATCAAGGGCTCATAATCAAAGGTGTATAAATATATACATGCTGCTGCCAAACAGATAAATCAAGCCATCAAGTGTTTATTAAAAATTTACAGTGTGGTCCTAGCCAGTTTGGCTCAGTGGAAAGAGCGTCGGCCTGGGAACTGAAGGGTCCCAGGTTTGATTCCAGTCAAGGGCAGGTACCTCAGTTGCAGGTTCGATCCCTGCCCCTGACGAAGGCAACCAGTCGATGTGTCTCTCACGTTGATGTTTCTCTCTGAGTGTGTTTCTCTCTCCCTTCCAATCTCTCTAAAAATCAAGGGGAAAATATCCTCAGGTGAGGATTAACAACAACAATAAAAAATGTACAGTGTGAAAAAAAAATCACAGTGATAGCAAGACCCCATGGAGATTATAAAGAAGCAGGAGGCACAATTCCTGCCCTTGGATTTAGAATTCTATTGAGAGAAAAGAGTTATAGGAAAAAATAGAGAAAGAACTCAAGGCTTCTAATGCCATCATCAAGTAGGCAGTGCAGGGCTGACAGTGCAATGGGATTTCAACGAAAGGAGAGTTGGTGGAAAGCAAAAGGTAAGGAAAGAAGGGAGAGAAGGGAGGAACAAAAGATGCTCACTATAGGCATACTGGACCAGGTGGATTCCAGGTTCCTCTGTCACTGATTGGTGATGAAAAGGGATAGAGGACAGATGCTGACACCTCCTGATTCTCCACCTGGTATATGTAGCTACAGAGGTGAGAGGGCAAAGCAGGTTGGAGTAAAGAGGGATACCATGGGTGTGTGGTTCCCAGGATTCTGGATAACCAGGGTCGCAGGGTGCATATCATGAGCACATTCTCCCAGAACTCTGAGGTATTCCCTCCCCATCTCCTTAGTCTGAAAAGTCTCTACTTTATCAAGAAAGAAGAAATTCAGGTGCAAAAGAAATCTACTCATATCGCCCAATAATAATAATGGCTAATCATGACCAAGCCCTTGCTTACGTTGGTTTTACCTGCACTAACTTATTTATATGCCAAACCTTTTGGCATATTTACTATCATCATCCCATTTTAAATACTGGAAACTGAGACTCAGGAACATTGAGTAGCTTGCCTGCCCAGATTCCCACTGCCACAAAGGGCTGCAGCTGGTATTTGATATCATCTGAACCCAAGCCAGTGGTCTTGATCACTACGCTATGTCTGATTTCCTTCCTACTGGGTATTGACTGGGTCCCATGTGAAAAGATAGTCAGTATACGAAAAATATTCTTTCACCTGGCCGGTTTGGCTCAGTGGATGGAGTGTCGGCCTGCGGACTGAAGGGTCCCGGGTTCGATTCTGGTCAAGGGCATGTACCTTGGTTGCAGGCACATCCCCAGTAGGGGGTGTGCAGGAGGCAGCTGATCATTGTTTCTCTCTCATCGATGTTTTTAACTCTCTATCCCTCTCCCTTCTTCTCTGTAAAAAATCAATAAAATATATTAAAGAAAAAGAAGAAAAAAAGAATGTACTTGAAAAAAAATATTCTTTCAGTTTTCCAGTCCCCTAGAAACCACATGGGAAGTGAACTTTATAGATTTGGTATATATCAGGACACGTTCTGATAATTAATGAACATGTGATTTTAGTGACATGGTTCCAAATTTGATCTCCTCATTATTCTTAGTTTGATCTCCACATTATTCTCAAGAGCATTTGAAAAACAATCTCTTTATGAAACTTTGAGTCATTTTTGAGTCATAGGGAGTATTAATGGGAACTTGGTTCCAAGGACTTCCAAACTTAGTCTCTAGCCTCGAAGCTTCCTTTACATCAGGTAGTTCTCCTTGACCTGGGCTCCACTTTCTCTTGTAAGAACCTGGAAATCCAGCCCCAAACAACCTATGAATGTTACCTGCATGGCTGTGTCTGAACTTGAGAACTCGGCAAGAAGTCGTATTTCTTTCATCTACAAACTGAGCCCTTGGGCTTGGAAACTTTCCTACCCATCACAAGCTGATGAGCAGGCTTTGTTGGTTTGTAAGTAAATGAAGCAAAAAGCCAATAAGTAGTCTGCCGCTCTCCTTCCCTCCAAATCCATGCCTCAGAAAGTGACTGTTTTAGTTATCGGAGCTAATTGAGGGAAGAGGTGAAGTGAAGGAATCAAAATGTACAGGGCTCCTCACATGTGTCATTTAACCTTCACAGTGACTGTCCAAGAGCTTAGAACAGGTAAGTTATTTTTCTAAAGTCTTCTAGCTGGCAAATGGCTCCAAAGCTTGAGTTCATTCCTCAGTACTGTTCTGTTTTCTATGATGGGAGAGGCCAAGCAGAAATATAAACCATTCAGGTCAAGGTAAGGATAAATGAAGTTTGATCATTCTGACAGTCAGTCTACAAGGATTGACCAGGATGCCTACTGTGGCCAGCCATGTGCTAGGTGTTATGGTTTAGAAGAAGAAAATTGCATAGTCCTAGCTGACTCCAGCAGAGTGTGGATAAACAAGGGTATCATTTCTGGAATGGCCAGACTTAGATCAATCCTCAAGGTTAAGACATAAGACAAAGCATGAGGCTTGGAATAATAAAGAAGTAATAATAATGATAATGGCCAACAATTTTGAGCACTTACCAAGTTCTGAGCATTGTATATGGGCTATCTCATTTAGCCCCACAACAACTGTATAAGATTGTTATTATCACCCTCATTTTAAAGAGGAGATGGAGCCAAGTTCACCCAGCTAGAAATGGAAAAGCTGGGGTGTGAACCCAGACCTTTCTTTCTTCAAAGAATATACTTCTTGGGATTTAGAACCAGATAGGTTCTATACTACTCGTTATCTGATGACCTAGAGCATGCTATTTAACTTAACTTGCATCAGTTCATCTGGAAAATAAATAAATAAACCTAGTAACACCAACTGCAAGAAAGACAGAAGGAGGAAGGAAAAAGAAATGTCATGCTTTTAATTATAGTAGCTGGAGAGGACAGGGACTATTCCAGCATCCCATCAGAATAGCAAAGGCCCCATTTCTGCTCTTCAGGAAAACTTGGTTTGCTGTCTCCTTAAGGGAATGAGTGCAGAAGCAAAGGCATTAGAAGGATGTGGCCCGCACCACCACTACCAGCACTGCTCCCTGTAGACCAGGCTCCAGGGTGCCATTCACAGGGCAATCCCTGGTGATTGGGCCAGGAGGGGGCATGGACTGGCTGTGAAGTCCTTCCCTAACCTGAGCACTGCCTCAAGGGGCGAATGTCACAGGAAGCCCAAGTATCTTCCGGGGTCCTATATCCTTTGCACCCTTGTAGGAGATACAGAGGATATCTACATGGCATCATGGCAAGTCACTTGGCCTAGTTGGTAGAGGGATTTTAAAGGTAACTGGTGCCAAAGTGGAGCTGGGGCTGGCAATGTACAATGCCCTGATCCTAGCTTGAGCTCCATGGGGGCAAGACTTTGGCTTGTTTGCTACTTTATTCACCAAGGCATGCGAGATACAAGAGGAAACAAGGTATATAAATCCTTCCCCTAAGAAACTCATGCTCTGGTGGAGCGAGACAGTCATTTAATGTGTAATTAAAGGGCTGTGATTGGGGAAGTAAAGGGTCCCATGGAGAGATCACCTGCCATGCTTAGGAGTCAAGAAATGCCTTCTAGAGTGAATGACATCTCCACTGGGACTTGAAAGATGGGTTAGAGTTAGCCAGTTAAAAATATGACAAGGAGGGTTCAGAGCAGAGGAACAGCATGTGAAAGTTTCTGAAATGAGAGAACTTGGAACATCAGAGGAAGAAAGAGGAACATTGAAGTTGAAAAAGCAGACAGTGGCCTTTAAGCCATATTAAGGAGTTGGGACTTTATCTTGGGGGCAGTGGAGAGATTGCTGAAGAGTTCTGAGCAAAAAGGTGATGTGATCATTTAGGAACTGGGCATTTTCAACATTACCTTCCACACCATTTAAGAAAGACAACGGCTCTGAAAGCAATTGAGCTTCTCTCCAAAATAACTCTTTTGAGTTTGTTTCACTCCTTCAAACTATCCGTTATATACATAGTAGTTGTTGAAATGTCCAAAAATGGATTCATCTTTTTAGGAAGGATGAGAAGTTGCTGAAATCTCTATTGACCCATTAGGAGGAAAGAGAGGCTACAGCTCTCCTAGGTCTTCCCCCAAGAATTCTTGAGCTGTTCAACCCAACTCATTTTGGTCTTTGGTTTTTTATTTGTTTGTGTTTGTTTTTGACCTTGAGACAAAATTGTCTTCTAAATATTTCAGCAAGGGCCTGGCTGGTGTGGCTCAGTGGTTGGGTATCTACCTATAAACCAGGAGGTCATGGTTTGATTCTGGTCAGGCAGGGTACATGCCTGGGTTGCAGGCTGGACTCCCAGTAGGGCGTGTGCACGAGGCAGCTGATCAATGATTCTCTCTCATCATTGATGTTTCTATCTCTCTCCCTCTCCCTACCTCTCTGAAATCAATAAAAATATATTTTAAAAATATTTAATAAGTAAATAAATAAAATTTTCAGCAAGGGATATATGGATGAGTTTCACTACATTTTTTTTTTACTTAATACTATACAGGAGAATTATGAAAGTCATGAACAGTGATAAATACAAATGAATAATTAGAAAAGAAGGTATATTTGTTTTCTATGCTGTGTAACAAATTTCCACAAATTTAGCATCAGAAAACAACACACACTTATCTTACAGTGTCAGTGGCTCAGCAGTCAATGCACAAACATGCAAAACCAGCTGGATCCTCTGCTATCAAGGGGTCAGCCAGGGCGGGGTTCTCATCTGGAGGTTTGGCTGAGAAATGATCCACTCCCAGCCTCCCAGCCTCCCAAGGTGGTTGTCAGAACTCACTTCACTGTAGCTGTACCACTAAGGGCCCAGGCTTCTTGCTGGCTGTGGGCCAAAGGCCACCTTCAGCGTCTAGAGCAGTGGTTCTCAACCTTCCTAATGCCGCGACCCTTTAATAGTTACTCATGTTGTGGTGACCCCCAACCATAAAATTATTTTCGTTGCTACTTCATAACTGTAATTTTGCTACTGTTATGAATCGTAATGTAAATATCTGATATGCAGGATGTATTTTCATTGTTACAAATTGAACATAATTAAAGCACAGTGATTAATCACAAAAACAATATGTAATTATATATGTGTTTTCCGATGGTCTTAGGTGACCCCTGTGAAAGGGTTGTTCGACCCCCACAGGGGTCGCGACCCACAGGTTGAGAACCGCTGTTCTAGAGACTTTCCTCAGCTCCTTGTCAGATGGACCTCCTAACATGGCCACTTACTACTGCAAAGCCAGCAGGGAGAGAACCTCTAGCAAGACAGAGTCTTACATAACAGAAAGTAATCACAGCAATGACAGCTCACACCTTTGCCATGTTCGGTTGTTTAGAAACAAGTTACAAGTCTGCCTACACTCAAGGGGAGGGGATTACACAACGGCATGAACACCTTTGTTCAGATGGGGGATCATGGGACTCACCTTAGAGTGATAGGATGGATAGGAAAGGGAAGAAAAAAAGGAGCAAGAAGAAAAGAAAAACAAAAAGAGAAGGAAAATATATCTATGTATACATAACATTAATTAACCATGTACTGTGTGCAAAGTACTGTGCCAATTAATCTTTACATGCATTTTATTATTTAATCGGTAGATGTTACTATTATTCCCATTTTACAAAAGAGCAAACCAGGATTCAGAGGACTTGAGTTCCTCAAGTTTACAGAGTATAAAACTGTAAAACAAGAATTCATCCTCATTTGCATTAGACTCCATAGCCCGAGTATATAACTACTATGCTGTATTTTAAGAGAGCAGGGAAGGGGAGAGGAAAGGAGAATAAAGGGAGAAATGAAAGAGAACAGTTTCCAAACGAATGCAAATTTGTTCCTAAAATAGTTGGCAATCAATAAGGAAACCTGAAATATATTGGATGGATTACAACAGGAAGTAGCCAATTAGAAAAGCATGATGTTGAACTGAAGCCAGGGGAACCATACACAAGTCTCATGCTTCTGAACCCTTTTCTGGCTCACCTGAGTTTTTCAGAACCGAGAGCTTAATACTACAGCCAAGCTGTGCCCGGGACCTTGGAGACACCCAGCTCGTCCAGGCAGCGTTCTCCACCCGTGTTTTGCCAAATTTCTGTAGGGGAGCATCTGGGCCCAGGCGGCTGGGCCAGGGCCTGCACTTGTTTTTCACGGCTCATTTGCAATGTCCCGTTCTATTCCTGGGCACTCATTCCTTCCCAACTGACACTGGAGCTCAGTTTCCCAATAGCCACTCTAACAAGATGGCTTCAAAAGTGCTGCTCAGCATCAGCCCTCAGAAACCAGAATTTTCCAGCACTTGTTCTAAGAAGGATGGCTGAACATGGCACACCCTCACTCCCCTCTTAATGTCTTAAAGGGGCAACTGCAGGCACTATGGGAAGCCTCCTCATGCAGACACAAGATGACTCACAACAGTGTGGGAAAAAGGAAGGGTTTAGAAATTGGATCCCTCTTGCACCATTCAGCGCAGGCAGGTTGGCTAGTCCCAGGGTCCACCCCAGCTGCCTGCACTTCATATTTGATTTGACAACGCCCCCCCAGGAGGTGTTGCCTGGAGGGAGAAATGAGTAAGACCATTGATCCTATGATTCACAGTCAACCCTGCTGGAGTCTAACCAAGCAATAAGCTTGTATTGAGTTCAGACTTTATGCAGAGCACTAGACCCTCAGTGGAGAGTCAAAGAAAACAGAAGACATTGTGTTCTCATGCCTGGCCCTGCTATTTGCAAGCTGGGGGCTAAAGAAAAACCCCTGCTCTGTAGCTCACATTCCTTATCTGAAAGTGGGGATAATAAGAGGACCTTCTTCCTGGGCTGTTGTAAAACTTAGATGAAATATTGACCAATACTGAATAACTGACCAATAAATGTCACTTATAATAGAGTGAACAGTATATATAAATGCATAACTGTGCAGCTCTAGTAAGAGAGTTCACACACATACCAATAAAGAACCCTTCTTTGCACATAGTGGGTTTTTAGCAAATATTTATAAAATGTTAACTGACCTGGAATATTAAGCAACTACAACAGAAAAGCCAATCATGTAATGCTTCACAGAGAGCAATCATTAATAAAGGCCCGATGCTGCAGAGAAAAGAGGCCAGTTATCAGCTGTGTGATCTTAGGTTGGCTACTTCTCTGAGCTTCATATTTCTTTGCCTATAAACTAACAGTAATACCTGCTTCATAGGCTGGTTGGAAGGATTGAATGAGATAATGCATCTACATGCACTTTTAGCCCAGTTCCTGAACCACAGCAAACACTCACTTAATGGTGACTTTTATTATTTTACAAGCTAGTGGAGTTAAGAAGGGAAAACAAAAAAAGGGATTTTCTGAAATGCACTTGCCTATAAGCTAAAATCACCAACTGCTTAGAAACCACCTTGCAATAGTTTTACTCCACAAATTGAGAGAGAGAATGCCTCATTCATGTGCCTGATTGGGAATTTGAATAGTCTTGTTCTAACTGGAAAAGTCGATGCGAGATGGAAGATATTAGTCACTGACTGATAGAATATCTGAGCTGGATAGAATCTTAGATCAAATTAACCAGAAGTGATTGAGCCTCCGTCACCCAGGTAGCCCAAGCAAGCCTAAAACAGAAAACAGAATCTCACATGCTTAAGCCATCTAGTCAACAGCTAGGCTCTCTAGCCAGTTCTCCCCATGGTTATCCAAGTTCAAGATCACTTGAAACCCTCTAGAGCAGTGATTCTCAACCTTCCTCATGCCACGACCCTTTAATACAGTTCCTCATGTTGTGGTGACCCCCAATTTCATTGTTACAAATTGAACATAATTAAAGCATAGTGATTAATCACAAAAACAATATGAATTATATATGTGTTTTCCAGTGGTCTTAGGCGACCCCTGTGAAAGGGTCGTTCGACCCCCAAAGGGGTCGCGACCCACAGGTTGAGAACCGCTGCTCTAGAGCTACCCATTGTGTGAATGTTGGTCAAGTCCCGTCATCTCCACCAATGCTTTATAATAATAAAACATGTTGAAATAGAATCTCTCTAAGACACCGTCACCCACTCACCACTTTCCTGAGACTACAATACTACAGCCAAGCTGTGCCCAGGACCTTGGACACCCAGCTCATCCATAGCCCGAGTATATAACTACTATGCTGTATTTTAAGAGAGCAGGGAAGGGGAGAGGAAAGGAGAGTAAAGGGAGAAATAAATGAAAGAGAACAGTTTCCAAATGAATGCAAATGTGTCTATACACACACTAGGCAAAGGAAGAACGTGTTACAGTGAAATGCATTTATGTCATAATTCCAGCACATGGCCTAGCCAATTCGCACCCTCATTACATGGACAGATGAGAAAGCTGAGGCTTCGTGAAGGTCACCTGGGCAATTAGAGGCAAGCAATGGGTGAGCTGGGACCAGACCCAAGTCTTCTGATTGCTAGCCCATCACCTATACTTTGTTGTGATGCATATGTTGACTATTTCTCCTCGTACTAAGAGGACAGGAACTAACAGTTTTCAATATCAACTGTATATTGTTAACGCCTTGCTTGCATTAAATTTTTATCAAACACCTGCAATAATAAACACTATCATTTATTGAATACTTACCCTATGCCAAGTACTGTTTGTTGTAGGAACTTTACATATATTTGCACAAGGTACCCAGCCAAGTAGGTACACTGAAGGTGGAATCCGGCCTCTTACCAAGCCCTGGAATGGGACCACATCAGCTCCTCTGTAGGAGTGCCTCTTTGTGTAACTCATCTGCCCAAAGAAATGCCTTTTCAACGTATACACAAAGGCAAGGATGGATGTGTGGTGGAGGCCTTCACAGCATTCCCGTATGGCTGGTCCTATTACATTCACTTGCCGAGATGTCACAGCTAGTTAATGGTAGAGGCATGATAGGGTAGGAGGTCTGACCCTTATCCCTTCCATGGCCTTCCTGGGAGGCAGCTTGAGATAGGCTCTAATATTACATACACCTTGAGGATAGAAATTCTGACCGCCTTGTTCACTGACATAGCCCCGGTGTCTAGAACGGTATTAGCACACGCAGGCATTCAGTAAATTTTGTTGACTGATTGACCCCCATTTTACAGGTCAGAGTGTCAAAGAAGCTAAATGACTTGCTCAAGTCACACAAATAGTAGAAGATACAGTTGGGATTTAAATGCAAATTGTTCTGACTCGTTCTTTCCAAAACATTCTGTCATTCTCATGCATTTGTTGAGTTTATTAAACTCTAATTATGTGCTCAGGAATGTGGGGCTACAGATTAGTGAGATTTACTTCCTACTCTCAAGAAACTGGAATTCCAACTGTCAGAATTGCCAGAATTCATATTCCCAGAATTATATTTTCTGATTTCCTCAATCAAAGCAAGTCCAAATGGTATAAGCCCATGGTTCCTATTAAGCCAAGAATGCCTGTCCTATCTCCCAAACCCAGGATTATAAAAGGGGACTACCAAAGTCCATTGGCCTGGTCCTTCATTGGCTAGGTGTATTCATAGGACACTGTTGTAGAATGAATTAAAGCTGTGCAAACTTGGTATAGCCAAATCCCCATCATAGCTTCTCTAATTCTTTTGAAGTTATGTCCACAGGTGAGTTTTTATACGTCTCTCCATGCCCTCTTGCTTTCTCCTCTAAGAGCTTGCAAAACATGAGATACTTAAGTTAGAAAACTAGGCTGGGAAAGTTGTGCTTCTAAAGTAGTAAACATGTTCTGATCAGAAACATTAATTCAGGGTCTACCTCCTTTTCCTTCGTGATTTTGTTACCTATAATATTTAGGAGGCCAGAAATGGTTAGAAGAGAGAGGTGGTTTTTTTAAAAAAGCTCTAACTTCATTAACTGAATTCCACAGAACTGTGTGAGCAATCTCTCAATAATCCTACATCAATACAAGAGAAGTTGTAACTAGTTCACTTAGTATAATTATAGGGCAGCTTTCTGCCAGGTTTTAAAGATAGACTTTGAAATGTGGTGTGTGTTTTTTTCATTTGCCTCCTGCTGTATGTGGGGAGTGGCTCAGGCTCTTGGGATATTGGCCAGAGCTAAGCAGAGGCCAACTAGAGAGAGGCACCAAGATTTGGTTCTTGTTTTCCTGTGCTCGAACTGCTGGGAGCACAGATATCTTACCAGAACGCTCTCCAGCAGAAAGCTCAGGGCCTAGAATCACTACCTAAACCTTCCCATCTATAGATGAGAGGATTGCTAAAGCCATGGACCTAGTAAGATTATGGCAAGATGTACAACACAAAGCTTCAGCTTTTGCACTAGGACAGGAGATCCCAAAGTATGGCCCCAGACCAGCAGAACCAACATCACTGGGAACTGATTAGAAATGTAAATTATTGAACCCCACCCAAAAAATAAATAAGAAATTCTGGGAGTGGGGCTCAGAAATCTATGTTTCAACAACACCCCGCCTGGTAAATCTGAAGCACCCTAAAATTTGAAAACCACTTCTCTAGGGACATGATGTTGAAAAGCATTATCCAACTAGCTTTGTCCAGGAGATGAGTGCTCTAACTTTTAAAGAGAGATTTGCATATGTATATAAACCTCCATGAGGTATATCCAAGCATTAAGACCTTAGAGTTGAGCAGAGCAGCATTAAAATCCAGGCTCTGCCACACACCAGCCACAGGGCCTTAGACGAGTCACTTAACTACTCAGTGTGCTGGTAATGTTCAACAAACAGCTCTCGGGGGAAATGCAGTGTTTGCTGACTCCCATGGTGTAAATACTCACATCCCACCACAGCTAATTTCAAGCTGCCAACATGATGGTGAGCCAACTCAAAAAAATTAGTGAGAATTTAATATTTGCTCTCATAAACCCATGTGACCTGGTGCCAGCACATCACTGTCTCTAGGACTCAATTTCCTCATCTGCCAAATGGATGCCTAATAGTATTTAGACCACATAAGGCTGTAGGAATGCTGGAGTGAGAAAACAATGAGTGGACATTTACTGAGCAATTATATGTGCCAGACACTTAATATGCATTATCTCATTGAATTCTCATACCCATGAAATAGGTACTATTTTTCCTTCCATTTTATAGAGGAGGAAACTGAGCTGAAGTAACTAGTCCAAGGCCACAAATAGCAAGTGGGAGAATCTGAGTTTGACTCCAGAGCCTGAGAGTAAGAGACATGTGCATCGACCTCTTAGCACAATGTTTGACCAAGGGTGTTGCTCAGTAACTGGCAGCTACCATGACAGAAATGAACTTTCTAAACACCTCTCCCCTGTGGAAGTAGAGATCAGCAGTTTGTGCTGAATGAAGCTTCTTGTCACAAAACATTTGTTTTCTTCTGGCAGGAAGGG
This sequence comes from Myotis yumanensis, assembly GCF_028538775.1. Classification (NCBI taxonomy): domain Eukaryota; kingdom Metazoa; phylum Chordata; class Mammalia; order Chiroptera; family Vespertilionidae; genus Myotis; species Myotis yumanensis. The sequence goes on along the minus strand of NW_027223756.1, from coordinate 24,655,000 downwards.
CCAGTGTCTTAGTCCCTTTGGGCTACTATAACATATGCCATAGACTGGGTGGCTTATAAACAACAGAAATTTGTTTCTCACAGTTCTGGAGGCTGGAAGCCCAAGATTAAGGCACCAGCATGGTTGCATTCTGATGAGAGCCCTCGTCCTAGTTCATAGCTGGTGTCTTCTTACAAGATGGAAAGGCTATGGGTCTCTCTGGGGTCTTTTTCAAAACAGCACCAATCTCATTTGTGAGGGCTCCACTCTCATGACCTAAGCACCTCCCTAAGGCCCCACCTCCTAATAACCATCATCTTTGGGGGTTAGAGTTTCATCACATGAATTTGGGAGACACACAACATTCAGACCATAGCAGCCAGGTTGTCTGATGGGAGAGCCAATTGTTGATTATTCATGGAACAGACAATGTGAGTCTAGCTACTCGAGAGCCACAGATAACACAGCAACTCATGCTCATTTTAGTGAAGCTGTAAGCTCCTCCCCTCCCTGGATCAATCTGATGTATGTTTTTTTCCAAGTTTTATCTGTGCTTCTACAACAAAATATCCATATATACATATGTTTCCATTGGGTCATACTACACATACTTTTTGAAATTTACTTTTTTTTAACCTAAGAATATATCATGGACATATTTCTGATGGCAGTCCACACTGATCTATCTCATTCTCTTTAAATCTCAACTACTGTGTATCATCCCACAGTAGTTGCATACCATCATTTATATAACTAATCCATGACCAAAGGACGTTTAGGCTACCTCCAGTTCCTCACTATTATAAACAACCCTGCACTTCACAATCCATTATATAGATTCTCGCATATGTCTACAGGAGAAATTCCTAAAACTAGGATTCCTGAGTCAAAAGGAACACATAGTTTAGGTCTTGATCAATGTACCCAAGTTGCCTTCCCAATATGAAATGTTAAGCTCCCAACATTTAAGAAGAAAAGTGCCTGTTGGCCCATCTCTCACCAACACTGGCATCCCTCTTATGATTTTTTTAAACTTTATATTGTGAAATTTTCTAAATATAAAAATAGATAATATAATAATAATGAATCAATGTACCAATCACTTGGATTCCATAATTACATAAGACCAATCTTATTTCATCTATAGCCCACTCATCAAGTCCATATCATCCTCTTTCATGTGTAAACAATTTAATAGGTACCTTTAAAAAGATAAGGACTATTTTTTTTAACATCACCTCAATACCATTATCACATCTAAAAATTCCTTGATATCATCAAATATTCAGTCAGTGTTAAAATTTCCCCAATTGTTTTATAATTTTTTAATAATCGGTTTGTTTGAATCAAGATCCACAAAGTTCCACACATTGCATTTCGTTGATATGCCTCTTAAGTCTTTTTTAATCTCTAGGTTCCAAACATACACATGCGCACACACACACTTTCTCTCCTTTTTTCCCTTGCTATTGCACTTGTCTTATAGTTTCCCATTTTCTGAAATTTTTTATATCCCTCTCGTGTCGTTTCATGTGTTTTTCAATCTTCTGTAATTCTTGTGATATGTATATATAACAGTCACAGGAATTGTGTGTGATATATATATGTATATCTTTAAAAGTTAAAACTCTCATCTCCTAGACAAAATTTGTAGGTTAGATGTAGAGCTGTGCTGTCTAATATAGTGGCTACTAGCCACATGTGGCTACTTAACTTCAAATTTAAATTAATTAACAGTAAATGAAACTTAAAATCTGGTTCCTCCCTTGCATCAGCCACCTGGCGAGGGCTCAGTAACCACATGTGGCTAGTGGTTGCTGTATTAGACATTACAGAAAAGCACATTTCATCACCATGCAAACTTTTGTTGGACTAAATGCTTAGAGGCATAACCAGGTCCTCTGATGATTGGTAAATTAATTTTTCTCATATATGCTCCAGAGCAAAGATGAACCCCCTGAAGTTTTATCACTAGGCAGGCTCGGGTAAAACAAAGGAAGGAACTAGTGCCCGACTCTGCTCCTGCCTGTTTTAAGTGGCAGCCGCCTGTGTTTACAGATGATTAGATGTTTATAATAAACGCCTCAGGTATGTTTGAGGTTCTGTGGTGCCAAAAGGTCAGCAGATCCCCAGCATGTAAGCAGCCCGGATCCTTTTCTGCCTCCGCAGAGGGAAATTGAGGGAATCAAGGCTAATCCATAAGGCTTAGTCTTGCAATTATTATAGGACACGTTCGTTCCAGAATATTCCTAAACATTCCTCCTTTCCCGAAGGTTCGGGTGGTTCTGGCTGGAGCCTTCTTCCTATGTCTCTGTCTTAGCATGCGTGTAATGAGCACATTTCATAGCACACCAAACAGGTTTCTCAGCTTGCTTCTGCGACACTTTGCAAAGCCCAGAGGGGCCGTGGCAAGGCAGGGGAGGTGAGCAGCTGCAACTGATAAGGGAGCAGTCTGGCTGGCTGAGCACTGTGGCAGGAGCCTCCCCAGGTTCCTGAGAAAACCTCAACCAATCTATGAGGAAGTGGATTCTATGGGGCCCTGATGGGAGATAGCTCAGAGAACAAAGCATTCAGTGAACTTGAGGGTAGGAGGCCATCATTCAGGAATCCCTTTATTCTAAAAATACTTTTGGGGCCAGACACTGTGTTTGGCACTAGGCTTGGTGGTGAGCTGGATGAAAGTGTCTGCCCTCGCCAAGTTTACAGTCTGGTAGAGGAAGCAGACCAATGAACAAGCCACTTCAACACCATTTGACCAATAACTGTGATGGAGGTGCTAGGGAGAGTCATAAATGCACACGGCAGGGATCTCTGACCCTGACATGGACACTCAGGGACATGATGTTTAAGCTGAGACTCAAAAGACAAGCAACAGTTGGGCAGGAGAGGGAGAGGATGGAATTCAGAAAGAATATTCTGGGAAGAACTGAAGGAGTGAGAGTGACCGAGGCATTGGTAGCACAAAATAATGTTCCATTTGGCTGCAATGGGCCGTGTGAGAGGAGAATGGCCAGAGTCAAGAGTGGAGAGAGAAGAACAGTGAACCCCAGCTATGGGAGCTGAGGCAAGTCATATCTTCCTGTGCCTCAGTTCCTCCTCTACCAAATACGCATTGTCATTCTTACCTGGCAGTGCTGTGGTCAGAGCCCAATGACAAAACAGATACAAAAGGATTTTACAACCATATCCTACAGTCCCAACTGTAAGAAAGACAATGGTGCTGGTCTAGGGCAACCTTTCACCTCTGGAGCGAGTGCCAGTTAGACAGCAAGCTATCTAGTGGTGCTGGAACATGAAAGGCAGTAACACACAGGTCTTATGTCTTCCCACCTCCATATTCAGTGACATCAGGTTGGTAGTCAAAGTAGGAGTATTTACACCATGGAAATTGACGCAAATCAGAACCCCCAACCCCCAGCTGGTTTACCAGCACAGCACTGAGTGAGGACAAGAGTAATAAGAGGAGGAACCCTGGGGCAGCAATTACCAAGGAATGTCCATCCACAAGAAAAAAAGATTTTTGAAAGAGTGACTCTATCACATTTTCTGCCGTCTGAAACAGGCCCACCCAAGGCCAGGCCTTCCGGGAGAGAACAGGAGGGCTGCTGCTTCATGCTGACCCACTCCCAGACGTGCCTGCGGAGTGTGACAGCCAGGTCATGGAAATGAGCTGGAGCCTCTCAGATCAACAGCTGCTGAGAGCTGCTTTCTTTGGCTCAAGTGGCCAGCAATAAATTGGATTTCAATGTTCTGAATAGGCAGAAAAAGATATCTCCTTGCTCCCTTCTGCTCCCTTTCCTACCAGCTGGCAATTTTTGTCACTCATCATGGCTGCCTGCAATAGAGATTATAGACTTGATGTAGAAGACATGTGGGGGCGGGGAGAGTCTTCAATAAGAGGAGTGTCTCCAGCAAGTATCCATTGGAAAAACTGGGATATGGACAGAGCTCAAAGCACATTTTAAATAATGGGGCCTTTTTGTAAAGGATGACCTGGAAAAATATTATTTCTATCTGTGGCTAGTATGCCTGGATACTCCCCAATCTTGGAAAAATAACTAGTTGGGCATGATGGAATCTTTTTTAAAAATATATATTTTTATTGATTTCAGAGAGGAAGGGTGAGAGAGAGAGAAATACCAATGATAAGAGAGAATCAATTGGCTGCCTCCTGCATGCCCCACTGGGGATTGAGCCCGCAACCCAGGCATGTTCCCTGACTGGGAATCGAACCCGTGACCTCCTGGTTCATAGGTCAACACTCAACCACTGAGCTATGCCGGCTGGGCAAGCATGCTAGAATCTTATGTCAGGAACAGAGATGGCAAAATATCAAAGTTGAAATTAGGGTTAAGTGGAATGGTGAGGTTTAATATTGATTCATTCATTTATTCATTCATTCAACAAATACTTACTGAGTGCTTACTAGGTGCTGCTAGAATGTAAGTCCCATAAAGGCACACACTGTGTCTGGCTTACTTATTATAGGCATTTGGTACATTTTTGTTGAATGAATTAGTGGATGCCATCGCTTTGCCAGGTGTTAGGAGTTTAGATGAACAATCACAGACCGTGCATAGTTCAAATCTGGTGAACAGGCAGACAAGTAAACCAGCAATTACAATATAAGGTGATGAGTTCTGTGATGGGGGAAAGATGGAGCCCGATGGCTCACAAAAAAAAGAGACACAATTCAGCCTTCAGGGACAGTAAAGGCTTTCTGAGACAAAGATGCAGAAGACAGAGGCAATGCCAAGGATACTGTCTCCTATCTGGATATGACCTTATGGGAAGAAAGAACTGCAATATCTCACATTCCTAGGAGGACTACGGACTCTATCTCAGAGTGAAAAATGGTTGCAAAAACCGCTGAGACACTTCTATAGCTTAATCAGAGAAGACAGTTTCCATATCTCAGGGACTTCCAGAAGGTTTCCTTAAATTCAACCTTTCTACTTGAAAATATGACCCTGTGTCTAGCGGGACAGATGACATGTGGATCTTTGGTATCTTTCTGGTATACAGACACTCCTAACATGGGGTCCAACTCTATAGGCAGGCAAGGTATTTTTTTCTCCAAGGTTATATCTGTTCCATTTAGTATAAATGAAAGGAATGATCTGAATTTTTATTTAAAAGAGGCAGATAAATTGCAGAAGGTCCTGGGATGAACATCTTGGCTTCAAGGACAACTGAACTGAGAGGGAAGAATTCTCACTTCCCAGGCTTGCTGCTTTCAACAAGGGTCATGCAGGTTTTTCCCATGCTACCACAAAATTAAAGTGCAAATACGTGTAAATATGCACACACAGAGACACACACACTCAGAGAGAGAGAGAGAGAGAGAGAGAGAGAGAGAGAGAGAGAGAGAGGCAAGTCTTGACAATGAAGACTAATCCATTTGAAATCAAGATGTAACTTGTTTGACAACAGAAGACAAGCCCAACCACTTTAGTCCTCATCCTCAAAGTCATTGTCCCCAAGCGTCTGGGAGCATTCACAGCCACTTCATTCCTCACCACTGCAGTCTGGGCTGCTGGTGGCACCTGCACCTCACCAGCAATTCTAAGGAGGACCACACACGCACAAAAGTGGAGAAAATAGTACAATAACTTGCCTTCTACCCATGACTCAAATTTCAATAGTTATCTACATTTTGCCAATCTGGTTCCATTTCAAATCCATCACCTTTATTTCTGTAGTACTGTAAAGATACTCCTGGAGTACTGATCATTCACCTTAACATCCTGTTATCTTTAGAGTTGGAAGGAAAGGTAAAAAATCATCCCTTTGCAGTTGAGGTTCTGTGTGTCACTCAAAGACACAAGTTTCTGAGCATCAAATCTAGAGGCCAACTCCAGCGCCCAGACCAGATGGCCCCATTATCAGAAACATTCTACTGTTTGCCTGGGACATGCCTCCTTCAGCTCCAGAAATATTTATGTGGAGATGAAAGAAAGAAACAACTTGAGGGAGAAAGCCTATGACCATGTAATGAAAGCTTTATTTTCCTAAGCCAGAGGAAGAGGTGAGGGTGGGAGGGTCATTGACTCATCTTTCCTCCTTCTGCATGGTGGATCTGGCTGTTTCTCAAACCATGTGAAAAGAGACTCGTGTACCAGAAGCCACACCTTTAGCAAAAGCTCACTCTGGAAATGTGAATAATGGAAGGAAGCAGAATTCCCTCCTGGGATGAATGAGATAGTTCCTCCCCTTGTCCTTCAAGCTGACAGTACCTCCAGCCTTTCCTCACAGGTGCCCTGGGCCCTCCTGGAGCAAGCATGGCAAAGGAAATGCTTTGGTTCTCTGGATAATTTCAGTGCTATCTCACTGAACATCTCTGGGACCTGGCACCCAACCCATTTCAAAAGCAACCCCAAGCTATTTATTAAGAACCAGCTTATGTCAGGAGCCAGGGATATGGCTATGAACTTGTCTGGGATTACCTCCTATGATGGGGGAATGAGATCACCCCAAAGCAATGTCAGAGAAATGTTTGGAGGAAAAATGAAAGCATGCTAAAGGGGCTGACAACTCTAAGTTGTTCTTTCTCTGCCCACTGGTGTCAACTCCTGCTTCATTCACCTTTTTCCTGCTATAGGACCCTGTTGGGAGGCAGCAGGAAGCAAGGGAAAGAAGTCTGGCATATCCTGGAACTAAGGGAAAGTAGTGCTTAATTCATATTTTATTAAGAGAGGGAGGAAACAAGGCCATGCCCACTGACTCAAAGTGTCAGGAGATGGATAAAGAAGAGAACTGGAGCGCTATGATGCCCCAGCTCTCTACCTAGGACTGGAAGACAGAGACTGGGGAAAGGTGAAATAAAGAGAGAAATACATGACAAAAATCACAGAACAGAATAGAGTTTTAGATACAGAGATAGGGCCAACAATACGAATCTTACTTACATTATTTCCCTTCCCAACTCTCAGTATCTCTCACCCCCCTATTCTTTTCTTCAATAAAACTTACTGCAACTTGTAATTATACATTTATCTATTTACTTATAAGTTTGATCTTTCTTTCTCCAACTACACAATGTTTGGCATAGTTGTCACTCAAAAAAATTATTGAAAGAAAGAATGAATAACAAGTAGGGTTGGAAAAATCAGGCCAGAAGTGTAATAGTAATTCATTACTTCCCTCTCCTCCTTTGGGAAAAATCTCTTAAGTATCCTTGTTTATTGAATACATGTATATATAATTGACTTCAGAGGAAGGAAGAGAGAGAGAAGAATCATTGATCTGCTGCCTCCTGCATACTCTCTACTAGGGATCAAGCCCGCACCCGGGCATGTGCCTGACCAGGAATCAAACTATGAGCCACACTGGCCAGGTTGAATAGTTCCTATTTGCTGAGCATTCTACTAACTACTCAATGTAGTTTATTTCATTAGTTCTCTCAACAAACCCATGAGAAAGTGTGTTCAGAAGTCCCCAAGACCCCCCTCGGATTCAATGATTCACTAGAAGGGCTCATGGAACCCAGCAAAGATGTGATACTCACATTTATAATTTATTACAGTGAAAGGATACGGATTAAAGTCAGAAATGGGAAAAGCTACACAGGGCAGAGTCCAGGGGAGACCAGGCACAACTTTGAATTGTCCTCTCCCAGAGCAGAGAGCACTTATTTTGCCCCACAACAGTGTATAACAGCACACATAAAATATTGCCAACCATGGAAGCTCACCAGAGACTGGATGTCCTGGGACATTTACTGGGTTTTGGTCAGGTAGGCATGACTGACTTCCCGTGTGGTTGACTTTAGTCTCTAGCCCAGGGGTGGGCAAACTTTTTGACTCGAGGGCCACAATGGGTTCTTAAACTGGACCGGAGGGCTGGAACAAAAGCATGGATGGAGTGTTTATGTGAACTAATATAAATTCAAAGTAAACATCATTACATAAAAGGGTACAGTCTTTTTTTTTTTTTTAGTTTTATTCATTTCAAACGGGCTGGTTCCGGCCCGCAGGCCGTAGTTTGCCCACGGCTGCTAGCCCCTCTAGAAGTCAAGGTTATAGTGCATGAGCCACACCCACCACCATAAATCACTTCGTTAGCTTAGACTCTGGTGTGTCTCAAGGCCCCAGGAAGTCAAAGTCTCACTGATCAGGCAAGATATTTCAAGGGCTTATGGGTTATCTCTCAGGTCAAGGGCCAGAACTTTCATTGGAACATGCACAGTTGTATAACTCAGACTTGCTGAGTTTACTGTACAAAGAAGTATTCGCATTGGCCCCATTTTGTGGGTGATCCAAACTAAGAATCAGGAAGTGATTTGGCCAAAGTTACAAAATCCAGAATGCAAGCCAACATCTTACTTGACTCTAATATCTGTGTTCTGTTGCACCCTAGTACCTTCCTGAACAAGTAAAATTCTCTATGAAAAAAAGAAACTCACATCGAGTGTCTCATAGCCTGCCCTCAAATTCGAACGCCCACATTCAGAGCTTCGCACTTAGAGAAGATCACAGTAATGTGTGCCTCTGGTGAACTCAAGCCCCCGGGCAGCGCAGCAGATGGTCCGGGCTTGGCCAAGAGCAGCCAGATCTGATCCTGTTGAGTTCTCTCTGCTCAGCAGAGAAGGGAAAACGTGCTCAAGGGCCAGCCAGCACTTTCTAATATACACTCCATTGTCCCCAACAAACTACTCCAAAAGGGTTATCGGGGAGGGAGGAAGCGGGGTGGCTCAGCTGGCTAAGCAGAGACTAGGAAGTTAGGATCCAGGACAGTCAGTTGACCCTTTGTCTGGCCAATAGAGTGAAATCCCAGGGGAAGTCATATTTGCCTTACCCAGCATTCCCCAGGCCTGTTCTGCTAATCCTGCAAAGTGGTCCAGATGCAAATACAAAATCACATCAGCAGAGTAAACCTTCTGAGAAGGTCAGCAAAGAAACGTGTGTGGCTTTGTTTAACTCAGTGTTTCCTGAGTTTATGGGAGTATTGCACATTGTTTGAGTGTGTGTAGCACCAAATTATTAAAGTTCAGGGCAAATCTGGAAAATATAACCAAACTCTCCTTTTTTAAATTTTTCAGCTCATACCAATGATTTCAAATCATTATTATCAGTCATATTTATTAATCTTGCATGCATCCTTTTTCTCTAGGAATGGTGATTCCTGGATGCTTCTTAATTAATTCACAAATTCACTCATCCATTAAGCATTTATTAAACACTTGTTTATGTTCAGGGCTCAGAGATAAAGATAAAAGAGGCGCTTCAGCCATAAGTCCAGAATTCTCCAACAGAAAATTCATAGCCTGGTGAATGATAGCTTGAGCCAAAGGCCAGGATGTTTTTCCTTGGCTCCCTTCTGCAGTGATGGGTGATCTCATGACCAGCTCAGGGAAGCAAGCAGTTAGCTCAGCATGTTGATTTTGGCCTCACCTGGTGCCAGGACTAGAGAGAACTGGGCCAACTCCTTTCTAAATGAGTGGGAAGTGTCACTAGAGCATGGTGAAGAGCTGGGCACATAGCAGGCTGTGTTCTCACCCCCACAGCTCACTTTTCCCCTTGTGTGCCTCACTGGGGTGGTTCTGCTCTACTTGGGCTCCTTTCCTCTCACTCTGTTATCTACCACATTCCTCCTTCTTTATTTTCTAATGGGAAATAAACTCAGGGCTCTTGCCAGCTAGACCTCCTGCTGTTCTGAAGTCTGCTATTTGAATACTCCATTGTTACCCAGTTTTGTTGTTTCTGGGTTTTTAATATGTGTTAGTCAGGACTTGTTCAGTTTCAAGTGTCAGAAAATAACTCCAAGTAGTTTAAGTAATAAACACCACATTGGGGATATGGTCTCATTTAACTGAGTATCCTTCAAGGACAACTGGATCTAGGTATTCAAATGTTATTGTCAAGGCTCCATCTATCCAGTTACCTATCTATTTACCTATCTATCTCACTATAGCTCTGGTTCTGCTGCCTTCTGCAGCTGTAATCAGGAAGGTGTGTCTACTGGTTGGGAAATATCACCAATGGTAGTCCACAGCTCATCACTCAAGGCTCATGATCCAAAAGTAAGACTCACTTCTTGGCATCTATATATCAAACTTCAAGGAAGATTCCAATTGGCTCTGTTTGGGGCACATGCCTGACCTGTACCAACCACTCTGCCAGGGGGATTGGGATACTCTAACTGGCCTGCCTGGACCGCATAACTCTGTGTGTGTGGTGAGACCAGAGTGAATGACATGCCCATCAGAAGAGCAAAGAAGGGATGCTTGCCATAATTTTACTACTAACATTCATAATTACTCCGACATAATTCTACTATGAGTACCTCCACATGCCCTGCTTCCTTGTTTCTATGCATTGTTCCTCCAAGAAGCATGGCCCTTGTGGCTTTCAGACCCTACTGAGGTGACACAGCAATAGAACATTACAGGAGCATAGAAATCTTGAGTCTTTTGAATCCCAGAAAAGGAAAGCTTCTTAGGTACACACTAGCTTCCACTGGATTATCTGACTTTCCGGAAAACACCAAGAAAGAGAGTGTGGTAATAACCTGGCTGTGAGACCTCCACTCCTACTTCCCCCTCCCCCCTCCCCCCTCTCCCCTCCTGCCTGCACTTGGGAAAACACTTATGGGTGATGAACGCTGTTACCAACAAGACAACGGTGATTGCTGATGTGGCACTTGGAGTCATTTTCCCTTGAGAGAACAGCTGAGGACCGGATAGAATCAACCAGCTGAGTCTCTTCAGGTGCTTAACTTTTATGTGAGGGCTCTGGAGCTCAATAATTCATGCTAATGCAGCCAGCAGCAAGCAAATTACATTCACACTCTGTTCCGATTTTGATTACAAAACAGAGCCCACCAATGAGTTTTATGATGGAAATACACACTTAGGTGACTTCAGCTGGATGAAGAGCCAGGCTGCTTTGAGGTCAAATGAGCCTAAGTCAGTCTCGGGGCTGCCATACACAAGCTGTGTGACCTCTCAGTATAACATCAAACACCTCACAACTTCTGCTGCTTCAGTAAAATGGGGTGTACCATCTACTTCACTGGGTTTTGAGGTCATATGATTGAGATAATACATGGAAAGGGCAATTGGGCAAATGCCAGAAATTTTTCTGTGGCTCGCCAGAACAACAATAATTGTTCATGCCCTTCCCCTTTTCAGATTCTCTCCCTCCCCATCCCTTCTTCCTCCTTTACAGCGTGGAAGCAATGTGTCCTATGAGTATGAATGTAGAACTGAGAATACAAGGGGAGGGGTTGTCCAGAATGAAGAGAAAGAAGATGAAAAGAGTCTTAGTGTTAAAAATAGAATTTACAATTCACTTTCACGATACCTACCTATACTGAGGGGAGGTAGAGAAAAGATGATGAGTTTGGGAGGGCAGAGTAAATACACTATGATAACCATTTTACAAAGTTCAATGAAATAATCTATAAATAAAAAAGCATTTTTCTTTTGGATATCAACATGGCCCATGTAAATACCCAGAAGTCAGAATCATTTGCAGAAGTACCCCAAGTTCATACTGTGAGGTTTTACAGGCCTGAATATACGTACTTCATTAAACAGTGGCATTTATGCACGCAAGTGGTCCAGTGGCTTGGGAATATATGAGTACTGCTGGCCATGTGGAGTATAAGTAATGTATACGTTTAAATGAATGGAAAAGGTATCACACATCAACAAAAAAGAAACAATTATGAATTAACATCCTAAGGGAAGAAAGTACCACAGTTGGCACTTGGTGTCAGAAAACTGGAGATTAAGTGTGTTTGACAACACGCGTTGTAATGTTATGTGTTCTCTCCAACTCCCACTGGACAGTTCACCAGTGTCCTAGGGTCATTTATGGTCAACAAAACCACTGGCGCTATCTCAGGGTTTCAGAGTCAATGCATCTTCAAAGAGGTTTAAGCGTTTAGTGCAATTTTAGTTTTACATACATGCTCAGTAGTCATTAAAATACTCAATAAATATTAGCTATTGATGTTATTATAATAATACAAAGTCAAAGGGGCTTTAATTTTTTTCTTAATTTTAAAATTCTCCCTTTCTTTTCTTTTCCTTTTCAAATCCAAAATAACAGTGCATTAAACAAGATGGAAGTTTATTTAACTTTCAGACAAAAGTCTGGCAGTAAAGTAGTTCAGGACTTCAGTAGTGACCTACAACCCAGACTACTTCCTTTCCTCTGTAGGTGTGACCTTCCTCCTCACTGTTCGGGATGGCAGCTAGAGCCCCAGCCATCACATCTCCATTCCACATAGAGAAATGGAGGAAAGAAAAGAGAAAATTGGTCTCATTCAGTAAAAACACTTCCTAAAAGTTACTTAGACCCCTTTGGCCAGAACTTAGCTGCCAGGGAAGCTGGAAAATGTGACTACTGTTCTAGGTGGTCATGTAACCAGAAAAAAAAGTGATTTATTTCAATGGAAAATTGGAAAGAAGGAATATGGAGGGATAACTTTGTCCCTGATACAGCCAACCCTGGGAGTGTAGCCGGTTTAGATCACCCCCCACATCTTTTGCTCTCATCCAGCATCTATCTACCTGCTTATTTTTTCAGGTAAGAATGTGTCCAAAAAGTTGGTTGCGTGGTTTGCCAATCCTACTCAGCTTGGCTTATTTCCTTCCCAAATTCCTTTCCCAAGTCTTTCACTTCTCATCCCTCAGTTTTATTTATTTTATTTTTACTATCCAATTATAATAGGCAATACAATCAATTTATTGTAGAAAAGTTAGAAAACATAGCTAAGCACTTAGGGAAATAATTTTTTTAGTATTCAAAAATCTCACCACTTAGAAATAACCCCTCTTAAAATGTTGGTGGATAGCCATCTAGCATTTAGCATTTTCCCTGGGTTAAAAAAGATATATATGTATTTATAATAAAAGTTTAGTCTGCACAACTGTTTTAACCTCTTCTATTATACTTAACAGTATATTCTGAGTAACTCAATGCTATTAATTATAGATCAACATCATCAATTTTAATAACTGTAGGGTATTCCATTGTATGGGTGCATCATAATTTATTCAGTCAATTCCATTTATCCACGGCCCTGTAAACCTCCTAGTGCGCACATCTTTGCTGAGGATGAGCTGTGTTCCTGTGGTTTCCTACCCTTTTGGGTTCCTCTTACTGTATCCAGGGACCAGCAGGAAAGCATTCTCTGCCATCCATCAGCAAGACGCTGCTGCTCCGGTCCTGGCTCTACCCCTAAACTGCTTGCAATTCCTTTTCAAATGAACACTGCAGCCTCAGAAGGTCCTTGAAGAAGAGAACGAATGTTTTCTTCCACCCCCTTACAAAAGCAAGGCTGCCCCCAGGAGAGGGGACTGTTCCACCCCAGTGCTGAGAAAGCACAACGTGAAGCACGATCCCAGGTGACACTGGCGGGCTTGCCATTAAACCTAAGTTACTGGAACTTTCAGTTTGTCAAACTGGCTTCCGGGAGAGCAGAGTGAGGCCCTTTCTGTGTGGAGAAACCGTTTCGATTCGGAAAAAAAGAAAGGCATTCGACTGGAATAATGATTTAGACGGACAACAGATTTAACAAATGATGATTCTTTAGGTAAATTTTAAATATTGATGATTGATTTCTGACTAATGATGTGTCAGTTGCACTTCCTAGAGAGGCAAACACTGGTGAGGTTTAACAGTTTCTAGAGAAGGCTGAAGACAAGTTCCGCTGCATCTCCCTCATGTAACACTTTCTATCTTCGGGGAGTTTTCAGCCCAGTTTTCTTCCCATCGATACTGAGGAATATGTAGAACTGATATCATCAGCCCTCCATTATAGGTGATGATAGTAAGGGAGATCATTTATTGAGCACATACTATGGACCAAGCCATAAGCTAAAACTATTATGAATATTACTGATTCCTCACAACTCCCTATGAGGTGGGTGTTCTACTGTTATCTCATTTTATAAATGAAGGTGGTTTAAGAAAAGAGTAAATAGCTTGAGCATGGTCACACAAGGGAAAAGAGGTGGAGCCAGAATTCACAGTCCCCGTCCAGGCCCCGGAGTCGCTGACTCACTCAAGTGCATGTAGTTGTGGAGTTAAATCCGGAACCCTGTCCCTACACAGTGGTTAAGAACAGGAGCTCTAAACTCAGGTGGCCTGAGTTCAGATCCCATATCTGCCATTTCCCAACTGTGTCACCCCAGGCAAGTTATTCAGCCACTCTGTGCCTCAGTCACCCTACTTAGAAATGGGCATAATTAGAGTGTCCATCTCAAAGATATGGTCCACAGGTCATCTAATTCTACTATATAATTCTACATACAATTCACCACCTAATTCTGCTCATTCATAACAACCTACTTTGTGGTAAACATTGCGTTCAGTGTCTACAGATCCACAAGATGATCCGCATTTAGCACGTAGCACATTGGGAGGGTTCAGTAGTTAATTATTAATATGATTCATTCTGTTCCTCCAGCCTCTAAGCCAAGTACATGTTTTATTGGCAGGTGCCTCGAGCAAAGGCCTTATGCAACTACCGAGGGCAGAATCCCGGTGACCTGAGGTTTAATAAGGGCGATGTCATTCTCCTTCGGAGACAGCTGGACGAGAACTGGTACCAGGGGGAGATCAATGGAGTCAGTGGGTTCTTCCCGGCCAGCTCTGTGGAGGTCATCAAGCAGCTGCCCCAGCCACCCCCACTTTGCCGGGCCCTCTACAACTTCGACCTACGAAATAAGGACAAGAATGACAACCAGGACTGCCTGACCTTCCTCAAGGTAAGATTCTGGGCAGCCACCAATGTCACTAGTGACCATGTAGAGACTGTGCAGAACCTGGAGTTGTTTGCTTAATATTTGTTTATATTTTTAAATTATATTAGGTGTATATATCTATGTATATATGTATACATACACACATATGTGCTTGCATATGCAATATGTGTGTATAATTCAAACTACATAGACATGAAGTCACTAGAGAAATCTATTAATAGCAGTTTGATAGAAATCCTTAAGCCTTTTCTATTGAAATTATGAGAATAAGCATTATACATTCATCATTCTACAATCACTTTGAGCACCTATTCTTTTTTTCTTTTTCTTTTTTAATTTTAAAAAATATATATTTTTACTGATTTCAGAGAGAGGAAGGGAGAGGGAGATAGAGACATCAATGAGGAGAGAATCATGGATTGGCTGCCTCCTGCACGCCCCCTACTGGGGATCCAGCTCACAATCCCAGCATGTGAGCACCTATTCTTTGCAGGCGCTGGGGATACAGCATGAACAAGTCCCAGTCCCTGACCTCAGACATAGTAGTGGGAGGAACAGACATGTGGACAGAAAATTACAAACATAATTTGATAACGTGCTTGCAAAACTACAGTTCTTACCTCTTTATCATGTATCTGTACGGCTATTCTTATCGACCAAGTTCTCATCACCTAATTCTTCTCATTTACAACCATTTTGTTGTAAATGTTACATTCAAGACACTCCAAACACACACCATAGCATAATTATACCTTTAAACATAAAAAAACCTCTTACAAGCCCTAACCGGTTTGGCTCAGTGGATAGAGGGTCAGCCTGCAGACTGAAGGGTCCCAGGTTTGATTCCAATCAAGGGCATATACCTTGGTTGCGGGCACATCCCCAGTAGGGGGCATGCAGGAGGCAGCTGATCTATGTTTCTCTCTCATCGATGTTTCTAACTCTCTATCCTTTTCCCTTCCTCTCTGTAAAAAATCAATAGAATATATTTTTTTAAATGTTTAAAAAACAAACAAACAAAAAAACCTCTTACAAGCCCTGGCCGGTTTGGCTCAGTGGATAGAGCATCGGCCTGTGGACCAAAGGGTCCCGGGTTCGATTCCGGTCACGGGCCCATGCCTGGGTCGCAGGCTCGATCCCCACTAGGGGCGTGCAGGAGGCAGCTGATCCATGATTCTCTCTCATGGATGATGTTTCTATCTGTCTCCCTTCCTCTCCCTTTTTCTCTGAAATCAATAGAAATCTTTTTTTTAAAGTATGTGTCTATCATTAAAAAAAAAACTCTTACAAGATATACTTTCCAAGGACATTAATCACCCTAAAAATGTTTTGCCTGCATACTTGTACTAAAGTCTAGACTCCTTTAATCCTCTGTTCAGTATTTCTTATTCCTTCAACATTCAAATTTCCTCATAGAAACCATAGTTGGGGTGGTTTTTATTCTTTGCTGCTTATGATAAATCAAATACAAGAAATGGTACTGTCCCACTGGCTCGGGAAAGGTCTGCTTTGTAGGACATTTTTATTCCACCACTGCCAGAGACGAGATTTACTTCACATTCCCTCCTAGTAGATAACCGCACTGCCCTCCACGTTTTGAAATACTGATCATTCTTGTCTTGGCACCTCCAAGTGAGTCCCCTAAGGAAGGTCATTCTGTAGCCCAAACTGCACAGGCCATATTTCAACTGCAGTCAGAGGAAGGACAGTTCAATTCCACAAGCCTTTACTCGGTGTTCACTTTGTGCCAGGTGTTAGACACTGTGCTCTGGGGACACAGCTGGAGGAAGACACAGGCAGGGAGCATCCTGTTTGGGGTTTGGGGGTTTTGTTTTTGCCCCTCTCTGGGGCACTTACTCTACCAGCTCATTCATTCAGTAGGCCCATCCATGTGCCAACCTCCCCTGGGAACAAAGTGATAGTCACTGTTCCTACCATCACAGACCCAGCAGACTAGTGGAAAAAACAGACACATAAATGGTAAGTTATGACAAGGAACCAAAAGAGAAAATTTGATTCATTCTGGAAGGGTATGGAGGCTGAAACTGCACTAGGAAATCGCATGGTCTTTCTGAACTCAGTATATCCAAATTAAACATGAACTCAGCATGGTCTTTCCCTAGTGTTTTCCATCTCATGAAATTATACAATTTATTCACACATTCATCTATTCATTCATGCATTCATTCAAGAAATATTTTCCCCTCTGGCCAGTGCTTCTCAGTGATTAGAGTGCTGGGCCACGCACCAAAGGGTCACAGGTTCAATTTCCGGTCAAGGACATGTGCCTGCCTGGGTTGCAGGTTTGATCTCCTGCCCTGGTCAGGACATATGCAGGAGGCAACCGATCAATGTCTCTCTCTCACATCAATGTTTCTCTCTCTCCCCCTCCTCCCATCACCTTCTACTCTCTCTAAAAATCAATAGAAAAAAATATCCTCTGGTGAGGATAAGCAAAAAAACAAAACAAGGAAATATTTGCTGGATGACTCCTAAAGGGAGGCCACTGTATTAGTGCTGGAGACACAGAATGAACAAAACAGACCCAGGCCCTGCACACATAAAGTTTATGTTCTGATGGGGTAGACAAGCATTAAAAAAATACTAACCACTAAATATGTAATTGCAAAGTGTAATAAGGGCAGAAAAGTTAAGAAAAGATATAATGCAATAAATTGATTTAGATTTAGTTTCATTTAAATTACCCAGGGGCATGGGTCAGAAGGTCAAAGAGATGAGCAGGTGACTATTAGGTATAGATTGATGAACAGGTATAGATGTGGAAAGAAGTCCCTGATATGGTATTAAGTAAAAAATCAATGTGTCCTACATTTGAATGAAGTGCAAAAAGAGGCAGAATGACTAGGCATGCTAGGAGTCAGAAGAGTGGTTACCTCTTTTTAGGTGATAGGAAGAGTACAAAGGAACCTTCTAGATACTGGCCATGTTTGTAACTCGATCTGGATGGTGTTCCGTGGATATAGTTAATGTAAAAACTCATCAAGCTTTACATATAAAATTTATGTACTTTATTATATTAATTTGTGTATGTTTTTAGAACAGATTTTAAGAGTTAGTATGCTTTTTAAAATATATTTTATTGACTTCAGAGAGTAAGGAAGAGGGACAGAGAGATAGAAACATCAATAATGAGAGAGAATCATTGATCAGCTGCCTCCCACATGTCCTTACTGAGGATCAAGCCCATAACCTGAGCATGTGCCTCGACAGGGAATCAAACCATGACCTCCTCATTCACAGGTTGACGTTCAACCACTGAGCCACACAGGCTAGCCTAAAATCAGTATGTTTATATGTACATGTATATATGTGTTCTCTTCATAGAAAGGAATCTGGAAAAAAAGGTGTTAACTAAGGTGCTAACAGTGGTCATGCCTATATTGTGATAGAATTTTTTCTTTGTTTTGCTTATCTGTATTTTAAGATGTTTCTACATATAACCTTTTATAATAAGAAAGTCTATATATAAACTTTTATAGTAAGAAAAAATTGAGTTAAAAGTCACTTTACATTTGATACATTGAATACTGATAGGTTCTGAAAAGTCTTTAAAATCAGAATGAAATTCATTCTTCCTTGTGCTAAGATCGTCTATTTTCTTAAGGCTTTCATCTTGATTTTCTCATCAGATTAATTTAAACAAAAAGGCCAGATTCTGCTGGTGATTAAAAATTAGAAACATTTCTAAGTTTTCCTATTGGAGTCCACTGATCCTCCAAATTATTTCTATGTCTCTTGTGTCTTGGTGATCCAAGTCCGGCCCTTTATGGAAAAAGATGATCTAGCAGGAAAATTTTATAAACAAATCATGAAAGAACTCCATGCCTTGTACCTCACACCATCTGGGGCTCCAAGCTAATGTCCACTGAGAGCTTTCACCAACTGAAAACAGAACGCTGACCATGAGACTTTTTGCCTTTCAGGATGATATCATCACTGTGATCAGCCGAGTGGATGAGAACTGGGCAGAAGGAAAGTTAGGAGACAAAATCGGCATCTTCCCAATCTTGTTTGTTGAGGTATGTGAGCATCAAGTCTACATCTGATTAAGCGTACCAGAAAGATGCATGTAACATAGTGATTCCTGAGAGCAATTTCCATTTGATCTGAGGCTTATTCAGAACTAACTAAAGTCTCTAGGAAAAGATGCCAGATGATAAGATCCAGTTCTGGCAAGAGTATGGGGCAAGGGCCTTTTTATTCTGCTGATAGGAATGTAAATTGGTGTCATCTCTCATATTCAAACTCTAACTCATATCAAGAATGTTAAAAATGTACATCTCCTTTGAATCAGCAATTTCACATCAGAGAGTTTATGATAAGGTAATATTAAAATGAGTATGCAGAGATATGTGTATAAAATGTGCACATGTGTTAACCATAGTATTGGTTATAATAGTAAAAAAAAACCAGAAATAATCTAAAAACATAATAATCTAAAAAGAAACAATTAGAATTTTGTTTTTAAAAATAATGGTGATGAAAATATATACTTATTAAAAATAATATTAGAGAAGCATATTCAGTATCACAGAGTATTTGGAATTATGGGGAAATGTTTATGACTTATTGTCAAGTAAAATAAAGTTTAACGGGACAGAGTTCTGGAGATCAATTTCACAACCATTACTTACACTACTGAACTGTACACTTAGAAATGGTTCATATGATAAATTTGATGTGATATGTTTCCTGCCAATAAAAAGAAACAAATTGAACTATATAAAACTAGCTTTACAAATATATGTGTATATATTAATGGATAAAGAACTAAAAGGAAATGTACCAAAATATCACCAAATGGTGAGACGCTTGACGATTTCAATTTTTTTCTGCCGTCTTGTATTTTGTAAATCTTCTGAAATGAGCACATATTTCTTCTTTGTTTTTTTAAAGAGGAAAGAACACATGCTAGGATATTTATCTAATATAACTTGGAGTCTCTAACCTCTGTAGCCTTCAGCCTCACTGAGCTTGAAGCAGGTCATTGCAAATTTAAAGGAGAAGATTCAGTAATTAACTGCATTTATTAGTGCTTACCATGCATAAAGCAGTAAAAGTGCCCTGGCCGGTATTGCTTAGTGGTTAGAATGTCGGCCCTTGTACCGAAGGGTTGCAGGTTTGATCCCTGGCCCCAATCGGGGTGAGTGTGGGAGGCAACCAATAGATGTGTCTCTCTCACATCAATGTTTCTCTCTCTCTCTCTCTCTCTCTCTCTCTCTCTCTCTCTTCCTCCCTCCCCTTCCTCCCTTCTCTCTTCTGCTCTGTCTAAAAGATCAATGGGAAAAAAGATCCTCGGGTGAGGATTAACCAAAAATACAATAAAATAATAACATAAAATAAAGCAGTAAAAGTCAGTAGTGGGGAGCTATGAAAGAAGTAAAAGGCATGCTCCCTGACCTCTAGGAGAGTGGGGTAAAGACATTACAGAGGCATAACTGGAGAGAAGGAACCAATTCTTTCATTCATAAGAGTTAAAGCGGGTTGTGAAGTAAATGGAGTGTCCAGAATACTGCACAGGTCTCAGGGTTCTCTGTACCCCCTCTACTGTATCAGTGTGGAAGGGATGAAAAGTGGAAAGGAGGGATGGAAGAAGGGTCCAGAGAGGCTGGTCTTCTATCTCTAATAAGTTCTCATTCCCAGTGCTTTTTCTCCTGCTGAGGCCCCTACCAGGTACACCCACTCCACCCAATTCTCTCTACTTGTTCAAATTTCACTCATTTTACAATGTAGGGAGTAGGAAGAGGAAGTGGTTAAGGATCATGCCCCCTTTCTGATTTGTGTGCCTAGGTTGGTGGTGGAGCCATTTGCTTGGTCAAGCAGCATTTGCTAAAAGAGGAACAATTATGTTGACTGGAAGACAGTGGTTGAGATTCTAAGGACAGAGATGAGCTACAACTAACGTCTAGCTGTACACACAGGCACGCTGAAATTTTTGCAGATGAGAGCTCACATCGTCCCCTGCATTATCTCAAGAAACTTCTTCATAGCTGGGGCTGGGGGAGAGGCACCAATGATCAGATATTACCCACTTCTGATACCCTTCCCCCACCCCCAAAAAACTTCTACATTTAATGATTATTCATTTGGATACTCTCCCCACTACTTCACCTCTGAAATTGGTGATTATAAGAATCCTCAAGGTTGTCATCAAGCTAGCCATTGCTTCCTTTGTTCTCCTAATTGCTAGGAGGGGAATAAGATAATCAAGTGGCTGCTCTACTCTGGGAACCTGGTTTTCAAAAATGGCTTGAAACCTACATTGAGCTTTCTAAAGCAGCCCTTAGATTCTGACTTCCGTCGTTTCATTAAGACTAGCACTTGCTGAGGACTCTTTAAATAAGTTCTGCATTTCCAGTGCCATGCAAAGCAGCTGGAAGGAAGGAAAGCTTTCTTATGAGAGTGATATGGGATGTGTGTGTTTTGTTCTTGCTTTTTGCATAAACAGGATTTTTCTTAGTAATGTAGCATTGGATTTATTGAATTGCACCTGGATAAAAAGGTGGCAAAACAAACACTGAGCTCACACCCATTCTTGTCAGAACTTCTCCAACAGGGCCTGCCTGGGTTATGTGAATCTTGCTCAGCTCAATGAACCTCAAGGATGTTGTTTCAAATGAGTGGATGCAAATTTAAGAGATGTGCAATCCTTCCCCAACTGAGCCATTAGTCACATTGGCAGAGAACAAGGCAAACCAAGAGTCACAGAGGCCCTTTCTCAGTGTTGCTGATGGTGTTGCTCATCTGGGGACAGAACAATTAGGTGGAAGCAGAAAAACATTAACTTCATTGTAGCTGTGAATGACCCTGAAGAAGTTTACTCATTCAACTCAAAGAGTGTATATTGTCCTCTTTCTGGATGAACAATGGAGGGATAGGTGCTCTGGGGACTGGAAGGGCATTGTCCCTAATCCAGAAGGCTGTCAGAACTTGCCTAAACAGTTCCAGTAAATTCCTAAACGGTCTCCCTCCTTCTAGTCTGGAATAATACCTTTAGTGTATTTATTTTTATTTACATACAATAAAATTTACTCTTTTTGGTGTCCAATTCTACATGTTTAGGTAAATGTACTCAGAATAACCACACCATCATCAAGATGTAGAGTAGTTCCAATGCTCCCCAAAATACGAGGTGATGCTGCCCCTTTGTAGTCAGTTCCTTCCCTGATTCCCACCCCCTGGCAAACACTGATCTGTTTTCTGTTCCTATAGTTTTCCTTTTTCCAGAATGTCACAGAAATGGAATCAAACAGAATGTGGCCTTTTGAGTCTGGCTTCTTTCACTTAGCACAACGCATCTGAGATTCATCCATGGTGTTGCATGTAGCAAGTAGCGCATCCCTTTTCATTATTGAATCATATTCCATCGTACGGATGTGCCAGAGTTTGTTTATTCATCCACCAGTTGAAAGACATTGTAGCTGTTTCCCTTGCTTTGTTGGCAACTGTGATTAAAGCTGCTATAAACATTTGCATATCATTTTTAGAGTGAGCATAAGTTTTCATTTCTCTCCGGTAATTATCTAGGAGTGGGACTGCTGGGTTGGATGCTAAGTATGTGTTTAACTTTGTAAGAAACTCTCAAAGTGTAGCAGGAACTTCCAAAAGCATAAATCAGGTCATGTCACTCCTTTACCTAAATTATTTCAAAGGCTTCCTTACACTTAAAACAAACATGAAGCTTCCCAGGCCCTTTGAGATCCAGCCCCCGCCTGTCTCTGTGGTCTCCTCCACCACCTGCCTCTCACTTGCTCTGTTCCAGCCCTCTCTCTTTCTTCCTTGTCTTATTCTCAAACAGGCTGAGCTTGCCACCACCCTCCCACCACACCTCCCTCTTCCTCCTCCCTCCCCCACTCCCCTGCCACCTTTCAAGGCCTTTCCACTAATTTATAATCCCTCTGCCTGGCCTGTTCTTACCCAGTCTTCACGTGGCTGGTTCCTTCTTGCCATCTGTGTCTCAGCTTAAATGTCCCCTTCTCAGCAGGTTTTCCTGGATCCCCCAATCTAAAGGAGCCACCTCCCCCAGTCACTATCACAGCAGAACATTATTACTATCAGACATTTTCTCATTTGCTTGTTTCATGCTGGCTTTGCCATTTATAAGTCACCCCTTCTGGGCCTCAGCTTTCTTATCTTTGAAGTGGACAACATAATGCTTCCTCCCCTACTTGATTATTTTTTTCACAATATTACAAGCTTCTTGAGACATAAACTACATCTGCTTTAAACTTTTCTCTCTTGATTATTTTAATCACCTGCACATTGTCACTGAAAAGTTCTTAAGTGGACATATTCCCTTTTACCTCTATAGTTGAATTTCTAAATTATAATGGGACGGACCAGATGTAGTTTCAGAGGGCAACTGGTGACAGTCATAATGACGCATGTTTAAGTACTTGTTCTGGAAAGTCTTATTCACACAGACCCCCGTTTTGTCAGCATATTTCAGGTTTCTGGAGGAAATGAATTCATGTGGACGCTTGGTGGGCAGGGTGTTCAAAATATAATGCAGTCAGTGGTTGTGCTAGAACTAGTTGGTACTAGACTGCAAGAGCTGGTTGTTACATTTTCAGGAATTTTGCTAGCCAGTTGTTGAACCATTGGTAGATATTTACACCACAGAAATGGGTAGACTCTACAAATCAGGAATGGCGAGTGAGGTGGTGGCATCTGAACTGGCTTCAGACTCGCCTGGGTAAGACTTAGTTGGTCATATTAGACCAGGAAGACTAACTTCTCACCAAACCTTTTGTCTTCTCAGCCAAACCTCACCGCGAGACACCTGCTAGAGAAGAACAAAGGCCGCCACCCGTCTCGCACAAAAAGCCTGTCCCTGGTGTCCTCCTCCAGAGGCAAAGCCACCAACACGCCCAGCCTCCGAAGGGGCCCTGGGTCCAGGAGGAAGGGGCCCGGGCAGCTCTCCATCACGACAGCCTTGAACACCCTCAACAGGATGGTCCATTCTCCCTCAGGGCGCCATATGGTGGAGATCAGCACCCCAGTGCTTATCAGCTCTAGCAACCCCTCTGTGATCAGCCAGCACGTGGAGAAAGCAGATGTTCTTCCCAGTTCTTTGGGACAGGTAGGAAACAGACCCCCAGGATAAGGGCACCTTGGAGTTGGTCAAGTGATCCACACCATGTCACAAGCAAAACTGGATGTTTAGTACGTGCTAAGCACTCATCATGCGTAATAACAACGAGTGTATGTGTGTGTCAGAGTTGAAACAGCCTGTGAATTAGGTATGATTAGTGTTATCCCCTCTTTACAGGTGAGAAGACCGAGGCTTAGAGGAGTTTAACGATTTGTCAAATTCTCACATATGCTTTGCTTTCCCATGCTAAGAGCCTTGACATGGTCCCTTTCCCTTAGAGAACTTCCCTTCAAGGAGATAGTGGCACCCATTTTTCAGAGGGGGTCCTGGCATCACAATTTGAAATTTATTGGTCCATCCTCCAGCAAGATACTGGGCATCATGTGGAAAAGAAGAAAAAGAATTTATGAGTTATTGGGTGTTTGGAGGGCTGGCTACATAATTTGCAGGGCCCAGTGAAAAATGCTAATGCAGCTTCCCTTACTCAGAAGTGATTAAGAATTTCAAGATGGCAACAGCAGAGTATTAAACAAGTGGAGG
The DNA here is from genome assembly GCF_028538775.1 of Myotis yumanensis. NCBI lineage: Eukaryota > Metazoa > Chordata > Mammalia > Chiroptera > Vespertilionidae > Myotis > Myotis yumanensis. The sequence goes on along the minus strand of NW_027223756.1, from coordinate 24,630,647 downwards.
GCTCTTCTGAGCACTGAGCCTTGTGTGACTACACATGTTCCACACCCCTGAAGACAGGCCTGGGTGTTTTCATATGGAGCATCTAATGCGATACTGTATGTAAAGTGCTTAGCACAATGCCGGGCCCATACTAAGCACCCAATAAGCACTGGCTCTTAATACTGTTCTTAATAAGCCTGGTCACTGAGTTGCCAGCTGAAGGGAAAGAAACCAGGGCAACTGTGGCACTCCAGAGCAGAAGTACTTCTAACAGCGTGTGTCTCTTTAGGCTGAAGGGTACTTAACACATGAAGGACTGGAGGTATGAGGCAACGTAATTAAGAACTGCATGTTGGCTATTCTGCTGAAAACACTCTTTGGAACCATGCAGGTGGCAACTTGAGAAGACAAACCTCAACTTGCATGATGCATTTTTTTAAAGCTGTAAATCTTGTTTTTAAACATGAATCTCTACCTTGGGATTAAATGGCTTAATTGGACTCTAATCCCTTTTTAACAAGACAGGGAGGAGGAGAAAGTCAAGGACTCCTGAAAGACCTGTGTACTGGTCTAAAAGGAAAACAATCACCTTTTATAACACTTCACATTTTACACCACTGTCTGGATTGCCAAGAGGCTGGCTGTCCCTGTACCTTTGTCCACCACCTGCCTTACACGTGCGCGCACACACACACACACACACACACACACACAAACACACACACTTCCCTCCATATACACTCTCCTCCAACTTAAAAAATCACACTTATAAGGCTTCCATTCTACACACACATTCCACACACGTTGTTACAAGTATGTACACACTTTGTGCCCAAAGTTCTTCTCCCTCCAATACACACACACACACACACAAATGAGGGCCTACTGACTCACAATTTAGCCAAAGGAGTGACAAATTTTTCTGAAACTATTCTTTATATATAGACAGATATATAAAGTACAGCCCACATTCAATGGATTAAGCTAGCTGATTCAGCTGTAAATTAACTTCTCAAAAGATTTAGCCAAATCACTTTCCATGTGTCATTTCAATTCTTCTTCCTGCTCATTTACCTCATCTACAGAGAGGCTGGACAGGAGTGGAGAATCCTAATGGAATTCAAAACAAGTATTTCTTCCTAGTTTTCACAAACAGTGAGAATTTCAAAGTGTGGCATATGCATATACTATTCCCAGGGAACCACTGCACGGTACTAATAGTGGAGGGGGGGCGGGGAGGTTCGATTCAGAAGGTTGTGGATTATAATTATTTCTACATTTTTGCCCAGGTGTTATCATGAACAAATGTTTGTGGAATAAATATTTGCTGTTCCTCCAGGAATTTATTTTTGATGCATTTGCCTGTCACAATCCTCTGCATGCCCCAAAGCCCTGTATGCCCACCATTTCTTCACGGCAGCTCTGCCTTCCCCTCCCCTGCAGAATTAATCTCGCTCCCCTGTGGCCACAGTGCATGGCTCACACTCTTGTTCTTTGTACTATAAATACCGTGTATAATCTTACCACCTTGCTCACTAGATTGAAAACTTAAGGGCAAGGATGATGTTTTATTCATTTACGTTGCTGTTGACTTTCCAACGCCCCAGTAAAGGTTTCCAATAACATATTTTGCCTCAAGAATCAAAAAACAAAGTAGCAGCCTATGACTTACTTAAACAATTACCAATCCCTTCCCCCTCTCATAATTATCCAGAAAACAAGAGCTAAGACAGAGAGGAAAAGGCAGGTTGCAGAAGTCAGTGTAAGGAATGCAATTCCCAGCCCCTCCTCCGTCCCATTCCAGGATGCTAATGACAAGTCCCAGCATCTCCCCTGGGCTCCTGGGAGGATGAGCCGGCATGCACATTGGGGAATTCTGGGGTCTATAAAGCTGACTCCTTTCGATCCTATATTTGGAATATTCTGAATAAAGTGATTTCTTTATTCACTTTATTGGAGTTCAAGGAACCTGAACCATTAAGTCCAGATCCTGTCCCAGGGTGTCCCTTTGTCTTCATCTTTCAGAGGAATCTCCCAACCCAACTTTACAGTACTCAGGAGCGCCATGAGAGGTGGTTTCTACTTAGTATTAAGATAATTTTTCCCCTTGAACACACTCTCAGTCTAATTTATGACTAAGATGGTTTAGCTAACCCTCCTTCTAAGGTAATTTACAGAAATAAATTTATACTGAGAAGTGGAATCATTAGATCATATGGTAACTCTATAGTTAACTGTTTCAGGAACTGCCAACTAGTTTCCAAAGTGATTGCACCATGTTGCATTCCTATCAATAGTGTGTGAGGGTTCTAGTTTCTCCACATCTTCACCAACATTTACTACCTGTCCTTTCTATTATAGGCATCCTAGTGGGTATGAAGTGGTATCCATGTGGTTTTGATTTTCATTTCCTTGATGGCAGTGACGTTGAGGAGCTATTCCTGTGTTTATTGCACATGTGTTCTTTGGAGAACTGTCTATTAATATCCTTTGCCCATTTCTTAGTTGGGTCAGTTACCTTCTTCTTCTTGGGTCCTAAGTGTTCTTTATATATTCTAGCTGCAAGTCACTAATCAGGTAAATAATGTGAAAATTTTCTCAGTCTGTGAATCGCCTTTTCACTTCCTTGGTGGTATCCTTTGAAGCCCAACATGTTTTAACTATGATGATGTCCACTTTACCTACTCTTTCCTTTGTTGCTTGTGTTTTCCATGTAAGAGTTTTATAGTTCTAACACATTTAGTTGTATGATGCAATTGGAGTTAATTTTGGCATATGTCATGAGGTAGGGGGTCCAAATACCTTCATTTATTGTAAAAGAATGCCTCTCATTTTGCGTTAAAATTGTTTCAGATTCAGGTGTTGTCAGCCTTCTCCATCCATTATAAGCCTCCCCATCAGCATTTTACCTAATGATTTGAGGTTTTATTCATGAACATATTTCATTTGAGATTGAAAATGCTGACATTCTAAATCTATCATTCTTCCTGCAATTCTTCTATGAGATTGACTACTACTTTTTGAGAGCTGGTTATGTGCAAGATACTATCCTGTGAGTTTTACCTAAATTATTTCATAATGATCTCAAAGCCTGCACATCATAGGCCCCCATCACATACTGGGTAACTAAAGTTCATGCCTCAACCACTATATTCTCATTCTCTCTCTTTCTCTTTCATTCTCCCTCTTGTTTGCTCCTGGGCGATCTCAGAGCTCAAAGACAGGACTCATTTCTCACCACCTTCTCGCCTGGCATGTTTGACATCACTGAACTGCTACCCATTTTTCCACTGGCCACTGCCAGCTGGGCTAATCTTTCCCTGCCTGTCTGTGCCAGTCTCCTTGTTTACATCCTTATCGCTGCCCTCAGGCTGGCCTTGGCGTCCTGGCCCCTTTGGCCATGTGTTCACTCTTCCGCCCCTCCTGAGGTCTGGTTCCCACACCTGGGCTACGGCCAGGAGAAAAGGCTGGGGTTTGTCCAGCCTGGAGAAGAAAGGGCTTCAGGGTTCGTGCGGGGATGGGCAATGGCTTTATTTTTCCAAACTTGGGTTTATATACTGGTTTTGTGTTCTGGTGTCCAGAAGAGAAAGGGGGCATAAATCATAACATGGAGGATTTCATGAGGTGCAAGGAGAAATCTCTCCTAGCACATAGATTCTTAGAAACCAAATACTGAAAGTGCTGAAGGAGCCTATAGGATACTCTTCTTGTTGGCTTTTGCTTTGTGTTTTATTTTTCCCTGGAGAGAAAGGAAGCTATAGTATAAATGAAAAGGCTTTGAGTCAGGCAAAGCTTCTTGCCATGGTTTTGCCGCTTAATTACTGACATCGAGTCTCGGTGTCCTCATCTGCCAGATGAGTAGGCCCTTCCATGCAGGGCCTTTGCAAGGGTTAGCCCTGATTCAGGAAGCTGTAGCCATCGTTCTGACCCCCTTTCCTCCAAGCAGAGCCTTTGGAGTATTTCATCCTTAGTGTGATTGAAGGGAGTCCCTGACTTAGGTCAGGGAATGAGCCAAGCATCTTCCAAAATCTAGATGACCCTTCCTATCTGAATCCCCAAGGCAGTGGTCAGCAAACTTCGGCTCTCGAGCCACATGCAGCTCTTTGGCCCCTTGAGTGTGGCTCTTCCACAAAATACCAAGTGCGGGAGCACACGTACAGAGCGACTGAAACTTCATGGCCCATGTGCAGAAGTCGGTATTTTGAGGAAGAGCCACACTCAAGGGGCCAAAGAGCCGCATGTGGCTCGAGAGCCGCAGTTTGCCGACCACTGCCCTAAGGTGTATTTTTCACAACTACTAGCAGATATGGAAGTGATCTTGTCTCATTTTACATGGAAAAAAACTGACACGAAAGCTATTTCCATAACAGACTCAAGGTCTTCCCCCCCAATACAAATGGACTAGTTGCAATTTCAGATAGAACTAAATGTCCCTATGTCAGGCAATGCCTCATCCTGGAGCCACGTAATCCCAGTCGCAATAGCCATTATTAGCACAAGACAGGAGCCATCACCACCTGAGGCTCCATCAAGTCGCAGGTTAGGCCTAGAGAACCTGATCCGTCTCCCACCCGCTAACTGCATTATGCCTCTCCAGGCCCCCGTTGCCCGGTTTTCCAGGTGGAAGGATAAACTGAGCTGGCAGGGTATCCTGTTGCTTAATTCGTTAACAGCACACTCTGAAGATCGAGAACAGCAGGAAGAGCCGTTCCTATTATTTAGTTCATGCTGGTCATTGTAGTGATGCCTCCTTCTGCTCAAGCACACATTCCCGCAAGGGACCTGTTTCCTTTCTGTCTGCTGCCAAGCTCCCTCGGCCCCAGCAGGTGTCGGAGTTCTCTGAGACAGAGAGCTTTTCAGCAGTTTCTCAGCACAGGCCATATAGTGAGAAAATATGAGATTTGGGGTCGGCCAACTCTGAGATGGAACTCTCCCCTTGCCTCTTGCTGAGCAGTAAGTATCCCATTGGGCAAGTTACATAATCTCTCCGGGCCTCAGTTTTCCATCTGTAAAATGGAGCTGATGATGACAATTTCTTTAACTTCATAAGATTGCTATGAAGATAAAACAAGGCAAAGCTTGTGCATGAGATCATAGCCAGGGTTTGGCAGTGGGTAAATAGCTCAATAGCCATTCACTCTGTCATTAATGTTGGGTCAAGTCAGGAAGCTATAACTATCCCCCAGCCCCACCGCCGAGGAGCTGGCATGTGCAAACCAGCCTTGCTGGGAATGACATTCGCCCGCCCCTCACTTCAGAGGAATGATCCGTGGGAGCCTGCCTTTCGGTGCAGGGCTCCCAAAAGCCCCTTCACTTCCTTGACAGGCAGTGAATTCTGGAAGGAAGAAAGAGGGAGGCTTTTAGCTTGTATCTAGGGGGCCCTGGGGCACCAGCTCTTACTCAGCTCAGACCTGAGCTGTAATCCCCAGGGGAACCCCTGGGAGAGAAGCCGAGAATGAGTGCAGGAGAGAGGACTTTGGACAGAGGAGGAAGCAGAGCCCTCTGTCCACCATTTTCTCTGCACGCCTTTCGGCTTTTTCTGTGAGCCCATCCTCACCGGGAATGGCGGGTGGGTCCTGGCTGCCCCAGCCCCTCAGTGAAGCAGCCAGCAAAGGGTTGCTGGGTGGTCCCGTGCACCAGGCACAGGTGAGACAGTGGACAAGACACACATGCTCCCTCCGCTCATGGACCGTCCAGGCCAGCAAGGAAGACTAATATTGAACGTGTTATAAATACTTGAGGAGGAGATTGTGAGTATCCAAAGAGCTATGAGGTTTAAGGACGGGGAATGGAGTCTGGGAGGTCAGGGCAGCCTGTCTGGAGGAAGTGGTCTTCAGATGGAGACCTGAAGGATAACAGAAATCAGCCAGGTGATGAAGGAGGTGATGTGAGGTCCTGCACGCATCTCTCCTCAGCCCCAGTTCCCTTTGTTCCAAAGTCACACCAGAGAACGCCAGTTCTCCTGGTGCCTGTGATGCCTGCTGTGCCCGCTGCCCAGCCCTGCCCAAGCCCCTGGGTCCTCTGGGGCACAGCCTTTCTGATTTCTGGTGACCGAAGCAGATTCGGTAATTAGCCCTGCTGTTCAGCATGCTTCCTTGATTCAGCATTTCTCCAAAGAGAGGTTAAGCTTTACATCATCGTTTTGCCCAATTAATCCTGGCAGGTGAACTGCTCCAGAGACCCAGCCCTGCCGGGGTGAGAGAGGGAGCAGCCCAGCCTGAACCTCAAACACTTTAGCTCAGACTCTATAGCTCTGGGAGCCAAAAGCAGGGGTAATTGATATTCAAGGCCACTGAGGCCTGCAAAGCTCTCTCTCATAGAATTCAGCAAGAAGGAAAAACAAGAGAAGCAAAATAAATGAGGAGGGCAAGCAAAGAGGTGTGTACAGGGCAGCAGTTGGGGACAGAGAGGATAGTGAAGAGGAACATGGGGGCATGGACATTCCTTACTGGCACAGGGAACATGGCCCTGTGGCTCAACCTGGCAAAGGCCTCAGTTTCCTCATCTTAAAATGGGACCCTGCATCTGGACAGGCCCAGAATCCAAGAGGCAATGATTCTCTTTCATCCTCACTGGGGCTATACTGGGCTAGGGATGTACCTGGGTTTATTCAGCAAACGAGCTACTGGGCCATATGCCTTCTTAGGGAATGAGCTGAACATCAGGTCTTCTCCACAGGCTTTCTCCGTGGGGGCTTCTACAGAGGGCACAAAACGGGCATGTTCTTAACAGATTGTTCCCGTGGAAAAGCAAGATACGGGCCCCTATCACAACCCTTTGTTAATGCTTCAGGAATTTTATTTTGGGTGAGTAACAATGTTCTCCGAGAAGAAAAGGAAAGAGAAGTTTTTAAGGAAATGGACCAGTTTTTTTCATAGGAAAAGAATGTTTATCGTAGATCAAAGCACAGGCCTCGGGAGATACAATATCCAGCCTTCTCCTTCTCTTCCCCCTCCAAACAATCAAGCCCTGGTGGAAAATTGCACAACGAGATGCATAATAAAACCTGCTCACATACGCAAAGAATATTGCAAACACCGGGGTGTCTGTTTCCAGACCCTTCAGCTAGGGAAGGCATGCTTTCTCACGGCTGAGACGGGGGCAGCTCTGAGGACACAGAGGGCAGAGTCAGAAACTCGAACAAAGCATTCCCACCCCTTGGGCTCAGCTGAAAAGGCCCCACTGAACTCTTGTGCCTTTACCTGCTGCCTTGGCCTTGACCGCTGCCTTCCTGGGCCTGTTCACAAGCACAATGCGCCTACCACGTGCCCGTCTTCCATTCATTCAACAAAGATTTACTGAGTCCCTGCCAATATTTACTAGCTGACCCTTTAAGGATAGAGTACCTGGTGCCCCCTGGTCCCTCCAGGGTTAAGCCCAGCTGAGCCTGACAGGGAGGAATGTTTAGTAACAATTAGCTGAATGTGTGAGTGAAGAAGCGAGTAAACCCAGTGAATGTAGGTCTAAGTGGACATGCATCAATAAACACAAACAAGAGGCTGAATAATGTATGAATTAATAAGTGATTAAAAGGTTTGATGAAAGAAAGAAGACATAAATGAGTATGAGTGAGGGAATTCTTATTAGGGTGAGGAATAAAGAAATAAGTATGTATGTGATCGACAGGGTGGGGTCTTTACAAATGTCACATAACAGAGATAAAGCATGTCACTGCCGTGCTCTGCTAACCTCATCATTTTGCCTTGCTTGCTCCTGCCCTGCCAGCCATGGGGATTTTGAGCTTAATCAGTGCCCTCCCTTGCTGAGGGTGTGCCCATGCGTTAGTGCTTTAGCATCTGGGGCTTCTGTCAGAAGAACAAAAACACCTGTGCCCTGGGCTGGATGCCAGGCAGCCCTGCCTCCAAGACTGGCCTCCCATATATGGAAAAAGCATGCCTTCAGCTAATGTCCTCAGCCCCATGCTGACCCTGCGCTATAGGTGCATAGGACCTATTTCTAAAGCTGAGTGCCCCAAAAGGCATCTTTTCAGGTGCAAGGGATGGAGAACAGGTCGGGTTTGGATGAAGTTCATGGCCAATCCTATCTATGGCAGGTCACTCCAGATACTCTGTTTCCCTTGTAGTGCATATCTGATCCATGTTTCCTTGTTTTCTGTTTTGTGTGTGGTTGTTGTTTTGCCTGCTCACTAGGATATAAGCTCCATGAGGACAGAGCCAGGCACATGGAAATCTCAATAAATATTTGTTAAAAATGAGTGAAACATAGTCTGGAAAACAAGTCATGTAAACCAACCGCTTGAACTAGCTACCAAGACATGATTCCCTCCCCCAACAGTGGGCCTGACCTGACTCAGCCAGCAGACCCCACATTTCCCCTTCTGGGAGCTCAGAGGATTGAATGAGGCTATCTTCAAGGTCCTTCCCAGCTCTCTCATTCTAGAGTTCTAAAGCCAAGGGAAGGGGCTTCAAGTTTTTCAAGATTCATATAGTGAACCTGAACCTGAGTCCCTGGGTATTTCATGGAGACAGCCATTTAACTGGCCTGTGTCAGGGTGAAGTGATGCTGGGCGTGGTGACATTTCTGTTCTGACTAACAGCCACCTGAGCATCATGTGTGACTATGCAAATGCTGCCTGCCATACCTCTCCCTCGGGCTTGGCCAAACCTCTGCTCAGAGCCAAAGCCCACCCTGCTGCCTACGCCTTAGGGAAGCCCTAAAAGTGTGCCATAAAACCCCATGATGGAAATGACTGGGAAGTAAGTCCCTTCTCAGACGTCTCTGCAGGGTTCCCAGAAACTGGGCCAACTCCTCCTGACTAAGTCCAGCACATGAGCTAGAAAGGCCTGTCGGAGGAGTCCAGCCCTCAGGGACTCCTACAAATCCCATCCAACTCTGTCTGCACATCGGCTTCTTAGTTCAGGAAATAACTGTCAGGCCCCCTCTCTCCACCATAACAAGCTGCCTTCCAAGGATGTAGGTCCTGTGGTCTCTATCAGAGATGGGTAGAACATGGGCATTTCTAGAGGTTCAGAGCCTGCTCATCTTTGGGGCGCTCCTGTCTGGAAAATGTGAGGGAAGGACCCCAGTGTAGGATGGATGGCAGGTTCCTCACACCATCTGCACTGTCCCAGTGAGCAGTGGCCTTTGTCACCAATCCCCAGGACCTCGCCAGGTGCCAGGACCTAGCAGATGTGCAACAAGCATCTTCTCTGAATAAATGCCAGGAGGAGACCCACAGCAGACTTAACAGGAACTTCGGTTGTTTAAATGTTACGGCCTTTAATGAAACCTGGTGAGAGGATTTAATTATCATTGTGGCCAAGCAGTTACTTCTTCAAGTGGACTGTTATGGTGAGGAGGACAAGGGTTGTAATTAAGGTTTTGGTGTTGCAAAAACCACTAATAAGCCTCACCCCTTCAGACTCTGCTTTGGTGCTAAAATCCTGCCTCGAAGGCAGCAGGCCTTTGGGCTCAGGAAAGCATGAGGTAGAAAACAGAACAGAGGGTGATCGCGCTGAGGACACTCTACCCACCAACCCAAGGACGCGGCTTAGGGAGCAGGATTTTGTCATTGTGGTTTGAGGTGAAGTTGCATTTTCAGCCTTTTTCCCAAAAAGCCAGTGCAGAGCCCAACTATGTAGAGTGCCAGCTCTCACCCTTCACTGGAAGCTTCAGGGTGCATGAGAATATCCCAGTCCAGTGTCAGGAAAGAGATTCCTGAATGCATGTCGCCCACACATAGGGTCAACCACGCATCACGGGCCCTACCCAAAGGGGATCTGCCTCTTCTCCTCACCCATCTGCCTTGTATGTCTCCCACTTCATAGCAGTAACAATGGTGACTGTTTATTGGTACTTCATGGAGCCAGACAGCGTGCAAAGTACTTTGCATGTATGTTCGGACTGAATTCTCCCAAGAATCCTATGAGGTAGCTACTACTGCTGCCCCCTTTTATAGATGAGGACACTAGAGCTCAGAGGAATTAAGTCTGAGACTCACACAGCCAGTAGGTTTCAGTGTCAAAACTCAAACCCAGTTCAGACGGCCCCAAAGTCCATTCTCTTAGCAATGGCTGCATAGAGTCTCAAGGAGGTACAGAAATCCACCTGATCAGTGAGTGTCCCCAGGGGGTTTTCAAAGGACTTGAACTGACAGTATGGGAACCCATGCCAGCTAGGGTTTTCCAAGCCTCTACACCAGTGATGGTGAACCTATGACACACGAACTCATTTTTTTGGTTGATTTTTCTTTGTTACATGGCATTTAAATATATAAAATAAATATCAAAAATATAAGTCTTTGTTTTACTATGGTTGCAAATATCAAAAAATTTCTATATGTGACACGGCACCAGAGTTAAGTTAGGGTTTTTCAAAATGCTGACACAGCGAGCTCAAAAGGTTTGCCATCACTGCTCTATGCAGATGTTCCAAACACCACCTTTTCTCCCCGACAGAGGTCAAGAGGTAAATAAATAAATCAGGAATCTATCTTCAGCAAACAGGGTTTATGAAAAAAACATTTTATGTCTGGTAAATAGCTCTTGACAACCTTTCAGAATAGTATTATACCATTAAAAAAACTGAATCAGTAATTTAAGATCTTCCCTCACAGAAAACCACACAGAAAGATCCAGACAATTACACAGGTGAGTTTTTTCACATTTTCAGGAAGGGGATACTTTCACTCTTTACAAACGCTTCATGAGGCTAAGGTATTATTAATATCAAAACCAGGAAAACAACAACATAAGAAAATTTTGAGTTCTACCTCACTCGTAAACAGCTGCAAAAACCTTCTGTGTCTATTGGCAAACCAAACCCAGGAATATATGGAAATAAAATACATTAAGTTGGGGTTTTCCCAAGAAAAGTTGATTTAATATTATAAAATTGATTGGTATAATTTATTATATTAATAGATTAAAGGAGAGAAAAAACAAGTGATCTTTTCAATGGATATAGAAAAATGATAAAATTCTATAGCCCTTCATTATATTTCTTAAAATCTTAGCAAACTAGAAATAAAAGGGAACTTCCTTAGCTCAATAAATGAAATCTATATAAAATTGACAGCAAACATCATACTTAATGATGAAATGCTGAAGTCATTCCCTTTAAGATTAACAAAAAGAACAGAATGCCTGTGTGTTTCTGCCCAACACTGTCCCTTCTGGAGTGCCTGGCCAGTACTGTGGAGCAGGCAAAATAAATAAAAGGTCAAGTATTTGAAAGAAAGAAACAGAGCTGCCATTATTTGCAGATGATATTATTCTCTCAATAAGGAACTCAAAAGAACTAGAAAAATGTACTAGGAATAACTATGAGCGTAGCATGGTTACTAGACACAAATCAATACAGGAAAGCGAATCCTATAAAATAAAGAGCTAATATGCTAATTAGACCTGAAGGCAGAATGAATTTCCAGAACAACCAGTGGGTGGACGGTGAGGCAGCCGGGGCTGTGAAGGCCTACTCTTGCACGAATTTTGAGCATCAGGCCTCTGGTTGTATAATAATTAGGAAAATATTGTTTTAAAATACCATTTTCAACAGCAACTAAATTTTTTAAGTCCCTTAAAATAAATTCAGCAAAAGACATGTAAGTCTTTTATGAAGAACATTTGCAAAACCTTGTTTAATGACATTTTTAAAAGACCTAAAATACATGAAGAATTATGTCATGCTCTTGGATTGGAAGACTTACTATTTTAAAGATATTGATTCTCCCCAAATTTATCTATAAAATCAAATACCAGTGGGTTGTTTTTTTGTAAGTCAAAAGGTGCTTCAAAATTTTAAGTGGAAGAACAAAAAGCCAACCACCAAGATATTTCTAAAGAAGAAGATTATGGAATTTGGTTGGGGTGAGGAGTGCTACCCCATCAGATATCAGGTTTTATTTATAAAGCTATAGTATTAAGAGGGCATGGATTTAGCATATGGATTCTATTAAACCAACACATCATACTGGAGAACCCAGAAATAGACACAGCCTGGAGACTTGATTCATGACAGAGTGCACTTTGCAGATCAGAAGGAGGATGAACTATGGTGCTGGGCTAACAGTGTATCCATGTGCAAAAAAGATGAAATTGGATTCCCCTTGTCAAAAATCAATGCTAGCTGCATCAAACACTTAAATGTGAAAGACAAAACTATAAAGCTTTTAGAAGACAGTATAGAAGTACATCTTTATGACCTTGAGATTAAAAAAAATTATGTTCAAGATTTCTGCAAGGGAATATATTGTAAATTTTACTATTAAAAAGAACTTCTGTTCATCAAAAGACACCATGCAGTAAAAATACAAGTGACAAATAATTCATATTCAAAATATTAGAACTAAAAAAAATTAGACTCCATAATTTAATAAGAAAATAATAAATAACCCAGTAGAAGGGAAAAATAGACAAAGAACATGAATGGGCATTTCATAGGAGAAACAGGGAGCCAAATATATGGTGAAAGAAGCTTTGACTTTGGGTGGTGGGCACACAATGCAATATACAGATGATATATCATGGAATTATACACTTGAGACCTTTATAATTTTATTAACCAATGTCACCTCCATAAATTTAATTTTAAAAAAAGAAACAGGAATGACTCATAAACATTTGAAAAGAAACTCAAGTTCATTACTACCCAGGTAAATTCATTTGAAACCACAATAAGATATCATTTCACACCCACCATAGGCAAGTATTAGAAAGCTGGGCATCGCCACATGCTGGGGAGGTTGTGGAGTAATGGGAATTGTCATTTGCTGTTAGCAGAAGTGCAAATTGTTTCAGCCACACTGGGGAAAGTTTGTTATTACCTAATAAAACTGAGCAAGCTCATACACTGTGGCCCATCAATTCCACCTGTAGCTGTATATCCTGGGAAAAGTCTTGTACATGTGCACAGGGGACATATACAAGAATGTTCATAGCAACATCATTCATAGCAGCCCCAAACCAAACATCGCCCAAATGACATGTAAATGATAGAATGGTTAAATGATGGCATATGCATATAATGAAATATGAGACCGCAGTGAAAATTAGCCACAAAAACTTAGTGTTGAGCAAAAGATGCAAGTCACAGAAGAATACACACAATATGAATCTGTTCATAATGTGTTTAAAAACTAGCAAACCTGGTCTGGCTGGTGAGGCTCAGTTGGTTGAGTGTCGTCGTGTACACTGAATGGTTGCTGGTTCCATTCCAGGTCAGGGCACACAGCTTGAGCTCTGGTGGGGGGTGTGCAGGAAGCAGTTGATCAGTGTTTCTCCTTCTCCCTTCCTCTCTCTCTAAAAATCAATTAAAAATAAAAACATTTTTTAAGTCTATTTTAAAACTAGCAAACCTAAACAACATTGTTTGAGGATGTATTCCAAGGTGGTAAAAATTACATAGAAAAGCACTGGCCGTGTTGTAAATGGTTAAGCATAGTTCTGTGCACTGAAAGGTCACTGGTTCAATTCCCAGTCAAGGCACATGCCCCGGTTGCCAACTTGATCCCTAGTGGCGGCCACAAGCCAATTGATGCTTCTCTCTCACATCCATGTTTCTCTCTCTCTCTCTCTCTCTCTCTCTCTCTCTCTCTCCCTTCCTCGCTCTCTAAAATCAATAAAAACATTTTTTAATTACACAGAAAAGCACTGGAATGATTACCACAAATTTCAGTATTACACTTACCCTGGGGTAGGGGTGGGGGTGAGGAGGGGATCTGATTGTAGAGGAATATGCAGAGGAGCTCTAAGTACAACCTTCCATTCCTATTTTCTTTCTACTTCTTAAGTTGGATGGTATGTATGCAGCTGTTAGTTTTGTTACTCTTTAAATGATACATAAAGTTATATACACTTATTTGGATGCATAATGTATTTATCATTTAACATTTTTAATTACAAAGGAAGTCACAGAGCAGGGTGGGGGCTGGGAGGTGTGCAAAGGCCAGGAGTGAACGGGAAGAGGAGAAAGATAAGTCTGGAGAGGAAAGCAGGAGCCAGACCACAGAGAATAGTCTAAGCTTCCAGGACTACCGGGCAAATAGAAATGTAGTCATCTCACAGCTCAGTGTCTACTCTCAGGGACATTGTCTACTCTTGGGACCTCTGTTCTGCCAGGGAAGGGAGAAGAGGAACAAACAAAAACAACTTAACATTCCACCTGCTATCAGATCTATTTCGTATTACAAGGGACACTTGACAGGGACAGTGGTCATCATGAACACAGTGTATCGAGGAGCATAAAAACAGAACACTGAATTGGCTGGATGCTTTGTTTTCCTGGGATGGGCAAACATGCCTCATACATATAACCTCTTAGCCACATTGAGGTCTGGAAATGATAAGTGTTGACTGTGGCTTCCTACAGAAAGGCTTCCAAGCCTACGTTCCTTGCTTCTGGTGTCAACTTGACCACCCATTTGCTGGCTACCTCCAGAAAATCATGGAATCTTTTTATCTCAGTTTCCTCACCTGTAAAAATGGGGATAATGACAATGAGGCCTGTATACAGTAAGTTAGCTTTAGAATTGTAGAGTCTGAGAGTGAAATTCCTCTTGACAATCAGGGCAAGTGTCTCCTGGCACAACGGTGCCCAGAGCACCTTGAACTTCCCCCGCCTAACATGCACCGAGCTTATATAATTATGGGTTTAATCGCCTCCCTCCCGTGTACTTGCTGAGTACCACGTGGGGAAGGAGGAGCCTTGCGGGTTTTGCTCATTGCATTAACCCCAGTGCATAGGGCCAAATAAGGTTCACACATTGCAATTCCTGCATGTGGCTCTTAAGTCTCTTGATCTATAGAGGAAAGATTTTTTAATTTTATAAAGACAGATGGTCAACTCCAGATTATCCACAGTGGTGGGTACAGAAGCTACCAAATAATGTCTAATCTCAAATAAAGGGGACCAGTATGGACTGATGAACAGGGGTAGATACAGAAGCAGAGCAACATTGAACAGAATGTTAAACTACAGTGGGAAGCCTGGGGAGGGTTGGGGGGGGGGGAGGATTAAGAGACCAACTGAAGGACTTATATGCATGCATATAAGATTAACCAATGGACACAAGACACGGGGCGGGGGGGGGCGGGGGGTAGGGGCCGGGGGAATGTCAAGGGGGGGAAAAAAGGAGACATATGTAATACTCTTTGTAATACTTTAAGAAATAAAAATTATTAAAATATTTAAAAAAAAAAAAAAAAGAAGGCGTGGAGGAGACTCAGGAAAGAAGTCCATGTGAAGATGGAGATTGGAATGACAAGGATTGTTGGCAATTACCAGAATCTGGAAGAGGCAAGCAAGGATTCTTCCCTAGGGCCTTCAAAGGCAGCATGGCCCTGCCGACACTTTGATTTTGGACTTCTAACATCCAGAACTATAAAAGAATAAATTTTTGTTGTTTTAAAAAAAAAAAATAATAATGTCTAATCTTCTGTCTCTAAAATGCAACTCGTCTCCCAACCCTGAAGGAACACTATGTAGGTTAAGGCCCTTGTTAGCTCCTGGGAATCTCGAGATGCAGGACAATGGGCCCCTCTGGAATGGACCACACTCTACTGAGGAAACAGTCACCCCATGCCCACCAAGGCATGAGCCCTGGTGGAAATAGCGCGGGCCACGGAAGGGCTGGGAGGGGGACATTTTCCTCCAGAAGAGCGGGAGAGGTAGGGTTGCTTGTTCCCATCCCCCACTACACTCTTGGATCCTGCTCAGTCCAAGGCCTTGCAGAACTGTTGCATAAAAAGAAGTGCTGCATCCACACCATCCGCACCAAGCAGCTAATCTCTTTGCAGATTCAAATAAGTCGTATTCATAGAGCACTTACATGTGCTAAACAACTTACATGGGCTGTGCTGTTTCCTCCAGATAACAACTCTATGAGAGAGATGCCATTATTGCCCCATTGTACAGGTGAGGAAATGGAAGATCCCCAGAAATCCATCACTGGCCCAAGATCACACATCCTGGTAAACACTAGAGGCACATGCCTGAGCATGAAGCTAGACCGCCTGTCCAGGTCCAGAGAGGGCGCCGCATTCTCTACGCCTGCGTGGCTGCTGGGAAAGGCGCTGGGGCCAGCGGAATGTTGAACCAATGCTGTGCCAGGCTCCAAGCCACCTTCCTCCCTCATTTAAAACCTCAAGACCTGAAAACACCCAGAGGCCACACAGCTGTGGATGCTTCTATTTCTGATAAAGACTTTTAGAAATGAGTCATTTCCTTCAAAAGGAAGAAAAATGTTTTTAGATTGTAGCAGAAATACTCACCCTCAAATCCACACCCACTCTCTAATCCAGCTCGGGTCCCCAAACACTGAGCCAGGAAGTACCCGTTGCTGGAGGACCTCCACCTGGCCTCAAACCTCTAGGGCCCAGGGACCTGAGGTCACAGTTGACCGCAGGGAACCACTCACTAGGCTCTTTCACTCAGGAGGGCGGGCCTCCATCTTCGATGCCAGGGGCAGGAACAGACCTGCCTCTTCAGAAGCTGGCCATCCACCTATGTGGTTGTCTTCATTTCCCGAACAGGGCCTTCATTTCTGTCTGCTTCTGTCTTCCTCTTTCCCTGCCTTTGTCTATCTTCCTCTCTTTCCCTATCACTCCAGTCAGACATTCATCCATTCATTCGTGTATTCAGTTTTGGCTCTGCCTTTGCGATCCTTTGTCCCCACCCCTGGCTCTTGGCAATCTTTCATCTGCTTTCTGTCACTATAGTTTTGGCTTTTTTAGGAATGTCATATGAATGGCATCACAGCACATGTAGTCCTGGATGTCCTGCTTCTTTTAGGATGGTGTTAAGATTCATGTGTGTCATTGCATATATTGCTGAGGCATATGCCACTGTCGTTAAACTACAATTGTTTATTCATTCACCAGTTGCTTGGCATTTGGGTTGCTTCCAGTTTCTGTCTAAAATGAATAGAGCCCTATGAACATTCATGGACAAGTCCTTGTATGGACATGATTCCATTTCTCTTTGATAAAGACTTGTGAGTAGGATTGCTGAGTAGCATGATAAATGTATATTCAACTTTATTATTTTAAATGGCCAACCTGTTTTCCAGTGTGGTGGCACCATTGTACATTCCCACAAGCAGTATTTGAGTTCTAGTTGCTCCACATGCTCACCAACACTTGGTATGGTCCATCTGTATCATCTTAGCCAATCTCTTAGGTTTATAGTGGTATCTCATAGTGGTTTTAACTTGTATTTTTGTATAATTGTTGATGTTGATCTTTTTATGTACTTATTGACCACTCAATATATCTTGTTTTTGCTCTTTTCTTATTGTGTTGTCTTTCTTTTAATGAGTTGTCAGAATTTTTCTCATCTTTTTAAAAATTTCCCTTTCTTCTCCCTTCTTCCTTCTATCCCTCTGAACCCTTCTCTTTCCCCCACTGAGGCTCTGTCTGTGCCTCTCTCACTTTCTCTCTTCCCCACTCTCAGAGTCATCCACTATTCCCCGCCCCCCTCCTCTTCCTCCACCTCCTCCACTCATGTTCTCCCTTCCCCTCCAAGACACCTCAAAACCTGAGACTCTGACCTCCCTTACTGTTCCATATTAGAAAGAATTCCAACACAAGCCCACCAATTTCAGTCCTGGCGAGGTACCATGTACCAAATAGGAGGAAATACCCCCTCTCTGGGAAGGCCTAGCGAAGAAAAGAGAGAGAGCCTGGTGCAGTGGAGGGGGTGTCTTTGCATTCTGGCAACTCCCTCCTCCCTAAAGATTAATAGTGTTTGTGGATGGAAGGACTTTTTACGCAAACATAACATTGGAAAGTCGTGGGTGCTAAGTGAAGTTCATGCTGCTTAATCAGTGCTTCGACAGTCTCTACAAACATAAGATTAGTTATTCGCATAACAAGGCTCTCCCTGGCACAGCTCCCATGCCCGGCAGGATTAACCTTGCCCAGTCACAGGAAGGGACCTGCCCAGCCCAGAGCCAGCTCCTTTCATCTCTGTTTGAGGGAACCAGTATGACAATATTTTATTGCCAAGATCAGAACACTTGACGAAGTGTTAGCCTCAGATGTGTGACCATGGAAGGCTTTTTCTTTAAGACTTTTATTGAGATACAATTCACATACCATACAATCCACCTTTTTAAGGTATACAATTCAGTGGTTTTTTTATATATCCACAGATATTTACAACCATCACTACTGCAATTTTGCATCTCATCACTGCAAAGAGAACACTTGTACCCTTTAATTCTCATACCCATTAACTATCACCCCCATGTCTACCTCTGTCCCCAAGCCCCTAAAAACCTCTAATCTGCTTTCTAGTCCTATAGACTTGCCTATTCTGGACATTTCATGTAAATGGAATCATGTAATATAGTCTTTGTGCATCTGGCTTCTTTTAGCAAAATGTGTTCAGGGTTTAGCCATGTTCCAGCATGTATCAATACTTCATTTTTATGGCTGAGTGATATTCCATTGTATGGATATGCCACATCTTGTATATCTACTTGTCAGTCTATGGACATCTGGGTTAATGCCACCTTTTGGCTATTATGAATAATGCTGCTGTAACCTCTGTGTACAGATTTTTGTGTGACCTTGGGTATGTACTGGGAGTGGATGTACTGGGCAATATGGTAATTCTATGTTTAATCATTTGAGGAACTGCCAGACTTTTACATTCCCATCAACACTGTGTAAGAGTTTCAGTTCCTCTACATTACCACCAACTGACTGGAATGGTTTCTGATCCTATAACTGGATTTTAATAATGTCACAATCACACATACATTTACACAACCATCAACACAAAAGTCTATAGTCATACATGCCTGCATACACCTCTAAAGTTCACACATAAGCACGCAGAATCCCAGATAGACATTTACAGTCACATATACAACCATACATACATATAATCACACATGGCATATGTGCATATCAACTTATAGACCCACATATCTGAATATAACCAGACATACAACAGACCAGTGCCACCACACATCCACATACAACTGTCATGGATTCTGAACAAACATACACACTTGCACAGAGAGCCGGAGACAGATGCACTCAGTGATGCACTCACACCTGCCCAAACACTCAGACTCAACAGTAGCATCCAAAACCAGAGTCCTAAAAGGGCACACATACACAGTTACCATCACTTATGGGTGGGTAGCTGAGACAGATTGGATGTATTTACTCTGGATGGCATGGAAATGGATGAGGTTTCATTAGTCCTTGGTAGGAAAACTTTTTCATTCACTTGTTCTTTAAGCCACAACAATATATTGAGCACATAAGAAATACAGTGATGAACAAGATGCAGTCCCCGCCTCATGGAACTTAGTCTAGTGGAGGGATGGTTAGTAAATGAGGAAATGATCACCGGCTGTGATACGTGCCAAGAAGGAACTAGGCAAGTTAGTCAGTTAGATAAGAGGCAAAGTCCCAGGCGAGTAGACAGTTTCCAGGAGCTTATCACTTTGTTGCTCCCTCTTTTGTTCTGGAAAAAACGTAAAAAGGGTTCAGAGTCATCCTCCATAAGTCACTGGATAAGCTGGGGGGTGGGGATGAGGGGGTGGACTTAGGCTACCTGGTTTTACATTTTGTTTCATACTAGTTGGGTGACCTTTCTCTCAGTTCCTCATCCAAAAATAAGGATAACAGTACCCTTAATAAAGATGACCTTTGCTTGTAAAGCACTTCAAAGTGCCTGGCAAGTGTTAAGTTCTCAATCAATATTAACCGTTGTATCATATTCTGAGAGCAGGTTTTCATAGAGAGAGGGAGGTGCGTGCACTGGGAGATGGGTGGGGAGGGGCCGGCGGGGACAGATCCAGGAGTCTGGCGGTGCCCTGTTGACTGTCAATCCAACTGGTCTTCATTCTCAGTCTTATCTGAGTAATCTTGGAATGCAGCCTTGGCAAGCCACCTCCCCATCCCCCCACCTCCCCAGGACATAAACCGATGTATTCCCACCCTGCTCTTCCCACAAACCACAGACAGAGCCCATGATGGGTAGCGCTGGGCACGACTCTCGGTTTCCAGCTGCATCAGGCCTTTCTGTAGCAGCTCTGCTGTGGGCCTGGCTTGTGTCGCTCACTGACTCAGCATGGCTGTCTTTTCTGTCTGTGTAGGTCAGCATGTATCACGCCACACCTGCCTCCCCAGGACATTCCATGGCCATCGTCAGTCTGCCTGGCTCCCAGCAACACCTCTCAGCTAACATGTGAGTAAAAAGCTCAGCCCTCCACCCGGTCCTGGTGCAGAGGGGTCATCTTAGCCATCCCTCTGCCATTGAGCACTCCAAAACCTTCCCCTTCAGAGAGACAATGGCTCCCCTCCCTTTAAAATCGCCAATGGAAATAACGGTGAAAAGTACAAATTAGCAAAGCACGTCATCCTAGCTCATTATTTCACAAAGTAGAAAGAGACTAGAAGGTTATATACCAGAACATTGCTGGGAAATTGTGTACTGAGCAATTTCTATTGTCTTCCTTTAGATTCATGGTGGGCTATAAATAGATGTTGCTTTAGTAATCAGTAAAAAAAAAAAAAAAAAAAATGTAGCATTTTCTAGGGAGAAGAACTTGCAGATGAGAACACTCCACCCCCAGCCCATTTGATAAGACCTTCCAGTGTCTCACAGTCCTTAGAATCTAGAAGGACTTGCTCAGGTCTAGCCTGAGGGCCATACACCGGCAGTCCCTGAAGCTGGCATGCCAAGTGGGCTATTTTCTAATGCCTTTAGTAGCAGGTATTCTCATCTCACAGTCTCACCATTCCCCAGTGTCTTCATCCCTGACTCATACCTGGATGTGAGACCTACCCGACCCCTGTGTGGACTTCACAGTGGAAAATCACTGCTCTAACCCGAGGGCATTTTCACCATACTAAGCCCATTCCCCTCCATCCCACCATGCAGCCAGCATCCCGCTATGTGCCAAAGAACTAGAGCTAACCCTGCCCCACCCCCAGCCCAGTGCCCACTTCCCTGCCTACGTTAAGTTAGCTCCTGGGGGCAAACAGGTTTCTACTCTCAGGAGGAGGAGTGGGTCGAGGCTTCCAGTCGACCACTCATTCCCCTGAGCCTGCTGGCTGCACGTGTGTTCTTGGGCAACCCTCTAAGCCAGTGGTCGGCAAACTGCAGCTCTTTGGCCCCTTGAGTGTGGCTCTTCCTAAGCCTTAGGAGTACCTTAATTAAGTTAATAACAATGTACCTACCTTTATAGTTTAAGTTTAAAAAATTTGGCTCTCTCTCTCAGAGGGTCGGAGGGAGACCGCATGGCAGACAGCCGCGTCTCTTGGGACAGACACAGACCCTGACCAGGGTAAGGAGTTCCGCGGGTTTGCTGGCGCCAGGAGATTTGAGATTTGGATTTTGTGATTGCGGAGAACTGAGACTGAAGGGGGCATCCTGAGGAACTGATCAGACCGTGCAGTGCCCATGAGAGAGGAGCGTTTCCCAGACCATGCAGTGCTGGTGAGAGGAGCGTTTCCCAGACCGCAGATCCAAGCAACAGCAGCCCCCTGATCACCGCAGCCTCCTGATCACCACAGCCTCCTGATCACCACACCCTCTGTCTGTGGAACAGCAACTGTACGTGAAGCCTCCCCCCACCAGCCAGAAGAGCCAACACAGCTGTGAACAACACCCACCAGAGGAGCTGCTGCCAACTGGAAAGCAGCTGCTACCGCAACCGTCTGAGCAGCAACCACAACCCAAGGAGCCCCTGCCACCCAGGGAGCAGCCACTGAACACCTCAACACCTACATATGTCAGCGAGATCAAACATGGGTAGGCAAAGAAACCCCCAAAGGAAAGAAAAGGAGGACTCGCCAGAAAAGCAGCTAAGTGAGACAGAGATATGCAACATGACGGAAAAAGAATTCAGAATAAGGTTCCTAGAGTACATGCACCACATGTTCAAGAAGCAAGAAGAAACAGATGAAAAACTCAACTACTTATGCAAGAAGCTAGAAGAAACAGATGAAAAAATCAACAACTTAAGTAAGTCCCAAGAAGAAATGAAGAGTGACATAGCTTCAATAAAAAACTCCATTGAAAGTATCAACAGTAGACTGGGAGAAGCGGAGGACCGAATTAGTGAATTAGAAGACAAGGAAGCAAAACACACTCAAACTGTACGGCAAATGGAGAAAAAAATTAAAAGACAGGAGGAGAGCCTAAGGGAGCTTTGGGACAACATGAAACGAAACAACATACGAATAATAGGGGTGCCAGAACAACAGAAAGATGAACATGGATTAGAAAACCTATTCGAAGAAATAATATCAGAAAACTTCCCTGAGGTGGGGAAGAAAAAAGTCACACAAGCCCAGAGAGTCCCAAACAAGGTGAACCCGAAAAGACCCACACCAAGACACATCATAATTACCATGGCAAATGTTCAGGATAAAGAGAGAATCTTACAGGCTGCAAGAGAGAGACGGAAAGTAACATACAAGGGATCTCCCATTAGATTATCAAATGATTTCTCAACAGAAACACATCAGGCCAGAAAAGAATGGACGGAAATCTACAAAGTGATGCAAAGCAAAGGACTGAATCCAAGAATACTCTATCCAGCAAGGCTATCATTCAAAATTGAAGGGGAAATAAGAAGCTTCACAGACAAAAAAGGGCTAAGGGAGTTTATCACCACCAAGCCAGCCATGCAAGAAATGCTAAAGGGACTGGTGTAAAAAGAAGAAATATCAAGCTCAGAAAGAAAACAGCCACACACACACACACAAAAAGAAATGGCTACAAACAAATACCTTTCAATAATAACTTTAAATGTAAATGGACTAAATGCTCCAACCAAAAGACATCGAGTGGCTGAATGGATAAAAAAACATGACCCATACATCTGCTGTCTACAAGAGACCCACCTCATTAGAAGGGACTCACACAGACTGAAAGTGAAGGGATGGAAAAATATCTTTCACGCAAATGGAAAGGAAAAGAAAGCTGGGGTAGCAATACTTATATCTGACAAAGTACATCTCAAAGTGAAGGCCATAACCAGAGATAAGGAAGGCCACTTCATAATACTAAAGGGATCAATACAACAAGAAGATATAACCCTGGTAAACATATATGCACCCAATGCAGGAGCACCCACATACATAAGAAAACTTCTGGAAGATATCAGGGGAGAGATCGACAACAATACAATCATAGTAGGGGACTTTAATACACCACTGACATCACTGGATAAATCCGCTAGACAAAAACTCAGCAAAGAAACAGCAATCCTAAATGACTCACTAGATCAGATGGACTTAATTGACATCTTCAGAACACTTCACCCCACAGCTGCGGAATATACATTCCTCTCAGGTGCTCATGGGACATATTCAAAAATAGACCACATATTGGGTCACAAGCAAAGTCTCCACAAATTCAAGAAGATTGAAATCATAAAAAGCTTCTTCTCAGACCACGATGGCATAATGTTAGAAATAAACTACAATAAAAACAACCCAAAATACTCAAACACTTGGAAGCTGAATAGCATGTTATTAAATATTGATTGGGTTACCGATGACATCAAAGAAGAAATTAAAAACATCCTGGACACTAATGACAATGAAAACACAACAATCCAAAACCTCTGGGACACAATGAAAGCAGTCCTGAGAGGGAAGTTTATAGCTCTACAGGCCTATCTCAAAAAACAAGAAAAAATGGTAGTCAATCATCTAACTCTACAACTCAAAGAATTAGAAAGAGAGCAACAAGAACACCCCAGAGTGAGCAGAAGGAAGGAGATAATAAAGATTAGAGCAGAAATCAATGAAATAGAGACCAAAAAAACAATACAGAAAATCAATGAAACCAAGAGCTGGTTCTTTGAAAGGATAAACAAGATTGACAAACCCCTAGCCAGGCTCACCAAGAAGCAAAGAGAGAGGTCCCAAATAAACCAAATCAGAAATGATAGAGGCGAAATAACAACAGACCCCACAGAAATACAAATGATTGTTAAACAATACTACGAGCAACTCTACTCCAACAAACTGGACAACCTGGAGGAAATGGACAAATTCCTAGAAAAATACAACATTCCAAAACTCAATCAGGAAGAATCTAAAAACCTCAATAGGCCAATAACTATGGAAGAAATTGAAGCAGTCATCAGAAAGCTTCCAGCAAACAAAAGCCCAGGGCCAGACGGCTTCACAGGGGAGTTCTACCAAACATTCAAGGAAGAACTAAAACCTACCCTCCTCAGACTACTACAAAAAATTCAAGAGGAAGGAACGCTTCCAAGCTCATTCTATGAAGCCAGCATCACCCTAATACCAAAACCAGGTAAAGACATCACAATGAAAGAGAATTACAGGCCAATATCCCTCATGAACATAGATGCCAAAATCCTCAACAAAATCTTAGCAAATCGGATCCAGCAGTACATCAGAAGGATCATACACCATGACCAAGTAGGATTCATCCCAGAGATGCAAGGATGGTACAACATCCGTAAATCAATAAATGTGATACATCACATAAACAAATTGAAAGAAAAAAACCACATGGTCATATCAATTGATGCAGAAAAAGCATTCGACAAAATCCAACACCCATTTTTGATAAAAACTCTCAGAAAGGTGGGAATAGAAGGATCATACCTCAACATAATAAAAGCCATATATGACAGGCCCACTGCCAACATCATACTCAATGGACAAAAACTAACACCATTTCCCCTAAGAACAGGAACAAGACAGGGATGCCCACTCTCACCACTCCTGTTCAACATAGTACTGGAAGTATTAGCCATTGCAATTAGGCAAGAAGAAGGAATAAAAGGCATCCAAATTGGAAAAGAGGAAGTAAAACTGTCCTTATTTGCAGATGACATGATATTATACATACAAAACCCTAGAGACTCCATCAAAAAGCTACTAGACTTAATACATGAATTTGGCAATGTAGCAGGATACAAAATTAACCCCAAGAAATCTGAGGCATTTCTATACACCAACAGTGAACTTTCAGAAAGGGAGATCAGAAAAACAATCCCATTTACCATCGCACCAAAAAAATTAAGATACCTAGGAATAAACTTAACTAAAGAGGTTAAAGACCTCTACTCAGAAAACTACAGGACGTTGAAAAAAGAGATAGAGGAAGACATAAACAGATGGAAGAACATACCATGTTCTTGGATTGGTAGAATCAACATCATTAAAATGTCCATACTACCCAAAGCAATCTATACATTCAACGCACTTCCCATTAAAATACCAATGGCCTTCTTCAAAGATCTAGAACGAACTCTCCAAAAATTCATCTGGAATAAAAAAAGACCCCGAATAGCTGCAACGATCCTGAGAAAGAACAAAGTAGGTGGGATCTCAATGCCAGATATCAAGCTGTATTACAAAGCCACTGTTCTCAAAACTGCCTGGTACTGGCACAAGAACAGACATATAGATCAGTGGAATAGAATAGAGAGTCCAGAAATTAGCCCGAACCAATATGCTCAATTAATTTTTGACAAAGGAGGCATGAACATACAATGGAGCCAAGATAGTCTCTTCAATAAATGGTGTTGGGAAAATTGGACAGACATATGCAAGAAAATGAAACTAGACCACCAACTTACACCATACACAAGAATAAACTCAAAATGGATAAAGGACTTAAATGTACGACAGGAAACCATAAAAATTCTAGAAGAATACAAAGGCAACAAAATCTCAGACATATGCCAAAACAATTTCTTCACTGATACAGCTCCTAGGGCAGTTGAAACTAAAGAGAAACTGAACAAATGGGACTACATCAAAATAAAAAGCTTCTGCACAGCAAAAGAAACCATCAACAAAACAACAAGAAAACCCACCTCGTGGGAAAACATATTTGCCAACGTCATATCGGATAAGGGCTTAATCTCCAAAATTTATAGGGAACTCTTACAACTTAACAAAAAGAAGATAAACAATCCAATCAAAAAATGGGCAAAGGATCTAAATAGACACCTTTCAAAAGAGGACATTCAGAAAGCCAAGAGACATATGAAAACATGCTCAAAGTCACTAATCATCCGAGAGATGCAAATCAAAACAACAATGAGGTACCATCTCACACCTGTCAGAATGGCCATCATCAACAAATCAACAAACGACAAGTGCTGGAGAGGATGTGGAGAAAAAGGAACACTTGTGCACTGCTGGTGGGAATGCAGACTGGTGCAGCCACTATGGAAGGCAGTATGGAGGTTCCTCAAAAAATTGGAAATGGAACTCCCATTTGACCCTGTGATCCCACTACTAGGAATATATCCCAAGAAACCAGAAACACCTATCAGAAAGGATATATGCACCCAGATGTTCATAGCAGCACAATTCACCATAGCTAAGATCTGGAAACAGCCTAAGTACCCATCAGTAGATGAATGGATTAGAAAACTGTGGTACATCTACACGATGGAATACTATGCTGCTGTTAAAAAGAAGGAACTCCTACCATTTGCAACATCATGGATGGAACTGGAGAGCATTATGCTAAGTGAAACAAGCCAGTCAATGAAGGAAAAATACCACATGATCTCACTCATTCATGGATAATAAAGACCATTACAAACTTTTGAACAATAATAGATACAGAGGCAGAGCTGCCTCAAACTGATTGTCAAACTGCAGTGGGAAGGCCAGAGAGAGTTGGGGGGCAGGAGGGAGGGGAGTAAGAGATCAACCGAAGGACTTGTATGCATGCATATAAGCATAACTAATGGACATAAGACACTGGGGGGTAAGGGAGGGTAGTGGTTTGTCAAGGGCGGGGGGGGGGGGAAAAGGATACTTATGTAATACCCTTTGTAATACTTTAAGAGGAAAATAAAAAAAAAAAAAAAAAAAAAAAAAAAAAATTTGGCTCTCAAAAGAAATTTCAATCATTGTACTGTTGATATTTGGCTCTGTTGACTAATGAGTTTGCCGACCACTGCTCTAAGCAGAGTGAGAAAGCAGCCGCAGTAGAGCCATCATGTGTGGGGCTGAGACCCGGCTCTGCCACTAATTTCTGGTCACCAACTCCTTTCTTCACTGTAGGCCAGTGTCCCGTTGTCAAAATGCTGGTGTAGCCTAAACTAGTGACTTGCAGTTGTGTGACATTCTGCGGAGGTCGGGGGGCATGGAGAGGGCAGGGATCGGGCCCCTTCGGCTGTTTAGACCAGGTTCTCTGCCATCTTCATCTGCCTTACATATTGAGGTTTCAGTTTTGCAAGGTTGTTATCGCTAACCACTGGGCTGAAGGTTCCATCTCCCCTCGCCCTTCGCCACTCCCCTGCCCTCCCCTAGAGGTGTACTCTTTGTCCTTCACCAGTGTCCTGTGTCCCCCAGGTTTGTAGCTCTACACTCCTACTCCGCCCACGGACCCGATGAGCTGGACCTGCAGAGGGGAGAAGGCATCAGGGTCCTGGGGAAGTACCAGGACGGCTGGCTCAAGGGAGTCTCCTTGGTCACCGGGCGAGTGGGCATCTTCCCCAACAACTACGTCATCCCCATTTTCAGGTGCGTCCCCTCCAATCCCAGGCACCCGGGGGTGGGGTCTTCTAGACCAGGGCCATCTGGGGATGGTTGAATTGTTGAATAACTCGATGCTCTTACAGAGTGTGGGCCAAGAAACAGCTTTTACCCTCCTAACACTTTAATTTTAAAAACAGTATATAGTGCCCTGACCAGTTTGGCTCAGTGGATAGAGCGTCAGCCTGAGGACTCAAGGGTCCCGGGTTTGATTCCAGTCAAGGGCATGTACCTTGGTTGCGGGCACATCCCCAGTAGGGGGTGTGCAAGAGGCAGCTGATCGATGTTTCTAACTCTCTATCCCTTTCCCTTCCTCTCTGTAAAAAATCAATAAAATATATATTTTAAAAAAACAGTATATAGTTAAAATAGTTGTCTTTTTTATCTTTCTTTTTAAACATATTGTTATTGATTTCAGAGAGGAAGGGAAAGGGTGGGAGAGATAGAAACATCAATGATGAGAGAGAATCATTGATTGGCTGCCTCCTGCACGTCCCACACTGGGGATCGCACCCGCAACCTGGGCATGTGCCCTAACTAGAATTAAACCGTGACCTGATTCACAGGTCAACGCTCAACCACTGAGCCACACTGGCTGGGCAATAGTTGTCTTTTTTATAGTTCTCCACAGTTCACAAGCACTTCCGAATTTTTTAACTCATTAGCTATGCCCAGGAATCCTTTAAGGTATATATTATTTTACAAATGAGGAAACTAATGTACAGAGTTAAGCAACCTGCCCAGGATCTAGATTTCAGGTTTTCTGTACAAATGCCAAAAATCCCACTTCACATCCTCCACCTCAACACTCCATCTAGTGGCAGAATGGGGAAATGTGATGGCAGGATGACCACCCAGAGGACCTCAGGAACCTTCCCAGGAAGTTGGGCCGTCAGCAGAGTTTCTGGGAATTCAGACTACTCCCTGTCCATCCACACCCCAGGTCACATGTTAGTTACCCTGCAGGTCTTCTTCCAAAATAACTTGTTCCAACCTTTGTCATCTTTGCCATACCTGTTGATTTCCCTGGCCCACAGTTTGTCTAGCCACCTCCTACCACAACCACAATGCACACAAACTCCCAAACTCCCCACACCTCCTCCTACCTGTACCCCTACCAGCTCAGGCAAAGCCCAGGCAGTGAGGCCATCACCACAGCAAATGCTGTCTTTATGACATGCCAGAGAGTCACAATCCCAAGGAAAGTGATGATCTCATGGTACGCTCTGGGGCTCACTCCTAGAGTCATATGTTCAGTTCAGGGGGGACCTTCATGTAGGCGAGGCACTGAGTCTGGAGGAGGGCAGCAAGGATGGTAAGCAGACAAAACCACGTCAGAGAAGAAACCGATAAGCAAGGGCTATTGTGTAAGATGTACAAAGAAGGGTCAGAGGGACCATCACAGACTGTGTCAACCAGGAAACAGACTTATTCCACGAGGGGACAGTGAACCAGTGAGAGGTTGTGGTTCAATGAAAGGCTGCCTATCAGGCTAGCAGGTGAGGTGGCGGACCCCCTTTCTAGGAAGAGTGCAGGCGAAGTCTGGGTTCCCATAGGTCCAGGCTTGTGTAAAAAAATTGGCGAAAAGTTGGGGCAGAAGATCCTAGTTATCCTTCAAAGGAAGGTTCTTGGAATTTGTTAGAAAGTGGAAAAATCTCCAAAAGCAAACTAAGGGTGTCTATAACTGGTGGTTTAATTCATTTATTCAACAAACATTTACTGAGCGCTGACCACTGACTTGTGTTGGTCACCTTTCTAGACACTGGAGAAACACCAGTGAACAAAATACACCAAATCCCTGCCTACAGATTACATACTAGAGGAACAGACAGACACAAAACAAGCTGTATAAGTAATATGTATGGTATGTTAATGCTGAGGCCTAAGAAGAAAAATAAATCAGGAAAGGGGAACAGAATTCGTGTGGGGGTGATTAAGGTTCTAACAGGTTGGTCAGGGATGGCCTTACTGAGAAGGAGGAGGAATGAGGAAATGAGGAGGGGAGCCATGTGGGTCGCCAAAGGAAGTGTATTCCAGGCCAAAGGAACAGCAAATTCCTGAACAAAGGCCCTGGGGTAGGACTGTGCCTGACGTGAAGGCCAACAGGCCTGGATTAAAGCCAGTGAGGAGCAGGTTAGTAGGAGATGAGGTCAGAATGGTAATAGGGGGTCAGATCATAGAACGTTTCCTAGGTCATAATGAATTTGACTTTAACCCTACTGCAGGGTTTTGAGCAGAAGAATGACATGATCTAATATAAGTTTGAACTGGAATTCCTCTAGTTGCTGGCTTGAGAATAAACTGTTGAGACAAGAAGTTCAAAGCAGAGAGACTAAGGGAATATTATCATAATCCAGGGGAGAGTGATGGTGAATTGAACCAGGGTGTGAGCCATGGTGGGAGGGGGGTGTGATCAGATTCTGGCTATACCCTAGATTTCCTGACAGATCCAATATTGGGTGTGAAAGAATAGAGGATTTGGGGTGAGTCCAAGTTCTGTGCCTTGAGTCACTGTAGGATGGGGTTGCCTTTTATTGCTATGGAGGTGAAAACCAAGACAGGAACAGGTTTTGGGGGATGGAAGGGAAGCGAAAGCTTTGTTTGCAGCAGATTAAGTCCCAATGTCTGTTAGTAATCCTCATAAAGATGTGGTTACGTATGCAAGTCTAGCTTTTAAGGAAGAAGTCCAGGCTTGAGATGGCATTTAAAGCCCTAACTCTAGATGAAATCACCATGGTAGGATCAGGTGGAGTAGAGAGAAGGGCAGTGAGCCTGGAGCTGAAATCTTCCAGGAATGAGAGGAGAGACCTAAGGAGAAATGACGACTGCAACAAGATGGTAGAGTCCGATAATATGTCAGAGCTCAGAGATACAGAGGAACGTAGGAGAATGGTCTAGAAGTGACAATGAGGAGCTAGGAGGACACCTACCCTAACTCATGAACAGTTTCTTCTGTGGAATCTAACATGAATTCTCTAGGGCCATATGTGTACTCCCAGGGCGTTTGCTTATGCATCAGGCCTTAGCCCAAAGTCTTGGTTATGCCGTGGAAGAACAGATAGAATAAGAGTGACCATGCCCAGTCAGTGTGGCTCAGTGGTTGAGCTTCGACCCATGAACCAGGAGGTCATAGTTTGATGCCCCGTCAGGGCACATGCCTGGGTTTCAGACTCGATCCCCAGTAGGGGCCATGCAGTAGGCAGCTGATCAATTATTTTCTCTCATCATTAATGTTTCTATCTCTCCTTCTCCTTTCCTCTCTGAAAACATACATTTCTTTAAAAGAGTGACCATATAATTTATCATCCAAACTAGGACACTTTTAAGATGAGAGGGACACTCTTTTTTTTAATCTTTATTGTTGAGAGTATTACAGATGTCCCTCTTTTTTCCCCCCACTATCCCCCTCCACCTGTTCCCCACCCTTCCCCAGGCCTTTGCCACCCTATTGTCTGTGTCCATAGGTAATGCATACAAGCATATAAGATCTTTGTTTAATCTCTTCCCAGCCCCCACCCCCTTTCCCTCTGAGAATCATCAGCTTGTTCCATTTCCATGCCTCTGATTCTATTTTATTCACCAGTTTATTCTGTTCATTAGATTTCTTATTCGTTTATTTTTATTTTTAGATTCAATTGTTGATATATAAGCATTTACTACTATTTTATGGTTCATAATTTTTATCTTTTTCTTCTTCTTCTTCTTCTTCTTCTTCTTCTTCTTCTTCTTCTTCTGAGAGAGGGACACTCTTAATACAGCAGGTATAAAGAGACCCTCCTGGAAAAATTGGACATGTGGTCGCCCTAACTCGAATACACATAGAATTCCATTCCAGTGTGTTTCAGAGCCTCAGCTTCCTTTTCTCTCCTCCCTGGCTGTTCTCCTGTGTGGTCTTGGGCACGTCAAGAGCATCTAGACTCAGGCCCTCCAATCTGGCTGCATGTCAGACATGGATAGAGTCTCAACACTAGACGGCCACCCAGTCCATCTTCCCACCCCAGCTCACAGACATCTGAACATGCTCATATACTGAGGTGCTACTTATGCTGATGGGTGGTTTTGCTTCTAGAGAACCGGCATTTCCGAGACCAACGAATCCCTGCCACGGTGCATCCTCCTGAGGTGACAGAGGGTCGATGCTCTCTGTGTAGACACGTTTTCCTATGGCCCCCCTGGCACAGAGAAAGTTCCCATCCCTACTCATCTTGGACGTGGATGACATTTGTCCAATTTGTCTATCTGGGGGCAGTTCACCCTCATTTTTAACCACCCTTTCCACTGTGGGGAGTTTAGTTCCTCCCCCTCCTTAAGGCTGAGTGATGCTGTCCGTTGTCAGCTGGGTTTCTGCTAGGTTAAGCAGGTTGTGTTGGAACTGAGTGGGTTGGACACTTGTGTTTCTGCTCTTTGGTTCTGTGTGTGTGAAGTTCCCTCACCCCCTCTGTCTTCTGTTGCAGTGGTGGCTCTGCACAGGCACCAGCCCCCTTGGTGGGTGGTGCCCCCTTTTACCAATAGCCAGGGCCTGAAGGTGTGAGGTGCGCCCTGACCGTTTGAACCATTGCTCTCATTAGCACCATCCCCTAATGGACTGAGCCAGCCAGTTTCGGGACTAACTATGCATTGACCAGAGTTGACCAAAATGCCAGGTTTTTGGTTGAAGATTCACCAAGTGAGCCTTCATTACCAAGAGAGGGAAAGGCTGCTGTGCCACTCAGAGCTCCAGCCCTCTGTGCGAGATGGTGTCCAGCCTGTCCTGTGCTGAGCAACAACTAAATCTCTGCCGCCGTGAGGTGTTTCCCTAGTTCCTGGAGGCATCATTGGCTCAGGTGGTTGAGAGCATTTGTCTCATTTTCACACAAACCCCTTCTCAATAGCACCAACGTCCCTTTGAGTTTCCTCCTCCGTGCACAGTCTTGATGGGAGTCAGAAGTTTCCTCCCTTTTCAGAGACTGAAGAAATTAACAACTCCCCTTCCTCCTCCTCTTCCTCAACCCATCACCACAGTGAAGGGACAGGCTCAGCCAACCTGATACTTTCTCTTGGGACTTGGAAACCTGGACAAGGGAGGAAAGAATGTGGGCAAAGCTGAAGACCATTCATGGCGAAAACACAAACAGTAGCGTCAGACCCTTCCCACCTCAGATTCCTCAGCAACCTCCCTTAGACCTATTTCCAGACCTTTCCCACACCCTCCCGTCCTCCCCATAAATTCCTTTCTGTCCAGTTAGCCAGGATATTTCTTTTTCTTGCAAACTTCGCCCAATACCTGGTACATGTGCCCTCCCAGTGACTCATGGGCCAGCACTCATTTTCCTTTAACTTTCTACACAGAACTACATAAAAATTGTCAAGGTCCATGCCCCTTTCAAATATTCGGCAAGTTCTTAAGGGCTCATGTCACAGATAGAAGAGAGGACACAGGGACCTGCACATTCAAAGCAGCACCGTGGAGCAAATCAGAGGCAACACGTGCTCCTTGCACTCAAGCCCAAATGTCCTTCCATCTCTCCAGCTAGAAAACAAGCATCACGATGTCTGCAGGCCTGGGGGTGTCATGAGGATTGATTAACATATGTGTGCAAAGTGCTCTGATGTCAGAAGAAAGTGCTAGGGAAGTGCTGAGCTAAGACTCAGAGGGGCCCCTTGTTAAATGAAGGACTTGGGATTTAGGAGTTTCTGGACTCAGCCTAGTGCTGGACTAGAAAACGGAGGTCGAATGTCAGTCTGTTTAAAGACAGGACTGGTGAAGAAAGCTGGCTTGGGCCTAATTCCTTGCTGCTGCTGCTGCTGCTGCTGCTGCTGCTGCTACTGGAAACAGTTCTGGAAGCATTCTCTCCTGTTTTCAATCCATTTTGCAGCATCTAGCACCTTAAAGCTTTGATTCAAAAGACAGGCTGATCCATGCCCTGGCCAGTGTGGCTCAGCTGGTTGGGTGTTGTCCCATGCACCAAGGGGTTGCTGATTTGATTCCCAGTCAGAGCACATGCCCAGGTTGTGGGCTCGATCTCTATGGGGGAGTGTGTAGGAGGCAGCTGATCGATGTTGCACTCTCACATGATGTTTCTCTCTTTTCCCTTCCTCTCTCTCTCTAAAAATAGCCTGTTGACTATTAAAAAAAAAAAAGACAGGCAGATGCAGACTATGTCATGGAAGCTCGTGCTGGGGGGATCTCTCTCCTCCAGCGGCCATCACCTCCAATGTAGTGTGGGCGCTTCATGGTGGGCAGCCCACTCCCCTGCACCATCAGCTCCTGGTGCATCGGGCTGCATACCTGTCTTGGGCAGGATTGGCTACATTAAAGGATGCCTTACTCATCTTTGTACAACCCTGGCCGGCTCATCATTAAACCACATATCACTTTTAAGCAAAAGGAGAGAAAAGGAGGAAAATAAGAGGAAATTACCCAAAGAGAAACCTGGAGGCATTGACAGGCAGGAAACTAGGAGGGAGGAGGGCATCTCTGTGCCGGGGGCCATGGTCAAGTTGGTTATTCCCAGGTAATTAGCCGAGGTTATTTCATCAACAGAGTGACAAGGTGACGGATAGGCTGCTTAGGAGAGGCTGTGATGTTGGGGGAGGACCTGTTGGTACAAGGGCAAGAAGGGCATGTAGATTGACAGCCATTCCCCATGGGGTTCAGGGACTTGCAGGCTGGGAACAATGGAGGAGGGGTTGCTTGCTGTTTTACAAAATTTGAATACTAGCATTAAAAATCAGACCCTAAGGCTGAAGAATTGATGTCTTACGGTGGCACGTTTAGGGCCTACCCACTGGTTTACTCAGTTTCTTTCAAGCAGGATGCAGGATTTCCTTGCTACCAAATGATGAATGCTCTAACGAGCCCAAGGTTGTGTACGCAGTGGTGAGAGCGCAGGTGATGTCGCTCAGTGGTAGAGTAGTAGTTGCTTGGGCAAGTACCTCTAAATCTCCTTTTATTTTCTTCTGTAACATAGCAGTACTCATAATAACCTGCCTGAAAGGGCTGTTGTGAAGAATCCATGAGATCATGTGGGCAAAGCACTTGGCTGTTGCCTGGCATACAGTAAGTGCTCAATATGTGTTAGCCAGAATGACTGGCATCAGGGCTGAAAGCATCATGGCAGCCACTCAGCAAACATTTATTCATAATTAAGGTCTGTAGGACACGTAGGTCATGTACTGCCTTCAGAGAGTCCCTGAATGGAAAGGAATCACCATGGCAAAGCCAGGTGAACACGGAAAGGACCCTTATGAGACCCTCAACACACCCACAGTCAGCAAGTGTAGGATGAGGCTACGTAGTTAAGCCCACATCGTGGACAAAAAGCATATTTATGGGTAGAAAGAGGGCGAGGAAGAGCCACATCTGGTCTACGGCTGGGAGCTGGTAGGTTTTTAAAACAGGACTCTTGACTGACCATTTGCTTTCTCTGTTTCTTTTGAAAACAATTTTCACACCCAGAAAGACATCTAGTTTTCCAGACCCCCGGAGCCCTGGTCTCTATGCCACATGGACATTGTCGACCTCCTCTGTGTCCTCCCAAGGCAGCATTTCAGAAGGTGATCCCCGACAAAGCCGCCCCTTCAAGTCCGTCTTTGTGCCCACGGCCATAGTCAACCCCGTGCGGAGCACAGCCAGCCTGGGCACCTCAGGACAGAACACTCTCCGGAAAGGGCGGGGCAGCATGAGAAAGAGTAAGTGGTGGCAGAGAGGTATGTGCCTAGAGCTAAGTGACTGGGGAAGGGGGGGGGGGGGGGGAGAGATTGACCTCGGTGGACAGAGTGCTTCCTGCAAAAACAAGGATCTTGGCTTTAAAACAAGCCTCAGTGGAAGGTTTTTTTGTGATTCCCAAATACTGAGCTGTTCTACTGGATGCAGACTGACCCACTCAAGGTCACTGCCCTCCAGTCACGTCATACACGCACGTTGACTGACTGGGTGCCAACCTGTAATTAGAACACAGCCAAGGTGGATGCTGGCTCTCATTAAGAGGGAACAACCAAAGCACTTGCTGGAGCAGTGCTTCTCAAATTATGTTCAAGGGAACCCCTCAGGGGGGTCAGAAGGAAAACAAAGGAAAGGAAGAGGGGAGAAAGGAAAAGAAAGTTAAGAAGTCAACGCTAAGAGCCTCTGAATCCCATTTTGTTATTTAACTAATATATGCATGAGGTTAAAGAAAAAAAGAATTATGTTGTACAAAAGTAAGTCTCCTTATATCCTTCACTTCCAGTCTCAAGTTCTCTTCCATGTACTTCTATACCTTGTCATCATACTCACGGCACTGTCCTGCACCTTGCTTTTATTTTTACCCATAACAGCCACCTGCACACATGGCAGTAATATAGAGCTTGTCTCTTAAAAGCCATGTTTTTATCTCCTAAAACATTGAACTTCTACACAAGGCCTAATTTGCAAGGATTTTATAAAGTGTTTGAAACCCATTGTCCTACAAAACAGCAAGATTCTGTTATTTATTTATACACCTTTCTAGAAGGAGACAATGAGCCAAGCAAAGTAAACTTGATTCATTTTGCATCCTCTGATTTGAGCTGGACTCTGCTATCTTTTAAAAAAAAATGATTCAATGTGAAGATGCAATAAGACTGACTAGTCAGAGCAAAACAGTGAGACAATATGCCACACAGGAAAATGTCCCAGGAAAATTCATATCTTAGCTCCACCCACTACCAGTGCTTTCATCTGGTCACCTGCTGGACCTCAGTGCCACCACGCCTGCCTCTCAGTTCCACCGACTGTCCTCCTGCTTCTCCCTCCAGTACCTCCACCTTATACCCACCACCACCCCCCCACACACACACACACACACAGTAATTGATCCCACCATAACAGCCTTGGGCCAGCTACTGACCTCTTCAGTCTTCAGTTCTCTCATTCATAAAATGGAAATAAATGGGGGGAAATGGAAATAAAAACAGTACCAACCTCATCAGGATTATTGTATGGATTTAATAAAATAATCCACATAAGACGGATGGCACAGCACCTGGCCCGTAATAAGCTCTTGAGAAATAACTATTTTATAGTATTATTATTTTATCCGTCTCATCACTGCTACTGCCACTAAGCAGATCACCTCTGCTCCATCCAGAGCCTGCGCTCATGGAGACTCAGCCTGGACCACTTACAGAAGCCAGGCAGTGCGTCCCACCAGCAACTACTCACTTTCCTCTCATGGGCTCGCTCCCTGCCTTTGCACACATCTTGATTAACTCGGAGCTTTGACTGTTTGCATTGCACGCACGTGCAATGAGAAAGCATTTGCTCTTTTGGAAGTTAGGAACCAACAAAATAAATAGGTAAGGCAATTTTTCACACGTTTCTGGGAGCCCGAGGCCACGTCTGCCCAGTGCCGCTCTGACTTTTCCAGATCTGGGAGGCTTTCTCTCTCTCCCCTTCTGGAGGTGAGGCTGGTCAAGCTCTCAGTCTCCCCGAAGCGAAGAGAAATGACAGCAGAAATGACCTCACAGGGCGGACCATGGCAAAATAAATATCCACGTGGAAAGGTCAAACTTGTAAATGGTGACTGGCTTGCTCGCAGCGGCTGAGAAGGCCGAATGTGAGTGGCGAGCATTCTGCTTTTCACGTTCATGTCCGGCTTGACGAAAAGTCACAGCGCAGAACAAGGCCTTGGCGCGGGCTCCTGTGCGGGACACAAACGGCTGAGCCACGCCACCTGTGCCTCTCAGTGCTGGGGACCCTTAGGGAGAAATGGCCACAATGCTTCTCAGGGGTGTCTCTCCCTCCTGCCCCCCAGTGCCGTGAGCTCCTGACTATTCCCCAAATACCTACAGGACATATTCCCAAGGAGTGAGGATCTCCTGTCTCCAGGGGATGTGAGCGGAACGGCTTTTCAATGAGAGGGGATCATCTCTGTTAACAAAAAGAACAAGAGCTTAGGGAAGGGGCAAAACCAAACTCCTGGACCTTGCATTTTATTTTTATTTTTATTTTTATTAGCTTCTGAGAGGAAGAGAGAGAGGCAGAACATCA
Organism: Myotis yumanensis; assembly: GCF_028538775.1. Taxonomy (NCBI): domain Eukaryota; kingdom Metazoa; phylum Chordata; class Mammalia; order Chiroptera; family Vespertilionidae; genus Myotis; species Myotis yumanensis. The sequence goes on along the minus strand of NW_027223756.1, from coordinate 24,593,204 downwards.
ATGATGAGAGAGAATCACTTATCAGCTGCCTCCTGCATGCCCCACACTGGGGATCAGCCAGCAACCCGGGCATGTGCCCTGACCAGGAATCGAACCGCAACCTCCTGCTTCAAAGGTCAACACTCAACCACTAAGTCACACCGGCTGGGCAGACCTCGCATTTTTAGGGTTTGCTATCCTTTATCCACAAATGATGTCTAACAAACATGGGCCATTTATTAGGCCCCAGGCGCGGTCCTAACACTTTGCATACATCCTGAAATGTACTCCTCGCGCCAGCCCTGCGGGGCGCTGCTATTAGCTCCGGTTTACGAGTGAGGGGGCTGAGGGGTCTGACCTGTCCCAGGCTCCCTGGGAGTAGATCTGATTCGTGTCAGGGGCTCTGCGAGGCTCATCCGCACACACCTCCCTCTGGAGTCACCTTTCCAGATTTGCTTCCCTCTGGTGCCACATCTGCCTGCACACCCGCTCTCTCTCAGAATCCCACCCGCCCGCCCCGAAGCCCAGCTAAAAGCGATCCCACCACCATCGAGCTAAAGCTGTTGTTAGCATGTTCTTCACGTCGCTGGCCAGAGTCCCTCCCCGCCTCTCCTTCCCCTCTCCCTCTCAGTTGACTCTTGTGTTTCTCAGTTTCTCTTCTGGGTTCCTCTCGTTCTCTGGCTTTTGTTTCCTCTTTGGTCTGCACACCTCTGTTTGCTTCTCATTGTGAAGCTGTCTCTAGGTCTATCTTCTTCACTTTCCATCTTAAAGGTCTGGAGGGAGAGAGTAGGAGTGTGTGTGTGTGTGTGTGTGTGTGTGTGTGTGTGTGTGTGTGAGAGAGAGAGAGAGAGAGAGAGAGCAAGTAACATACCTTCTAACACCCTCCTCCAACATTCAGCTAGCCACTTATTTGCTGCCAGCATCAGCAAACAGCACTAAAAAAAGAATAAGGTCACCTTTGAAAGACCCTGAGAGAATGTACGTGCAGTCAGATTGAGAAAGCACTTAACTATTCTGGGATATCAGGACACACTGCTCACCCAGCCTGCTGCGCCGCCTCCCCCCCCCCAACCCCCCCCCCCGCCTGCCCCCGCCCTCCACGCCCCCCCCCCTCCACCCCACCCCGTTGCTGATATCTCTGTCATGTGACTCCCCAGATGGATCCCTGCAGAGACCCATCCCGTCAGGAATCCCCACCCTTGTGGTGGGCTCCCTCAGACGCAGCCCCACCATGGTCGTCCGGCCTCAGCAGTTCCAGTTCCACCAGCCACAGGCGGTCCCCTCCTCACCCTTGATGGTGGTGGCGGAGATGGGACCCAAGCCGACTCCCACGGGGGAGCCTGCCCTCACGTGCATCAGCAGAGGCAGTGAGTCCAGGATCCACTCAACCGCCAGCTCCATCATCATGGAAGGCAAGGAAATCCCCATCAAGAGCGAGCCTCCACTCAAACCGCCCGCATCTGCCCCACCATCCATCCTGGTGAAGCCAGAAAACTCCAGAAACAGCAGCGAAAAGGTAGGAGTGAGCTGACCTTGGGGCCATGACTCTTCAGACCCCTAGCGTGGCTCAGTGTCCCAGCTCCTGAGATTTTAGTCTTAGTGGACGAGAAATCAAAATTACTGCCCCTGAAGGACCCCTACACGCAACCCCCTCTGCATCCTCACGTCCTCTCTGAACATTTCAAACACTTCTTTCAAGGCACAAGGTGGCTTGGGAAAAACATGGCTTTGGCAGCAGAGAAATCTGGATTTGAACTCCAGCTCTGCTGCTTGCTAGCTGGTGACTTTGGCCAAAACACTTCCCCTTTCTGAGACTTCTTTTTTTTTTCTAATCTGTAGAATGGTGGCGGTAAGAATACTAGTAACAGCCTCATAGGATTGGGGTGGACACTAAGTGAGTAAAGATGCATACAGCGCTTACAGAGGGCTTGATACATCATTGTTCGTGGTATAGAAGACGGTCACACTGAATTATGACAACTGTGGCAGGGATCAAATATGTTCATTTCCACTTCAGGGCTTTTCCCACTAGAAGACATACGAGATTTTGTTAACATCCTTGAAGCAGGAGGGATGGAGGATGGAGGAGGTGACATTAGGGAGTTGGGCAATGCTTATTATCTTTTAGTTTCTTGACCATCATAGCATCACCGCCACCACCCATTCCCCCTGACCTGGAAAGGCGGTGTGGTCCCCTTCTCTTCGTCACACACTGACTGACTGCTAATGACCTGGCAGGCACTGTGCTAATTGCTTCACGTTTCATCCTGACAACAACCCTCTGAAGCAGTAGTATTATCATTGTCGTCTTCATTTTAAAATGAGGACGTGGAGGCTGAAGGAGTTAGAGCACATTACCCAAAGGCACACAGCGGACACACAAGTCTGGAGTGGAATCCGGATCTAATACAAAAACTCATGCTCCTGACGCTAAGCTTATAGGGAAAGGCATTTGGAAAAAGTCCGTGCTGACTGATGGAAATGTCAGGAGGTGGCGTTTTGTTTTGTTTTTCCTGAATTCTCGTTTTCAAGTAAGCCAAAACCTTCCAGGCCCCAGCTGCCCGTCCCCGCAAGCTGTTAGATACAGCCTTCAAACTGCAAGCGTCCAGTAAGTGCCCAGGCCTCTGCTAGATATGATCAAGGTCTATCATAGTGTGAAGAAACCTGGATTCTCAGTGGGGGACACTAGGATCGAATTTCCTGGAAAAAAGAAATCATTCCTAAGCAGTACGCAGAGCACTTTATTAAGCCCCGAGAGAGGGACCAACCAAAGCCGATGCGTGTGGGCACCAGGCAGGTGGGTAACAGCCAGGAGAGGCGGAAGGAGGGAGAGGCGAGGCCTGTGCAAACAGGGGACATACCTCCCTATGGAGAGAGACTGCTCGTCCGTTGTTGCCAAAATGGGGCTCAGGCCCAGCGTGCCGGATCTCTGATTTTTAAAGAGACATACAAACGACTGATTTCGATGTGCGATCTCCCAACTTCCTACAGCTCTCAAACATGCTGCAGGCTAAATTCAGCCCGCAGGTGTCCAGTTTGCAAACCTCTCTGAGGACCTCTCAGCCTGTGGGGCTGTCCAGATGGCATCAGCAGGGGGGCCTCAGGAAGGGGGCGCCTTGAGTTAGGCCTCCAGGGTAGGCGGAGAGAGGAGAGAGGGAAGGTGAACTGAGACTTTCCAGAATAGACCAGACCCTCTGGCCTCAGGCCCTTTCCCAGGCAGGCCTAGCAGATTTCTTCTAGAGAATTCCTAATGGATCTTCAGTTCTCAACAACGGAACTAGCTTGGCCTCTAGAAAGCCTTCCCTGCATACCCGCCCTCCAGCTTTAGTTTCATATTCGTCTGCATTGAGCATCTACACGTCCCCCATCCTGGCGCTTGTGGTTACAATTGTCTTTTTGTCAAGGGCAACTGTATTCACTCGGGTTCACAGCTCCTCACAGAGTGTGGGATGCGTGGTAGACACATGCAGTTCCTGAATGAACACGTACATGAGGCCCTGAGGCGGGGCCAGAGCGGAGAAACAGCATGAAGCAGGTCCCAGGGATGCCTCCCCTCTCACCTGGGTCCCTGTGTTCTTCTTTCTCACACAGCAAGTCAAGACCGTGAGATTTCAGAATTACAGCCCTCCTCCCACCAAACACAGCACCTCCGGGAAGCCTGAACATCCTGCCACCCCTAAGGGGTCCCAGCCTGAAGTCACCCCCTTGGGCCCGGAGATGACCATCCTATTCGCCCACCGCAGCGGCTGCCATTCTGGACAGCAGACAGACCCCCGGAGGAAGTCAGCTTTCAGCAAAACCGTGGCCCCAGTGTCCTCCGCCTCCGCCACACAGACCACGTTTCCCAGCAAATGAATCTACGGGTGGCTTTTCCTAGACCCCAAAGAGGTGAATTGCATTTAAATACAGTCTGCCTCCACAGAGGGTGTCCTGCCATTCTTTGGGTGCTCGAGCCTGGGTCCTTGTTCTGCCCATTTTATCTCTGGGAAAGGAGAGGTGGGGGCAGGGACTCCTGTCCTGGGCGGGAGGGGAGATTGGGCCTTCCAAAATCACGACCCTACACAGCAAGGCCCGCTGCTCGGACCAAAGAGTGGGAGACCATCCCGCCTGCCCCGTCCCCAGCCTGGAGTGTGTGCGCTCTTGCCCTGTGTTCTGCGTAGAATCGATGTGGTGGGAGTGCTGGCATTGCTTTTTTGACCTCACCATCCTGTTCGCCACGAGCTTCTGCCATCTTCTGGGTCCTGTACTCCAGCCACTAGGAGCTGCCATATCTTTTCCCTCCACAGAGTCCCAAATCCTGGGGCAGGGGGAGAATTTCTGGGGAGGGTGTGAGATAGATACCAAAGGCCTTGCTCCAAATGAGAAGGTCAGAGGGAAAGCTGACTACCTAGTATCAAATGCTTATCCTGCTGCAAGGTGTTCGATCCATTTCCCACGTTGAGTCTTACTCGAGAGAGAGAGGCAGGGAGCAGGCAGCTGTGGGTGTGGTGCTGGGTGGTGCTATGGACCAGCCACCCAGCTAGAGGCTGGCCTCCCCAGGAAAGCACAGCGAGCTTCCAAATAACTTGTAGGCGGAGGGGTTTGGGTTTCGGTAGATATTCTGTTTGCATTGCAACGTTCGTTAGTTTCTCTAATTCCTTCTCCTTCGGGGAAGATGAGCTGTTTCACCGGCTGAAGGATAAGGCATCCATCCGTGTTCATGGAAGATGCCAGCCCAAGGCTTGTGTGGGGGCACTTCTTAGAGGAAAGCCACTGTCAAGGGGACTAGACCAGGGGTGGGGAACGTCCGGCCTGCAGGCCGTATAAGGCCCACGAAATCATTTGGTCTGGCCCTGCCAAGGCATTAGGGGTGAGTTGATTAAATGTTTGACCAAATACAGCAGGCTAATTTTTAAATTAATAATTTTGTATGGCCCTCAGATGATGTTATAAATATCCAAATGTCCCTTGGCAGAAAAAAAGGTCCCCCACCCCTGAGCTAGACAAAGGATGCTGGAGAGGAAAAGGAGGAGGAGAAGGAGGGGAGGAAAATCCTGGAGAGAGAGGCAGCAGGGGGGGTGATGAAAAAGAGAAAGAGAGGATTGGGGAAAAGCATCAGGAAAGAATTTCAAAGAGGAGAGATTGGCCTTGACATTCCTGACAGGTGGGGGAAGGAGGACGAGTCTGCACAACTAGGTGACCCCACTAGGAAGGGACTGAAGTGAGCAGGACAGCCTTGTAAACGGTAGGAGGGCGTCCCGAGAGCTAAGGCAGAGCTGTCAGACCCCATCCATTCTCATGAAACTTCACTGCTGGGATTTCACATTCACTGCATGCCCAGCAATGCGGGCACTTTCATGCACAAATGCCATTTGCTGCGAATGCTGGGTGCCCTTAAAAAAAGGCAGGTCTGCTTACAACATTCCCTTTCTTGAAGAATTCCCAGTTCTTCAAGGTCCTGGTATAAAAACACATACTTTACATACCCACCCACACACTTGACAAAGTGAATCATCCCCCACTTTTCCAGATCTTAATAAGACAAAAACAAAACCATAATCCTATCAAGGAACCAGGCACAGAGGTCAGACCTGGGTTAGACCCATGTCTACCCCACAGAATCAGCACCCCAATTCCATGCCACATGAGGAAATGGGAGAAAGACACAAGGACAGGGAGACATGGGATGATATGAATTCCTACACTTCATCTTTATAAAAAAAAAAATCATGCTGATAAGTTTAGCAATCTAGTCTACACCCAGAATGGCAGGTATAGGACATGACCAGCCAACTCAGTAGCAATGGCTCCAGATCATTTCTAACCGTTGGGGTCAAGCAGGTTGTTTTGGATGTAACAGAGATGCAATTCATGCTTTCCAAATGAAACAATATTCTTCCCATTGTCCACTCTCTCTATAGGGTTACCTCTCTGAGAACTGTAAACAACCCCAAAGGCTGGCCATCCCCACTCCACCCACCCTCTTCGCCCAGGTCCAGCATCAAACCAAATCCCATCTCGGTGGAGTCTAATGGGGATTTGAAAGGGGCAGGAAGGTGTTATTTCCCAGTAAAAGTTTAACTCACTGGCGCCTCCAATCATTTATCCCATCAACACGCTTCAGACATTGCCTATGTGCCAGGCACCGCAGTGATTTCCAACAACCTTATGAGGCCGGTATAACTGTCCGCACTATAGAGCCGAGGACCCTGAGGCTGGAGAGTACCCACAGGCAGCGGCAGAGCGGGACTGATAGCTGCCCACACCCCCGAGTTCAAGCTACCTCCCTTCACATCCCACTTGGGACGACGCTGCGTGAACCCAGGATGCTGGCTTCAGCCTGCGGGAGGCGGCAGGGTGCTGCGGTTGCAGGTGGTGCACACAGACTGGGTGCAAGTCCGCTTTTACCACTTCCTGGCCGTGTGATGCTGGGCAAGTCACTTAACCTCTCTGGGCCCTGCTTTCTTACATAGAGAGGATAGCCGTGCAACTTCATTGGGCTGTTGAGGATTAACTGGGATGATACTAGAAAGTGACTTAAACCGTGCTGGCACAGAGCAAACACCTAACAAATGTCAGTCGTGCGTGGTTTTAAGGCAGCAAGCCATTGATATTTCAGGTGAGAAAGTCTGAAATAAGGGCGCGCCCAGGGCTGTAGTGTTAAAAGAGACCAGCGTGGCCTAGTCATGGGGGTTATAGCACAATCTACGCTGAGTCTTGGAGGACAAGTAAGAGTCAGACAGAGAAAGGGGTGGGAGGAAGGCTGTCCCAGGCAGGGGAGGAAGCATCTGGCGATCGAGTTTAAATGGAGCGACGCAGGCACGTTCTCTTATACCTAGAGAACCCACCCCTCTGAGGAACATCCCAGGGATCCTGGCAGGACCCCAGCACCTCGCCTCTGAGCCAAACATTTCCTCCCGTGACATCTCTGTCCCCCCGGCTACCCTCTAAGTCCCTAGCAAGGGCGCCCCCTCGGCCTGTGACCGGACCTGGCAGCTCTGTGCTAGGCAAGCTGCTGAGGGCAGGCTCTGAGGTCCGTACTTGAGGACACGGACTCCTTAAGGGCTTCCATACCCTCACTTAGGGCTGGTCTCCTCCCTCCTCTGGTGGGGCCAGCCACACCCCTCTGCCCGCCACCGGCCTCAGACAGGGCTTCTGGGGCCGGAAGAGCAGTGCCCTACCTGTGACACAAGACGTGGCTCACTGACTTCCAACGTCTCTTGAAAATTCAGGTTCACACCGGGCTGCCCTCCTGAGCGGCAGCAATCCCAGGGCTGGGCCAGGCCCAAGGCTGCTTCAGCCAAATGGACCGCCCTGGCTGGCGTGGTCACGTGACCTGCATAGGCTGGCGTGGTCACGTGACCTGCCCCTGACCTGGGCACGTTCCCCTGGACACCGTGTGCCGGGCTTCACCTCTCAGAGTCCTCGCAAACCCCTGACAGTCAGAGCTGGATCCTTAGAGATCCGCTGGTCCAGGGCACGTGGCCTCGGGAGGGAGCGTCATGGGCCGCACGTGGGCCCTAGAGAGTGCGCCTCGGTCGTTTCGAGGTGGGAACCGGGCATCTGTGTTGTCAGCAGGCTCCCCAGTGATGCTTATGCACGTAGAGTGTGAGAACCGAACCCGCCTTTCTCGTGTTTTCCAGCAGAGCTGACATTCAGCAGGAGTGCGGCCACGCTGGCTGTTAACACTGAAAGGGGCCTGTACTGATGGGTAAATCGTGGCTGATCTGAGCTCCCCAAGGCCTCGCCCACTCCTGCACCCTCGCCCCTCCTCCAAGCCCTCCCCATCACTCTTACCTTCCAGCAGCCAAGGGATTAAGGCCAGCTGAAACCTAGCAATGAAACCCTCCTTCATTCTGATTGGCTAGTGCCTATCCACACGGGTTAAGTATCTTGTTGTAAAGACTAAGGCCCAGAGAGCCACTCAGAGGCTGAGAAGCTGCTGTGGAGCCCAGCACTCTTCCCCACCCCCACCCCTGCCACCGTCCAGCCCTTGACAGTCACCGTCAGGCCCCCTGCTCGCCAGTCTACGATTCTCAGCAGGTACTTTCACAGGCATAAGCAAAGTCCTTAGTTTCCCAGCTCCTCTGGCATCCCTTTGGCTGGCATAGGAGTCATTTGTTTCAGTGCAATGAGCTGGCATCCATCCTCATCGCCTCACCCGCCTCTGTCCACACAGGCCAGCCCCACAGCCTCCGGCCCCCCTTCCCATGAAGAGAGCAGCTGTGGCGGGCAGGGTGGCAAAGTCCCACAAGGCTCTCCAGGTGGGAGCAAGTGCTTAGCAAGCTGGGCCGTCCCAGGCCAGCAGCTACTGCCACCGATGCTCCTCCTGTTTATGCCTTGAGAGTAAAGACCCCAGTTCTCCTTTGGCTAAGAGGAGGGTGTGTTTGCACTTGCAGCAGCCTCTCGGGGGACCAGGAAAGACAGGACTTGGGGAATGTGTTTGGCAGGCAGGACCAAACCAGAGGAGTTCATTCCAAAGAGCCTTGTAGCAGGTTGGAGTCACTGAGCGTCAATCTCGCCAGGACGTTTTGCTTGAAATAGAACAATGTTAAATGATCAAGCCATCTGTTTGCCAGGTCATCGTGTTGTGTCCTAGACCAGAACAGAAACAAAATGTCCCAGGAAGCCCTTCTGCCTCCTGGCCTACATGTTGACAAATAGAATGTAGCAGAGGTGGGATCAAGGTGATGGGGGTGGGGGGCATGGAGGAGTATTACAAATCCACCCAGGCATCCATCCATCCATTCATTCCACAGCCGGTATCCATCACTCAGGCTGGACCAGGCTCTGTGGGAGGCAGGGGGATACAGTGATTAACAGGATAGGTAAAATACACATGGCCCTCAAAGAGAGGGATCCTCATTACTTTTGTCTGGACTTGGGGATCCCTTTCTGCTCATCTCCCTTTTTAAATGAAAATATATATATATATATATATATATATATTCATAAAACAAACAACCATACATCTACCACCTAGCTTTTTAAAAAATAATAATACCATTGAAGCCTGCTGTACCCCTCATCCTTTCCTCCCCTCCTCCCCGCTTTGCTCCCAGCCACTGTCCTAAACTCCATGCCTATCATTCTCTTGTAAATTTCCCACATGTGTACCATATGGGATCCTCAATGCAACTCAGTCAACACTAATCAAAGCAAATATTGCAATCTGAGGCCTTATATGCCCCACCTGAGTGTCCGGACGCCCATCTGGCTTCCGTCACTGGGCATCTGAGCCTTTGATTCATTGCTGGGAGTTGAGATTTTGATACACAGGCATGTCTGGTTTTGAGAAGTTCTAGTTTAGAGGGATTTGTACAAGAACTCGCCCAAGCACAGCTGTTTTGGGAGATCTTGCTGCTCCTGAATAGAGAAGGTGTGGGTTGGAGCTGTGCCCAAATGGCTTGAGTACAGGCCTCTCCAGGCAGCTTTCCTCAGGGCCTGGCCTGGCACCTCTGGGGAGCCGACTGCAGAAACCAGAGCTCCTCAGAATCTGAAACTAAAACAGATCTTGCTGCTGCTGCTGCTACTGCTACTACTGACAAATTCTCCTAGGGGCCTTGTGAAGGATGCAGGGAAAATCTCTTTCTGTCCCCAGACTATAGATCAAAAAACTGAGACTCAGAATGTTCCAAGGCCTTGCTTAAAGTCACATAGTAGTTTGAGATGGAAGGGAGACTTTAAAAAAAACAAAACGTTTCTCTAACCCTTCATTCAGCAATAGTTGCCACTACTTACTGAGCACCTACTATGTGCCAAGCACTTCACATGCGTTATGCCATCAAATCCTACTCAACCCAATGAGGGGAGGTTCTGCTATTATCCCATTGTAGAGTTAGAATTAAGGCTCAGAGTTCAAGTGACCTGCCCAAGGCAACAAGGACTAGAACCCAGGACTCTATGCCCAACTGTAATGTTATCTCCCCACGTGCCTCTTGTTCCATGGCAACTATAAACACACAACAAGATTGAGTTGGGAGAGGATAGACAAGCAGGCGTGTAATGCTGAGATCACAGGCATGGAGATGGAGACGGGGATGGAGTGGGAGGTTTAACTCAGAGAGTCAAGCCCTCCAGAAAAGCTACAAGGGTCTTGTCATCCAAGAAGAAGGGGTGGTAAGGAAGGTAACAGAGTGTTCTATGCAGAGAAACCCAAAGAGCAAATCTATCCCTGCTGCAAGGGCAGCCAGACACATTGAAAAAGAACTGAGGCTTACAATGTGGTTCTGGATCATTGACATCAAAATGAGATGATCATTGTGCATTCCCTAGGCCTCTCCCTCTTCATGAGTTCATTTCTGGTTTTGCCTGTCCTCACTGGAAATGATACAGAGCAGAACAGAATATGATTTCCAAAATGACCCCCACTTTCATCTTCTCTGTGGGAACAAAAGGGCTCAAGAGCTTACATTGTCCACTTTCATCTTCTCTGTGGGAACAAGGGCTCAAGAGCTGACATTGTCCAGTGTTCCATGCTGGTATTTATCCAAAGTTCAAAGGCAATTGCTTTTGGGGGTAAGCACATACCCACAGATTAAAGCTAATTATGCAAATAAGGTCACTACTGGATGGATAGGAGTGGCAGCCTGGTAAGGACTAAAAGGATGCCAGCCAAGACCCAGGGACAATGGCAAAAGGCATTTGCAAAGGCCATTTTGTGTATCTTCAACTAATGCTGTTGGCGTAAGTGCTAGCATAACCCACTGACTTGGTGAAGGCCATTCGCACTGTCAGAGTTTGCCTGCTGTAGAGTCTGTGTCCTGGAGACCAGAGCCATCCTCATGTTGTTCCCATGAAAATGGCGACTCCCTGGGCCACCAAGAGGATAGTGAGAGCCATTTCCATTCAGGAGACACTCACATTAAGCAAAGCTTGAATCAAAATGTAAGGAGACAGTGAAAATGCCTGGAGGACCAAAGAGGAAGTCAAATAAATATCAACTTCAAAGAGCTATACCCAGATTCCTGCCCCTCCTCATCCTCCCTCCCCCACCAGATCCTTGGGGAGAGAAGTTTCCATTGCTGTCTGGGAGAGCCAGAGATTGCACTGCATGAACAGGACATGTCAGTCACAGCTCAAGAGCGCTGGCAGCAGCCTCCAGGACAAGGAGCAGAGCCATCAGTCAGAGGGGCAATACTGTTTGGAAGGGAAGGCTAATTTTAGATATCAGAACCACAGTTCCAAAAACTCCATTTGCACATTCTATTTAGGAGCGGAATTCTTTTATAAGCTCAAGTTGTTTTTAGATATTGGCAAATTTGAGAGCTTAGACCTCCATCATGGAGACCTCCAACAGAAAACTAGATTTTAAAGCATCAGTCAATAAGGATTCGGGGGGTAGCTATACCAGGACAGGGTAGCTCAATTCCCAACCCGCTGGAACTTTACAAGATAGGGAGAAGCAAACTATATATATACTAGTAAAAGCCTAAGAGACCCAACAACCGGTCGACCAGTTGCTATGATACACACTGACCACCAGGGGACAGATGCTAAATGTAGGACCTGCCCCCTGATGGTCAGTGTGCTCCCATGGCCGGCCAACCTCCGTGGCTCCTCCCCCTGGCCAGCTGGCCCCAATGGCCCTGATCAGAACTGGGTGAGATGGCCCCGATCAGCCCCAATCACCAGCCAGGCCAAGGAACCCCACCCATGTACGAATTCATGCACCGGGCCTCTAATATAACTAGAGGCCCAGTGCACACATGCACCATGGGATCCCTCAGCGTGGCCTGCAGGGATCGGCCGAAACTGGCAGTCCAACATCCCCTGAGGGATGTAGTAGTGCGCAAAGTGGCAGGCAGCCAGGAAAGAGCCCGAGCCCGGGGCAGGCGCCACGCTGCTCCCACTTATCCCAGCCCCACTGTGCCTGCTGCCACCACTCGGTAGGCTTGCTGCTGCTCACCAGCCGTGAGCCCGGTCTCTGACACCCATGGGTTACCTGGCTGGCACTCCTGCAATGGGAGCACACTGACCACCAGGGGGCAGCTCCTATGTTGAGCGTCTGCCCTCTGGTGGTCAGTGTGCATCATAGCAACTGGTTGACCAGTCGCTTAGGCTTTTATATATACAGATGAGAGGCCTGATGCACAAAATTCGTGCAAGGGGTTTGGCCCTCGCAGCCCCGGCTTTGCCTGGAAGGATGTCCAGAAAGTCATTTTGCTGTCTGGTCTAATTAGCTTATTATGCTTTTATTATTATAGTTAACTAAGAGACTGGGTTTTAGAACCAAATCATTTGAGGGTTTTGTTCCAGCTTTGTCACTAGTTATGTTTCCTTTGGCAAATGACTAAAGAAACTTGGAAAAGTTACAATACCTCCCTGAATCTGTTTTGTGTAACATGGGGATTAGAATCTCCACCTCATCGGGTTCTCGGGAGGGTTAAAGGAGATCATGCGTGTACAGGCCTGATCATGGCATTGGGTACATTGAAGTGTCCGATGAATGGTAGCTACTACCAATAAATGGATATGGAGGCACAATTCAAAAATAGAGCTAGGCTGCACCCTGTGGGCAGAAGTGAGAGAGGGGAGCAACGAGGAGGTTTCCGTTGCCAGGAGAGCTTCATTGAGGAGAAAGGGGGTTCTGAAAGATGGTCGGAGACATGGAGAAATGTTATGTGGGGTTCTGGAACCACATGTCCCTGAGTTCAAATCCTGGCCCCACCACTTATTGGCTGTGTGACTTTGGAGCAAGTTAATTAACCTCTCTGAGACTTTCCTCATCTGCAGAGTGGAAACAATGATCAGCACTTCATAGGGGCTGGGAAGAGGAAGGGAGATAGGTAGGCCAGATGCCCGTGAACAAAAGGGGCCCTAGAAGTGGTGGCTGTTGGAGGAAGAGTGTGACAAAGGCTTGAAAGCAGGCGAGCAAGAGAAATGCTAACTCCAGGGACAGAATGTCAAGAGCTGCCATTCATTAGAGTGTGCTAAGTGCCAAGTAGAGGGCAGTTAGAGGCTGGTCAAGAGCACTGCGAGTCAGGTGACTGAATTCTTCCCTGTGTCACCAGAGCAAGTCATGTAAGCTCCCCAAGCTTTAGTTCCCTCGCTTGTAAAATTCAGGTACTAACTGTGCTTTCCCTGAGTGCTGGGTAGGGGTCGAATGAGATAATGTGCGTGCAGTCATTAGCACAGTGCCCAGCACATAGAAAACACTCTGTACCCCCAGTTATCATTATTATTTACATGGACATTTCCTCCTTTGATCCTCACAACAGCCCCACAAGTGAAGTGTCATCGCCCCCTATTTATAGATCAAACAGCTGGGGCTCCGAGACCAAATCGCCTGCCTGAGGCCACAGCGAGGAAGCAGTGGGGCAGCTCTGAAATCGCAGCTTCCTCACGCTCCTCGACTTTCAGATAAGCTGGTACCAGGGTTGCGGCGACATGACAACTATTTTTAAATGTGTCTTATGCCAAAACCCTCATGTGTCTTTTCTCTTCTGGCTGTCCCCACCGTGACCTCGCCCCCTCATCTGTTGAAGATGGGAAGTTTAGGGTTGTCTGCCACCCTGGAAGGCACCGTGAGCCCATGGGTGCTGCCCCTCTTGGGGGCTTACAGCTTCTCAAGGTTGACGGGTTTATGAAACATCCATTCTGACTTGCAGACAGGTCTGACACAGACAGGCCTCCAGCTGGCTGATGAGCTCAATAACAACCCTCCTCCTCAGTGCCAATTAATGGAAATCCAATGTCCCTGGCACGCTTTGTAATTCAGAAAGGGCACATGCTGATTCCTCCGACCCCTGCTGGACATGTCACTATGCCCAAGGGGCTCCAGGCCCACGTGCTACCTCTCACTCCACCTCCATTTAAAGTCACAGACTCCTCTTCCGGCATAGAAATCAATGTCGCCTCACTCATTTTCATTACACAATATTGACTGACCATCCACTGTGCACCAGGTTTTGTTCCATACAGTTGGGGTACCGCAGTGAACAATGCAAGTAAGGTCCCTGCCTTCATGAAGGAGGGTGAGTGATAAGCAGACACATAGAATTATTTCTATGTGACATGTTATCAAGGAAACCAGACAATGGGACAGAGAATGGCTGAGGAGGATGAGCTATTAGGTAGGGTGGCCAGGAAAGGTTTCTCCAAAGAGGTGACATTTGAGCTGAGATTTGAAAGCTAAGAAGGAACTAGACATACAGTGTGGTGAGGCAAACAGGACTGAGCTCAATGTGTCGAGGAAATTCATTCATTAATCAGACATTTTTGATCATATAATAAATATGTGTTGAATGACCAAGTGGATGATGGATGAATCTGCTTTTTCCTGCCAGAAGGGCCTTCATAAGGAGGATGAACTGGGGGTGACGGCACAGCATTTTCTCCAGCCCCATCCTCAGCTCTGAAACAAGGGGCCTGGCTCAGGCACTGGCATCCGGGGCTGCAGGAGCTTAAGAACTCGCCTTCTTCCGAAGGAATTGGCCCTCCCGGCACTTTAAAACAATGACTGCACAGCCAGTCAAAAGTAATTTGTCTTTTTTTTTTTTTTTTCTAAGCAGTCAAAATGGTTGTTTGGAATTGTGTAGACAAGACATGAAATGTCATCTCATTTGTTATTATTAGGATATATTTATTGAATTTCCAAGCCCATTATTCATTGGACTTATTAGTTATTGTCTCTCTCCCTGTCCCTCCCTCCCTCCTTCTTGTCTTCCTCCTCCTTTTCTCCCCGTCTTTCTCTCTGGCCCAGCAGTTAAGATCCCAGGCTATAGAATTGGAACACTTCAGTTGTACTCCAAGTGTGACTTGCTGTGTGACTATAGGAAAGTCACCTCACCTCTCTGAGTCTCAATTTTTTTCATCTGTAAATCGGGATTAAAAAATGAAGTCCATCCCACAACAACTACATAAATAAATACTGTAGTGAGCTATCATTATCCTCACGTTTAGGTTAGGATGTAAGATTTTAAGAACTCAATTCAGGAAACTGAGACTTAGATTTTTAAGACAAAAGAAACTAGCAATGAGTGTGGCGATGCGTCAGTTGGATGATCTGTATCCACTTGAAGGGTTTCCCATTGAGATAATCAAGAAGCAGGATCACAATAAATAGCCTTCAAGATGTCTCTTCATTTATTAATAATACTTGTGAGCCAGCAATTATAGACCCCTGCTATGGGCCACACACTGTTCTATTGCTTTACTTATATTGACTGATTAAAAAAATCTCACCACACCATACATAGTAAACATTGTTACTATCCCCAGATTACCTATAGGGAAGCTAAAACCTAGAGCGATTAAATAATTTCCACAGGGTCACATGGTTAGGCGTTAGACTCTGGGAGTAAAACCGGGTAACCTGGCTCGAGTCTGCGCTGCTAACCTCTTGCCACCTCATTCAAGCTGGGAGCAAGCTTTCTTGCTGACATCAGAGTTTTTTATGCCAAGCAGACTTGTCCTCTGCGTGTTCAATAAACAAAGAATTATTACCTGCCTAATCCTGAAACCCCACCTACAGACACGGCACTAACAAGGGCTGCCACCCAGCCCTGCGCAATGGCCGCTGTAGGTGAATTCCGCCTCCCCACTGATGGGGTTTTCAGTGCCTATTAAAATGTCAGTCGATCTTGGAGTTGAAGTTCTTTCTACATCATTTAGCACAACCTGGAAGGTCAAATCAATGTGCAGCCAGCCTTCCCTTGGCAGTTACTTCCTGATTACTTCCCTGCCCCTGCACTCGCTCAGAAATGCTACCTCACAATAAATGTAGTTAAAAGAGCGGACCAACCACCACCTCTCCCCAGGGATCCAGGAGAGATCAAAGCGGCCGTCCCTGGGCCCCCTGCGATCTTAACAGGCTGAGCCATCTCCAGAGGCAGGTGCCCAGCGTCAGCGCGGCACCCGCTCAGGCACAGGGGCGAGAAGCAGGCTACATCTAACACAGCACCTTCCCCTGTAAGGACGGAAAGGCGCGAATAGCAGGATGAAACTCCTGCCTGCATTTGGGGGTGCACGGGGAGGACAGCATAGCTCCAGATCCGTGTGACTTCTTGACGTGGGGGGACATTGAGTGGGGCAGGCGGCAGATGAGTCACATTTGCAGGCTCTGAGAGCTCAGTTTTGAGCCCGGATGTGGGCTGCCTACTTGAAAGCTCGAGCCCCTTCAGTGCACCGTGTTTCTGGAGCCACGGATCACAATTCTGCTGTGGGAGAGTGGGGGTTCGGGTAAGACTCCCCAAAATTGGCGGTTCCCATAAACGTGGTTGGCGAGATCTGACTGTCCCGCGCCACCCCGCCAAGAATGAGGCTGTGATCGTCATTACCGTTTCCCCAGAGAAAACTGGCCTGTTAGATCAGCAGGAACCCGTGGCGAGAAAAGAGATCAGGCTTCAGATGAAAGGAATTGGAACTCCCTTGGGACAAACTCTGAGGTGGGGTCTTTTAGAAGGCAAGTCTTTCTGTTAGTGGACCATTTCCCATCATCCTTTTGGCTTTCTCCTGTCCCCTTCAGCGTGGTCAGCTGGGACTTGATCTGCACTGAGAAGGGTGGAGAGCCCAGCACTGGCAGCCAAGTCACAGGGAGCAGCTGACTCCTGTGATGCGCAAACCGCCTGCCCTCACCCAGACAGATGTCACCAGGTGTCGGCTGCGCTTCCTTGTGACCATTCTCAGCCTCAGGAAGAGAAAGGGGGCCAAGGGCTGGGCGGGAGGGGAGGACATTGGTCACACATGTGGGTTGCTAGAGATGCAGGTTGAGCTTGGTCATCAGAATAGAATATTTAAGGCCTCGGAGAAATCCTGGTGGCTTTGGGATTTTAACTTTTCATTTTTGAAAGAATTTCAGACTTATAAAAATGTTGCTACAATAGTGCAAAGAAGTCCTGTATACCCTTCAGGGAGGTTCCCTAGAGATGAACATTTTACTGTTTTGCTTCTGTCTCTCAGATAGACTTATAAGAATTTTAAAGGACCATGTCTTCCCAGGATGCATGTGCACACAAGAGATTCTGAAATCTTTTTCCCCTTCACAGACCCTGCCTTGGTAATCTTCCCAGGAGGAGCTAGCAACAACGGGGATACTGACGAGAACCAACGGTCTGATTGGATGGAAACTGTTCAATGGAGAGTTTGTGGATCGTGTGATATTGCTTGGACTTTGGGGATGGTACAGGAGTACCAACAGGCTGGCCTCCAAGACAGAGGGTAATGGTGGGCCAGGGTAGAGAAAAGCAGGCAGGTCATGTGCTGTCTCAGGTTACACCAGACTCCCATCCCTCCTGTTACTTCGTTCTGTTGTCAAAGCCAAACTTGATCTTGCCGGTTTCTCACCTCAGCGCTGACCTGACAAATGAAATGCCCTCAGCTCTGTGGCCGGCCGGTCTCAGCTCGGGTTTAGAGCAGCGCAGGGGGAACATAATGTCCTGCTTGTGGGTGTTCGGGCCAGAGAGGCCGATGCTTCTACAGTGTTCCCGTCCTTCACCCCTCAACTCCCGCCCGAGCTCCTGCATCCCTCTGCCATGTCCCCATCCTTTCCATTGCAGTTCCCTCCTGTCTCCCCCCGCCCCCGACACTGAACATCCTGACCAAGGAAACAGGACTTGGCACTTAAAGAATCTCAGGCAAGAAAAATCCACGATGTTGTGAGAGACACGCCACAGACTGCAATGCTCACAGGGAGGCTATTTCAAGTCTAAAGATATAAAAATGCATTCTTTTGGGTTCAGAAGTAAGTCACCTTAAAGGACAAGTCATTCGAAGATAGTCTACCCCTGGTTTTAAATAATTGTAATTTTAGCCCTGGTCAGTGTCGCACCAGGGTTGTGGGTTCCATTCCTGGTCAAGGGCACGTACCTGGGTTGCAGGTTTGATTCCCAGCCCCGGTCAAGGCTTGTGGGGGAGGCAACCAATGGATGTGTCTCTCTCACATCAGTGTCTCTCTCTCTCTCTCTCTCTCTCTCTCTCTCTCTCTCTCTTTCCCACTTTCCTCCCCGCTTCCACGCTCTCTAAAAATCAATGGGGAAAATATCCTCATGTGAGGATTAACAACAAAAAAAATTGTAATTTTAAATTATCCATGCTAACATAGATAAATGCAACTCACAAATACCCCGGGACTCTCTGAGCCATACACTTTCATCTTCTCCCTTAAGACGTCAATAGGAATTTTATTTTTAAAAGCACGTGCTTTGGTTACCAAAGACCATGACAGGAAGGCAGCGTCATTTGGATATGTTGGCTGTTTTAAAGTTCAGCATCATAACCTGGCACCGACGCATCCTGTCTTCCACCCAGGCCTGCTTGTAAGCAGCAGCAAACAGCAGCCCAGCCGTGAGAGAGTAAGGATTGCATTTTGTGGTCACAGGAATGTTTTCTTCCGCGTGAAGCTGGCACCCATCCCCTCACAGGATGAGTAACTTAACCACACCCTTCTCTCGGTTAACCTTAGGGGCAACAAGAAGCCCCAAAGGATTGGCTTTATCTGCCAGGCGGTGAGTGAGAAAGCAGACGGTATAACGAGGCCGCAGACAGGGTAACTCAGCGATGACATCTCACATGTGGTCGATGATGGTGCTGCCAACTGTCAGTCAACCCTTCTCTCTGACCCACTGGGACTAAAGCGCCAGTTCCATCTCCTCCGGGATGAATTCGGGTTTTCTAGGCTCAGCAGCAATGAGTACAGAGATGCTGCCTTCAGATTCTTCCGCGAGGCCTTGCAGCCTACCTAGAAACAGGTTGCCACGACTTCGTTCACCAGGGTAAAGCCAGAACGTCAGCGTTGCAAGGAATTTTGCTTTTATGGATGATGTACGGAAAGGTTAAGTAAAGGCGAGCTGCCCGCACATAAGCAAGTTCTATAACCCGGGGGAGACAGCGTCACTTCTAATCCCCAGAAGCCTTTAGCCCACACTGGCTAGTGCAGCCTTGTCTCCAGGCCTTGGTGCAGGCTGTCTTCTCACAGTGGCTTCTCCCTCTCCTGTTTAGAGCAACTGGAAACCACCATTCTCCCTCACACTGGCTGGGTGTTAAGTCTCAGGGAACTTTCTAGAGTTTAG
The DNA here is from genome assembly GCF_028538775.1 of Myotis yumanensis. Taxonomy (NCBI): domain Eukaryota; kingdom Metazoa; phylum Chordata; class Mammalia; order Chiroptera; family Vespertilionidae; genus Myotis; species Myotis yumanensis. The sequence continues at coordinate 24,574,236 of NW_027223756.1, read as the reverse complement.
GATGGAAAGCTCCCCTTGCACCTGCATCATCAATCAACCAAATATTTTCTTAAAAACACAAAATGAAGACTCTGATTTCTTCCCAGACAGACCCAGAAGCTTAAGAAAAGCTCCCCTGTATCCTGACGTTTTCACCTCCGGACTGTCAGTTCCATGATTATAGATTCCCAGGAGTCAGGAGTCAAAAGGTGGTGGAGGTGCTGGGGCGGCAGGCAAGGGTGCATTATCATGATTGGAAGGAGGGCAGCCCATGCCCTGGCCGGCGTGGCTCGGTTGGTTGGTCAGGACACATGCCCAGGTTTCCAGTTCAATCCCTGGTCAGGAGTGTGTGTGGAAGGCAGCTGATCAATGTTACTCCCTCACATGGATGTTTCTCACTCTCTCTCCTTCTCCCTTCTATTCTTTCTAAAATCAATAAAAACATATTTAAGAACTAGAATGAGGTCAGCCCTGAAGTTTACCCCATAATACTGTGCTAACCATGAAGTCTGAGTTTCATCTTTTGGAATTGTTGCTTCTTACTACTATGCATTGGGTCAGTGGGGAGAAGGTGTTTAGGGGGGAAAAGAAAAGGGATAAAAATTCGCTCCTCCATGGAAATATAAGCAGAAAAGCTCTAGACGTCGTGTCTCTGCTTCCTTTTTTAAGTACAGTGTTTTTAATAGACCAAAAGAGAATCTTTGTGAGGAAATATGTGTGCGAATAATGTTTATAAAAAGAGTATATAATAATATGTTAGTGACTGTGGACTGTTGTATAAATAAGCCTTAGCTATATAAAATATATAAACATATAAGATCATTCTATAGGGTAGTGGACACTTAAGGCCTTCCCACTTGTCATCTCTTTGTCCTAAATAGAGTCGCAGGCTGGCAGCTTAGTTCCTGGACCTGCCGCTGTGCAGCCGCGAGGCTCGTGGGGTTGGTTCGCTTGTTTTCCCGTTTTGTAACGTGCCGCTTGTGCGGATTACTTTGCACTGTCTGCTGCGTGTGTGTTGGTGTTGTTTACCCACATGGAGTCCTCAGAGACCCGTTCCACACTTTGCATCTTGGAAAACCACACGGAACTTTCTAGTGAGAAGATCCACAGAACATGCCTTCACTGTTGGGGAACTCTCCGAGTTGGACCACTGACAGCTTGCTGTGAGGCTGAGCAAATGGGAAGTTTAACATCGGCCTTGTCTCGCGCTTCAATATCTGGTGTTGGACATCTTTTCCCCCGGGAAGGAGTCACATGCTTTGCTAAGTCCTTTTTCCCCTGGACTTGGCATGTTCTAGAGGAAACCAGAGGTCGGCCCTCACTCCCCTACCCCCGCTTCAGGACTCCCCTCCGGCAGCAGATTCTAAAGAACCGCCATGGTTTTAGTTGTTTGGGTCTGTGGCTCTAAGGAAGTGTGAAGTCTGCCTTTACCACCCAGGCCGATCTGAAGAAGGAAAGCGGGGAGGTGGGGGCTCCGCTCACACCTCCCACATCAGCAGGGAGGAGTGGGCCACGAACGGCGTGAAATGCCATCTGCTCTCCACGCGGGAGGGCGCGGTCCTGTGGAAATGGACAGATTACCAAGTCTCCTTTGCCAAAAATGCATGTTGTTCCCAGCTGTACGCTTGTGAAGCCGGTATGTGCTTTGGTAGGAAACAATAAAACGGGTTTATTTTCACTTAAAAGAGCTGTCTCTCAGACCCGGTGTTTTCAGTAGCTGCCTTGGAGAGGGGAATACTTCGTCATAGATTAAATGTCAGCATTGAGCATTAATTTTCCCAAAGGGCTCTGGTTCCTGGCAGCCGCTCTGGACATTCAAAAGGGAGGGCTGGGAGGAGAGGAATCACTTCGTGGGAGGGGAAGTGCTTCCTTTCGGTGGGGATGGCTGGGAGCAGGGGTGAGTGACAGGCACTTCCTCTAACCAGGCTGTCACCTCCATAGAGCAAGCCCACAAGGGCCCCCACAGGCCTCCTGGCCAGAAGTCTCTGGGTGCTTAGTGCAAAGGTGAGCAGCCCACCCTCAAGAGCCTGGCTGCCTGCCACTTAGCAGCTGTGTGGCCTTGGGCAAATCGCCTAACCTCTCTGTGGTTCAGGTTCCTTTTCTGGAAAATGAAGATATAATAGCACCTACTTGAGGGATGTTAGGGAATAAATGTCTGAAGACACGTAGAATGCTTCGAACAGTGGTTGGCAAGTACTCAATAGAATTCCTGTTTTACCACCACAATATTTTCCATATCCACCAACCATCCTTTTCTTTCTTTCTTTTTTACTTTTAAAAAAGTGTTTAATTAAATTTATGGGGGTGACATGGGGTCATAAAATTATATAGGTTTCAAGTGTACAATTCTATAATACATCCTGTATTATATTATTATTTACTTAATATCCTTTCTTTAATTGGCTCCATTTTAATTTAAAATTTAATTAAAAGTTTGTATCGCCACTGGAGATGGAAAAGCAGTCGACTGTGCCAGGAATACAAGGTAGCAGCCCAACAGCTTGCGCCCTGAGTGCTTGCTGCTTGCCAGGCTCCATGCTGAGTCTTAACTCTTAGGACCCTCACAGCCTCTGAGGCGAGAACCATCACTTTACAGATGAGGAAACTGAGGCACAAGGAGATGAGCAAATTTGCCTCCCGTGACACACTTAGTATAGGAAGCCAGGCTCCCCAGCGCGGTTCTGTGCAGCCGCCTAACAAAAGCAAGAGCATTATTTTCACGGCAGAGGGCGGGTGCATTAGCCTCCTGGGCTGCTGCAACGAGTACCACAATGGAGACACTCTCTCCTCTCTCCCAGGTCTGGGGTCAGAAGTCCAAAGTCAAGAGGTTGGCAGGGGAAGCTCCCTCCAAGCCTCACCTCTTCCAGCTTCTGGTAACCCCAGGCAGAGCTTGGCTGTGACTGCATCACTCTAGTCTCTGGCCCGTGGTCATGGCAGCATTCCCTCTGTCTCTAAGTCTCTCTCCTCCTCTTGTAAGGACAGCATCATATTGGATTAGGGTCCACCCGAATGACCTCATCTTAACTATATCTACAAGACCCTACCTATTTCCCAATAAGGTCCCATTCACAGATACCAGGAGTTGACTTCAACGTATCTTTGGGGAAGGGAGGGGTAGAGACACAATACAACTCAACCCAGAACGGTTGCCTAACCGGGCAGTGCACCTGGGGCTGAAGATCTGCCCGTTCCCGGGAGGTGTTCAGGATGGGCAACAGCCTGAGCCTTCCCCGAAATGCAGTCGGACTGAAGCAGTCGGGATGATGCTTCTGTATTTCCGTGACACTGTGTCACTGTGTGCCCAGTCCAGGTGCTAATGAAAATTAACCACCTCCTGCCCCAGCACTGGTGCTTTGGGAAAGGGGGCTTGGCATAATAAAGCCATGTAGCAATTCTCCCCACTCCCCAGACATCCTCGGGAAAGGAGGACAGTAGGAAGATGGTGGAAAACGCAGCCTTCCCAAACTCCAGGCACAGCAAGTCCAGACAGACAGTCTTCACTGGGGTGTGTGGAAAGAAAGAGCAGCAGTGAAGACAGTGGGGGGGGGGGGGGGATCATTTATTTTCATCTATTTCCATGAAAACTTAACAAGAAGAATGATCTCTCTACTAATAGGGTTTTGAGAGGAGGGCAAGGGGGAGTGAGGAGTTTCTTGCTTTCTTTGTCAAACAAACGTGTCCTTCGTTGAAGGGGCTGCTGAGATTTCATAGAGATGGGAGGTCCTCATCTTGAGCTCCCGGGCCAGCTGACAGATGGACAAAGGCCAACAGCAGTGCACGGCCAGCCAGTCCTCACACAGCGTGCCCTGCGGGGAGACACAGTGTCTGTGCTAGTGCAATTGCACAGGCTCAGTCATCACCCAGGGCCTCTACACCACTACCTGGTGCAATCCCACAGGCTCAGTCATCACCCAGGGGCCTCCACAGTCCTACCTGGTGGCCCATCCCATGCACAGCTTCCAAGGTCCACCGACGCCCCCAAGTCAGCACACAGGGACACAGCTCCGCTGGCTTTCCCAAGTCCCAAGCTGCTCACTGCTAATCAGTCCTAGCAATTCAAACACCTGCTCTTTGGGCTTTGATACCAGCTTCAATACTTGAAACCACTGCTTCCTCTGCCAGCATCTTTTTTCTTCCTCTTAGAACTTAACATTTATAATTACTTTATTTATTTCTTTGAGGTGGGTAATAAGTGCACATCGCCCAAAATTCCCACAGTAAGCAGGGGTAGGAAGTAAAAAGTAAATCCCCTTCTACAGGTGTCCCCAGACACTCAATTACCTGTCTAGGGCAAGCAGCATTGGAGTTTGTCACCTACACTCCCAAATAAATTCTGTCTACACGGTATATACATATATAGTATTTTATGTAAATAGTTGCAAACTGCTATGCTGTGCTCTCTTTTTCACTTAAAAATGTGTCTTAGAGACCATTTCATATGAATATATAAAGAGACGCTCTTCTTTAACTATCCACACCTTAATCTGTATGCTGTCTGTCCTCACTCCCTCACGGTAACTCAGTCCCAGCTGAACTGGAAGTGAATTCTGCATATGCCACATAGACTACATTTTAAGTCAGACCAGCCTAATCTCTCTTCCGAATTTGATGCAATGCTACCCGCAGTCTTCTCCTGATGCAATGAGGGGAACAGGACTGGCCCACTGACCCGTAATCTGCATTATAGTAAGTCCCCCTTGGAAATACCCTGCACAGGTTGGAAAGGCATCCAGGTTCCCACACAGACCCAGGTTCGCACATGCATGCAAACACACTTACCCATATTTTATGTCTCTCTCTGGTGCCAACTCTCAGGGCAAAGGTGGAGCCAGGTAACAACGGCCAACAAAAACACTCTCCATAATGCCTGGCGATGTCACACTCAAGACACACGGGACAAAACAGACCACAGAAACCTGTCAATAACCACACAAAAGAAAGGCCAGGTGCTCAGATGTGATCAGAGAGAGTTTCCACCCCAAAGAGCATTTACTGCCCTGTGCCATCAATTTAATGCTGCACCTTCTCCCTGCAATCAGGAGGAGGAGTGACCAATTCTCAAAACTCGGTGTATGAAAATCGCCATAACTGAGGCCTGTCAAAACTGTCTCCTTTTGTTAAACACTGACAGTGCTGAACCTGATAGAGCTCTGCTAGCGGTCACTATGGTAATTGTTTTTTCCTGTCAAGAGAAAGCATTAAATAATGTTTTCCAGTTGAATCACAACTGTCACCTCTATTATGTTTATCTACCTGATTTCAATATTTAAAATAGACACAGTTATGATGCTTTTGAATAGCAGGCATCGTTGTCTGTAGATGGGGGTGAAAGCTTGTCACTGGCCCACTGATCCTGCCTGCTCCTTATCAGGACTTCATTCTATTGCTCAGGTCAGGAGGTTACTCTCATTTTTGCTAGTTTAGTGGGGTCACTGACATCTGCCAGTTTTAATCAGTAAACTAATAGAAGTGTGGTTCTTTGAATGTCAACTGGAAACAGTTTGTCATTTATTCATTCATCTTTAACGACTGATACTGTTTCCTACACATTCTGCATGAACCACCTAACACAGAGGTTCTGTCTTAAATAGGTTTGGGTCACAGACCCTTTTGAGAATATGAACTCACTCCTCGAGGGAAAAGAAAAATACGTGCACACCGACATGCAAAATTGTGCATTCAATTCCACGGGGTTCAGGGTCCATTGAAAACTATCAACAGGCCTCTGGTTAAGAATCCCTGATGTATAGTTAAGATGTTATGTCATCTCACATCGGGAAAGATGACAACCTTGGTGAATACAAGTAATTAGGACTATGAAACAGAAATAAAGCTAAACATAACCTTTAAAATGTTTTCAACAAATACGTTATCGAGCCATCATTTATATACAAGAAAGTGCACAGATCATAAACGTTCAGTTAGATGAGTTTAACAATCATATTCAACCAAATAACCGAATGTGTAGAACGTGCCCTCACCCTGGAGGTCCTTCGTGCCTCTTCCAAGATGATCCCGTCTCCCCGCCTCCCCACCGCCCCAACTCCAGAGGCAACCACAATTCTGATTTCTCTTCTCATAGATGTTTCTTGGACTTTATATAAGTGGAATGGTGTATACCTTTGTAATTGTCTTCTTTTGTTCAACATCTTGTTTCTTGAGATTAATCTGTGTTGTTACGTGAATCTGTGGTCTATTCTTTTTATTGTTGAATAGTATTCCAATGTATAAATATTCTACAAGTTATTTATCCATTCTCCCATTAATTATTCTAATTTTTGCTATTATGAATAAGTACTATTAACACGCATATACAAATATATATGTGAGCATTCCACTTGGGTGGGCTCCTGGAAGTAGAATGGCTTAGGATCATGGGGTAGATTTATGTTTAACTTCTATAAGAAACTAACAAATGCAAAGAGTTCTCCCAAGTATTTGTGCCATTTAACTCTCCCACTTGCAATGTATGAGAATTCGTTGTTCTACTTCCTCACCAACATTTGCTATTGTCAGTCTTTTATTTTAGCCATTCTAATGAGTGTGAAATGGTAGTGATCACAGCCTTTTGATGCTCAGATACCATGTCACTAGTGCACTAGAACTTCCTGTCAAAGGCCCTTCCCAGCCTACATGTCCCTCCCTCCCCTACCCCAACCCCATCCCAACAGTGAGGAGTGCAAAGTCCCACTGCCAGATTCAGTGGCCAAGAAGCAGAAAGCTAGGAATGCTGCTTTATCCCAGAACCTTCCAGGGATGCTCCAGGACTCTGGACTTCTTCAGTGTCGCACAGGGGGTGAGGGAGCAGGTATACAGGAACATGAGGACTGGGGTGTTGTCAGGGAGATGACAAGGGAGAGCCTATCTTTGAGGAACATCTATTTCATTCATTCAGAAGTCTTAAGATAATCGCTCCATCACATACTGTAGGTATCACATGGCTGAAAACAAACTGAATTCAGCCTTGCATTAGTCTGGAATATTTATTACCCATAAGAATGGCAAATGTTTCTAACTTTTTAAATATCAAATGTTGTGGGGAACCATGGCAAAATACAGGGTGTCCCCCCCAAAATGTATACACAATGTCTGTAGGTTCTATTACATTTTGAAAACGAAATGTATTTCTATAAACACAATTATTCAAAGTGTGTACACATTTTTGAGACACCCTACAGGTGCTCTATGCAGTGATGAAAGTGGGAACTGGCACAGCCACTCTGGAAGGCGGCCTGGCCAAACCCAGGGAACGTTAAATCCTTTAGGACCCAGTGATTCCACTTGCCAGCACTACCCAGGGGCAATGCTTTCACATGCTCACAAAGGCGGCTACAAGGATGTCCACTGCAGCGTTACAAGTTAAAACAACTTAAATGTTCACGAATAAATGGAAGCGTAACCAAACCATGGTGGTAGAAATCATACCACAATCAAGAATGCAATGAAAGATCAATTAAGCACCAACAGAGTCAAATCTCTAGGACCTACTTTGAGTTAACAAACACAATTGCATAATGCTATGCACAGCGTAATACCATGTACACTTCGTTTAAAGAGGGAAGGTGCTTAGGCTCAGGAGGGAGGTGAGCCAGAAATGCAGCCTCTTGTCTTCCACTCACAGGCCTAGTGGTTATGTAAGCGCCCACTGCCTAAATGTTCCTGGCCTGTTCTCTGAGACGGGCTCCACCTCCATGCATGGGATGTGGTTCCTTATTCATCGTGCCAGCTCATAGGGGAGCCCAGATAACAAGCCTCCACAAACCAGAGGGTGGAGCCCGGAGAGCGACGGATGAGAGGTAGGCGGAAACTGCAGCGAGTCACATTGCAGACCATTGTTAGCAAAAAGGCAGAACCACCTGACAGTGAGTCACTCCCAGCAGAAACGGGGCACAAGCACGCATTGTGGGTGGGAGTGTAAATTAGCACCCCTTCCAAGTGGAGAGCCACTTGGCAACATCCAGCACGATTCAGAAGGGCACATGTAAGTGTACAGCGTACAACAGTTAGCCCACAGATAAGGCACGCACATGCAAAATGACAGCCATAGGAGGAGAGTCACTGAGCATTGGTTTGCTTAGCAAAACGTCTGGAAAACACAGGTAGGTCCACAATGGGAACTTGTGAATACATTAGGCTACATTCATACCATGGAATCTATGCAGCAATTTAAATGATTAACTCCAGAAGTGCTGATAGGGTCTGATCACCTAGATGTACATTGTGAAAACAAACGTGCCGAACAGTGTGTTTACAGTTCTACTCTGTGTGTGACTTGTATACACACACACACAGCAAAAAAATCTGGAAGGACAGATACCAAAACAGTAGCCATGGTGATCTCTGATGCAGTACTCTCTAGTACAGGATACTGCTTTTTTCTTGTATAGTCGTTTGTATGTTTCTTTTTTACGATGATTATAAGATATTTTTATAATAAAAAATTAACCTATTTTCATTGGAATTTTTTCAGATTTTTCCAAGCAGACAGACTCTGTCTGGGCTCAGAGGAGAACTGGGTAGAGAGAGGGCAAATGATGGAGTAGCTGCTTTTCACATACCAAAGGGGTAGGTGCTTCTGGAGTTTGCATCATCCACCTGGAACCCTATTCAAAATCATTCCTTTGAGCACTGAGCTGGGTGCAAAGGGGAGAAGCCCTGCTCCCTGGATGCTCAGAAAGCCGAGGCTACCGGGCCCAGCCTTGCACGCTGTGCACAGGATTGAGACAAGCAGCCGAGCGGACAAACCCGCTGACCTCATTCTTTCTAATGCCGAGGCCTATGGTTCTTTCAATGACGTGAGAGAGAGAAAGAGGCAAGTGAGCACACAGGCTAAAAGTCATGCAGGAAAAGTACCTCCCAGGGTAAAAGTCATGCAGGAAAAGTACCTCGCAGTGAGCGAGACAACGGAGGCCCCTGCTTTCAGAGAGCAGACAGCTTACCCAGATACAGCCCGGGGACATGAATCCCAGTCTGAGGACTTTCCCTCTTCTTTTCTCTTCTAGAAAACCAAAGGAAATCCTGGCCTTCTTCCTTCTACCCACCTTGGGCAGCTGATGGCTCCTGGTTGACATCAAGCTTTTCCCCACTAGGGCTCGAGGTGCCCTCCACAGGGAGGGCTGCGCCCTTTACCATCTTTCAGGGCGCAGCTTAAGTCAGGTCCTCAGAGAGGCCGTCCTTTACCCCTGTAATCTCCTCTCATAACACCCTGCTTATTCCCTTCATTGCCCTATCACAACCGCAATTATTGTTTATTTATTTATCTGCTTATTGTCTACCTCCTCTAAGAAACCGTCTCTGTCTCATTCACTATTAAGTCCGTAACACCTATCACACGTCTGTACACAGGTAGGAACTCGGTCAATATTGGCTGAACTACAAATCAATGTGGATTACACCTTCCACATAAGCCTTCTCTGGGGCCACATCCCAAGCATTCCACATCACAAGCATTCCCGAGCTGGGATGCCTCACCTTCTACCCATGATGCCAGGTAGCAGCCACTTATGGCGCTCGGCTTCTTTTCCACATCTGAGCTTTCAGCACCCACATCTTCAAAGGGCACAGAGCACCCGCCTGCTAATCTCGGTGCATCCTTAGTGCTCTGCGCACAGCCGTGAGCCCGGCTTGTAGCTGAGCAGAGCTCCCCCTGTGGGAGCGCACTGACCACCAGGGGGCAGCTCCTGCATTGAGTGTCTGCCCCCTGGACCAGTTGTTCCAGGTCATTCCGCTGTTAGGGTCAATTTGCATATTACCCTTTTATTATATAGGATTTGTTGGGATTTTCCTGGTAACAGCACCCCAGTAGAAAAAAATAGGAAATTATCCCTTACTATTGTGGGCAATATTGACAGAACTGTCACTCAAAGTGCCCTGGCCTGGCAAGTGGCAGCCTGGGACCTAAGCTAGACAAACTGGGCTCGGTCTGCTGAGACGTCGAGTCTCACACAGGAAAACAAAAGGATGCACCACACTGTCCGCTAGCTCCTGTCAATGCATCTATACCTTCTGAACCCCGTTTTCAGTTGATTTTTTTATTCTGTGAGCTATCCCATTGCCATCTAGTGAAACCCAGCGTTTGCTTGAGTCTTGGTTTCCCACAGCTGCCAGAACAAAATGCCACAGACGGGCATCGTAGAACCAGAGAAAGTATTCTCTCACTGGAGAACTGGGAGGCGAGAGGTCTGACGTCAGCGTGCGGCAGGGGTGGTTCCGTCTGGAAGCTCCGAGGGAAGAGCCTGCTCTGTGCCTCTCCCCCAGGTTTTGGTGGCCACTGGTCATCTGTAGCATTCCTTGGCTTCTGGGTGCATCACTCATTCTTGCTTCTGCCTTCACATGGCCTTCTCTTCTGTGTTTGTGTCCAAATTTCCCTCTTCTTGTAAGGACACCAGCCATGGGGATAGGGCCACACCCTAACCCAGTGTAACCTCTTTTTAACTTGACTAGATTGGAAGACCCTGCTTCAAACTGAGGTCACATTCAGAGGTTTCAAGTGGACATGGATTTTGAGGGGTCACTATTCAACCCAGTGCAACACTCAACCAGAAAAACCTCGGGTCCACTTAGGTTCCACTGTGAAGAGTGGGTTCTATATGTTGTCTGCTTTAGTCCTGACAACACTTGAGGTGGACATGGCCTATCTTCATCTTAGAGGTGGAAAAATGAAGACCCAGAGAATTTGTTTGAAGTCAAAGGACCGGTAAGAGGCAATTAAGATTCAAAGCAAGGTCTATATCTGATACAGACATGATTTCCCAATAAGGACATTATATTCCAGGCTTTGCCCTACTAGGAAATGCATTGATGGCTCCCCAACCCCCAACTCCAAGCTATGGAAGGAAAAGGGTCCACTTCCCAGCCTGGGGCTAGGTCTGCACATCTCCACAGGACCGCCTGCCTTCTCTGTACGCAGTCCTAGGTGACAAGCAAAGGCAGGAAATCTGGACGGCAACAGCAAGAGCCTGAGGGAATCAGAGAACTGCCACAATTGCCTGGTCAGAGGTCCACGTGGGCAGCAGTGGCAGGAAGAGACCTGCTGAGCTCTGGGTCAGATAGGCAAAGAGACAGGAATAGAAGGTAGGTCGGGACTGGTGCTGGGCAGTCTCTTCTCCGTGAGGCCCAGGCCGGGAAGGCACAGCCTGGGTGTTCAAGGCACCAAAAAATGTTAGAGATGGGGATATAATGGGGGGGATGAGGACACATTTGTATTATCTTAACTAATAAAGAATTTTTAAAAAAATGTTAGAGCTTTTCCCTCCGCAAGGCTCTTGGTTGAATAAGGACAAGGATCATGTAACCGCTCAATGCTCTCTGACTGCTCCATCCTGGAGACTTGGGGACAAATTCAGATTTTCCCAGAGCCTGTATGTAAAGAGCGGGGAGAGGCATGTTCTTCAAAAATATTAGATCCGAGGTCTGTTTGGATTTTAAACTTAAGAGACTGTCCCTCATTCTTCAAAAGGGAAGCCACACACACACACACACACACACACACACTCCAAGAAAAATTCACTGATCGAATTGCTCCCTAGGGCCAGAGCATCAGGCCCTGGAAGACACCCGAGGAGGGTCAGAATGTCCTGAGGTAAAAATAGAATCCCTGAGCTTTGAACCTCAGTCCCCCTGGGGGACAGTGTTGTTGGTCCTTGGGAACCACTGTCTGCAAAGATTTTAATCAAGGGGGCTCCTTTTGTAATGTTTCCTCTTATTATAAGAGTACGGCCCATTCCTCATAGAAACACTGGAGAGAGAGAAACAAAAATAAAAATTATTCACTAGCGTACAGTCTGGAGACACTGGCTGTAAACATTGTATTTGTATCCTTCCAGGTACCTTTCTTAAGTGCTCCCCCCCTCCCTCCACAAATGGTGTCTAATGTGCATAGTTTTGCAATCTGCTTCTTTAACTTAAAAATAGATCCCAAACATCTTTCCATCCCATTAGATGTTATTCTACAACATGATTTCTCATGGCTGTGTGATAACTCATCGTGCGATGCCCTCACTGAACATTTAGTTGCAGATTGTTGCTATAATAACCAGTGCTACAAAATTTCATGCCGCTGCTAAATCTCTGCACGGGATTTATTTCCTTAGACTAAAGGCCTGAAAAATGTAATTACTGGGTCAAAAGCTATGCATCACTTGAGGTTCTTTTTACATGTATTACTAAACCATCCACTGGAAAGGTTGTACCAATTTATACTCCCACAGATGAGGGAGCCCATTTCATGAGTCTTTGCCAACAGTGTACTTTGCCCTTTAAAAAAATCTTCAAGTCACCACTTAGCCTATGAAAGCATCCACATCTCTGAAAGGCAAGGTTTTTCCTGCCAAGAAGTACATTTGAGTCACTAGAGGATTAGTGAGCAGTTATTCTAAAACCATTTAATTTCTGCCCTTGCCCCTGATGTTGCTTTTCCGCCCACTGATGTCTTGGGAAAGAAAATTGTAAAGAACGTAAATGAGGAGGGAAACGTACAAATCCTCTTGTCTCTGCAGACGCTGAAGAGGCCGGTGCTCCAGTCCCCGCCAGTCTGGACAACGGTGGTGACCGAGGTCCTGCCTCTGGCTCCCCGGACGGGCTGCTTCACCACAGCCTGGGCTGGCGCCTGGCTCCTGGCGAGTCAAGGATGGTGATTAATTAGGAAACAAAGCTCCGAAGGATGACCATTAAGCCAAGACAGAGCCATAAAGAGGAGACACGGGCCCAGGGAAGCCAAGCCCAAGCCGATCTCACCATCGCCCTCTCTCCTCCTCCTTCCTACCTTCTCGGACTTTCTGCCCCACCGCTACTAATGGCATTATTATTCCAGGTCCTGTCCCTCACACTCAACGTCCAGTCTACTTCCTCGGTGCTTCCTAATAGTCAATCACAAACTCGGAAGCAAGGGGCCTCAGCTCAGATCCCAGCACGCCACTGCCTGGAACAGGAGGCAGGCTGGAAGGGAAGAGGATGCTTGCGATGTAGGCAGTGAGGCATCAGGGGACAGGCAGCTGGCTGTGCTATGGCCAGGGCTGGGAGCTGCCCGTCTAGATGTGACAAGCAGGGCCCTGTCACTAGCCATTCGGCAGTACAGGCAATGCTGAGGGGCCTAAGCTTTTCAAGAGCCTACAAAAGGGAGACCTGGGAAAAGGTACTGACTCCAGAACAGAAAAACCGCCAAACAGAAATCACTTAATGCCCCCATTAAACACAGAAATCTGGCATTGTGTCACTCTCACTCATTGTCAAATTCAGAATTCACAAATATTTCATTACATTTGGAAACAACTTACAATTCTTTCATTTTTTTAAAAAAATCCCAAGTGTGTAGGACTGCTGAGAAGCAGCAGCCAATCATACATGACTCACAGCCAAGTAATTTCAAAAGCAAAATTATAAAAATCATTTTGCTTACGATATGGCAAAAAACAACATATGGCTATAACGTATGGTATGGACACATTTGAATACGTTTGTCATAATGTGGGTGAGCACCTACTGCTATGGACTGAATCGTGTCCCCCAAATTCATGTCGAAGCTGACCCCCAACGTGACTGTTTGTCAATAGGGCTTTTCGGAGGCAATGAAGGTTAAATGGGCCGTGGGGCGGGGTCTGGTCCGATAGGATTGCTGGCCGGAAGAGCAGGAAAGGCCATCCACGTACACACACACAGGGAGAAGGCTGCAGCCAGAAAGAGCCTGCCACAACCGGACCCTGCGGGCTCCCCGACCCTGCATGTCCAGACTCCAGAACTAGGAGAAAATAAACTCCCGTTCTTCAATCCACCCAGTCCACGATATTTCACTATGGCAGCCCAAGCTAAGAAACGTGTGTGGACTTCAAACCGGCCCTGAAAAATAACTCCCTTTACATTATCTTATGTCCTGTTTCCATGTAAGCTCCAAGGTTGGGCCCACGCTGCCTCTCTGGTGGCCCCAGAATCCAGCGTGCACCCTTGAACCAGGTGGGTGCATGTATTTGTTGAATTGGGTCAAATTGAATGGAATTGAATCACACGTCTCTTCCGTCACGTTTGAATCCTCCAGTCTAGCTACCAGGGAGGCGGCCTTCAGTGTGTTTCAGCCTCCGGGGAGGCTGGGCGCTCGGGTGTGAGCTGAAGAAGCCTGCAGAGCAGCCTGCAGCTGCCTGACCCCTCACAGGGCCCTGACCCCTCACACGGCCCGGGGCTCACCTTTCCCTGTGCTGACACCCTTAAGGGGAGGCAGCCTGCCCCTCTCTGTTCCAAATCAAATAACCAAGAGGATCGCTTTTCCTTCATGAAAATAAAAGTTGGTTTTTAGGGGGTGTTTTACCTAATTTTGAACACAAGAAATGCAGTATTGAGTTTCTTGTCTTTATACCCGGATTCTTTAGTGATTTTTGTATTAAAACATTTGAGTTGACAAGCACTGGCTAAAACATTTCAGTTCAAGATTATATATAACTCACGTGTCATAATGGCCCAGTGGCTCCATTGGTTGGAGCATCATCCTGTGCACCAAAAGGTTATGGGTTCAATTCCTAGTCACAGCACATACCTAGGCTGCGGGATCAATCCCCAGTTGGGGAGCATATGGGAGGCAACCGATCAATGTTTCTCACATCAATGTTTCTCTCTCTCCCCCTTTCTCTCTTTCTAAACAAATCAATAAAAACATATCCTCAGGTGAGAATTAAAAAGAGCAGGAACAAGCATAGCTACTCTTCACTGAGCACTTTCTGTGTACAAGACACTTGGTAGCCCCTTTAAGAATTGAGTGATTATTTAGGGGCCACCACAGGGATCGAACTGAAATAGCTACTGTAGCTTCCTGCACAGCGTTTAGCTCTATCATCCCAGAGAATGTTCCACTACCACTCGGTTTCAAAGGGTGGAACTCAGTGGCAGTCATCAGAAATAGTTTCACTTGCTCAGGCTTCAACATTTTGAGGATAAAGAGACATCCTTTCACCCAAGCCAGCCCTTCTCTTTTCTCGAGCCAAGCGAGGCCAGAAAGAACTAATCAGGTGCCCCCGTTTGAACTACACATGGGAAATGATAGCAACTCTTTCTTCCCAAGCCCAGCGTTTCCCTTGGCTCCTTATAAGAGACTGGTGGCCCAGTGCACGAAATTCGTGCACATTAAGAGGGAATTAAGTAGAGGAAGTATTTTAATATTGCTATTTGCCCTTTCTCTATAATAGCAGTGTCAGAGATGAAGGAAAGTAGTAAAATGTATATTGAAATAGTATATAAATTTATGAATAAATAAACAATAACAAAATGATACATTGTGTTGCCAACAATGGCTTCTTTTGGCTTCAGAGGTACTTTGTGCCAATAGTTGGCCTTTAGACATATTCCCACCTCCCCGCTGTCAGGGTCTGTGGTGTGGGTGAATGGATTCCTGGCTGTCAGGGTGCTGACAGCAAACTGATCAATGGCCGATTCTGTGAAGAATGGGGCTCCCGCCGCCCTGCTGTGTGGGTCCTGGGTGTAGGTGCCATGCTGTGTGGGTCCTGGGTGTGGGTATCAGGCTCCCTCCTCCCTCCTGTCAGACTCTGGGGCGCACCGGCGGGACTGAGTCAAGTCCCCACACACCTGTGCAGGCCTCAAAATCACTTGAGACCCAGACCCGGCTGGCCCCACCCCCACTGGGCAAGACCCAGAACCGGCCGGCCGCACACCTGTCAAGCCTGGCCCCCCCCCTGCAGCGTCACGTCAGAGCTGAGTGGGGGCACACGCAGGCAGCACCACGTCCCAGGTCAGGAACGCAGGCAGGCAGCCTCACCTCAGTGCTGAGCAGAGACGCCCACAGGCAGCGTGACGTGAGCGCTGGGCAGGCCTGCACATGCCTGTGCTGGGGGCAGAAGTCCCCGCCCCCATCCCTGCCCAGCAGCTCCTGCCTGTTGACCGGTCACCGGTCATCACTGGGACACCGTTAGAACCAATTAGCATATTCCCTCTTTACTACATACAGTGGGGCCTTGACTTACGAGTTTAATTCGTCCCGTGATGGAGCTCGTAACTCAAATTACTCGTATGTCAAATCAATTTTCACCATTACAATGACACGTGATGCTGGGCTGATGTTGTGGCATTCACTGTGACGTTCGCTGCGCCACCTAGCGGTGGGGTATCTGAAGCTGGCTCGTAACCCGAATTGTAGCTCACAACTCAAAGCAAAAAATCAGCCGAGAGACGGCTCATATCTTGAAAAACTCATTAGTCGGGACACTCGTAAGTCAAGGCCCCACTGCAGATTGATTTGAATCAACCCAAGAGCAAAAGCTGGGGAGAGAAAGGGGTAAGAGGAGGAGGGAAAACGCCGAACTCCCTACCTCCAGTTGGAAATTAAATGTTCATCTTCAGACGACATGAGTGAAAGCGACAGAGGAGAGTGCACACTGAGTAAGCACACGTCCTCGGGAAACGTGGAGAAGTCACTTCCAAACCAATTCATAGTGACAGGAGTTCTCCGGTCACTGGGCTATCCTTTCCCTTGACAGTAAACTGGTTCTAACACAGGTTCAGTCCAAAGCGGAATAGCTCTTCTGAAGAATGTTGCCTTGACATTCTGGAACCTGAGGTCACAGCCACTCAATGGACAGGCATCTTATTATTTAAAGACAGGCACACGCCTAACTGTGGCATGTCCGTCTTACTAATCTGAAGGGAGATGCTGCTGAAGATATAGTGTATGTTAAAAAAAAAAAAACAAAAAAAACAGCCTGGCTGGCACGGCTCGGTAGTTGAGCATTGACCCAAGAACCAGGAGGTCATGGTTTGATTCCCCGTCAGGGCACATGCCTGAGTTGCACGCTCGATCCCCAGTAGGAGGAGTGCAGGAGTTGGCCGATTTTCTCTCATCATTGATGTTTCTATCTCTCTTTCCCTCTTACTCTCTGAAATCAATAAATATATACTGTATGTACTAGAGGCCTGGTACATGACATTTGTGCACTGGGGCGGGGGGAGGCCTCAGCCTAGCCTGCGCCCTCTCGCAGTCCGGGACCCCTCGGCGGACATCCCCCAAGGGGTCCTTAGCTCTGCAGAGGTGGGAGAGGCTCCTGCCACAGGCACTGCACTCACCAGCTGTGAGCCTGGCTTCTCACTGGGCGGCGCTCCCCCTGTGGGAGCACACTGACCACCAGGGGGCAGCTCCTGTGTTGTTTCTGCCCCCTGGTGGTCAGTGCACATTATAGCAATGGTCATTCTGCCTTTCAGTCAATTTGCATATTAGGTTTTATTATATAGGATATATATATATACATATATATATATATACATATATATATATATATATATATATTTTAAAAACTTATCTTTGGTGGAAAATCCCCTTGCTCTGAGATAACTCTAGCAAGCATTAATCTAGCAGTGTCACTCGGCCTTCCCTTAGGAGACTCAGAGGCCACAGATCCCTGCTGTGTCCTGTAGCTGAGAAGCAGCAGAGCCTCTCTTCGTCCCAGGACTGCTGGTCCAACTCAGCAGGATGAGTCTCACAACTAACCTGAGAGCGGGGACAGAAAGGTCTTCCGGCCCGGACTCGGTACTTGAATCCATCAGGAAAGTCGGTCTCCTAAAGTTTGCACTATGCCAGGTTGTCCTCCGCCTCAGGCTTTTCAGAGCTCCTAGACACCTCTACTCCTGGCCTTCCTTGACCGTGCCAGGAAAGAGGTGCCACTTGCTGCTTTCCTTCCCAGCCCCCAGGGGGTCAATGAACAAAGGCAGGGATGGGCGGGCGATTGCCTCCCCACTGCTTGGAGTCCTCAGGGACTTAGGAGCCTCTGAAATACACCTCTACGATATGCCTTATGGAGGTGTGAACCCCCCAAACACGGAAAATGTTTTTGGAGGCCAAAAAAATTAGACAAAATTGCACAGTGAGGGGAGGAGTCAGCAATCATAATTCAATGTTGTAGTAAAAAGACGACAGGAGGAAACTGCCAACTATGCTACACACTCCTGTCATCAGACCCACGCAGAATGGTTGCTTGGGGTTCCGAACTTCAAGGCATTGACT